>NW_022104553.1:25948752-25952396 GCF_000313985.2 Echinops telfairi | reverse complement strand
TACCCGTCGGCCCCAGGGGACTGGCCAGCTCCGGTCTGGGTCTGCTCATTAGGGATGAAATGCGATCTGTGTGGCTCGCTCCCCACCTGGTGCCCTGGCGGCTGGCCGGTGGCAGAAGCCAGGGCGGGGACAATCAGGTGGCCCCCACCTCCCTGCCCAACCTCAGTTTCCCCGGTACTACATAGGAAACGGTCTCACCCCCTCCCCCATACACCCACACCAGCCCCGAAGGGAAGCCAGGCTGAGTCCTCCTTCTGCGGGACCCCTGGAATGTTCTAGAAATGCACCATTCTAATAGCCTCAGGGCTCCGCCACCGCCACCGCTGCCCCTTGGGCGCGAGGGCACCGTTGGATGTTCCCTTCCTAACATCTGCCAGCGCTGCCCCGCTCTCTCATGCTATTCTGAAGTCCCTTTTAGATCTCCCCGCTAGGCGCCCAGGATTCTGGAAGGCTCAGATGGCGCGATCCAAAAGGGGCTATTGTTAGAATGTTCTAGAAATCTCTTCGCCCCGGCAAACGTCCCACAGCTCTTTCATCTTCTAGCATCAAACCCTGGAGACGCTTCTCTCTCGGCTCTGCCAACCCCAGGAGACTTGTGCTTTTAGAACAGAAGTGGGAACATCATAGCTGTCCAGGGCAAACCGCCCCCCTCCCCAGTATCATTTCTTGTCCACCCACCTGCCCTCCACTACTTCTCATCCCTTTGGAATTATTCTTCTGTTCCAGCAGCCTAAAAGTCTAAGCTGGCACAGAATTCCAAGTTTCCTAAAGATGCCAAGAAGCAGACCCCGGTGTCTCAGGGTTTAAGCGTGTAGCTGTTCAGGGAAATGGGAGAAAGAGGAGGCTTCCTACTTAGGTCAAGAGCTGCAGGCACAGAAACCCGCAGGGGCAGGTCTAGCCGGTCCTATAGGGCCGCTAGGCGTTGAAATGAACACGGTGGTAGTGAGGTTGTTTTTTTGTTTTTGGGGGGTGGGGGGGCAAGTTCATTGAAAGAGCTGATGATTCGAACCCACCAGAACAGTCCATGCTGATGGACTCCCCATCAATATGACGGCTGGGGCAACCCCACGGGGCAGTACCTCTCTGTGCCAGAGGGGCCGCCATGCCTTGGCCCACAAGGCCCAGGGTTTACAATGGCAGATACCTCCAGCTGGCTCTCAAGTTCTCCCTGCTGGGGCCAAGGGGGGGTCCTGTGTATTAGGAGCCTAGCTGCCTCCCCACCTGGTGCCCAGCAAGCCGGTCTCAGCCCTCCCAGCCAACACCAGCTGAGTTATTATTTGTCTAGACACAAACGAAAGGATAGGCCCTGTCTTGCTCCAACGGTGGGGGCTTCTGGAGGGAAGGTCAAGAGGCAGAGGGCAGAGTGAACCCCTGCCCCGCTCCTCCCTTCCTTGGAACTCCACCCCTCCTCCAAACCCACTCTTGCCCCCTCTAGCCTCCCGGGCCTCCTCTGTCATGTTTTCAGAGCTATTTTCTCTGCTTCTGAAACGCTGTCCTCTGGCTCCCGGCCATTCATACTCAGTCTGACGGCTTCTTTCCTTCCCCAGAGGCCCTCCTCCCCCAAATAAATCTGACACTGAGGTTACTGGAAGGAGCCCTGGTGGCATAGTGGTTACGTTCGGCTGCTAACTGCAAGGTCAGCAGTTTGAAACCACCAGCCGGTGCTGGGGAGAAAGCTATGCCTTTCGGCTCTTGTAAAGAGTTACAGTCGTGGAAACCCACCGGGGCAGTTCTTCTCTGTTCTAGAGGGTCACTGCGTCTCCATCGACTCCATGGCAGGGCGGTGTTTTGGTTCCTTGTTGGTGGCTACCAGGTGGCCTGCCCACCAAAGAAGCCAGGTCTCAGGGATTTGAGGTTCAGTAACTCCTGAGCCTCCACCCCCAGCTGGGAACAGACTCAACAGGAGGTGAGGGGTGGAGTGGAGGGCGGCCATAGGCTCCCCAGGCCTCAGTTTGCCCACCTGTATTACAGAGGGAGTGACCAGGCTAACCCACAGGTCTCTCTCTCTCTACACTGTAAAGCAAGCCTGGGAACTGCCAAGAGTCCAACCCCCAGTGGATTTTGGACTGAAGGATTCTCACAGCCCAAGGGTCTGTGGTTTAAAGATTGGGAAGGGTGCCCAGTACTTCCCCTCGCTGCTGATGCTCATATCCTGGGTCCTGCCATGCAAAGAAGGTGCCCTTGAGGATTAGTGGTTACATATTGGGCTGTGAGCGACAAGGTCACTGTTCAAACCCTCCGGTCATTCAGCAGGAGAAAGACAAGGTTTTCCACTCCTGTAAAGAGTTACCGTCTCAGAAATCCACAGGGGCAGGTCTACTCTGTCCTGTAGGGTGGCTGTGAGTTGAAGTCAGGTTGATGGATGGCAGTGAGTTTGGGGTTTGAGAACACTGGTGGTACAGTGTTGGGCTGTTCACCCCAAGGTCAGAGGTTCATACCCACCAGCCTCTCTCAGAGAGGAAGAGGAGGCGGGCTGCTCCTGCAGACATGCACAGTCCCGGAAACTCTGACTTCGAGGGTCATTTAGAAGTCGAATCAATGCGATGGGGGGTAGTTTGTAGATATGAGGAGCCCTCCTCCCACAGATGCATAGGCATCTGTCCCCTCCTGGGACATCACACACACACACCCATCCCCAGAAAAGACAGTTTCCCACCGCCAGGCCAAACCCCAAGTCAAGTTCATCCAGGGACATGTTGGGAAGGGGAAGTCCTTTGAGTAGGAATTCATGGTGGGTCCCAGAGGAGGGGGTTGGGGGGCATGCCCCTGACTCCATCTATGCCCCCAATATGTGTGAAGCCCGATATACACTCCATGATCAAGATCTTGCACCACCACCACCCCAAAAATAGTAACTGCCGATCTACAAAATCTCTTGGATTGTCTTTCTGCATGGCAAGGATTGTGGGTCCAGATCCAGAGAGGGGCGAGGCAGGAAGGAGTTAATCAGGGACCCAGCCAACCCCTAGAAGGGAGGAAGTGGCCTGAGATCAGGGTTGGGGGAGGAAGTCCCCCCCCCCCTGCCTCCAGCCAGGAATTCCTGAAATTGGAGGGTGGGGAGCTGGGTGGCTCTGTGAGGGGAGGGGTGGGCTGGTGTCCCAGAGATGCTGAGTTCACCTGGGCTGACCGGTCCCCTCCCCTGTCCCTACTCCTGTCCCCTCTCCTGGCTGTAAGCAGCCCCCTAGCCGGGGAAGGTGCCAGGCTGGGGAGGATCTGAAAGAGGTGCCAGCATCTGGGGTATAGGATACACAGAGAGACCGAGATGGGGAGGTGGAGAAATAGAGACCGAGAGATGGAGAACCATGGAGAGAGGCCGAGATGGGCGGGGGGAAGGACCGGAGACAGCGAGATACAGGCTGCCAGATCCACAGGGATGGAGAAAGGACAGAGACAGAGATGACAGACAGACCAATAGAGGGAGGAGAGACACAGCCAGAGACATCATGACAGAGACGGGCCCGGGCGTCTAGGCAGAGACGTAGAGACACTCAGCGCAGAGATCGCAGCGACAGAACGAGACAAGCAGAGGCAGCGGGGCGGGGACACAGACGGCGCGGGAGACTGAGGCAGTTCCCCAAGGGAGGGGAGCCCGCAGGGGCCGCCCCCGACGGCCAAGCGGGGGGCACTGAGGGCGGCTGGGCGGC
>NW_022104553.1:25946483-25947503 GCF_000313985.2 Echinops telfairi | reverse complement strand
GTGTGTGTGTGGTGGGGTGGGGGTGGGGCATGTGAACACCCCTTGACTCACCAAAAACCACACCGAACTTGATACATAGTAGGTGTGAAATAGACAGAGTTTTAAAGGCATGAGTAAATGAATGCCGAGCAAATCCATCGGACAATTTGTGCACGCTTCGTTTGTTTCGTAAGATCCGTTGCAATCTCAATGCAACCACATTCTTGTCACTTCCTTTCCTGGGTTCCCCATTTCCATCCCTCCTTCTCTCCACCTCCCACTCCCCACCCTTCTTCTGAGTGTCCTTTGGGGCCAGCTGCTGCCCTTTTTGATTGCTTGTGGTTGATTACACCGAGAAGTAAGTTCCTCCCTGGTGTTATCAGTCACTTTATAGACCTATCTCGTTTGGGGCAAAAAGGTGAATCCCCCCAATAGGGGAAAGTCAGGTCAGTGTCGGCTTGAGGGTTGTCTAGGGGCCACAGCAGTTCTCAACCTGTGGGTCTCGACCCCTTTGGGGGTCAAACAACCCTTTCACAGGGGTCTTCTAAGACCATCAGAAAATACACCTTTCCCGTGGTCATAGGAACCGAGACACCACTCCTCTAGCCATCTCCAGGCAGGTCCGCCCACATGCAGGTAGAGCCACATAGGAGTACTGGTGTGAAGACTGTTACCCATGCTACACCATGCTTCAAGACAAAATGTCATTGATTTGTCATTAGAAATAAATATTTCACAATATAGAATGACATATTGTTTTTGTGATGAATCACTCTGCTTTCATGATGTTCCATTTGTAACAATGAAAATACAGCCTGCCTATCAGATATTTACATGATGATCCATTACAGTAGCAAAATGACAGTGATGAAGTAGGAACGAAAATAATGTGATGGTTGGGGGGTCACCACCACATGAGGAACTGTATGAAAGGGTCGTGGCATTAGGAAGGTTGAGGACTGCTGGCCTATAGTGTCAAAGCTTCCACCAGTCTCTATTAGACCAGTTAAGCTTAGTCTTTCTTTCTTTTTTTTTTTTTTT
>NW_022104553.1:25938133-25945022 GCF_000313985.2 Echinops telfairi | reverse complement strand
GGACGTCTCCCTTCACCCACTTTTCTGTTGTCTGTCCCCCAGGGAGGGAGTTATAGGTAGATCATTGTGATCCGTTTCCCCTTTCTCCCACCTCCTTCCCCTTCCCCTCCTGGTATCACTACTCTCATGATTGGTCCCGATGGGTTTATGTGTCCTGGATTCCCTAAGTTTCCAGCTCTTACCTGTACCAGTGTACATGCTCTGGTCTAGCCGGATGTGTAAGGTAGAATTGGGGTCATGATAGTGGTGGAGAGGAAGCATGAGAGAACGAGAGGAAAGTTGTATGTTTCCCAGGTGCTAAAACACACTTTCTTAAAGGTTCACAAATTCTTTTCTGGCAACGTTTAAAATAAAAATGCCCAGCTCTGACGGGAACAGGACAATTTGTGACCAAACGCAGGAAGTTTCGTCACCCTAGAAAGCTGCTTCCGGTCTCTCTCCAGGCAGTGCCCACACCCGACTCTGGGGTCCCGGTTGGCAGAACTCTTCCTCTCTCTTACCACAGTAAACATGGAATCAAATATCAGCCACTTCAACATTCGTCACCTGGACCATTTGGTGACATGAATTATGTGCATGCTGGCGTTCAACACAATCATCCCTTTCTAAATGTGTCCATCACCCTTGTGACAGTGGGTGTAGTGCCTGATGCCTCCGACTGCAAACTGCAAGGCCAGCAGTTCTAAACCACCAGCGGCTCCACGGGAGGAAGGTGAGGCTCTCTCTCTCCTCCTGCAGAGAGTTACAGTCTCGGAAACGCACAGGGGCAGTTCCATCCTGACTATAGGGTGGCTAGGAGTCAATTTAGGGTTTTTTTTTTTGTTTTTTTACAAAAACAGTTCAGCGGGCTTTTATTGTGCCGAGCCCCTTAAAACTCACCGAGCTCACGGCCATCGTCCATTCTGACTCATAGCAGAATCACCGGGTAGGTTCAAGCCACCAACCAGTCACAGACTGCCACCGAGGCTCCGGGTCATAGGGACTTCCCTTGACCCTCATCCCGAAAATAACCCGGCAGAAATCCCAAGGGCTTTTAGACAAGCCCCCTACTGTCAGCCCACTGGCCACCCCAAGGAAATTCGGAGCCCCCACTGATGGACTGGGGTCCCTGCTCTCTCCTGGATGTATCACCCCCTCCTTCTGGTACCAGTCAAGGACCCAGGGAGGAAACAGGGGGGGCTGGGTGCTTCCGTGAACGGACCCTTTGTAGAGGGTTGGACACGGTGGGAGGCGGCTCAGAGTATGGGTGTGGCCCAGGGGACCCAGTTACAGCCAGAACGAAGTCCCTACCACCCTCAGAGCAGAAGGGACGGGCGAGGGAGTGGTGTCACCGGGCTCCAGGGACTCCTGTGTCTGGACAGGGCGCTAAGCCTTGCCAACCACTGCTGGAATTGCAAGGATGCAGGGAAAAGGGGGCAGGGGGTGGAGGGGAGGGGGCCATGGAGAATCTTGACATCTTGTCCATTCTGACTCATGGAGACCCTCTGGGGCGGAGGAGGTGGGTTTCCGAGACTGTCAATCAGAAGCAGAAAGCCTCGTCTTTCTCTCGCGCCTGGTGATTTCCAGCGGCCGGGATGCGGGGAGGAGCGTGGGAAAGGTCTCGGTCCCTACCATGCCTCACCTCTCTCCCCCTCCCCCAGAGATTGCTTGTCCTCCCTCTAATTAGCAGAACCCAATCAAAGGCAGAGGGCCTGGTAGAGCCCCACAGGTCAGCCTCCCACGGCCCAGGAAAGTCGAGCGTGACCTCACACGGGGACGTGGAGAATCACCCGCGCTTTTCCCGGTAGGAATGTCTGTCCACTTTTCCGTGCAGTTCCGGGAGTGAACACCAGAGGGCACCCGAGTACGAAGGGATCCCAGGACCGCGAGGATTTTCGCTGAGCCCCACACCTAGCCCCTGCCGCCCATCTCCCCTTTGCCTGGGGTGGGGGATAGGGTGGGGATGAGGTGTCATAGACGTGCAGGAGAAAAGAAGGTCGGGGAGGGGGTGTTTACCCAGTGGTTCTCAACCTTCCTAATCCAGGACCCTTTCGTACAGTTCCTCAGGTGGTGGGGACCCCCCAACCATAAAATCATTTTCATTTCTACTTCATTACTGTCATGTTGCTACTGTGATGAATCCTCTTGTAAATATCTGATAAGGCAGGGTGTATTTTCACTGTTACAAACCGAACACAATTAAACATAATTCAAACACAGTGATTCATCACAAAACCAATATATAATGATATATTGTGAACTATGTATGTGTTTTCCAATGCTCTTAGGCAACCCCTGTGAAAGGGTCGTTGGACCTCCCAAAGGGGTCTCGGCCCACAGGTTGAGAACCGCTGTGTTAACCCCAGAGGGACAGAAAGCTGGCTTCTGAACCCAGGTGTCTGGAAAGAGGATAGGATGGCTAGGTGAGCGGCCGCTGGCTGAATAGGCGTTCTCCAGGTGGGCAAATTCAGGTGAGAACATCCCAGTGAGATAAGCGCTTATGCAGAGTCTCGGGAGCCCCACTGCCAAGGAGCGAATTCCGACTCCCAGCGAGCGATCTTCTGTGTGTACTCCATTGCCTCAAACGCACGTGGAAGTTGAACACTGAACATAAGGGAGACCGGAGAAGAATCCATGCACTTACATTACGGCACCGCCCAGGAAAGTACCACAGACTGCTGAAAGGACAAGCAAATCTGTGTGGGAAGGACAACCAGAATGCTCCTTAGAGACAAGAATGACAAGACGGAAACTCTTTAAGGGAGTCGAAAGTCCCATCTGTCTCCCTCGGAGCGGCTGGTGGTTTCAAACCACTGACCTCATGGTTTGCCATCCAACGTGTGTCACTAGATCACCAGGTGAGAATTCTACTACTAAGCCACGCGGGATCCCCCGCAGGCCTGCCTTCAGAGCAGTGGTTCTCAACCTGTGGGTCGCGACCCCTTTGGGGGTCAAACGACCCTTTCACAGGGGTCGCCATCGGAAAACACGTATTTCCGCTGGTCTTAGGAACCAAGACACAGCTCCTCTATCGTCTCCAGGTGGGTCCGCCCACATGCAGATACGCCCACCTACAAGTACCCGGTATGAAGACTGTTACCCATGCTACACCATGCTTCAAGACAACAATTCATTGATTTGTCATTAGAAATAAATTTTTCACAATATATAAACTGATAAGAACAGATACTACACTTGATCTTAGCCAAAAGACTGAGAAGTGATTCACAATATATGATTACATACTGTTTTGTGATGAATCACGATGCTTTAGTGATGCTCCATTTGTCACCATGAAAATACATCCTGCATACCAGATATTTACATGACGATTCATCACAGTAACAAAATGACAGTGATGAACTAGCAATGAAAATAATTTTATGGTTGGGGGGGGGTCACCACCACCTGAGGAACTGTATGAAAGGGTCGCAGCATGAGGAAGGTTGAGAACCACTGCTTTAGATGCAAACCTTTCTCCTGGCCAGCACCCGGAGTGCAGCCTAGGGGCAAAGGCCTGGGGCAAAGGCCACCTAAGCTTTGCCCAGGGGCTGTGAAATCACCAGTGTTTGGCAACCCCCTGGCCCAGTTCTGTCCTTGTGATGGACAGCCACAGGCTTGGTTTCTGGTGTCTGACCTGGTCATTGATCCAGGAGGCATCTGTGAATCTAATCTCAGAGACTTGGGGAAGAGGGGCTCTTTGAGGTCATTTTGCAGACTCAGAGGATGGGGACATTTCTCCACCATCCCTGCTTTTTCTGGATCCCAGGGCTCCAGTACATACCATCCATTTATGAATTAATACATGCAAACAAACCAACACCCCCCAAAAAAAAATCCTAAATAATTTCTGTGGTATCCATTCTGAGTCATGGCGTATCCGTGTATGCTAGGAGTCTGCCCCATAGGTTTTTGGTTTTGTTGTTTTAATAAATCGCTGAATTCTTTATTGTGAATGAGGTGGAGAGGTGTGCATTTACATTCCGGACCACCCACGCTGCATAGTTTAAACTGTTTCACACCCACTCCCCACCCGACCCCAACTTCTCTCCTGATTTCTCTTCTCCCTCCTTCCAGAAGGTTGTGCAGGGCTGATGTTTCCGAAGCAGATCTCCGGACCTTTCTTCCAAGGCACTTCTGGGTGGATTTGCACCTCCAGCCTTGTGGCCAGCAGCTAGGCATGTTCGCCGCTTGTCTCACCCAGGGACGGACAGCAGTAATGCCTGTCCCTCAGCTCGGCATGACGGCTGTAACACTACTGACATTTACAAAACGAGTCCTGATGGTGCGGGGGTAAAAGTGCTTGGTCACGCATCCAAAGGTCAGGCGTTTGAACCCATGAGCCAATTTGTAGGAGAAAAAGGTGGCAGTTCCAAGGTGCAGAAGGCAGCTTAGAAGCTCTATGGGGCCGGAATGTCAAGGTGGGATATTTTTTTTCTTCTAACATTAAAAAAAATTTTTATATATCACTTTATTGGGGGCTCTTACAGCTCTTAAAACAATCCATCTATCCATCGTGTCAAGCACATTTGTACATTTGTGGCCATCGTCACTTCTAACATGTCTCGAGGACTTAAGTGTCAAAGAAGCCTTGGTGGCACAGTGGTTTACACATTGGGCTGATAACCCCAAGGTCAGCAGTGCAAATCCACCAGACGCTCCGAGGGAGAAAGATGAGGCTGTCTGCTCCTGTAAAGACGCACAGCTTTGGAAACTCAAAGGGGGCAGTTCTATCCTGTTCTACGGGAGGGGTGTGTACGTCACAGTACGTGGGGATCAAATCAAGTACAAGGTGGTGGGGTTTGGGCAGTGGTTCTATTTCCAATGAACGGGTACCTTCACAGGTGCCAGGGGTTAGAATGATGTGAAGCCATCTGTTTTAGGGGACAAAATTCAAGACGTAAACACGAGGAAACAAAGTTTATAAAAAAGAAATTGCTCCCGGTCCCACAGTTCCTGAGCTGGGAAAAAGGGACTCAAATGGCTATTCTCCGGAGGGCAGGCTCCAATCAGGAGCGTTCACGGCCTCTTGCCTTCAGGGGAAGGACTGTCAGCTGTGGAGAATTTGGTCCTTCTAGGGAGGACCCTGATGACTGCATTTGAGCCCCTGAATCCCACTGAGCCCCCCTGGAATACTCATTGTTCTCGACCTGGAACTTCCAGTTTTGTCTTCTCGCCTTTCTTTTGTGTACGGTATTATTTTCCCTGTCACCCGAGTTTACACCCCTCTCCCATCTAGTCTGCGTTTCTCTTTCCCTCTCCTCCGTGCCCCTGGGAATCATCAAAGAACCTGTTTCTTTGGGCATGGAGATTTGATTAAAAATAACGTGTCCCCCCCTCGGAAAAAAAAAAGAACAAACCTCGTACAGTACTGGTGCTTGTGTTTGACTCAGTTCCCTGAACATCCTAGTCTCCAAATCCATCCTTGTCATGAGGTGTTTCTGGTTCACCTATATATATATATATTTTAAGTTTTAATACACCTTCATCCACATATCATACAATTCAATCACTCAACCATATCAAGGAGAGCTGTTAGGAAAATAACAATCATAATATACAGTTGATCAAGGGTTCACGAGGGTGGGGACAGGGAGGCGATAAAAGAGGAGCGGATACCCAGGGCTCCAGGAGAAAGAACGTGTTTTGAAAATGATGGCCACCCGTGTAGAAGAGTGCTTGATACAATTGACTTATGGATTGTTGAGATCTGTACGATTGTATAAGATCGGTCAGAGGCCCCAATAAAAGGATTAAAAAAATGCGAACGTAAAAAAAAAGTTGTACAATCTTTTTTTTTTTTTGTACAATCTTTATCACACTCAATTTTACAAACACTTCCTTTTCTCCGTACCCATTGTTAGTCATGTCATTTTTGTTTCCGTGTTGGCAAGAAGAGACACAAAACATTCACCGATCCAACGTCCACGTGTCGAATTCAGGGCCCTTGATGATACCTTCATCTTGTACAGCCGTTATTGATATCCCTTTTCAAATCATTCCACCACCATTAAAACAAACTCAATGACCCCCAAGCAACGACCTCCTCCTCTTAGGTCCAGTTAGGGTACTCTCCTTGATATAATATCTACATGTCCATAGTTAAACGACTTCTAAAGAGATGGACATACACCATCACAATCTGCTCCAATGCTCCCGCACACATCAGTCTTCTTCAGGGATGCAGCGTATTCCCTTGCGTGTAGGTACCAAAGTTGATTTATCCATCCCCCACCCTGGGGGCATTTGGGTAGCTTCTTACCGTCTTGCTATTGTGAGTTAGTCCACCCAGAAACATAGGTGTGCATCTAGCTGTGCTGCGTCCTCCACTTCTGTGGATTTACCTCCAAGCAACTTGATTGCTGGGTTCCACGGTACCAGTAACCTTATTGGTTCTTTCAAAGGAATTGGGTTTCACACGCTTGTAATCCAAGGTCCAAAGACCCCATTGTCCCATCAACCTTTGGGGTCATCTGATCTCCCTGAAAACATTCCTTCTCCCTCCAAACTGGATTCAGGTGGCATCAGCAGTGTTTTCCTGAAATCCCACCCTCCCCGGCCACGATCATTGGATCATTGGTCCAGGTGCTTTTTCTTTTCCCAAGTGGAGCCAATCACAGATCAAATTGCTAGTTGTTGATTGGTCCAGAAATGGGCCAATCACAGGCTTTCCCTGGGATTTTTTTTTTTTTTTTAAATATTTGGAGCCCCAGGGAAAGCTTTAAGCTTTCTGGGAAGAGGTAAGGATGGTTGCTGGGGGTACAGTAGATACTGGGGCTGTTTTTCTGTGGAGAATGCTGCTTTGAGAGAAAAATGTGGGCTCATAGGAAATGAGAAGAGAAGGAGGAAGTAAGAGACAGTGTCCTGAAGGCTTGCTTACACGTCCCTGGTCCATTGGCCTTATGGCCCC
>NW_022104553.1:25929360-25937226 GCF_000313985.2 Echinops telfairi | reverse complement strand
AGTGCCCAGTTATTAACCGAAAGGTCTGTAGTTGGAAATCAACATTATGGTCACACACACACACACACACACACACACACACACACACACACATCTATGCACATGCACCAAATAAACTCAGGCCCAGAAACGCTATCTCAGTGTGGGTGTCTTTACTTGTGGATGAATATAAAAGAATAAACTTAAAAAAAAACCCAATCCAAGCCCTCCCTCCCCATGACTGTCCTGAAGCAATGTGGCCCCTCTTCCCCTTCCGAGATAAATAGCGACTTCTGTCTGTCTACCCACCCCACCCCCGGCCCTCTCAGCTATAGACACTCTGGGTATATATATTACTCTACTCGGCAATAGACGTCTCCCGAAAATAGACCTCCCATCCCGCCCCCTTCACGCTCTCCTGGCCCCTTGGCCTCAGACCACCCGCCACCGCAAAATGCTGGTGTCCTTGCCCCCCGTGGTCAGGGCCACACTGTCATCCCACGAGAAGGCCACGTTCGTCACGTGGCTGCTGTGTCCCCCGTACTTGTGGCCGAGGGCCTGTCAGAGAAAGAGGAAGAAACGAGAGGGTCAACCAACGTTGCCATAGTGAGACATGCTAGATTCAGATTCGGGCTCACGCCGGCCAGCGCACAGCATGTTCAAGGACTGGCTTTGCAGAAGGAGGTTGCCAAGCCTTTGTTCCGCAGTGCCAAACCTCCGATTGGCATCCTGGTGCATTACCCATCTGGTTTATCCCGGGACACCACCCCCTCTACCACCACCACCCACCCCATGGTCCTCCTGACCTGACCCAGGAAACCTTCCTGTACCAAACCACGGGCGCCCTGGTGATGCAGTGGGACACGCAATGGGCTGCTAATCACAAGGTCAGCAGTTCAAAACCACCAGCTGCTCCGCGGGAGGAAGGTGAGGCTGCCTGCTCCTGTGAAGACGTACAGCCTTGGAAACCCAAGGGTCGGTTCTCTGTTGTGCCACACAGTTATACATGCGTCAGCAATGACTTGACGGCAGTGGGTGAGGGAGCGTGAGTGCCAACCAACAGGGGTAGGGTGGGCACTAATCTGTTTTTGTTTACTTCACACAGAGTCTGAGACCCGACTCATTGTGGAAGGCCCTGTCGACAGCAATCAGACAGATCCGAAGGAGGATCGACATGAAGGAAGGAGCAGTCGTCGTTAAGGGCGATGGTCCTCGTCATTAGGTATCCTTAACGAGTTGGTCCCAACTCATAGCGACCTAGTGGGCATGAGAATGCAACACAGCCCGCCTGAGTCAGCGTCACGCCTGTTCTTGTTGGACCTCATCATTGCAGCCACTGTGTCCATCCCTGGGAGCATCGAGTGCCTTCCTCTCTGTCCGTGTCCGCTGCTTTAGCAAGCGTGAATGCCCTTCCCGGGGACTGGGCTCTCCTGACAACGTGTCCAGAGTACGTGAGACAAAGTCTCGCCGCCCTCTCTTCTAAGGAGCCTGCTGGCTGTACTTCTTCCGGGGCAGAGCTGGTTGTTGGGGGTTATAGCCTACTGATCCTCATTCCTTTAGCTCGGACTGCTGCGTGCTGGGGCTGGAGAACAGAAAGCCAGCATGCCAAAGGGAACTGCAGCCCTTGCCCCAGAACACCCACACTGGCGGGTGAACTGACGAACCAAGTCTGGCCGTTGTCCGTCACACAGAGGAACCGAGTCAAGACTCGGCCCGAGGTGGCTGAATGTTGGAGAGATCGCGGGAGGCCAACAAAGAAACGCAAACTCATCGCCTTTGAGGCCGCTTTTGACTCCCAGCCACCCGATAGACAGAGGAGAACGACCCCCGTGGGGGTCCAAGGCTGTACATCTTTTGGGGAGTGGCAGACCTGTCTTTCCCTACAAAGCGGCTTGTGGATTTGAACCTCGGCCCTTGCGATTAGCAGCCCAATGTGGAACCCTAGCAGGCCACACCAGACGATCTGTAGCTACCAGAGATGGGAAACTAAACTCAAAACTGTCATCTAGTCAATTCCGAGTCACAGTGACGTTATAGGCACAGCAGCATTGCCCCAATCTTTACGGGAGCAGACAGCCTCTCTTTAGCCCCAGACGGGCATG
This sequence comes from Echinops telfairi, assembly GCF_000313985.2. NCBI lineage: Eukaryota > Metazoa > Chordata > Mammalia > Afrosoricida > Tenrecidae > Echinops > Echinops telfairi. The sequence goes on along the minus strand of NW_022104553.1, from coordinate 25,935,145 downwards.
ATGGGTTCAGACTGCTGACCTGGCGGTTCGAAGCCCCCTGTGTAAGCCACAGCACTATCACACATGATTCCTTCCAGGGGTGGACCTACCCAAACCTAACTCCGTGCCCTCCAGTCCAGGCTGACACATAGTGACCTGGCAGCACTGCCCCTGTGGGATTCTGAGACTGGAACTCTTCACAGGAGTAGAAAGTCTCATCTTTCTCCCTCGGTGGGGCTGATGGCTTCGAACTGCCGTCCTTGAGGTTAGCAGCCCAACGGATAACCACTAGGCCCACCAGGGCTCCTCGTCCCAGACATATACCAAAAAAAGGGGGTCTGTGGGGCTGGTTTGCGAACAAAAACCCTGCAGAGTAAAGACAGAGAACGGACATATGCCCAGCCTGGAAAGAGTTGCATCCTGGGTAAAGAATACAACACGATTCTTTCTGCAGACCAGAACATGAAAACCCATCGACTGCTCTTCCGTTCGGACCAGAGGACGGTAGGACGAATCTCTCGGACCGACCCGGGTTCTCTTGGGACAAGCTGCAGGCTGTCTGAGGTATTTTTAGAACGCAAACTGCTGCTGACACTGAAAAACCCAGTGGGATCATGTGAAAACCGCCTGACTCCCGGCTGCTCTCGAGAGAGAGAGCTGAACCTGGCTCCGCACAGGCCCCAAACAGGTGGGGAGCAGGGGCAGCTGTCTCTCTTATTCCTCTGTGGCCTCGGCTGCAGACGCAGTGGCTCCTTCACGCTACGTGCCTGACCCTGTGGTCCTTGGCATTTGTAACCCTGATCCTAGGTGAATCATGAGGGGTGGGGGGGCTTCAAATCAGAGGGTCGGCTCCCGTGTGAATGGTGACTGCCTAATGGTGCATCCCAGGTGCCCCTACATAGCTGTTGAGTGAACAGGATGGAAAAGAACAGAGAAAGAACCTTCAAGACCTTAGAACCGTAGACCCTGCGAGGGCTAGCACCCATTCACTGCCATCGAGTTGAGTATGATTCGTAGCAACCGTATCGGGCACAGGGCAGACCTGTCCCTGTGGGTTTCAGAGACTGCCACTCTCTGTGGGAGTCGAGAGCCTTATCTTGCTCCTGTGGAGTGGCTGGGGGATCCCCACTGCTGAGCTTGCAGTTAGCAGTCCCATGGGGACCCACTCCACCACTGGGACTCCCGCAGTAAGTTCCCACGAATCTAGTCTTTGACATCAACCTTGAGCTTCCGGCTCCGGGATGGTGGGCGCCCACTGCTCCTTGAACAGCTGGGGACACGGGAAAACTCAGGGCTGCCCGGGTCTTGGCCCCCCCACCCCCCTGCCCCTCGAGCTCCTTTGTGAATCTGGATCCCACCCCCTCAGGGGCACTCACCCGAGGCTGACAGCAGGGGTAGTTAAATAGGTGGACCTTGCCAAAGTCGTCTGCCGACACCAGCAGTGTCCCGTCGTGGGACCGGGCCACAGCATTGATGTCGGTCCCATCTGCCCCCTCGGACCAGATCCCTGTGGACAGGAAGGGGGTATGTGTGTGGACGTGGTGAGATGCCCACTGGGGCTCCTGCCTCCCTCCCACCCAGTCTGGCCCCTACCGGGGAGAGGGTGGGGATGCTCTTTTGAATATCTGGCCCCCATTGCCCACCCCTCCCCTAGTAGTCTCAAGGGACAGCCCAGGCATCTGAGAAAGATGCTGCAGGACCTGACCCCAAGGCCCGGACTGACTCATGCCCACCCCCCCCACTCCCCTGGAACTTGGCAGGCATTTAGCCACCCCGACGTCCTGCATTTCCTCAGCTGCCAAGATCTCTGCCACCCTGGGGCTTGGATACGTACTATTCAGTCCTTCCCTCTGGCCACACCATGCTGCCGAGCACCTCCTGACCCTCCACACCCCAGCCTGGGTGGCCGCCTCCTCCAGGAAGCCCTCCTGAGCTCCCTCCCAGCTCCTGGACTCCTCTATAGCAGCCAGTCCAATCGGAAGTCACGATCAGAGGGCAAGTGCGTCTCCCTCCCTGGGCTGTGTGCCCCAGGATGGCAGGTATCAGTCGCGACCTGAGTGAATGGGGCACGTCACCTCACGGGACCCCTGCCTTTTACAAATTCTGCCCACATGCTGGCACAAAGGAGTGAGTTCCACGAGTCTCAGAAATCCACTAGACAGGGACATTTGCTGGGGCGCCTGTGCTCCGCACATATTCTCTCTTTCCAGTACTTACCGAACACCTCAAACCCCAAGACACAAGTGACCGTGGCCCATTCTACATTCCGCACAGCGTCTGCACTGGTGATCTGCTTACAGGTCGCAGGGTCCCCTGGCACAGAGAGCAGGGGAGGAGCTTAGAGCTGGAAGAACCACAGGTGGAACCCGCCAAGCTGAAGGCCCCAGAGCTCACTCACAGGTCCTGATTGGCCCTTGACACCCCAAAACCGAAGCAGCGATGGCTGCTTAGAAACAGAAACCGGAAAGGGGAGGGACTGAAGTGGGATCCAATGGGAAGAGAGCAGCCAAAGCTCCAGCCAATCAGGAAGCAAAACCAGAAACCCAAACCAGTTGACTTGGTGGATTTTTTTGGAGGTGCTAGGTCAGCAGTCAGGCCTGCACCATTTGAGCCTGCAATTGGAGTCTGGGGGTGGGGTGCTCCCAGCCAATCGGAACAGCCCCTGAATACCAAAAGACGCCCCACCCCCCTTCTCGGAATTCAGGGTTATGCAAATGAAGAGTCTGAGTAAAGGCTATAGGTTAAGGTGACCAGCTTTTAACATTGGTAAAGCAGGACACCATTGATAAAACTCATATCCTGGTGAAATAGCCACATGGCAGCCAAAAACCGTATACCCTAGCTTGTCGTGCATTCTTTCCAAAAATTGGGACTTTTTAAAAACACTGCGGGACGCGGGGAAAATTGTTAAAAATCCCACGCCAAAAGCAGGACGTCTGGACACCTTACATAGGTAAGTCAAGCCCAGCACTCACAGTACAGAATCTCGTAGTCCCCAGAATTGGTAACAAAACAGCTGCTGTCCCGGGCCCAGTCCAGGTGGGTGATAAAACTGGAATGGCCCTGCGGGGGGAGGGAAGAGGCAGAGTTAGAGCTGGAGAGGGCAGAAGTAAGAGGGGAGGGCAGCGGGAGTAGACCAGAAAGGGTGGAACACAAATCACAGAGGTGTGGGGGAAACACAAGGGATATAGACACAGGCCTTTGGAGTCTGGGGGCGTGGCCAGGCTGTCGTGGGCGGGGCCAGACAAACTAGCTTAGACCACAAATCAGAGGGTTTAGGACACGTGGGCGGTGCCAGAAACAGAAGGGCAGACTTGGAAAGCCAAGGGCGGGGCCAGACAGAGGGGTGTGCTTCGGATGCCAGGGGCGGGGCTACATGGAGAAGGGGGCTGGGGGCGGAGCTACACGACGGGGCGGGGCTCAGGACACAGGAGCAGGGGGCGGGGCACGTGTGTGGGCGGGGCCAGGGCTCCTTGGTGGATCAGGGCGGTCAGTGGAGCGCTGAAGCAAGGGTCCCTTGAGGTAGATAGAAAAGTGGTTAATTCTGCATAGCCCAGGAGGGTGGCGGCGCGGGCTGGGGGCCACTGCCCACTCACCGAGCACTTGCCCAGGCGGCTGACCTTGCGGCCACCCTGGTCCACTGTGTACACGTACACCAAGTTGTCGTGGGAGCCTACGGCCAGGTACGCCCCGTCTAGGGGAGGGGAGGGGGGCTATGAGGAGGCACCCAGGCTCCGCCCCCTCCTCGCTCACCTTCAGCCCCTGACAATCCCAGACGCGGGGCAATTCCAAACTGCACCACCCGCAGCTGCCCTACACACTGTCCCCCAGGCCGTGTCACCCAGGGTCCACTCCCTTTACCCGTAAAGCTAGACGTCCTTCCCCGTCCCTGCCTCTCCCGAAGCCCACGGCCCACCGCTTACTCGGGGAGAAGCTGACCACCGAGATCTGCTCGTTGCCATCAGTGTGGATCGCCACCAGGTCGTGAGTCTCTGGGTCCAGCAGCAGCCACCTTCGGAGAGAGGGGGTGGGAGGGGTGAGCTGACCTGGCCCCAAACCTAACCAAGCTCACTGCCGCGGAGTCCAAGTGGACACACGAGCACCCCTCTAGGGCAGCGGACAACTGCCCCTGGGGGTTGCTGCTCCCCTGCAGGAGTAGAAAGCTCCCTCTCTCTACGGAGTGGCTGGGGGAGTCCTGTGGCACAGTAGTTATTGCACAGAGCCCCACAGAGTCTCCACAGGTCCCAGAAATCTTGATGGAAGCAGACCGCCAGGCCTTTTGTCCCAAGCACCCTGGGTGGGTCCGAACTGCCAACCTCTCAATTGCCAACCATTTGCGTCATGCAGGGACCTTGCGGGCAGACTGGGGCCCGGTCCGCAGTTGGTCCCCGATTCAGCGACAGTCCCCAGAGAGTGAAGAGGCCCTCCTAAGGAATCCTCCTCGGCTTTACCTGCCAGTTACTGTGCCCACGGCGAGGACAGAGCCATTGGGGTGGAAGCTGGCGGAGCGCGCGGGATCCTGAGGAGAGAAAAGACAACGCAGAGCTGGGAGCTAGGGTCCCCATGTCCACCTGGCCAGTCCTCTGCCTCAGAGCCAACGTTTCAGCCTGACAGCAGGGCTCTCTCACCCTCCCTAAAGATCCCCTCCCACCCCCACCCCACCCCCAGCCTCCACCCATGCCACTGTTCCTCCTTTGTTTAATGTGTCAGTCTGAACAGAAAAAACGCCCCGCCCACCTGCAGCCCATGGCTCTTGATTGTGGAACCTTCTTTCTCCCGGGTTTTAAACGCCTCGATAATGGTTGTAGGTAACTTCCCGAAAGTGTGATTTTGTGGACAACCAGCACCCATGCTTTGAAGGCATTTGTCACCCACGGCCAAAGTGCTTTCCCTACAGAGAGACCAGCAGGCTGGGTCCACCTGTCTGTCTCCACATCTTTATCAGCACCTTCTTTTTTTGCAGGAGTTGGGGGTAGAGGGGTGGGGGCTTGAAAGCAACAGAGCACCTTGGAATCAGACCTGGGTGCAAGCCGTGACTTTGCGGCTGCCTCACTGTGTGACATCGCGCCATCACTTCCCCTGTGCGGCACTCCTCAGTGGCAGAGGTGAGTAACACCCCCATCTCACTTTCCAAGATTGCTACCATATTCAGTGAGGTGTCAAGTCCTTAGCACCACCATTAGCCCCCCAGGAGACACTCACTGAAGGGTGGTGTGATTCCTAAGGAGCCCGCCCTGGTGGCACTGCTGGTTACATGTTGGGCTGGGTTTTTTTAAAGTCATTTTATTGGGGGCTCGTACAACTCTTATCACGATCCATCCATTCATCTATCCACTGTCTCAAGCACATCGGTACGTTTGTTGCCATCATTTTTAAAACATTTTCTTTCTACTTGAGCCCTTGGTATCAGCTTATTTTTTCCCCTTCCTCCCCCACCCTCCCTCACAAACCCTTGATAAATTATAAATTATTTTTTCATGTCTTACACTGTCCGATGTCTCCCTTCACCCACTTTTCTATTGTCCAACCCCCAGGGACGGGGTTATATGTAGATCATTGGGATCGGTTCCCTCTTTCTTCTCCCACCTTCCCCTGACCCTCCTGGTATCACTACTTTCATTATTGGTCCGGAGGGGTTTATCTCTCCTGGATTCCCTGTTTCCAGCTCTTATCTGTACCAGTGTACATGCTCTGGTCTAGCCAGACTTGTAAGGTAGAATTGGGAACATGATAGTAGGGAGGAGGGGGAGGAAGCATTAAACAACTAGAGGAAAGTTGTATGTTTCAGCGGTGCTGTACTGCACCC
>NW_022104553.1:25921606-25929260 GCF_000313985.2 Echinops telfairi | reverse complement strand
GGTTTCCCTGTGTTTCCAGTTGCTATCTGTACCAATGTACATCCTCTGGTCTAGCCAGATTTGTAAGGCAGAATTGGGATCATGATAGTGGGAGGAAGCATTAAAGAACTAGAGGAACGTTGTATGTTTCATCAGTGCTATACTGCACCCTGACTGGCTTGTCTTCTCCCTGAGACCCTTTTGTAAGGGGATGTCCAGTTGCCTACAGATGGCCTTTGGGTCTCCACTCCATACTCCTCTTCATTCACAGTGATATGATTTGTTGTTCTTTGATGCCTGATATCTGATCCTAGGGACAGCTTGTGATCACACAGGCTGGTGTGCTTCTTCCATTGTGGGCTTTGTTGCTTCTCAGATATTGGGCTGTTAACCACCAGATCGGCAGTTCAAATCCCTAGCCGTTCCAGGGGGAGAAAGATGAGGCTTTCAACCTGGGAAACTCACAAGGGCAATCCTATTCTGTCCGGTAGGGTCATTCTAAGCCAGAATCGACTCGATGGCAGGGAGTTTGTTTTTATTAGGAATCTGATTTCCTAACGACTCCCAGGTGCTTCTCCGACTTCCCGGAAAGCCAGAAAGCTGCTGTGCTGACCACAGGCCTGGCACAAAGTAGATGCTCAGTTAAGACGGTCAGAATTGGGTCAGCTTTCCAATAAGCAAAGTAAGCATGAACTTTCTTGTGCTTACTTAATCTACAGTGAATAGTTCCAGATGGGTTTGGTGAACAACGTGTGAAGGTGTTTGGTGCAGATTAGTCACCAAGCACAAGTGGTTCCCCTGCTTACTGACGACTTCAACATCCCTGTCGGGGACTGTCAGTTGGGAAAAAGGCTTTGGTTTTGCGGGAACGGGCTGCGGGGCTGGGAGAGAGACAGCTGCCAACCAGCACTCACAGTAGAATCTTCAATGTAGCGGAAGAAGGTTCACCACTTATTTTGCTTATTGGGTACTCCCATGCTGGTCGGGATGGCGATTATAAACCCACCCCCATCCAATCAATTCTGACTCATGGGGACCTTATAGAGCAGAGTAGAACTGCCCCACAGGGTTTCCGAGGCTGGCAAGCTTTAAGGGAACAGACTGCTCGATCTTTCTTTCTTTCTGGGGAGCAGCTGGTGCATTCCAACTGCCGATCTCTCAATTAGCAGCCGAGGGCTCCCCACCCACAGAAGATCAAAGGTCCTATGGTTGCTGTGTGCAGCGGAGGCGATTCCAACTCACAGCAACCCTCGAAGGTGGAGTAGAACTGGGTACTAGTCTTGGCTGTGATCTTTAAGGCAACAAACCGCGGAGTCTGTTTGCCAACAGAACTGCTGGCAGGTTCAAAACACCGGCCTTTCAGTCAGCAGCCAAGCGCTTAACCATTGCACCACCAGGACCCCTACAAAGGCCACAGAGTGTTCTAGAATCCAAGGGAGCCCTGGAGAGATTCCTAGTGCAAGTCCTCAGAAGACAGTTGTTGGGAATTTGATGGGATCGAACCTCCTTCCATCCAGCCAGACTTCCCACACTAGAGGCAGGGCGACATAAAAAAATGACACTTCCCAGAATCCCTTGTGGCTACGGCTTGTTACTAGGATTAGGTACCTGCCGTCAGCTGCACTGACTTAGATGCCCTTCTGCTAATAAATCCCTTGCTAATTCCCATTAGATGCCCGGAGCCTTGGTGGGGTGTGGCAGATGGCTATGTTGACCCCAAGTGCTGTGCCCCCATCCCCACCACCACCCCCTACCACCACCACCTCCACCCCTTACCTCGATGCTCTTGCTCCACAGGGGTTGGTGAGACTCCAAGCTCCACAGATGTACCAACTTATCGTGTCCGCAGGTCACAAACTGGCCCCGGCTGGGGTGTGTGGCCAGCCCCCACAGCTCTTCCACGTGGCCCTGGCGGGAGGGGAAGGCATCACCACGGGGACCACCAATCCGGGCCTTTTCCCACCCAAACGCTGATACCAGGACGAAGTCCTGGGAGCGCACCTGTGGCCCCGGGAAGACCTGCTTCCCAAAGCTAGGAGAGCGTCCGCAGGTCAGTTCTCCTGGGAACCTCAGCTTCCCTTTGGGGACATTCGTGGGACTTGCCTCGCAAGTTACTGTGCCCACGCCACTCTTGAAAGACCCGCCGACAAAAGCCAGACGGAAGAGCGGCTCACCAGCTGGCTACGGCGGATCGGTGCTGCTAAACAGGGCGTGCGTTTCTGGCCACTGCGTCTGCGCACAGCCACCACCTGTCTACGGTGGAGAAAGAAGGGCGTGCTTCAGTGATATGGAACAGGTGTCGGCAGAGCTCCCAGATTTAAGACAGGTCAGTGGGGAAATGGCCTGGCTCTCTACTTTAAAAACAAAACACCAGCCAATGAAAACCTTATGGGAAAAAAAAAAAAATTAATTAAAAAACCCCAAAAAACTATGGGTCCCAGTCACAGCTGATCCTTCCTGGTGAGTGTTGGGCTCCGCTGTGCTAGTGTAACAGCAGCCACACGGTCCCTTCCAGCCTTTGCACGACTAGAACACCTCCCGCTAGGCTAGCCCCTGTCTGTCTTGGTCGTTCCCTCATCTCCTCATGGAGGCCACAGTCAGAGAGGAAGCGAAATGTGGCAGCATGGGTATCAGCCAGAGGCCAGACGGTCAGAGGGAGCCACTGGACCAGGAATGATTTTAGCTAATACCTTGCGAACACCTGCTCTGCGCTGGACACCATTCTGAATGCTTTATAGGAGCCCCCTAAACCCAGTTCTGATATCCTCCCCATTTAATAAGTGCACAGAGATGGCATTTACTTGCCCAATATCACACAGCTAATAAGCAACAAGGCTGGGATGGGAACCCAGGCAGGCATGGTCCTGAATTCATTCTTTTAAAAATATATAAAAATATGTGTATATATGTACATGTGTATATGTATACACACATATACTATATATAAATATGATATATACACATACTATATATACATACACATACACTCTGTGTGTGTGTGTGTGTGTGTGTGTGTGTGTGTGTGTGTATCCAGAACTTGTGTATGGTAGAAAACTACCCAAATCCTCCAGATTCCTTCTCCCTCAAATCTAAATATTGGTCCGAGTGGCTACAAAAGGAGGGGAAGTAACACAGAAGTGGCCTTGACATCTGTAATGACATACAAGTTTGTTTCAAACATTAAAAAATAAAATAAAAAAATAAAAATAAAATAAAATAAAGGGGGCGGAGATGGAGGTGGGGAAATGAGGAGCTGATACCAAGGGCTCAAGTAAAAAAATGTTTTGAGAATGATGCTGGCCACACATGTACAAATGTGTTTGACACAATGGATGGATGGATGGATTGTGATAAGAGTTGTATGAGCCCCCAATAAGATGATTTAAAAAATAAAATAAAATAGCAACAACAACAACAAAAAAACCCTATCAAAAAAATAAAATACAAATGTAGTTAAAATCTGTGAAACTGAAAAAAAAAATAATAATAATCTGTGAAACTGGTGGTTACTAGTTGGGCTGCTAACCCCGAGGTCAACAGTTCAAAGCCCATCAGCCGCTCCTTGGGGAAAAAGTTGAGGCTTTCTACACTCCCCACCCTCCTCCCCCGATCCTCGGAAAGAGTTACCATCCTGGCAGCTCAGAGGCAGTTCCAGCCTGCCATGTGGGGTGAGAATCAAGGGGACAAGTAGTCGGTCTGGTTTTGGTTTGGTATAAGGCAGACTCGTCAGAGCAAGAAAACGCAAATACCCCCCACTGAGCGCAATATAAAAGTGCTCCCTGCTGTCAGAAAACAGGATTGTGTTTTGGGTGCAAATGAGGTTCCCAGTTGGCAGTTTCTGCACAGATGGCTCAGGGCCATGAGTGGCATCTTCCACGGTAGTTTCTCCTTGTCTTTGGTGGCTCCGTTTCTGGGACTCTCCCGGCCACCTCCTATCTGTTCCTCTTTGCTTCGGCGCCCTTGTGGACGTTTGGGCTTTTTTTACAGGAGGCTTTGCACTCAGACTGTGGCCCTGATTTTGTGTCCACCCTGGGCTTCGACTAAGAGGTGACCTTGGGATAGCTTGGTGGGGGGAGTTTTAAGAGTATCTCGGGGCGTAAGTTGTATTTCTAACTACCCCACTAGGTGCTGTGGTTAGATCACTGGTTCTCAACCTTCCTCATGCCGCGACCCTTTCATACAGTTCCTCATGGTGTGGTGACCCCCTAACCATCAAATTATTTTCATTACTACTACTTTCATTTTGCTAGTGATGGATCGGGGGACCCCTGTGAGAGGGTCGTTCGACCCCCAAAGGGGTCGCGACCCACAGGTTGAGAACCGCTGGGTTAAAGCAATGGCTGCTAGCCAAAAAGATGACAGCTCAAACCCACCACATGGTTCCGAGGGAGAAAGATGTGGCAGTGTACTCCTGTCCAGATTCAGAGCTCTGGGAACCTGGTGGTAGAACCTAGTCTATCCTCTGGGGTTGCCAAGAGAAGGAGTTGATGCCACACCAGTGGACCATTAGAGGCCACCCTGCCTCAGTAGATGGGGGGTTTAAGTGGGGAGGAAGGAGTGGGCATATCAGCGGCATGGTGCTATACTAGCCATCCACATTGGACAGGGCCTTCCCAGCTCCCAGGAGCGGAATATCTAGCCAAGGTCTGTGGCCCAGGGGATTGGCAGCAGGCTTCGCATGCAGGTATGGGAGCTGGGCCCAGATTGGGGGGGAAGTAGGCAGCACAGAGAGAGCAGGGTCGTGGGGACCCTTGGTAGAGCTGGCAGTTAACTCTTTAGTTGCTGGAGCATGGGAAGCTTACAAGAGGAGGGTGGTGGGGTAGGGTAAGGCTACAGGCCACCGGAAGGTAAGTGTGCCAGGCCAAGAAAGAAGGGAGGACACTGGGGAGCAAAAGGAGGCTGGGATGCAGGGGAAGGAGGCAGGAGGGTGGCGGAAACACTCACCTGGACTAGCAGGGAGAAGCCCGTGTGGACGGAACCCTGCAGGATGCAGTTGCGGGTAGTGCCCACGTACCATGTGTCCCCTCGGCCCTCTGCCACAGTCCGAACGGGGCCAAAGTCCTCGGGGACCTGGGTGGGGCCGGGTGGGACAGACAGACACACACACACAGAGGTGGCATGGGGGTAAAAAAAACGATGTAGTGAGCAGGGTGGGGGAGCCTCCCCACCCTCATGTGGACCTGCTCCCTGTCCTCACCTCCACCTCCTGCAGCTTGCTGTAGTCGGAACCCCAGAGGACCACCCTTCGATCGCGGCCCCCGCCAGACACCAGCGTCCCGTCCCGCAGGGCGCAGAGCCCAAACACGCCACCATCATGGGCACCCAGCACCTCGTGGGTGATGCGATTCCCACCTGCAGGGGGGGCCAGGGCTAGGGTGAGCATGACGAAGTTGGTCTTGACATGCCCCCACGATACCCCCAACTCGAGTCTACATCCATCTTGCCTTCTCTCGCCTTCCAGCCTCCTGTCTTCTCTTCCAACCCCCGAGTCACCAAATCATTTGTGACTCAACTACTCAAATGCCCTAATATCCATCCACACTCACTCATCGGAGCTAACGTGCCCCCATCCAGCCATCTACCCTTGGATCCATCTATCATCTACTTATTTGTCCAAATGTCAATCAACTCATTCAGCATTTCATTGACTGTATCCATCCACCCATCTACTCATCTGCTCTCTCACCCATGCATTCGTCCAACCCCCCACCCCCACCCCCAATCAATCAGTCTTCTGAACTGGTCACCCATCTGTTTACGAGTCTACTCATTTATCTACAGGTCTATCCACCATTGCCTCATCCTTCCCTCCGTCACCTCTCATCTATTCATCGCCCCCCCCCCTTGTATCCAATTACCTATCCACCAGTCAGTGCATTCTCCCTTCATCTAAACGTCCACCCATTTTCTCATCCATGTAACCATTCATCCATCTACCAACCCATCTGCCACTGTGCCCAGCCACGCACTCATCCACGAGCCCACTGCTGACTCAATAAAGACTTCACTAGCATTTACTTTGGCCACGTCGCAGGCCGGCTGACACAAAGACCATCTAGCTCACACTGTGATGGGGTTCACGGTCCGGTGGCAGAGACAGATGGATGACCAGTCAGTGGTCACCTAAGGTCCTTACAGTGGAGCCACCCAAGAAGCTGTGGGATCCTAGAGAGGAGACTCCACCTGGGTGGGCCCAGAAGCTGGCTGAGCAAGGATCTTAAGGCTGAGTAGGAGTCGGTGAGGACAAGCGAGGTGAAAATGTGTTTGAGGCAGAAGGCCCTAAGACACAGGAGGAGGCTGGAGGGGAGACCTGGAGACGAGGAAGACAGAACCCATACCCAAGCCTCCACTGAATCGGTTCTGACTCACAGTGACGCTACAGGGCAGAGTAGAACTGCCTCATGGGGTTTCCAAGGTTGTAAATGGATGTAGACTGTCCGGTCTTTCTCCCACAGAGCAATCGATGGTTTTGAACCATGGACCTTTCAGTTTGACCGCTCAGCTCTTAATCCACTGTGTCACCTCTTCCATTCCCATCTTGCAGGGCCACTTCCTCCAAGCTAGCTGGGCTCTCTCCATTAGACGCAGAAACCCATCTTTTTGTCTCTCCCAGGCTAACACTCAGAAGTCCCAGTGGACCAGGCCAGTGGTGGGCCTGGGGCCACGGAAATGACTCAGATTAAGTCTCTGCCCTCGGACAGCTCACAGTTTGCTAGGAAAGACAGACGCACTGCCCTCCAAGCATTCAGAACTCATCCGCAGTTGCCTGATCTCCTTCTCGTGAGAGAGGGAACAGCAGTCTACCAGCTGTTATTCGCTCCTCTCCTTGGCGGAGACAACCATGAATTCATCAACACACTCACCCACCAGTGAGATTGGTCCATCCATCCATTCTTCTTCCAACCTCTGGCTAGGAAAACCCATTCACTCATTCATTTGTAGAGCCACCACTTAAGACAAGTCATTTCTTCATTAATAAGGTTGGCCAGGCTGTTGAGTAGGACAACCATTCATTCATTCATTTACCCACAATTCATCCATTGACCCATTCAACCATCCATCCATTCACCCTCTGGGAAAATCCACTCATTTGTAATTCGGACTTGGGATGTGTAGAGAACAAGGGCAGGGAATCGGGCAAGATTTCACGGAAGACAGGATATCGGAGCTCAACCTTGATGGACGGGATTGGGTTTGAACAATGGCTTTGTCAATCTCATCACGTAATACGAGCCAAGTTAGAGGGAGAGGGATAGTGGGGTTGGGGGTGATTGGATGGGGGATCAAATAGGGGAGGTGACACTGACCTTTGCCCCAGACATAGAGGTTCCCTCCAGAGTCCCCAGTGACCAAGTCACCCCCCTCCAGAAAGGTCACGCACAGCACATACTTCGGCTTCTCGTGTTTCTGAGTTGGAAGAGGAGAGGGGGTGTCCAAGGGTCCCTGAAGCAGTGGTGGCCTTCTAGAGCTCACCCATCGTCAGGACAGTGGTCCCAGGAATCCCCTCCTTGCCCCGTGGACCGTGCCCCGCTTCGATCAGCCTCTAGCAGGAGAGCGCGTCAGCTGCAGGGTTAGTACCACCCTCCTCTTCCACGTAAGTTAAGGTGACCAGACGTCCCACTTTTGGCGGGACAGTCCCGATTTTTAACAATTTTTCCCGTGTCCCGCGGCATTT
>NW_022104553.1:25918784-25920372 GCF_000313985.2 Echinops telfairi | reverse complement strand
CCCCAAGGAGGAGGTCACACCAAAACATTCTATCTGCCTTCATTGCAGAAGGCAGGGCTGACCTGGGAACCATTATTGCCTCCTACGTTTTTTAGATACCAGCCACTCCTGCTCTGTGCGAAGCGCCCAGCCTACATACATGCTTGGCATTCCTGGGCACGTGTCAGCCTCCCCATGTCCTTGAGGGCAAGGCCCATGTGTCCCCCAGTGACCCTGTGGGTGTCAGCATAGGACCGGGCTCCACAGGGTCTCAAAGGGCTGGTTCTGCAGATGTACATCACCGCAGCACGGACTTGAACCCAGTCCACTTCAGCCTCTGGACTCCCAACCACGGAGATCAGGCAAGTCCCCAAAAGACACTTCAGGGAGAAGGAACAGGACAAGGGCCCCTACCTTGACATCGACCAGCTTGGCTTCCTTGGCCCAGTCCCACACAGAGAGCATATGGTCGTTAGACTCGTCCACTGCACAGAGCAGGTTACCCCCATTCTACAGAAGAAGAGAAGGGGGTGGGGGTCAGGGGGAGAGGTCACTCCCCCTCATGGTCACACCCACTGCCTCTGAAACACATTCAAATACGTTCTCAATACAGAGCCTGTGAAGCCATTGGAGGCTTTTTCCCTTAAAAATTATTTTCCTTTGAATCCACTCTCCCGCAGAAAAGCATGTCATTACATCTGTCGTCGTCGTCGTCACCCGGGGCTTGGCATTCTAAGTACGACCACCTACTCCCCGACCACGAAATGACATCTTTGCACGTGTGCGAACAATAATGTTGGCGTAACGCCGATTTTTAAAAACATAGTGTCATTAGGTGCCGTGGGTTCCCGCTTACAGTGACCTCAAGGGATGGACTAGAACTACTCCGTGGTGGCTTTGTGGGGCTGCTAACCCCCAAGGTCAGCGGTTCAAAGCCACCTCTCCGAGGGAGAAAGACGCGGCTTTCTGTTCCCATAGGGGTTCCCGCCCTAGAGCGTCACTGTGATGGGGATCAACTTGATGGCAGTGGGTTTGGTTATTTTACGATCACTTTTTAAAAGTTAATAATTTATTTATTTTAATAATTTATTTTAATCTAATATCTTACAGATATTAGAACATTCTATAATTCAATTCGACCACGCATAACTGTACAATTGCTACCCAAATTGGTTTCCCAGCATTTCCTTTCTTCTTGAACTCTGATATCTGCTCCTCTTTTGTCCTCCCTTCCTCACCTGGCCCCTCCCCCTGCCCAGAACCCTTATTCTTCTTACTGTTTTTGGGGTTTTTGGCTGTATCTTACCCCATCTAATATACGCATTCACCTACAATTCTCTTATTTGCTCCCCCTTGAGTGGGGTAGTTATTTTATTTTTTTGGTGCTTATTTTTTTAGTAGCGTTTCCTAGGTTGTAATTTTTGCCGGAAGTAGCTCACCAGACCTTCTCTCCCTCAGAGCCTCTGGGTGGGTTCGAACCACCAACCTTCACTTAGCAGCCCAGCTATTAACAGTTGCAGCCCAAACTCAGAAACAAAAACAACTCACTGCCATGGACTGGTGCGGCAATGTCAAATTGCCCTAGGTGTTTCCGAAAGACCAAAATCTC
>NW_022104553.1:25915275-25917331 GCF_000313985.2 Echinops telfairi | reverse complement strand
CACACACACACACACACACACACGCCACCCCTGAAAGCAGGAACTCTCTTTGCCCACCCTGAGACGGGTCAGTGCCCAATGAGAGATGGCCCTCTGTGGATCAGCCTGGACCCACTGAGGCACTCAAGTGAGGAAGTATCCCTTTTAAATTTTTATTTATTTATTATAGCTGAGGATGCTAAAGATGCAAGCGGCCCAGGTGCATGGAAACTGCTCAGTGGCGCCACCTGAAGGCACACATCATACCTGCCAAGCCATAGGGAGACCAGGCCCAGGCGGGGGCACTAAGCTTTTTAAAGAGACTCCCACCCAAATTTGAAAAGCAAGTATTATTATAATTGTGTTAATTAAGCTCTTTTTTTTTTTAAACAAAAAGGGGCCGCTACCTTCTGCTCTAACCCACCATCTGGAGTGCCTGCTTGGAGTTTTCAAAAGAGAAAAGTTCAGGCATGGGAGTAATCTCACCAACAGCTGAAACATGAGTAATATAGACATACAAACACACAGACGTATATATTTTTGTAGGAGTGTGTGTGGGTCCCCTCCCGGGGGTGGGGCCTCACCATTTGATGTCATCGTTGTGGCCCAGGTAGTGGCGCTGCCTCTGCTCCTCCACGCTGTACAACACTGCCACAGAGGCCACGAAGTAGACGATCTCACCGGTGGGCAGCAGGTAAAGGTTGCTTCGGCAGTCTCGGCCTCGGTACCCATAGCTGGAGTCACCCGGGGGCCTGGTTAAGGAGCCTGCTGGGCATTGCTGGGGGGGGAGGGGGGCCTTGGAGCGGATAAGCTATCTAACTCAAAACGTCACCAGAACGAGGTCTCCCCGGAGGGAGAGGGCGGCTGCCAGCACCTCGACTTCAGACTTCTAGCTCCCAAACCAGGAGGCCTGAGTGACAAATGGTTTGCTAACCTCAAGGTCAGCAGTTCAAAACCACCAGCCCCTTATCTGGAAAAAGATGAGGCTGGCTGCACCCGAACAGATTTTAGACGTCTCAGAAACCCAAAGGGGCAGTTCCACCCTGCCTCCAAATGGTGGCCAAGAGTCAGGACTGACTGGATAGGAATTGGTTATGATAGGCTCCCAATAGGAACCTGGTGACGCTGCCGGCAAGGATTAGGTTCTAACTCAGGAGCAACTTTGAGCAAGAAAAACCAGGCTTATCAGCTCCTGCAAAGATTTAGACTCAAAAACGCAATATCGAATGGCTCCGAGTCAGAACCCAACTCGGTGCCAGTGGGTTTGGTTGGGTTTTAGCTGATGTGCACCGGTCAGAGCGCTCAATGTTATCCAGTTACCATGACGCTTCGCATCACGTGGCTTCATCCGCACCGGCTGCGAGGATGCGCTCTTGTTTCTGTTGCTGCGCTGTTTCCACAGTCGCTGGGTTTGTCCGCTGTTCTGGCGGCAACTGGCAATTGTGCGACTCTCCCTAACTTCTTGAGAACCCAGGAGTCGTTAAAGCAAGCGTGACATCGAAACAGTCTGGTACTCAGTCCCTAATGATGTCACCAATAATGATGTGATCCCACGCAGAACGTGCTTAGGAAACAATTTTGTGAGTAGTCACATCATCAGAGGCAGACTACATGGAAGCAATTAACTCTGCCTGCATTATCACCCCAACACGCTGCACAAACAGCAGTGGATCTGCAGTTCAAGCCCACCAGCCGCCCCTCAGGAGCAAGATGAGGCTGTCTGCTCCTATAAAGATGAACAGTCTCAGAAATCCTCCACTGGACAATTCTTTGTCTCCTAGGGTCACTATGAGCCAGAATGGGCTACAGTGGGTGGGTCTTGTGGTCATTATGCACCCACCTCACTGGCCTGTCCATTCCACGAGGGCAGAGACCTTTGGTTTGTTCAGATCCCAGTATACAGCAGAGACTGACTTCAATATCTGTTGACGGCATGGCTGCCCCTCCCCTGCTCAGAATTTCCTTTGGCTCCCCACTGCTCCCAGGAAAAAGTCCAAGCTCCTCCCACTGACTTGAATGAGCCTGCCCCCTTCTGAGTCTTACCCAGCCAGGCTCCTGTCCTCTCTGGATCTCAGAG
>NW_022104553.1:25906122-25915175 GCF_000313985.2 Echinops telfairi | reverse complement strand
TGCATTAAACTTATATAGTGCCTTTGGCAGAACTGACATCTTGACTATATTGAGTCTTCCAATCCATGAGCATGGGACATTCCTCCATTTGCTGAGGCCGCTCTTGGTTTCTTGTAATAGTGTTCTGTAGTTTTCCCCGTATAGATCTTTTGTTCTTTTAGTCGAGTATATCCCTAGAGATTTCGAGTTGTTTGAGCCCTAATAAAACGATTAAAAAAATTTTTTAAAAAACAAAATAAATGTATGTGTTGCAAATGATTACCATGGTCAGCAGCTAACCAACAATTCAGAGTGGTTCCAGTCTATCGAGAGGCACCTTGGAAGCAAGGCCTGGTTACCATCTACTATTAAAAACTCAGTCATAAGAATGCTTTCAAATATAGTTCTATTTGTGGCACACGGGAGATCACCAGTCAGATTGACTCAACACCAAGTGGTGCTGGTGGACAAGGAATGTGCTACTTTTGCAATTTTTCTATAGCTCTAAAATTAGTTTAGATAAGCACTTTAAAAATCTCTTGGTCTGTGCTGCCCTGTTTTACAATGGAAGAACAATTTCATTTTTGTCCCATCATAACTTGAATTTAATTTAAAGAATAAAGCTGTAAATTCAAGTTACAATTTTAAACACCGAGACTATATGGGGCAGTACAATTATATTTGGTTCAGCCAAAGATATTAAAACAGGTTATCTTTGCTTCTACCATTATCTTATTCTAGGAGGAAAGATCTATTTGAACGAAGTAACATGAACTGCATAAACATCACGTTCTAAATTTTATGAACGTGAAACCATATTTAACGACAGTACTCTCTGAAAGACGACCACGGTAACACTACAATAAAGGATGCTCTGTTTTGTACTTGTAAAGGGAGGGGAATAATCTAGCCCCAAAGGCTTACCTGAATAACAGTCAGGAAAGCTTGCTCCACTGTGTGGTGGGATTGGAATTCTTGGGTTTTGCGGGGGGTGGGATAAGTGAAAAACTGTTTCTAACCACAAAATATATGCAGAGTTGATAAAAATTTATTAAAGGAAAAAAACCTCCATTTTTAAGTGATTTCTCAAAATCAGACCCCTGTTCTGGATTATCCATTAACCAGTAAGGATTAAATCTCACCCCCTTATTAAAATACATATTCATAAAAAACTTTACAGTTATGCTGTTCTAGTTACAAATAGCTTCTACTTTTCTAGGACATAATTTCACTTTGTTTAAGCAAGAATTCATTAAAGAAGCTATAAATAACCTTTAACTATTTAGCCATGAATAGAGGGTGGACTGGCATTGATGGCTTATTTTAGTACTAATGCAGACTGCTTTTTAAAAGCTACATTTTAGCATGCATCAAGCTAATGATTACACTTGCCGTGCAATTTCCAATGTTGGAATAAATTTCTTTTTAAATAGTTTGGCAAAAAGTAAATATTTTACTTCAGCTATTTACTAGTACGAAAGTAACCAAAGAGAATGACATGTAGACAGTTTAAGAATTCTTGACATAAAATTTTTATTTTTTGGTAGACATCTTACCTCTTCCCTCTAAAACATGTTTCCAGTTAAAGCTATACATATTAGGGGAGTAATGCCTGAATTACACAAATTCAAGGACTGATTGGGCAGTATGTGGAGCATACACACAAATAAACTGCATTCCAATCTGAATCAAAGTTCACAAGATTTTAGAAAGCATGGTTCATAAAATTTTTACTTGGGGAAAAGAAAAAAAAAAGATTTTACAAAATACCATTCTTCCAGTCACAGACTTTCCCACAGGGTACATGACGCTTTCTGCCTAAGCGTTTATAGCACATTCAGAGGGAAGAGGTGCTTTGAAATAGCCATCTAACGGCAAAACCTACAACTAGGTAGATTTTCTTTAAAAGTGCATTTAAAATGCTAAAGCAAGTAATGAAATATAATTGTTGAACCTATCTGAAAATTTTAAAGTTTCTTTAAAATGGTCCATATGGTATTCAAGACATCACAGCTGGTACAAAACTGCCTGTATTTCGTTCAAAACACAAAAACAATACATGTGAACAGTATTCTTTTAAACTCATCTGAAATGCTCCCACTACATCATAAGGCAAGCTCAGATGAGTGTTGACAGTATTTAGGGAATTAACAAAACAAATTCAATATTAAAGTAGACAAATATTTACTTAAATGTTCTTTGATTACTCATCCTACTGCTTGAGTGTCTAGTTTGTTAACTGTTCATATCCCCCAATTGGGCTGTGAGGTCCATGATGCCAGAGACTGGACTGTATGCATTCCCCTCTCCCCGCAACAAAGCCTTCTTGGATTCCCTGGCTAGATCACATCTGCTCCACTCCCCAACCCCACCCCGGGATCTACCATCTTGGCCTACTCGGTGACACCAGTTGTCTGGGGACAGTGTGGTAGTCTCCTAATCTGGTGTCAATTTAAGGATGAAGAGTGTAGGGGTGGAGTCTAGGCTGTCAATCTGGAGATAGCTAGTGAGACTCTGTGGGCATGGTCTTCTGAGAATTCTGGGAAATTTGGTACGTCATCCTTGGAAGTGGAAGCCACCTCTCTCTGTCTGCTACTCCCTCGGCGATATTGCAGAAGACAAGCTACATGGATGCAACCAGACCTCTGAAGCCACGTAGAGACTCCTGCCGGCGCTAAGATGTTTGCAATGCCACTGGACCCAAAGACTTTCTACGCACTGGCCTGTGATCGTCCTGCATTTGGCTTCATTGCATGTGTTTCGTGAGTCTGAAGAGGACTTTACAGATTGGTATCGGACATGTGGGCTAATCTCAGACTTATGGCCTTGGACTGGACTGGCTGGGATGTTTTCTCAATGTTCAACTCCTCTTGCATATGAAACTCTTTCTTATACACATATGCGTGTTTATGAATTTGTTTCTCTAGTCTACCCAGATGAACACAGCCGGGGACAAATGTGTCCCCACTGGACTGTGACCTCCATGAGAGCCTGGGCAGGGGCAGGGCTTTCATGGTGACTGCTGTGTCCCCCGTCCCCAAGAGACATTCAGCAAAGATTGGAGGCTCAATGTGAGTATCCTGACCCCAGAGAAATTGTTCCACCTGCTGCCATTCTAGAGACATAACGGAGGCCCATCCGGATGTCTGTAGTCTCAGCTGCCTCTGCTTTCATACCAACTGAGCCCAGCCTGGCTCAGCAGCTTGCCCTGTTGTGCGTTACTAGCTGTCTCTAGAACACTCTAAGCCAGCAGTTCTCAACCTGTGTGTCTCGACCCCTTTGGGGGTCGAATGACCCTTTCACAGGGGTCACCCGATTCATCACAGTAGCAAAATGACAGTGATGAAGTAGCAACGAAAAGAATTTTATGAAAAAAAGAAAAGAATTTTTTATGGGGGGGGGGGGGTGTCACCACAACATGAGGAACTGTATGAAAGGGTCACGGCATGAGGAAGGTTGAGAACCACTGATCTAGGCTCTCAGAGATCTAAGCCATGTCACCAACCTCCCTGCTTTCTCCAGATTGGACCCCAAAGCCCAGAACGAGAGAGAGAGAGAGAGAGAGAGAGAGAGAGAGAGAGAGAGAGTAGCAGGGCAGGGGGTGGGACCCTGGGGTGCCGACTCCAAGCCAACTGGGCTCTTTGGGCAAAACATGGGTCTCGGAGCCAGAGGTTCTTACTTCAGGGCCACACTAGGGCAAGAAAGCCTAGAACAGGGAGTCAGCTCTCTCTCTCTCTCTCTGCCTCAGTTTCCCCATCTGGAAAGGGGTTTGTCCGCTAACCTGCTGCCCTTAGACCTCTCCTAGGAGGTTGGTTTTGAGAACACTGACACAATTCTACAAGAGAGAAGGGATTTGAAGCAGTTCTACACGGAAGTGCTTAGAATGTTGCTGGGCGGGGCCAGGGCTCAAGGAAGATTGCAGCAGCGGTGGTGGCTAGCTGCCACGGAAAGGCTCCCGGACTCCCAGCTACCCCGTGCTGATGAGGCTTTCTACTTCTGTAAAGATTTACCGTCTCAGAAGCTCAGACTACAGTGTGTGGTAGAGAACGGCTCCACACACTTCTCGTGGCTGCCGTCTTTGGGGAAGCAGTTTGCCAGACCTTTCTTCCACGGAGCCGCCGACCAGGTTTGAACCGGCAACCTCTAGATGAGCAGCCGGTCACCAACCACTTGCGCTTGCCACCCACGATCCTTCAACCAAGATGAGTTCTTGTATCCCTTCCTTCCTATGAATGGTGGCATAGTGGTTGTTTCCTGGGCTGCTAACTGCAAGGTCGGCAGCCTCAAAGCACCAGCTGCTTTGCAGAACGATGGAGCTTTCTACTCCTGTAAAGAGCTGCAGTCTCGGAAACTCACAGGGATAGTTCTACCTTGTCCTATAGGGTCACTGTGAGCCGGCTTCGACTTGACAGTGAGTTTGGTTTGAGAGACCCTACAGGACCAGGTAGAACTGCCCCTTGGGGGTCTCCAAGACTGTAGCTCTCTATAGGAGTAGAAAGCCTCAACTTTCTCCCTCAGAGGGACTGGTGGTTTCAAACTGCTGATCTTGTAGTTGGCAGCCCAGCGCAAAACCCACAATACCACCAGGGTGACTGTGAGTCAGACCGCATTCAACAGCAGCGAGTTTTGCGTTTGAGATGAGTGAGCACATACTACGTGCTCAAAACCTTTACAAGTTATTGTGTAGCCCCGTGACTCAGAGATCCTGAAACCCATCTCTCAGACGTGGAAAGTGAGGCTCAGGCAAAGTGACTTGTGCAGGGTCTCCAGCCAGTCAGAGGCTGGGCTGGGCTTGAAGTCACTCCTCTCTGCCTCTCAACCATCACGAACAAATAAATACACAATAAACTCAATCCAGCCCCCTGCTGTGTCCTCCACTGACAATGCTGTCCTAGTTCATTCATGCTGTTCCTAACTGTTCAGTTCTCAGTTCACAAGCCCCCGCCCCCTCAGAGAAGCTCAGCTACTCCCCTCCCAAGACCTGATGTCTGCTTGTGTTATCAGTCACATGGGGGCATCCTGCTGATTTAATCACTGACTGAGGCCCTACCCTGGTAAGGTCAAAGGAGAAAGGATCTGACAGATGGCAGGCATTGGGTAAACACGTGGGTCATTCCTGAACGATAAAAGGCCACTACATCCAGCCTGGAGGCCTCTGCTCATTGCTGGGCACCATGGTGTTAATTCTGATTCAGAGCACCCCTTACAGGACAGAGCAGATCTGCCTGGTAGAGATTCCGAAGCTGTAATCTTTCTGAAAACTGACTGCCCTGCCTCCTCTTTCACGGAACAGCTGGTGGGATAAACAGCAGAATTAACCCATGGGTTAACTAACATCCAAGCACGTAGCCCTTGTGCTACCAGGGATCCTTATTTATTTTGGGAGATGGGGTGGGGTGGGGTAGGAGGCGAGGAATTACAACAAAAGGATACACCCAGTCCAGCTTGAGCCGGCTGGCTGGCAGCTCCGATCTCGTGTCCAGGCTGTAGGTGGGCGCCAGCTCATCGGGGATCAGCATGGGCACAGGACGGCCCCTCAGGAACATTTTCACAGAGCCCTCCTCTGCGGGACACGCCCAGAGTTCAAACACAAACTAGAACCTCCATCCCTCTCCCCTCTCCCTTTGGGACAAGTGGAGAAACTGAGGCCCGACAGGCCAACACCCAGTAACCTGGTGGTCCCTGATCCAGCCCCTGCAAGTCTCCCGGACTCACCCATGCTGAAGAGAACTTCTTTGGCTTTGCTGCCAGGAAAGGCCAAAAGTAAAAAAGAAAAAAGAAAATTAAATTAAAAAGTGCCTTAGGAGGCAGGCCTGAATAAGGGGGCGACCGCTGGCCCAGCGCCCAGCCCAGCCCTTCCGCCGTCGCCGAAGACACCTGCGCCGCGGTAGGAGCGGAGCGGAGCGCTGGCTCTCTGCAGGCCGTGTGCTTTGCTCGGTCGAACACGCAGAGCCTAAGACACAGGCCCAGAGAGGCAGTGATCGCCCAAGATCACACAGCACGAAGTGGCAGGGACGTGATCCTGCAAAAGGAGAGCCACCCGGCACCCCTCCCTCCAAATCTGCACGACGCTCCCACCCCACCCGCCCCACCCAACACCTCCCATCCCGAATCCCCTGCGCCCCAAACTTCAGGTCGCCGCCGCCGGGGACACGGAGAGAGTTGAAGGGAAGGGGCGAGACGCTACATGCCCACCGCTCGCGGGAGAGGGTGAGCGCTAGCCCGCCTGGGGGCCTGGGAAGGGGGAGACCCGGGCTGAGGACCCCCGAGTGTGGGGGCAAGTGGGGGGTCGGCGAGAGGGTCTCACCGGGCTCCAAAGCTACTCATGGCGGCTGCTGGCGGAGTTTCGGGGCCGGGGGTGGAGCCGGGATGGGCCCCGCCGCTTCCGGCCCCAGGAGGCGCTGCTCCGCCCCGCCCAGCCCGCGCGGCCGGACCTGGGAGCTGCAGGATCCCACCCGGCCACTTCCTGGGCAGTGGGGTCCTGATACCAGGTTCTTTGGGGGCCGGGGGAGTGGAGGTGGCTGGCAGCATGGTCTCAGGAGCGCAGCTGGCTCTTTTCCAACCCCAATTCCAAGATTTCCCCAGTTCCAAGCTATATGCCACGGGATCTCTCTCTGCCTCAGCTAACTCATTTTAAAAATGGGATGAGAGGATCAACCTCCTGGGAGGACTGTTGAGAGGACAGGGCATTTGACGTAAAGTCCCTGGCACAGTGCGCTGTACAAGGGCTTGCTCTTTGGGCAGGGTCGCAACAGGTGGTTTTCAGACCCCGGACCACCTCAGTCCCACCCAGTCGTCAATCCATGACCACGCCCATCGCTGCAGGCCTTCACTCCCAGGTGGGGCCCGCCCAGACATTCACCTTGGCCCCGCCTCCAGGGCTCAACAGCGCCCCGCACTCATATCACACCCAGTTTCTCCACCAGCTTGTCTCCAGGGTGGAGAAAATAGAGCAGTCTCTCGGGCTTCTGACCCCACCAGGCACGCTGACCACGTGGTCCAGTCCCCACCCGATCTTTAGGCTCCGCCTCCTCATGTTTGACCACGCCCCCAAGGACCCCACCCAACCTTCAAACCTGGATTCTATCCTCCTGGCAGGGCCCGCCCTGACACGCCCCCATCTGGTCTCCGTAGGCGTGGCCCGCACACACTCCAGGATCTGATTCGGCCCAGGCTAACACTGGTCACGCCCCCATACCTAGTCACGCCCCTTGCTCTGACTCCGCCCTACCCTGCAAAACTTTCAGCACCCCTCGTGCTGAGAGCTTTACTTCACCTTCGTGGTCACGCCCACAAACCTGGCTCCGCCCCGACTTCCACCCCGACTCCTCCTACTCATTCCGCTCCCTGCCGCCTCTAGATCGCCCCCCACTCTCCAAATCTCCAAGCAGATTCCTCGCTTTCAGAAATATCTGACCCCTATTGGGAGGTTCAGCGCCTTGACCCGACCCCTGACACTCACCCTTCTTTCTTGGCGCTGCAATTGCTGCTGGAGGAAGTGGTGCGACTGCGGGGGTCCTCGCGGCGCACCGAGGCCAGGCGCTCCGGTGACAGATAGCGGCGGCCACTGCCGAGAGAGAGCACGCGGCTGGGGCGGAACCCGAGAGGCCGGCTGGCTAGCGGGCCCTCCCGGCGGGAGTCCCTCCCAGCGCCACAGCAACAGCCCACAAGGTCTTGGAGGAGACTGAGCGTCCCAGCTTTCCAAGTCTTACCTGCGCCCGGAGGTCGCCTCCTTCTTGGGAGAAGAGGGGGACGTGGCATAGCCGCCCACGCGGCGCGGGGGTCCCGAGCCATTGAGGTGCGTCCTGGTGGGCAGGCCTTTCAAGAGCTGACAGACTGGCCAGGTGGGGTTAGAAGTCAGAGCACGCTGAGTGTAAGGTCTGGGGCTCAGCCGCGCCCCGCCTCCTCACCCCCCTCCCATCCACTTCCTTCAAGCGGGCATACCTGAAGCCGTGGTGCCGAGACGCGGGGGTGCCCGACCCTTGGGGGTGCCCCGCGCGCGCAGCGTCGCGCCCTGTTCTTCGCAGGCCCGCAGGCGACGCAGCGCGTCCGCCAGGGCCGCCTTTAGCACCGCCAGCTCGTCCTCTTGCAGCTGCAGCCGCTGCTCCAGCGCCGACACGCGGTCGTCCACCTCCATGCCGCTGGTCCCCGACAGATTGTCATCTGGGGGGGCGGGGCGGACAGGGACGCTAGCCCCAGGGAGCACTGGGGAGCTCCAAGGCCAGAGGCGTCCCTCCCACTTCCCCAAGTCCTCCCGGAGGCCAGCCGCACACCCCCCTTGGTGCGGAGACGCTTGGAGATCAGCCAAAGAAGATGGCTCAGAACGGGAAGTCCCCGCTGCTCCCCGCTCCTTGCCCCACACTCGTCTCTCAATCGCAGCACCCTAGCCGTGTCACCTTGGGGAAGTCCCTTCCTTTTAAGATGCAAGATTCCAGGAGCCGGTCGAAGAGCCCTGGCCCCTGGTTTTACAAGTCGATGACGAAGATGCTGAACATGTCTGAGTGATACCAAGACTTGAACGCTGAAACCAACCCACTTCGAGGAACGCCGACGTCCTAGAAATGCTTCCCAACCTTCTCTGACGAATCTCAATATTCCGTAACGGCCACTGTCCCTGAGACTTGCTAAGCCAGAAGGTTCCTTCCCACCACCGCCTCTTCACCCCAAGGGGTTGACCCCAGAGTTATTAGCAAGGACAGGACTGGCGAGACCCCTGGCGGCGGACTTGGGGTTGCAGACAGCACATCGCGTCCCGGGAGAAAGGCTGACTGGGGTCTGATACCCAAACTCTCTTCCCGAGCTGATGCTCCCCTCCTCCGCGCCCCCTCTGCATTTCTTTTCTGTACCCCACGCTCCAGACACCGCATTCATCTCCTGTCCTTACCAAGGCTGCAGCCAAATGACTCTGCACTTCTGCCCACCCCACCCCTCGGGCATTTTCCCTCCCCCCACCTTCCCTCCCAGACCACTCATACCCAGGCTCATGGCTAGTTCTGATTCGACCCAGAAGGGCCCTGGCTCCCAGCCCGGTGGAAGTAACGGAGGTGTCCTATGCAGGGACAGAGCGTGGAGGG
>NW_022104553.1:25902883-25904955 GCF_000313985.2 Echinops telfairi | reverse complement strand
GGCTCCTCCACTATGCTATCAAGGCAGTGTGTTTTGTTTTCTTTTAAATCTCTAGGGGAACTGATTGCCAGTTCTTTCTTCTGCAGGTCCCCCGGGTAGGCTCAAACAACTGATCTTTTGGTTAGTGGTTGAGTACTTAGCTGTTGTTGCACCAGGGCTACTCTTATTATACCCATTTTAGGGCTGGAGTGGAGGAGAAAGAGGGGACTGAGGTCCAGATTGGTGGAGTTACTTCTGTAAAGACGCCCAGCCATTCTAATGATTGAAGCTATGGGGGCCTCTAGGATGTCTTCGGCACCTTCTGGGTCCTCTGGCACCTGGGCGTGTCCTCAAGGGAAGCAAGCCCCCCCTCCAAAGAAATATGTCCTTTCCCAGTCCTCCCTGAGGGAAGTCTCACCTTGACCCTGCAGCCTCCACCTCACAGAAGCTGGCTGCATCAACCACATGCCCCTCCCCATCATGATCCAAGCCCTCCTGACCACTTCCCCCACCCCTCTGCAACCCCTTTGCTATAATTCCAATTCCTCACCTCCCACTGCCCCCTCCTCTGCCCCAGCTCTCCTTATCTGGGCCTGACCTCCTCAATAGCCCTTCTAAGATCAGAGTCAGTGGTCTAGGGTGAGAGATAGGTTCTAATGGGTGGAAGGACAGGCTCTGGGGATTTGGTGGGTCATAGCGGCTGCCCTACTAGATTCCACACCCTGCCCACAGTCCAGTACCACTGTCACCATCATCACCACTCCCTCCTGCCCTGATCTATTTGCCCCTCTGCCAAGGAGAGGGAGGAGGGTCCCTGAGGCTGGAAGGCAGGCCTCCAGACCCGCTTGACTCCCAGGCCTCCCCCTCCTCCAGTGCCCCAGCTTCTGCTGTGGACTCTCCCCAGGGGAGGATCCAAGGGGGTGGGAGGCTGTCATCTGGGCTTTGGGGTAGGGTGGGCTTGCTCTGGGGTCAAGGTCTATGGCGAAGGGAGGTGAGGAATCTTCATCCAGGGACAGGAATAGGGACTTGGATGCAGGAGGGTGGGGTATAGGGCAGATGAAGCCTCCCTGGGTGGGGCTGGGCTCGGAGCTGAAGGGTGGGGTGAGGTGGGGGGGTGTCTCACCATTACAGTACTGCAGCAGAGAGGACGTGTCGTAGAGACCGCAGAAGGCCGGGCCGCGCTCCGCCATCGCCCCGACGCCGGCGCCTCCGGTCCCGCCGGCCCCAGCCCGGGCCCGGTCCCCCCCCCAGGCCCTGCCTCCCGTTGCCATAGCAACGCCCTCTGTTCCAGCATCCCCAGCTCGGCCCGCCCGGCGTCAGACGGCGGGCGCTGGACCTGGCACCCGAGTCATCCCCTAGGATGCCCAGAAGAGGAGCTCGGGGCACTCCAGGCCAGGCCCCCCCTACACCATCCTCTGGTCAGGATTGGCTGTGGCGATGTGCCCCTCGGTACCGTCTGGCCCCGCCCACAAGCGGCGTGTCTTTTTTCTCGCTCCCTCTCTTTCTCTCTCTCTAGACCCCCACCTCTTCTGCTAGGGACCAATGAAAGCCTGTCGCGCAGGCTCTTCTGCCAATGGGCTCGCAGAAGGCTTAGAAGGGGCAGGGCCTTTTCTGCTTTTTAGCCTGAAGCTTAACCCCGGGTTCCTGGAGGAGGCTGAGGATAGACGATGCTCCCATATGCTCCAAACCTCTTGACCAACCATATATTTGGATTTGCAACAAATCCTCCTTGCGAGGCCAGGCCCAGACTCTAGAATCTCGAACCCACCTAGGAACCCCCCTAGCTCCGCCCATGAAGTCTAATTCTACCCCGGTTTTGTTTTATTGAAGCTAGACCCACCCTCAGGACTCTTAGCTCCACCCCCAGAACACTGAAGAAACCCACGTTCTATTCCAGCCCCCCCTCTACACCCCAGCTTTGGCTCCGCCCCCCTTAACCTGTTCAGGTCCTAGTACTGGCGTTTGGGTTCCAAAGGCCCTGACCCTGCCTTTTTATAGGATTAACTCCATCCCTGGAGTTAGACACCCTCCTCCTTCAGGTCTGTTAGCCCCTCCCTAACGTCTTCTTCCACATTTCCCAGCTGGCCCCCAGG
>NW_022104553.1:25899943-25901953 GCF_000313985.2 Echinops telfairi | reverse complement strand
GGTGGGTCCATGGTTACAAAGCGCTCCTTGGCTAATCAAAAGGACGTACGGTTGGGACCCACCAGAAGTTCCCAGGCAGAAAGACGTGGCAGTCAGATTCTGTAAAGATCAGAGGCTTGGAAACGCTGTGTTTCAGTTCAATCTCCTAGATAGGGTCGCCATGCTTCCAATCGGACTTGATGGCAGCGATGTTTGTGGTTGTTAGTCTTGCAGTGTAGTGCAGGGGAAGAGTCAGCAGATTCTAAGTAAAAGAACGAGCGTTTAGGGAGCACTTAGCCGCCTTACTCAAGAACAATCACAGGGCGCGTTGGTGAAACACTTGCTGTGTGACTCCTCGCCCCAAGCCTCGATTCACCACCCTTTTCCAGATGAAGCAACAGACCAGGACTTGGTAAGAAGATCCCAGATCCTAAGAAGATCAAGGAAGATGGCGAAACAAGGTGTTGGAGCACAAAGAGAGAAAGGCTGGGGCTCCTTCAGAGGGTGGCACTAGGGAAGACCTACCTCACTGAGCAGATAGTATCTGACAAAAAGGAAGCAATCATGGGTGGAAGGGGCGGGGGAGACTGAACACGGCAAGAAGCAGCAAGTGCAAATGGGTCCTGAGGTGGACACAAGGGTGACCAATCCCTGGAGCGTCAAGGAGGGTGTTGGGAATGGAGCGAGTGGGAGGGAATTCAGTCAGGAAAGTGGTGGACTTGATAAGGGATGGAGGACCTTGTGACCTTGGGAGAAAAATACACACACACACACACACACACACGCGCGCGCGCGCAAACAAATACTGCCATCAAATTGGTTCTGACTCATAGCAACCCTCTAGGGCAGGGTAGAACAATACTGGTGGATTTCCAAGATTGTAGATCTTTGCAGAAACAAAGACTCCTCTTTCTCCATTGGAGTGAGCAGCTGGTAAGTTCGAACCACAGCTCCTGAGACTACCTGCCTAATGCGGAGCCCACTAAGCCCCCAAAGCTGTTTTCAATTTCTCATGGAATCCTCCATGTGCCCCAATGAGGCCACGCATGTAAATCACACGGGGTCGAGGCCAAAGCCCCATGGCCTTCAAATCCATCCCAGGTCATAGCGCCCCCGTGTGTTGCAGAGTAGAACTGCTCTGCAAGGTTCTCTGGGTTCTTCCAGTTTTTTGTTTTTTTGATGGAAGCAGATCCCCACTTCTGCAGTACTGCTGGTGAGTTTGAAACATCAACCGCTTGTAGCTATCAGGGGGTCTTACTGGCACATAGCCGCAAAACACAAAAAGCCCATGTTTTGTGCCCCCTGTGCCTCAAATAAAAGCAAACCCTACTGGCCTACCAGTGGATGCCTACTAGGTGCAGGGCACCTAGATCTAATGAGTGCGAAGTGGTGACCCAAAGAGCCACCGGTCATGTCATCCTAGGATCGCTGCAGATTACTGATAGAAACGAGGCAGGAAACCAGATTTTCAGCCTCCCGGATGGGCCCCCCTTCCCTTACCCACCCTCCCCACAAACTCAGATTCAAGGGGGGCTGGAGTGGGGGAGTCAGGCTCCTGCATACTGAACTGTGAAGCAGTCCTCAGTGCTCTCGGGGCTGTCACCAGAGTTCCCCCAGAGGATTGTGGGAGCCCAAGAGATGGGGGGGGGTGTCTCAATATGACTGGGGAGTGGGGGGCGGAGCCAGGATAGGGCTGAGGGACAGCAGGCGTGAGGTGGAGCTGGTGGCTTGTGGGAGGCGGGGAGGACACACGAAAATGAATTCATCTCCGGGGCTGGCCTTCAGGGGCTCCCAGCCTGGGCATGAGGACCAGCCACTGGTGTGGGCAGAGTAGCCTGGCCTACTGGCTTGGCTTTTCCTCCGCTTGCAAAAAGGGTCGTTCCAGCAAGCCCTCTCAGGAAAGAACATGGGTTCCATGAATCCACACTTGTAAAGTACTCCACGCGGAGGTTTGTGAGAACAGCTAATGGAGCCAGTTTTATAACAAGTGCTCTCAGACACAGATGTCAAGGACTTCAAACACGGGCGTGG
>NW_022104553.1:25896990-25898553 GCF_000313985.2 Echinops telfairi | reverse complement strand
TCTGTGCTAGAAGGATGGCAGGAGGTAAACATAATTAACAAGCAAACTGTGCTGCCAGCCAAGTGGATCTCAACTCATTTGAACTGTCCTGCTGTGTCACAAAGGAGAATGACACCAGGGTTTTCTTGGCTGGCATCATTCTGGAAACAAGTGGAAGGTCTTTCTACCCACCGGGTGGGTTCCTCCAGCCTTTCGGCCAGCAGGCTGAGTGGGGACCGTTTGTGAGCTGCCCACATGTCAGATGCTGACTTCTACTCTGTGGGTTGCTAGCCAGAGCCCTGGAGGTGTAGAGGTTCTGTACTGAGCTGCTAACTGCAAGGTCAGCAGTTCGAAACCACCAGTTTCTCTGAGAGAGAAAGACGAGGCTTTCTGCTCTCAGAAAGAGTTACAGTCTTGGAAACGCATGGGGGCAGTTCTACCCTATCCACCCACTATGGCAGCGGTTCTCAGCCTGTGGGTGGCAACCCCTTTGGGGATCGAACGACCCTTTCACCAGGGTCGCCCAATTCATTACAGTAGCAAAATGACAGTGATGAAGTAGCAACGAAAATAATTTTCTGGTTGGGGGTGGAGGGGAGTCACCACAACTTGAGGAACTGTATGGAAGGGTCGAGCCTTAGGAAGGTGGAGAACCCCTGCACGATGGGGTGGCTGTGAATTGGAATCAGTTTGGAGTTTGGGATTTGCCTGTCACTCCGCTGATTCTGACTTCCCGTGGCCACACATGTGTCAGTAGAATGATTCTCCATCGGGTTTTCATGGAGACCTTTGGAAACATAATACGCCCAATAGGTGCCGTTGCCATTGTTAGCTGATGCCAGCAGGTGGGTTTTGACTCCCAGTGGCCCTGTGTGCCAGAGAATAGAACACTGCCTGGCCCTGTGCCATCCTCACATTTATTATTATTATTATTATTATTTGTTGCTGCTGCTCATACTTTGCCAAGCATGATGTCCTTTTGCAGGGACTGGTCCAGAGTAATTATAATTTATGAAGTGTTGTTTTTACCTCCAATACTGCTGCTTTCAATACAGTAGCTGCTTTGAACAGAGTAGCTGCTCTCTGCACGTGTGACTGGTCTGCATAATACTTTATGGTGACACCCCCATCACATACACCTGTATCTGTTTGCCGATGGTCTTAGGCAACCCCTGTGAATGGGTCATTCAACTCCCAAAGGGGTCGAGACCCACAGGTTGAGAAGCGCTGGTTTAGGCGCCCTAGGGGCTTAGGGAATTAGGAATTGGACTGCTAACCGCGAGGTCAGCAGTTCGAAATCACCAGGGAGGTTGTGAGAGGAAGTCTCTCCGTTCTTGCTTCTAAGAAACATCCGGGTTCTACTTCTTCCTGTACAAGTATGTTGGGTTTTCTGGCAATCCACTGGATACAGAGTTCAAGATGCTTCCCCAACGCCATCGTTCAAAAGCATCAATTCTGCTGTGATCTTCCTCATTCATCATCCCAGTTTCGAGTGCATATAAGGTGATTAAAAATACTATGCTCGAGTGCACACAGGGACATTGTTTACAGGTACCAAACCGAAATCCCACACCAAAACACTCA
>NW_022104553.1:25893999-25895193 GCF_000313985.2 Echinops telfairi | reverse complement strand
AAAGCATGTTTTTGAGCTGGATGATGAACTTAAAACTTTTTTAATCAGAAAGCAAGACTGTAGTTCAAAGCACTTTTCACCGATAAACATGAACTGCAGAAAATAGCTTACTTGGTTGACATCTTTGTTATCTTGAATTAGTTAAATTCATCATTGCAAGGACCAAATGCAACATGCCTAAATTTGTCTGAAAAGATCCGATAATAAATGAAACTTCAGCTTTGTCACACAAAAAAACAAAACAACCAAACTGGATGAAAATAAAATGGACGTGTTGCCTACCTTATCTGCTTTCTTTGAGGAGCATGACATTGAACCAGACCGAAGGATTACAATGAAAATTTCTGTGAAAGAACACTTGCACACGCTTGCAGATGAAATTTCATTGTACTTTCCAAATCTCCCTGACACCCCATTTGCACTTGCCAGAAGCCCGTTCACAGTCAAAGTTGGAGATGTTCCTGAGACAGCACAAGAGGAGTTCATCGAACTTCTTAACAGCAATGCAGCGAGAACTGCTTTCTCTACAATTTCAGTTACAAAATTCTGGATCAAGTGTTTGCAGTCATATTCTGTTCTGTCTGACACTGTGTCACACCTTCTTCTTCCATTTCCAACCATTTATCTTTGTGAAACAGGGTTTTCCAGCTTGTTGGTTATCAAGTCTAAATACAGAAGTACACTTGCTGTGAAAGATGATCTTCGTTGTGCTCTTGCAAAGACTGCCCCCAAATGTCTGATCTGTTGAGAAAGAAGTGATCTCAACCTTCCCACTGACTTTGGCTTTTGATACAGACTGTCACAAAATGTAGCAATGCCGTTGACTGTTATTGTATCTAAACTGTTGCCCATGCTACACCATGCTTCAAGACAAAATTTCATCGATTTGTCATTAGAAATACATATTTCACAATATAGAATGACATCTTGTTTTTGTGATGAATAGCTATGCTTTCGTGACGTTCCATTTGTCACAATGAAAATACATCCTGCCTATCAGATATTGACACAATGATTCATCACAGTAGCAAAATGACAGTGATGAAGTAGGAACGAAAATAATTGTATGGTTGGGAGTCACCACCACACGAGGGACTGTATGAAAGGGTCTCAGCATGAGGAAGGTGGAGAACCACTGGCCTAAACCCTGTATCAGTACTTCTCAAATCAATTCTGACTCATGGCGACCCCCAG
>NW_022104553.1:25888551-25889915 GCF_000313985.2 Echinops telfairi | reverse complement strand
CGCGCGCAATCCCAGGGGAACTCCTGCTCACGGGTGTTCAAAGTATGATTAATGGGCATCAATTGGTAGTTTATGTTCAGAGAGACACAAGGGCGCAGAGAACTGGGACTCCTGGTTCCAAGCTGTCCCCTCTCACACAGACAGGAGATGCAGCCTCTAAAATGCGGGGGAAATGGGTGTGGCTCACTGATGAGCAGGACCCTGAGTGAGACCGGGGTCGGTACAGCTAGGGGATAATGAAGGCGGTGAGATGGTGTGGCTGCATGTCACCTGGGACCTACTGTATGTGATGGAGGGGGAGGATCATGGTGTGTGACTCTCTGTAGCTGCTGAGAGCCCTGGTGGGCTTTGACAGAGAGGGGTGCGTCTGTGTGGCGGGACTGCGTGTAGGAGGGGGTGTGTGTGACAGTGTCCCTCTGAGGACTTGGGAGAGCGTGTGCCTTAGCTGGACAGGTGTGGAGGGGTGGGCCGTGGGCTCTGTGGGTGATGATGTGAAGAGTGTGTGTGTGCATGTGGGGGGGGGGTGGCGGCAGTCGTATGGGACTTTCCGGTGGTGGCCCTAAAGAATGAGTGACTGTGTTAGTGACCCAGTGCCACCATATGAGTTTATTTCCTCAATAATCATTTCCCACAAGGGACCCTCTGAGATTCTGGCTCTTAGTCACACCTTAGGCCTGGAGCTGAACTCAATTCCCAAACGATTAAAATAAAAAGCAACAAAAAACCCACCTTGCTGCTCTACAGTCGATTCTGACTTACCGTGACCCTGTAAGACAGGGTAAAACGGCCCCCATGGGTTTCCAAGATTGTAGCTCTTTACAGGAGTAAGAAGCCTTGCCTTTCTCCAGCAGAGCCGCTGGTGGTTTTGAACTGCTGACCTTGCGGTTAGCAACCCACCACCTAACTACAGCATCACCAGGGCTCCTAGCCAACCAT
Organism: Echinops telfairi; assembly: GCF_000313985.2. NCBI lineage: Eukaryota > Metazoa > Chordata > Mammalia > Afrosoricida > Tenrecidae > Echinops > Echinops telfairi. The sequence goes on along the minus strand of NW_022104553.1, from coordinate 25,888,979 downwards.
CTCACTTCAATGTAAGTCGGTGCCCGCTCATAGCAAGGTTATAGGACAGGGTAGAACTGCCCCTTTGAGTCTTCTATTCTTTATGGGGGTAGAAAACCTCATCTTTGACCCTCAGCACAGCTAGTGGTTTTGAACTGCCAGCCTTGAGGTTAGCAGTCCACTGCCTAACCCCCAGCGCCACCAGGATTCCTAACCAAAGAACAGACAGGTCTATTAGGGGACACTAATGCTCACGCTTTAGACTCATCAACCATTTGATATCCAAAGGCAGCATTTACCCAAGACCAAACAAAGGCAGGCAAGGATTGGGGAAGGAGGAGGAATGGAAATGGGAAACCCAGGGAGAAAGTGGGATGAAGGATGTTACCGTGTGGGAATTGCACTCGATGGCCCGAAACAGAATGTCCGTGGGCCGTTGAATGGAAAAC
>NW_022104553.1:25883907-25886717 GCF_000313985.2 Echinops telfairi | reverse complement strand
CCCCCCTCCCCCGCCCAACCCAGCCCCAGCAGCTTCTTAGGTGGTTTCTACACACCCCCGTCAAAGACATCCCCAGTCAATGATACCATTCAATTTGTCTTAGCGGACTTTTCTTTTCATTTCTTATAAAACTGTTTGATTGTGCAAATTCGTTTCCCATTCAACAATTCCTACGGATCACAATGCCCCCAATATAGGCCTTTACTTCCGCCCCTCTTGTCCCCCCCCAGCCCCCGTCGTCATCGAGTCCTCCAGTGACCCTACTGGACAGGGTAGCACTGCCCCTGTGAGTTTCAGAGACTGCAACTCTTTACGGGAGCAGAAATCCTCAAGTGTCTCCCGCAGTGCGGCTCTTGGCTTCGAACTGCTGGCTTTGAAGTTACCGACAGAAAGAATAACCCACTACGCCAACAAAGCTCTTAGCCGGCTCTTTGATCTTGCCCAAAGTAGACAGGTTCCCATAGTCCCGCCCCCTGCTGCAATGAACAGCTAACATTCCTGTGGTCTAGTATAATTGATAAACCCATCTTGAGAATAAAGAATTCCGAAGGAAAACCCATACTTTACATTGGGGTTCACCCTTATTCACGCATAACGCCCAGTGCCAGGGCACTGCAGGCGCACCCGGAGCCTCTGCACCCCTGCCACCACGGGCTGCTCCTCTGGGCTTCCTGGCTTGCAGGCTGCCTGGGAGGAGTCGCTCCAGGTGGGGGGGGGCTCCTCCTCTCTCTCCATTCCTAGACTGGCTCCGAGGGCCAGACAACGGGGGAGCTGTACCAACGCTGGGAACGGTACCGCCAGGAGTGCCTGGAGGCGCTGGAGGCTGCAGCACCCCCAATAGGTGTGAAGAGGCTGCTGGGGGCACGGAGGTGGGGCTGAGGCTGGTAGGGCGGGACTTAGAGCGGGTCGCTGGGAGGGGCCTGGAGCAAGGCTGGAAAGAGACCTGGGTGGTGGAGGACCCTAGACCGGAATACAGGAATACAGGTATGAGTGAAGCAGGGGTGGGATCGGGACGAGGACCACAGGGCTTGAAATGGGAGGAGTCCGGGGCGGGGTCTGCATTAATGAGGTGGTGGGCGGAACCTTTTGCCGCGCTGGGCCCAGACTGGCTGCAGGTGCGGGGCTAAGGTGTGGCTTAGGAGGGAAAGGCTGAGTGGGCCCGCTGTTGCCTGCCCACCACGTCCATCCAACAGGCCTCGCCTGTAACGGGTCCTTCGATATGTATGCTTGCTGGGACTACGCTGCGCCCAACGCCACCGCGCGCGCCTCCTGCCCCTGGTACCTGCCCTGGCACCAACAAGGTGAGACGCCCTCTGGGTCCCACAGTTCCCTAGACACAAAGAACCCGGATCTGTGCCCCAGACACGCCTCCATCTCTTCAACACCTCATCTCCACTCGGTGCAACTGGGTTCCTCCCCTGGCTGGGTGATCCTGACCTTGATCCTGACCCTAGGACATAAAGTCCCTTTGTGGTCTCCTTATCTCTCTGAGGGTTAGATTCCTGTTTTCTTTCCTTACCCCCGCCCTCAACCGTTTTATTGGCAAGTAACTTACATATCATATAATTCAATAGTTCAATCATATCACGGAGAATTGTACAATCACCCACACATCAAGTTCAGAGCTTTCCCCCTCCCCTATGGTTAAATCACCTTTAAAGATTTATGCAGTCACAATCCGTCCTAGTGCTCCCTCCCCCCTCCGGTCTTCATTACTCGAGAAATCCCCTTTCATTCGCTATCTTCCACCCACCCCACTTTCCACCCCATCTTTCTTGAGTCTCTCCCTCTGAGCATCTTGGTTTTCTAAGCTCTGCCCCTTAGTAGCTGCGTGGTATTGCACAGGTAACTTATTCAACTTCCTTGTCTGTAAAATGGCATGTACCAACTCCACAGGCCAGTGGTTGATCTCAGGTGCCTTTGAATCGACTCTGATCCATAGCAACCTTATACAGAACAAAACCTGCCCCCTCCTGCTCCATCCTCACAATCATTGTTCTGCCCTAGCCCCTGGCTGTGTCCACCCATCCCGCTGAAGGCCTTTCCCTTTTCTGATAACTCTCCTCTTTACCTAGCGTGCGGCCCTTTTCCAGGGACGGGTTTCTTCCGATCACACTCCAAAGCGCATGAGACCAAGCCTGGCTAGCCTTGCTTCTAAGAAGTGTTCTGGTTGTAATTCTTCAGAGATGGATTTGTCTGTCCTTCTGGTGGTCCACAGGATTGTCAATATTCTTCGCGAGGGCGGCAATTCAAACGCACCAACCCCATGCAGCCTTCTTTATGCATTGGCCAACTCTCACGTGTAGAGGATGTGATTGAAAGTCCCATGGCTTCAGTCAGGAGCACCTTAGTCCTCAAAGTGACATCCTTGCTCTTTAACACCTTTTAAAAAATATATAATCATTTTATTGGGGGCTCATACAACTCTGATCACAATCCATCCATCCATCCATTGTGTCCAGGACATTTCTACAGTTGTGGCCATCATCATTTTCAAAACATTTTCTTTCTACTTGAGCTCTTGGGATCAGCTCATTTCTCCCCTCCCTGACCCTCATGAACCCTCAATCATTTTTCTTTCCATGTCTTACACTGACCGCAGTCTCCCTTCACCCACTTTTCTGCTGTCTGTCCCCTTGGGAGGGGCTTATAGGTAGATCATTGTGATCGGTTCCCTCTTTCTCCCCCCACCTCCCCCTTTACCCTCCTGGTATGGCTACTCTCATTATTGGTCCTGAGGGGTTTATCTGTCCTGGATTCCCTGTGTTTCAAGCTCTTATCTGTACCAGTGTACATCCTCTGGTCTAGCC
>NW_022104553.1:25881366-25883342 GCF_000313985.2 Echinops telfairi | reverse complement strand
ATTTAACATATAAATATATGTACATAGATCTATTTGCTCTTCAACACTTTAAAGAAGCCTTTGTGCATCAGGTTGATCTGCAAACAGTTGATCTCTTGACCCCTGCTTCCATGAACATTGATTGTGGATTCAAGCAAGATGAAATCCTTGACAACTTCAATCTTGTCTCTGGTTATCATGATGTTGTCTGTTGGTCCAGTTGTGAGGACCTGGGCTTATTTTACACTGAGTGGTAACTAATACTGAAGACTAAATGTACATGAGGCTGTCACTCTCTGCCTTGGTCTCACAGTGTATCTTTCTGTTTTGTTCCATCTCTGTGTCTTTGAAACCCCCCCTCTCCCATTTCCACAGTGGCCACCGGCTTTGTTCTCCGCCAGTGTGGCAGCGATGGCCAGTGGGGGCCTTGGAGGGACCACTCCCAGTGTGAGAACCCAGAGAAGAATGAAGTCGTCCAGGTGCAAGGATATTGGGGGTGGGGAGGGGTTGGTTAGGATGTCTAGGAGGGAAAAAAGGGGGCCACACCCTCATGCTAAGCCGGAAACCCCTTGTATTATTCAGGACTCAGGGTTGCAAGTGAGAGAAACATGGCTAAAATTTGGTTAAAGGATGACTTTAACTTGTAAATGACTTATATTGAAAAAATATAAGGCTGTGGCTCCAGGCTCAGCTGGATCTAGGTGCTCAAATGATGGCTGCCAATGTCTCTATGTTGTGTCTGTTTTTCTCTCTCCTGGCTGATTATCATTCTCGTGGCATGGCAGTTGGGGCCCTCTTTAGCACCAGGCACAAGGCAGCAACACAATGGAAAGACGGAATTTCATTCTCCCTAGCTCCACCATAAAGTCCCAGGACTGGCTCTCATTGGTTCCATTTCGGTAGTATGTCTGCTCTGAACCAATCATTGTGGGAGGTGGGTGTTCGAGTGAATGCGCTGATTGGCTAGGCATGCAACCACATGTCAGGAGCTGAGGCTTGGAGTCTGACTCACTTGGGTCAAAGTCGACAGTTCCCCAAGAGAAAAATGAACTGCTGGGAAAAGAGCTACCTTTCCACGCAGAGCTAAGACTGAACCTTGTTCTCACCCTCCTCAACTCCCCCAGGACCAAAGGCTGATCTTGGAGCGGCTGCAGGTCGTGTACACTGTCGGCTACTCACTGTCCCTTGCCACTTTGCTGTTGGCCCTGCTCCTCCTGAGTGGCTTCAGGTAGGACTCTAACTGGCCCAGGATGATGGGGAGGAGGGGTGGGGCATCGGACGTGGCCACCTCCCTGCATCCACTGGCCGTTCTCTGGGAAGAGTTGGGGTGGGGAGGTTATATGTCTGAGGGCAGGTCTCCAGTGGTCCCTAGACTGTCTCTCAATCCCCCCCTCCCCGCCCCCACAGGAGACTGCGCTGCACTCGGAACTACATCCACATCAACCTGTTCACATCATTCATGCTGCGTGCTGCAGCCATCCTCACACGAGATCGGCTGCTGCCCGGGCCTGGCCTTAGTCCCGGGGAGCAGGCCCCGTGGAGCCAGGTGAGCCCGTGCCCGCTGCTTCCTGACATGGGAATAGGCCTCTCGGGTCTCTCTGAGTGTGAATCCACTGGATGGCATAGGTTTGCAGAATGCTCTCAGTGGAGGAGGGGGAGGAACAATTCTGGTACACCTTAACTCTTTGAGATGCACCAAGCCTAGCTACCACCCACTGAGGTATCTATGGAGGACTGCTGGTGGAAAAGGGCACCTCCCCTGGAGACCCTGACTGCCCACCCTTTCTCTGGCTGCCCCCTCTAGGCCCTAGCTGCCTGCCGCACGGCCCAGGTCGTGACCCAGTACTGCGTGGGCGCGAATTACACGTGGCTGCTGGTGGAGGGTGTCTACTTGCATAGCGTGTTGGTGCTTGTGGGAGGCTCTGAGGGGGACCACTTCCGCTGCTACCTGCTCCTTGGCTGGGGTGAGCCCCGACCCACGCCCCAGCCTGCCCAGC
>NW_022104553.1:25876593-25879967 GCF_000313985.2 Echinops telfairi | reverse complement strand
CTCCCGGTGACCCCAAGTCTTACCGAGTAGAACTCAGCTCCTGGGAATTTCTTGGCACGTAGGGTCACCATGAGTCCGGAGTCAACTTGATGACCATGGGGGGAAAATTTTTTTTTAAAGACCAGCAATCTTAGTGCAAGCAAATCACCAGGCCTTTTCTTCTGCAGTGCTGCTGTGTGGATTTGAACCGCCAGCCTTCTGGCTAGGAATCTAGTGTTTCTTTTTCGTGGTTTTGCATCACCCAGGAAGTTAGCTGGGGCCAACAATTAAGGAGGCAACATTTCTGTTTGGAGTGGTGACAACATTTTGGAGACAGTGTGACAAACGCCGCTGGGTTGGATACCTGACAATGGTTAAAACGACAAATTATACCTACACATTTTGTAAGGCGGCACTCATCCCTAAATTTAATGCCCATCTCCTGTCACCTTGCTGGGCCTGTTTCCTGGTCTCTAGAGGGGAGACAATGCCAGCCTCGCTTCTTAAGACTGGCCGACTGTTCATTCATTCAGCAAAATTTTATTGAGCCTGGGAATCCACAAGGTCAGCAGTTCAAAACCAGCAGCAGCTCCTAGGGAGAAAGATGAGGCTTCCTACTCCCATAAAGTCACAGGCTGGAAAACCCACAGGGCCAATTCCACCCTTTCCTGTAAGGGTCGCTGTGAGTGGGGATGGACTAGGTGGCAGCAGATTTGTTTGGCTTTGGTACTAAGCGCTTAGCAAACTTCAAGGTGACTGGGAGGGCAGGGGGCTAAGCAAGGACCAAACAGAGAAAGGTCCTTCACTGCCCTCTAGTGGAAGAAACAGACAGTACACACACTATGTGCACATAAAAAACACCTGGACTAGCTTCCTATGTATGCGTGCTGTACACGAGGGGGAAGTGAATTGTTCACGTGGGTGTGTGAGAAATAGGGTAATACGTAAGTAAAATGGACAGAATGTCGAATGGCACATAGATGAGCTGACTGACCCAAGGCAGGAAGGATGGAGTTCCTGCTTGAGACAGGCCCATAGGAACCTCCTTGAGGGAGGCATGGGAGCCCTGGTTGTGTAGTTAGTGGTGACCTGTTGGATTGGGATCCACATGGTCAGAGTTCAAAACCACCAGCCGCTCTGCGGGAGAAAGGCAGAGTCTCAGAAACCCACAGGGAGGTCACTGTGAGTTGGCCTTGACTCAGTGGCGGTGAGTTTGTTTTAAGAGCGACATGGGGGAAAGGGGTGGGGGCGTCAGGAAGTGGAATAGCAAATTGCAAAGTGTGGTGGGTTACACAATGGGCTGCTCACCACAAGGTCAGCAGTTTGAAACTACTAACTGCTCTACAGGAGAAAAATGAGGTTTTCTTTTATTAATTATATATATATATATATACAGGAGAAAAATGAGGTTTTCTTTTATTAATTATATATATATATATATATATACAGGAGAAAAATGAGGTTTTCTTTTATTAATTATATATATATATATATATATACAGGAGAAAAATGAGGTTTTCTTTTATTAATTATATATATATATATATATACAGGAGAAAAATGAGGTTTTCTTTTATTAATTATATATATATAATTAACCGTTCCCAGACACAAAAAAACACCTACCAAATCTTACTAAATAAAATGAGGTTTTCTACTCCCATAAAGAGTTAGTCTCAGAAACCCAGAGGGGCAGTTCTACTCTGCCCTATAGGACTGTATGAGTCAGGTTAGACTCAATGGCAGTGAGTCTGGGGGGGTTTTGAGATGCAATTTGGTGTGACTGAGGAACTGCAAGGGGGCTGTGGGGGCTGCAGCAGGGGACTCAGTAGGAGTAGGAGGAGATGTAAGGATGGGGCAGATGGGGAGGTCTTTGGTTTGACCCTCAGTGAGGTGGGAGCTGTGGGTGGGGTCTGAGCAGAGGGCTGTGTGATAGGAGGTTGACTGTAACAAGGCTGTGGTGAGCGATAATACAATTGGGAGTGAGGCCCTGTGTGGTGCTTGGCTGCTAACAGAAAGGTGGGCAGTTCAAGTCCATCCAGAGACACCTTGGAAGAGAGCTCATGACCACTGGAAACCCTGTGAAAAGCACACGTGGAGACACGTGAGTAGGGGAAACGTTAGATATCTGACATAAAACCGCTGGTGGCATAGTGGTTACATGCTGGGCTGCTAACCGCAAGGTCAGCAGTTCGCGTACACCATTTGTTCTACAGGAAGAAGATGAGGCTTTCTACTCCTATAAAGAGTTACAGTCTTAGAAACCCACAGAGATAGTCCGACCCTGTCCTACAGGGTAGCTATATGACAACTTCATGACAGTTAGGGTGGCATGCCTGGCACTGCAGCTCATGTTGTTATGGGCGTCACTGAGTTCATTCCAACACACCAGGGACCCTATGTGACAGAACTGCTTCTTGGCTGTCATTTTACAAGATCAGGTCTCCTGGGTCCCTCTCCCATAAAGGTAAGAGCAACTGGATGGATCCACCAGGCTCCTTAGGCGAAGAATAGCTCAATTCACCCTCACAGCCACCAGCCACCACACACTTAGCATCTCATGTTCCAGAGGAGGAAATGGAGGCACGGAGGGGCTGAGCGGCTTGCGGAAGTGGGTTTCACACGTACGTAGTTTACCTGGACTCTCCTGCTCCTCACTCCCACCCAGTACAGCCCTGCAGAGGAGCCAGTTGAGGCTAGGCCTGGCCATTGCAAGTTGGTGAGTGTTGGTGAGTGTGGTCTTACAGCTCAATCCTGCTGGGAGACCAACACTGAGGCCCAGGGGAGTTGAAACCAACAAGTGGGCCCGGGCAACCAACCAGGACAAGGTGGTGGGTTGCGCAGTGCAATCAGAGCGCACCCTGGGCATGTGGATCTCGTGCCCACCTCCGATCTAACTCCGATCCCCTCTGACAGGGCTTCCTGGTCAGCGTCCTTTACTGCTTCATCAATAAGGAGGTAGGGAACCTTCTTCTGGACCTCTGGCGGCAGCCTAGGGAACGACCCGCAGGGTGCCAGATCTGAGCCTAATCGTCCTTTCAGGTTCAGTCGGAGATCCGCCGAGGGTGGCACCGCTGCCTCCTGCACCGCAACCTTGGGGTGGAGCTGCACCACCAGCCGCAACGCTCCTCGTGGACGCTGCCCAACAACCTTGGCCCTGGCGAGATCCCCTCTGGCCACACTGCATCCTCAGGGGTCCTCCCGGAGGCTGGGGACGAGGCCAGCAGAGTCTCAGAAAGTTACTGCTAGGCGGTGGGATTAGCATGTATTTATTGAGCATCTACTGAGTGCCGGGCCTGGCGTGTGGGTGGGAGGCTGAGGAAACCTGGGTGAATGAAAGTAAAGACTAGGGCCCTTGCAGTCCTGGCCACAACAAGGGGAGGCCCCAACACTTA
>NW_022104553.1:25871944-25875760 GCF_000313985.2 Echinops telfairi | reverse complement strand
CCAACTTAGATTTCTTTAGAACCCAGGTGAACATCGTTTCCCCTGGGGCTCCCCTCACCCCACCCCCACCCCCCAGCAGCTTGAACTCAGAGCCTCTCAGGGGCCATGACCATCTAGCTGGGCCTCCTATGTGGGTCCAAACAGGGCAGTGACCCTGGGCCTTTGTAAATAAAGCATGAGAAACAATGATGTGTGGTGTGGGTTGGGAGGGTCCACTGGGAGATGGGCTGGGTGGGGTCTGTGGCCACTAGGATGGTCGCTCCACTTCCACAGGGCGGCCCTGCTGGACACTTGCATTGCCTGTCCGCCCTGTGCTTCCGTCTCCCCCTGTGGAGGAGGGACCTAGAACTGACAGCACCTCCCTCAACTGCTGGGAGGACCCAGAGAGAACTGTGCTCACGGCTTGGCCAGTGCTTGCCTTCAGGGATGCAGTCACCCACCCCTGCCGAGCTCTGTGCATGAGAGGAGGGAGGGCAGGGCCAGGAACAGAGGTGGCTGCTGGGAGACGTGTGATGAAGAGACAGGAAAACACTGGCTGAAGCAGGGAAGGTGGGCTGAGCCAGAAGCCAGTCAACCCTCTTTCTGGTGTCCGAATGGACAGATTCCCATCCACCCTCCCACCCCCCACCTGGGCTGCCTCTGTTCTCATTCCCTAGCTGTTCCCATTGGGAATGTTACTTGTAATCTGATGCTCAGGTATTAATATAAAGTATGCTCCGTATAATACAAACCTGGGCAACATACAAGCACACTACAGGGTGTTCCGAGAAGAGGTGAGAAACCCTGGGTGGCAAACAGGACACAGCACACCCCACCGCTTCTTGCGCATAGCATAAGCCTCTCGTGACTCTTTAGAAAGGAATCGTACTGCCAAGTGCATACTGGGACCTCGACAGTCCTATAAGAGGAGCTCTGGAGGCACAGTGGTTACGTGTTGGGCTGCTAACCGCGAAATCAGCAGTTCAAACCCACCAGCAGCCGCTCCGTGGGAGAAAGGCGAGGTTTTCTATTTCTGTAGTTAGTCTCAGAAACCCCCACCAGAGCACTTCCACCGTCTGGTTTGGTCACGATGAGTCCGAATCAACTGGCTGGTGGTGAGTTGTGAGCGAGTCACAGGGAACACCTGTGATGTGGCTGACGTGCACGATTGTACTTTTCTACACGAAGTGCTTCTTGTGTCCCAGTGCCTTGCCGATTCCCAGGACGCAGCACTTAACCTCCTGCGTCGCATGTCTCTTGGGTGCTGCCACTTTCCCTCTGGAAATGATCACCCCGGCTCCCCTTACCACAGTCAAACCAGGGCCAGGGAGAGCAGCAGTGAGGGGCCTGGGGCAAGTACCGATTTTAGAAGTGAAACAGCTATGAACCACGCTGAAGGTACAAAAGGGTGGATGCACCACTGGCTGCAGGGGCACCTCGCACCGGATGCTGACCGCTCTCAAGGACAAAGGTAAAACTCTTCCAAGCTGGTCAAAGAACGGGCTGTGTGGAAAGGTCCTGGGCTAGATGAAAAAAGGTGTTATCTCGGATAAACATTGTTAGTGATGGCGGCCGTGGGCCAAACACAAAGGTGAATCCCTCTCAGCTCTCTGGTGAGCACCGAGGAGGCACAAAGCTTGAGAGGTCTGAAGAGGAGGGTCAAGTGAGGAGGGCCCCAAATCACAGCCCTTGCCCTGGCCAGAGGGTACTGCGGCTGTTCAGCGGCGACACGTGTGCCTGCACCGTGCACACGTTGTCTCCTCAGGGTCCAGCAGGATTTGCAGATCCAATCTTGGTTTGGCTACAAACCAGCTGTGTGATGGGGAGAAGCTGCTCAGCCTCTCTGGGCCTGTTTCTACCTGCAGATGAGCGGATCAAGGTCGCTATGTCCCAGGCTAGCCTGAGATGCACTTGAGCTGCTATGAGCTACCATCCAGTTGGCCTGGCTCACGGGGACTGCCCAAGTCCGGGCCATCCCATGATGGGGTGTCAATTGTACTGCCATGATCTGGGCGGGGGGGGGTGTCTTTCATAAACTGCCAGGTCTTTCTTCCTGGTCAGCCTTCCTTGGTGTCACCGACACCTGTTTCACAGCATGGGCGGGAATGGCCTGGTTGGGAATGTAGCCTGGGCCTCTGTGTGGAAGGGGGAGAATCCCACCACTGACACCAGCTGCCTTGGACAACTTTGCCCAGTGCCAGTCCTGCACCACTGGCAGTTAGACCCACTCAGAGACGATTGGGGTGGGGGCACTGTGTCACCTACCTGCATCTGCTGCTAGCCTGTGAACCTGTACCTGTGTCCAGGTCAGGGCAAGCCCACCCCCGAGGGAGGTGGGACTCAAAGCCAGGGCTGGAGGCCTCCAGGCCTGTGCTGGGCCCCCTCCTACCTAGCAAGAGCTACCTCCCCATTTCACAGACAAGGGCACTGAGGGTCCATTCGGCTCCCTGGGTTTGAACGCAGTTTCACTGTTCCCCAACTGGGCAAGCCCCTGGCTCTCCCACCCCCAGGACAATCACTCTGATGGCAGGCGGGTGCTTGGTGGTCAGGCATGAAGTTGATGGCTACAGATGACCTTGGGAGGCAGGCCCCAGGCTCATCTCTTACGGGGCCTCTGGGGGACCCAAATCATTCCCTTTCTTTTGGCTACAGTGTGCTTAACCACCCGCTCAGGGGTCGCTTAGAAAACAGTGCCTTTCTGGGTGGTGCAGTTCGGAAACCCTCGGCAAAAATCAGAAAGGCTGGCGGTTTATGGCCAGGAAGCAGTTGGTGTTCAGGAAAATGACAGCTTTGGAAGCCCCGAAGCAGGCCTGCTCTGTCCTGCAAGGCCATGAGGCTTCCTGTCCTCCCACTGTTGGGCTGCTGCCACGGAGGGGTGCCTGCCAATTGCAGCTCTGCCTGGCCCCGTGGCCCCCCACTGTGTCCTCTTGGCCCTGTCTAGAGAAAGCCAACAGGATGTGGCTGGGCCTGACAAGGGACCTGCCTGCACCCCAAATGGAGGACTTCGCCCCTCACCTCACCCAGCAGTCTCAGCCTCTCTGGTAACAAAGTTATCTGAAGGGTGAAGAGGGCTCTTCCCAGGCTGGGGGTGGGGGGTGCACAGGGAATCTGCATCACGACTGGGGGCCCTCTGGAAGGCGCACCCCTCCCCGTGCTTCAGTCTCCCCTCTGGAGAAGGGACCTAGAACCCTTGGCACCTCCCTCAGCTGTTGGGTGGTCCCAGAGAGAACTGTGCTCACAGCTTGGCGGTCACTTGTGCTTGCTTTCAGGGGTACAGCCGCCTAGCCCACCCCCTGCAGAGCTCTGTGCATGGGGGGAAGGAAGGAGGGCAGGCCCAGGAACAGAGGCGGCTGCTGGGAGATGTTTGGTGGTGGTGAAGAGAACGGAAGGGATGCCCAGCTGAAGCAGAGACACGTCAGGAGAAGCCAGCAGAGCCAGCCGCTCCTCTGGCATCCGAATGGGCAGGTTATTTCTGCCCACCCCCACCCTCGTAGACGGGCCTCTTGGCACGCCAGGGGAGGAGGTTCAGAGGTCCTTGTCCCAGAGCCCCGGGTGCCCCGTGCCCCCACTTTCAAGGCCCCCAACAGGCACTGGTCAAACGCTGGGCATTTATTCTTCTGGAGACGCGGGGCAGGGCTTCCCGGCGTGCCGGTGCGGCCCTATTTGCCAGCGATAAGTGGGTTCCGCAGAACCACGATGACGGAGTCACCTCGCAGGAACATTTTGGAGATGTAGCGGCCCTTGTTGACGGGCTTGGACTTCTTCTTGCCCTTGCCGCTCTTGGGGACCTCGGTCCACATCTCCTTCACGTTCTCCAGCACCATGTTGCAGTGCCTG
>NW_022104553.1:25853028-25870118 GCF_000313985.2 Echinops telfairi | reverse complement strand
CCTGAAGTGGCGGCTCCGCTGTCCCGGACCGGGTGTTTAGTGAGGGGGGCCTAAAACAGTGGCTGAGTGGGGTGGGTTCTTGTCAACAACGTACCACGATTAGGTACTCCACCTGCATCAAATGATCAAATTGAGGTTAACTGAGGACGTGGTAGAAAGTATGTGACCTTAAACTAGCCCTATTTTAAGAGCTCCATTGTTCTGAGATGGAAATGTTTTCAAATACACATTCTCCAGACAATAATGTGGCCGCTGCAATAGCCCTCCATTAAGGAGCGGTCTTATAGGAGCTACCATATTAGATGAATCAGGTTCTAGTCAAACCACCACCAAATGTAGCAACGCCCTGAGGAGAGAGAGCTCAGTGGGGTTTGAGGCCAACTAGCACTAGGTCAAGACGATGGCTCATCTCACTGCTTGCTTATTATGTTAACCTGCTTTATGATAGTACCTATTGTTATATGTAGGCTGTATAATGTGTTTGCCTTTTGGAAGATCTGTAAACCCTATTATATATACCCACTGGCAAATACATTCACTCTCTCAGTCCTGATATGGGAGGAGGAGCCCCTGGTGCCCCACTGTCTGTCTGTGTGTCTTTAACATCAATTCTTTACACGCATCACATCGTGATTTCCACCTGAGACTATGGGATACAGAGAGTGACGTGCTGTCTGCTTATCGGGTTGGGATTTAAGTTCACCCAGAGGTAACTCAGAAGAAAGGCCTGGCAGTCTACCAGGGAACACCCTGCTGCTGACAGCTCTACAGCACACAGCAGTACTCTGGCCCACAAGGGCTGCGACCACGAGTCTGAATTGAGGGATGAGAGGCTGTCTCGGGCTGACCCCTGCTGTGCAACTAGGCACCCACCTGTCGAAGGCCTTCACGCGACCCAGAAGCTTCTTGTTGTTGCGGCAGTTGATGAGCACCTGGGTGTTGTTCTTGACCGACTGCGTGAGCACGGAGAGGGGCCCCGTGTTGAACTCCTCCTCCTCCCGCTTCTGCAGCTCCTCCGGGGTCATCTCGCTCTTGGGCTTGTTGAGGAGGCTCCTGGGGAGCAGGGTGGGGTACAACAAGGCTTGTAGGTCAGAGGCACTACGGTTCGGAGAACAGCCGGGGGATCATCCCTGTGCCCCCAGCGCTTCTTCAGCGCAGTGTCAGCAGCGCAACCAATTCCCCAGCGCAACTTCCGGTGGGAAGAGGCAGGTCAATGATCCGATGAAGAGTCTGCCAGTCTATGGCACGTTAGGAGAAGCGATTTTAAAAGCCCCAATCAGCTGCCTTCACATCAATCCCAACTCACGGCGTTAAAAAGATGAAAGACCCCCACATATTTACAGGCAGCGCTCCGGCACACCCCCAGGCTCTGCTCCCACCAACTGTCCTCCTGAGTAATCCATTAGGCAATCCCAACCCCAAACTAAACCCACTGCTGACTGATCACTCCAGACTCGAAACCGCTTTGGTACCAAGTTTCCTTGGAAACCCAGAGGAGTCTTCTCATAGGGTGGCAATACGTTGGGCTGCTAGTTGGAAAACTCAGCAGTTCGAAACCACCAGCCACTCTGTGGGAGACAGATGTGACTCTCTACTTGCAAACAGGTACAGCCTGGCAAACCCACAGAGGCAGTTCTACTCGGCCCTCCAGGGGCACCCCGAGTCAGCACTGACTCAAAACCAAGTGAGCTTTGTTGTTTTTTGCGGGGAGGGGGGTGTTCCCAGGCTGTTATGGGAGTAGACATCTTCATTTTTCTCCTTCAGAGCTAGTGGGGGGTTTGAACCACGGACCTTGCGGTTAGCCGCCAAACTCACAGCACCACCAGGGGCTCCTTGAACGTTCACCTTAGGGCCTATGTATTTGCTTCCTTCTTAAAGGCAGTTTTATTGACCTATAATTCACATATAATACCATTTAATGGTTTAAATATATTTAGGAGAGACCGCCACAGTCAGTTTGGGTACGTTTTCTTCATTCTCGTAGCATGCATTTGCTTCTTCACTAGCCGGGATACTCCCTAGGTTGCATATCCGTGGTTCCCTCCCTGCTGTTCCCAGGACATCCTTGCCAGGGTCAGCTTTTTCACGCGGCCTCTGGGTCTCTACGGAGTTACTGTCCCCAAATTGCCCTTCCTCATTGTTTTCACCTGGTTCTACACATGGATTGAAAAACAAACACGTTATCTATCATCCATGATTTGGAATCAATCTGATAGCCACTTGTTTGTGAACTTTTAACACAACACATACTTTTTACTATTATTAGTTGCCTGCTTCTCTCCCCTGAAACCCTCTTTATTAAGGAACGTGTTTTATCTATTTTTTTTTTGGCGGGTAGAATTTCTGCTTTACTCAATGAGGTATCCCAGCGATCTAAAGCAGTGCCTGGTACAAAAGGAACACCGGTAACTATTTGGGGGATACATGAATAATATCAGTCTAGTGACTCCTCATCCATAATCCTCGAACTCCTGGGAGAACCACCAGGAAATTATCCGGGTGAGTCTCCCACCTCAAATCGTTTTCCGCATTCGCCTTCCCCAGGTTCTTTATCCATAGACTTGCTTCCTCTTAAAATTCATCTCAATAAGACTAGTTATTTGGGAAAGCTCCCAGCTCGTTTGCTGATAAGGAACTCCCGCCCTCCTGAATTTTAGGATCCGAGAAAGGCTCCATCCATTCACGTTGCAGGGAAAAGTGCGCCACTTTACCCATCAAACGTCCGCCTCGACCCCCGGCTGGCTACCAAGAAAGCGCCCGATTCAACCTCTTCCAACTTTTAAGCGACCACGTTTGCATCCTCAACCCGCCTCCCGCCGCCCCGTCCCCGCCGGGCCTCACATGGTGCTAGCTGCGTCCTCCGATCAAACCCGTCTTCTCCGCGTTGCTTCTGCCTTTGAAAGGAGAGGCGGGACTTCCGTTTCCTTCGATCCACTTCCGCTGGCGCCTGCGCGCAAACCTAATGAGCGGACGGGGGCGTGGCCTGTAGTCATAGCGACCCCCGCCAGCGGTGCGTAGGGGGTGGGCTAGAAACCTTGCGTAGCGGTTCGAGACCATTCGGGGCAAATGTTTCCGTCGTTTTAAGGGGAAACCAAAGAATTATGTCGCTGTAGGACGGGATAGGCTAACGAGAGAAAACGCCGCTCATTCCAAATGCCCGCCGTCTGGGCATTTAGGCGCGGCTCCCGAAGAACGAATCCTCTCCCAGCTGCAAGATGCCGCCCGTTTTGCCACAGGATGATTCATTTGGGCTTCTATTCCTTCAACTGGGCACAACCAACCCCTGGTCTACATCCGGGAGGGGCGTGGACGTATGCCGGTTACGTCGACGGTTTTCCAGGAGCGAACGCTTCCCATTGGCTTTCCCTCTTCCGTTGAGGCGGAGCCCAGCTCTTTCGCGCTCCCTGTTGGGTTGTGGTCCTCCCGAGGGAGCCAATCGTTGTGCCCCAGGGAGGCAGGGAGGTGTGTCCTCAGACCGAGAGTTCCCATTGGCTTCCCTCCTCGCCGGTGGGCGGGACAATGCCGTCGCTCTGATCTCTCATTGGCCCCCAAATTGCATGAGGTGGGACTTGGCTGGGCCTGAAGTGGCGGCTCCGCTGTCCCGGACCGGGTTGCTGGGCAAAGCTACCATGCGTCCCGGGAACCGCGGGCGGCCTCGGCTGCGGCTCGGGGAACGCGGCCTCTTGGAGTCGCCCTTGCCGCCCAAGCGCCGCCTGCTACCGAGGGTGCCGCCGTTGCCCCTGCTGCTGCTGGCGGTGGCTGTAGCCTGGACATTCTACACGGTCTGGAGCGGCTGGCACCGGGGTTCCGAGGAGCTGTTACTGGCCCGGCAGCAGCGGGTGAGGCCAGGCGCAGGCCCGGGCTCTGAGGGACCCCTCATTCCCCGCCAGCCCTCTCCAGGGTGTGGGGTTGACTGACGTGGCTTTCTGGTCATCCCCTAACCGCAGGTGCAGCTAGTTTGGTCACTCTAGCACTTGCACCTCCCAACGAATTAAGGTTCCGCGTTTGTTTTCTAACTGCGTCTGCCTCCCGGAGGGTCTGGAGTGGTCAAGACTTGAGAGTGGGGCGATCTGGGTTCTAGTCCTCATTCAGCTACTGGGAAAAGACCCGTCCTCAGCCTGGCCTTGCATTTCCCCACCGGGATTGGGGGTGGGCTGGACCAAGTGGCCTCCCAGGGGCTTTTTTCTTCTGGAGCTGAGATTTCGGCCTTTGAAGCTCCCAATGCTTATGATGAGACGGCCCCGGGCTCCTCGGGCCATCTGAATGGGGATTGTTCTCGTGTCTGACCCTGCCCCCTCTCCACCCTTCCCCTCTGCCAAGGCTCCGTTGGTCGGAAGCCTTTCCGAAGCCCGGCTGAGGAGAGTGGTCGGACAACTGGACCCACAGCGCCTCTGGGACACTTATCTGCGCCCCCTGCTGGTCGTGCGGCCTCCAGGTAGTCCCGGCAATCTTCAAGTCCGGAAGGTAAGGGGCCCGGGACCCCCAGGCCGTGAGCCACCCAGTTCGCAGGAGAATGAACAGGAATTGGTCATTGCGGCCAAAAGCACAGAACAGTTAAGGCGCACAGGTGAGACTTGGACTGGAAGCTATCTGATTGCAGTCTCACGAGACTGTACTGCCCTCTTCAAAAGCTGACCATAGGTGCCAGGCACAAACATAGGGGGAACTGAGGCTCACAGAGGTTTTTCAGCTTGCCCCTGTCCTGTCGCTAATAATGGTTTACCCCCCCAAGAGCACTAGGGGCCTCGTGGGCTGTGCACTGAGCTGCAACAGCAGCAGGTCAGCATTTTGAGCCCACCAGCCCTTCCCGAAGAAGAAAGATGAGACTGTCTGCTCCCATCAAGATCCTGCTCGCTGCAGTCGGCCTCTCCGTGGGCCAACCCGAGCTGGACGTGGAACTGGCACCTGAAGACGAGGGGACAGCGGAAGGCCCGGACGAGGCTGGCCGGCCACCGCCTGAGTGACTGCAGCCGCTGGCCCTGTGGGCAGGACAGCCTGGGGCCTGCAGGCCTGGACATTAAAATCTGACCCAACGTTCCGAAAAAAGAAAAAAAAGATTCTGCTTGCTGGCTTGGGTGTTTTGGACTCTTTCTGTCCACCTCCACCTCCTCCAAGTGTGTAGGACAGGGCAGAACTGCCCATTCGGGTAGCCAAGGCTGTACATCCTTAAGGAAGCCGGATCTTTCTCCCATGGACCGGCTGGTGGGTTCAAACCACCCGCCTTTTGGTTAGCAGCCAAGCGAGCCTGAACCACTGTGCCCCTGGGGATGCTAAGTTGCCTTCAGTTCTGACTCACGGTCACCCCAGATGTGCAGGCTAGAATTGCTACAAGGCTGTGACCTTCCGGTTTTCAAGGCTGTGACCTTCCGGAAGTGGGTTGTCAGGCCTTTCTTTGGTGGCATCTACGGGGTGGTTCGAACCCCCGACCTTATGGTTCCTAGTGGAGTGCTTAACTGAGCCATCTGGGGGCTCCTGAAAAGTTTGAAGCCAATGCCAGCTCAGTCTCTCAGCATGTGACCAGAGACCGGTGTCCTAACCTCTCCATTGCCTGTTTCCCTGTCTGAATAGTGGGGCCGATGACAATCCCTGCCCTGTTGCATTCTGCAGAGCGGACAGAGCAAGGCCGGCCCATATTGACCGGTGCTTTTTCAGAACCGACTTTGGCGACGCTTGCCTGGCATGCCCTAGGGCAGTGGTTCTCAACCTTCCTCATGCCTCGACCGTTTTATACAGTTCCTCATGTGGTGGTGACCCCCCAGCCATAAAATTATTTTCCTTGCTACTTCATCACTGTTATTTTGCTCCTGTGATGAATCGGGCGACCCCTGTGAAAGGGTCGTTCCACCCCCAAAGGGGTCATGACCCACAGGTTGAGATCTGCTGCCCTAGGGGCTTGGCAGAAATGTGTCAAGGGAAGTTTTAAACCTGGGATTTGCTGGTGGACCCCATAGCTCTGCATGGCTCAGGAGAAATACCGTACTTCTATTTCCAACCTAACACCCCCACCCCCACGCCCTGCCTGCCCTCCCACCTCTCTCTCATCACCAGTTCCTGGAGACCACACTGCAGTCCCTGACAGCCGGCTGGCACGTGGAGCTGGACCCTTTCACAGCCTCCACACCCCTGGGGCTGCTGGATTTCGGCAACGTGGTGGCCACGCTGGACCCGAGGGCTGCCCGCCACCTCACCCTCGCCTGCCATTATGACTCGAAGCTCTTCCCTCCGGGGTCAGCGCCCTTTGTTGGGGCCACAGATTCAGCAGTGCCCTGCGCCCTGCTGCTGGAGCTGGCCCGGGCCCTGGACCTGGAGCTGAGCAAGGCCAAGGAGCAGGTGAGGAGATGGGAGCTGGCGGTGGGGGATGGCCCAGCCCTCTTGCCTGGGTGTTTGTCACGTTTCTGGTCTTCCTGCTTTTAGGCCGTGTAGCGAGGGTCCTGGGTTTGAAACCTGGCCAGGTTCCCATTTGGTTCAGAGCCTATACAGAGGCTCTCTCTTGGCCCCTGAGTTGTGTTGTGCCCGGTCTAAGCTCAGCTCCCACCCCCTACCCACCAGCCCCTCGACTTTATCCACACTGGCCTCCTCTGCGCCCCGAGCCCTCACATTTCCCATCAGCCTCAGGACATTTGCACTAGCTCTTTTCTCTCTGCTGGGAAGTCGACAGAAGAAACAGGGGCTGGCACTAAGCAATCACTGCAGCCAGGTGACCCAGGAGCTAGAAGGTCCAAAATCAATCCAGCCAGACTGCTCCTTAGCATCGAGGATGGCAAGACTTCGTCTCGTGTCTGTGGACACGTCATTAGGGGCGGCCAGCCTCTGGAGGGGACATCATGCTGGGCAGACGGTCAGCATAAAAGAGGGAGACCCTGTAGGAGATGGATTTATGCAGTGGATACAAGAGTCGGCTCCAATCTAGTCGTGACTGTGAGGATGGCAGGGCCACGTTTGGGTTTGTTTTACACAGGGTCCCTATTATGAGTCAGAACCGAGTCAAGGCCACCGAACAACAGCCCAGCTCAGAATCGGCTTTGGGCCCCTAGACTTTCCTAGGAGGTCGAGCATACACGCTCTCTTTGGAGATACAAAGCCAGGAGGAAGTGCGAGAGGGTGGAAGCCAAGGCCTGGCACTGGCCCACCCCTGCCACCCCTCCCCACAGGCAGCCCCGGTGAGCCTGCAGTTGCTCTTCTTGGATGGCGAAGAGGCGCTGAAGCAATGGGGACCCAAGGACTCTCTTTATGGCTCCCGTCACCTGGCGCAGCTCATGGAGTCGGCCCCGCACAGCCCCGGCCCCACCAGGATCCAGGCGATTGTAAGACCACGGCTGCTCTCTGTGTCCAAAGGAGGAGGGAGGCGGTGCGGCCAGCCTCCTCCATCCCGGTTTCTCCTTGTAGGAGCTCTTTGTGCTTCTGGACCTCCTGGGAGCGCCCCACCCCACCTTCTACAGCCACTTCCCCCGCACGACCCGCTGGTTCCATCGCCTGCGGGGCATCGGTGAGGTGGGAGGCAGGCAGGGGACTGCCTGGAATCCTCCGCAGGGACGGTGGGGGTGGCCGGGGAGTGGACAGGCCACTTGCCCTCTTTAGAATCCACCATCCTTTCTCTTCATCTCAACGGTCTGGAAGAAAGGCAGGCCGAGGCACCCAAGGACCGCTGAAGGGGCCCGGCATAAACACACGGGCTCTGGGTCAGGCAGGCTTGGGTTCCAACCCTGGCTTGACCCCCTCCCAGCTGCATGGACTCTTCCCTCTCTGCCTCAGTGTCCCTCTGCAAAATGGACACAGAGGTGTCCAAGATAGGGATGGGGACCTTGCAGGCTCAGAGGGACCCAGTGGGACCAGAAACAGAGGGAGCCCACAGGAAGGGCTAGCGAGCTGCCTTTCCCCGGCGCCCTGGTGGTGCAGCGGGTTGAGCACCGGCAAGCTGACCGGAAGTATGGTCATGTGAACCCACTCGTGGCTCTGCGGAAGAGAGATGAGGCTGTTGGTGCCCCAATGACTGCCAGCCTCGGAGACACGCAGGAAGCAGTTCTACTCTGCTCTGTAGTGACCTTACGGGTCAGCATCAACTTGGTGGCTGTGCGTTAAGTTGCCTTTCTTTCTTTTAGCGTTCAGGTCCTATCGGGAGAACCAGTGTATGATCCCTTCCATGTGTGAGCAGGGGTGGGGATGGGTTGGGCTTTGACCCCTCAGGCACTGACCCTCGCTCTCCAATCCACCCCTTCCACCCCCCAGAGAAGCGTCTGCACCGATTGAACCTGCTGCAGTCACACCCCCAGGAGCTGATGTACTTCCAGCCGGGGGAGGCCCCTGGCTCTGTGGAAGACGACCACGTCCCCTTCCTGCGGCGAGGTACAGGGGGCTGGGGAGGTACAGGGGACGGCGGGCCCACCGCGGGGCCCTTCCCCAACCCCTTCCCAGGGCTAGAGGTCAAGGGCCAGTTGCTGAACCTCTTTGCGCCTCGATGCCCGCCTCGGTCAGATGGGCAGGAGAGTCCTCATCTCTTGTGGACAGAGCCCTGGTGGCACAGTGGGGTAAGCGCTCAGCCGCCAACCGACAGTTGAGGAGTTTGGACCCACAGGAGGAAGATGAGGCAGTCTACTTCTCTAAAGACCTGAAACTTCAGAAACCCCGTGTGGCCGCTCTCCTCTGCCCCAGAGGGTCCCCAGGGGCCGGAACCCACCTGATAGCAGCGGGTTTGGTTTGGTTTTTTTAAAGATCTGTGTTAGAGTGGACTGAAAGACCTGGCTTGCACCAGTGCCTGGCAGGTCATGAGCAAGCACCGAAGAGATGTTAGCTCTGATTACTGTGCCCCCACGACTGCAGCACTCTGACGGCTCTCACAAGCAGAGTTACTCTCTTACGGTCGCAGGCTGCTGTGCTTGTTGCTAGGAGCTGTCGAGTCAGCACAGACTGGTCGTTTAGGAGGCTGGGGGCTCAAATTTAGGGGGCCAGCCGAAAGGGAAGGCTCTTGCTGTTGGCTCTGGGTCCTTGTCTCCTTTCACCGTCTGTGGGCCTGGAGCATCCCTTGGGGACCACCATGTGCGGCGGCGGCAACCTTCCCCTGGGTCTAGGAGGTTCTCAGCCCAGGGACGCTGCGTCCAATGAAGCCGCTCAGCTCCTGCCTCTGCTCTCTTGGTGGTGGTAGGTGCCCAGTGGCAGGGTTTTCTAGCTTTCGCCTTTTAGTTCCGAGTTCCGAAAGTGCCAGGTCTTGTGGGCATGAGGGAAGGTTACACAGGTCTGGACCTGGGCGCCTGGCTCTGCACTGGGTCTCAGGTGGGCCTGAGTGTCTTCTGTCACCCACAGGAGTCCCGGTGCTCCACCTCATCTCCACACCCTTCCCCTCTGTCTGGCACACACCTGCTGACTCCGAGGCCAACCTCCACCCACCCACCGTCCACAACCTCAGCCGCATCCTCGCCGTATTCCTGGCTGAATACCTGGGACTCTAACCTGCCAAGCTGATCTCCAATGGGAGAGGGGTAGGCATCTCACTCCTCGAGAGATGTGCCCAGCAGGGGACATGCCGAGGGCACCTGGAGTCAGTGGACCTCAGGCCTGGCTCCCCTTGGATGTGCTGGTTTGTCCTGCTTGTGCCCTTCTTTCCTCTGACTCTCTCAAACCACCATCCTCCAAAGACTTGGCAGAAGCCACCGTGGTGACAAAGACCAAAAGCATAAGAGCGTGGCCCCTGTTTCAAGAGGAACGAATGCTTGCTCAGAAGGCTGACGGAGCCGAGTGCCCTTGTCTGTGGACAGGCGTCTGGACCTGCAGCACCTCCCGACTGAGTTTGTCAGTTCCTCCTTCAGGGCAACAGCCTAGGTACTGCATCAGTCCAAACCTTCACACGGGACCCAAAGTGTGTGTGCTTATAAGCATGGAACAGAGAGAGAAGCCAACCTTCGGGAAAACTGGATTCTACCAGACCCAATGGGCAATAAGACAGCGTGTTTCTGCAAATCTGGTTCCGAGGAACTAGTGTCAGTAGGTGTTGCAGGAAACATGGGGTACAGCACTCAGGCGTTAGAAGACTGTTCCTTACTATATAACGTGAGTGCTCCACAGAAGGAGGACACGAGGCTGGGGAGCCCTAGGAAAGCAATGTTTACGTGCTTGGCGGTTCCTTGAAAGGTGGTTCGAACCCACTCAGCTGCTCCTCGGGAGAAAGAGGAGTCCCGGAAAAACTTCGTCCTTGGCAGTTCCGCTCTGTCACCCGGGGTCGCTGTGAGTCAAAATCGACGTGGCAGCACCCAACCTCCACAGGTCCGCGTTTCCCTCAAGATACTTGACTGTGTTGTCGGTGCCGGTTGAGTTGATCCTGACCCAGAGTGACCCCGTGCACCACAGGCTGAAACGCTGCTCGCTGCTCGGCCAGGTGCAGTGTCCATCTCCTGGAGGCTCGCTCCTCTTTGTCACTGCCCTTTGACCCTACCAAGCACGAGGGCCCCTTCTGAAAACACACCCAAAGGACGCGAGACAACAACGTCTTGCCAGAGTCACTTCTAAGGAGCATTCTGGCCGTCCTTGCCCCACAACAGGGTTGTGCTTCTGGCAGTCTGTGGTACTTTCATCTTCTCCGCCAGCACCCTAATTCAAATGGCATCGATCTGTCTTTAGCCTTCCTTTCTGGGACCTCGATGAGGGAGCTGCTTAGAGACGGGGGGCCTTGAGGATATACCACGGGCAACAGGGGGCTTGACAGCTGGGGAACATTTATGGGAGACAAGGAAAGGACAAGACTTGAGTCATTCCTCCGCCCCCCTTCCCCGCCGGCTGGTGTACCTACTGTGTGCCAGACTTGGGAACTGATGGGTAGGTGTCAGGGCAGTTCTAGGGAGGGGCTGAGGTAGAAGGGTATATCCCAACCTTCTCTCCTCGGACTCAGCCGGGGCACTTAATGGAAAATGCAAGTCTTTCAGGTGCCACCCTAGCTAGACCTGCTGAATTAGAATTCTGCCACAAAGGAATCTCGTGATGGGCCGAGCGTCAGATACGCTGCCCTGAAGAATATGCGTACGGTGTTCACAGCTGCTAAGCACATGTCACAAGAACTCGCTTCTCGGTGTGTGTGTGTGTGTGTGTGTGTGTGTGTGTGTGTGTGTCCCCCGGCTCTGTACCTGCTGGTCTCGAGATAACTCATGAGGCCGCCAGAGTGGAGGGATGTCCCCAAGGGCAGGTGAGCGGAGGGTTATTCAGCAGGGAAAGGTGCACCTTAGCCTGCCAGCCAAGTCAAGGCTGAAGGAGGAGATGATTCGCGGGAGCAAACTGCAGGACCGACTCAGGTTATTAAATGAAAAGGCCCCGGATTCAGGAGATCCTGCGGTAAAAATGCAAGCCACCCCGTCATCCCCGAGTCAAATCCAACTCATGGCCACCCCATGTGTTCCAGAGTAGAGCTACGCCGTGGGGGTTTCTGGGATGTGGCTTTTACACAAGGCAGATCTCCAGGCCTTTGATGCCACTGCGTGGGGCGGGACCCAGCACTCTCAGGTTGCTAAACCAAACCTATTGCTGTCAAGTGCATTTTGACTCCCAGTGACCCGACAGACGGCTTCTGAGGCTGGACATCTTTATAGGAGCAGAGAGCCTCATCTTTCTCTCTTCGAGGTGACAGGGGGATCTGAACTGATGACCTTGTGGTTAGAAGCCCTCTGTTTATTCAACATCGTCACAGACCTCATGTACCACAGTAAAAACTGCCATCGAGCAGATTCCAAATGATAGCAATCCTCTAAGGCAGAGTAGAGTTACCCTTTCGAGGCTCTGAGGCTTTAAATCTTTACGGGAGCAGATAGGCTCGTGGATTCAAACTGCTGACCTTGTGGTTCACAGCTCAGCCCATAACCCACAATAGCACCAGAGTACCTTACTCCTCGTAGTAGCTGGTATAGTGTGTTCCTACTACGTGCCGGCACCCCGGGCCCCTTACAGACATCAACCTACTTCATAATCTACCCTCCAATCCTGAGGTGGACACAGTTCCGGTTCTCACGGTACGATGAGACAGCTGAGGCTGAGCAATGTGAAGAGCTAGCGGCTTACAGAGCCCAACTTCTCTTTGCTGACAGTCTGCCCAGCTCTTGTGTCCTACCGCCCTCCCCAAATTTCACCTGTGTTGGGGGAATGATGTGTGGTCAGCTGATGTTTTAATTGGCTGCAAGATACAGCAGGTTTGCACTGGAGGCAGGACATTATAGGTCGTGAATAGGCCCCCTGGTGGCACAGTGGTCCTAGGTTGGGCTGCTAACGGCAAGGTCAGCCACTCAAAACCCCCAGCAGTTCCACTGAGAAAGCTAAGGCTTCCTGCTCCTGTAGTCTCGGAAACCCACAGGAGCAGCTCTACCCTGTCCGAAAGGGCTGCCGAGTAGGAATACATTGGCGGCAGTGAGTGTTATTGGAAGGGGAATAAGCTCAGACAGGGGAAATGGCTCACAGCGGTATCACCTGTCAGGGACCTGAAGGACCGTCCTATTTGTTGTTTGTTGTGTGACAGGTTGCCAAGTGCATCACACATACCGTGTCACCGAGTGTGTCCGTGTGTGTGAAACGTGCTTAGTGACGTTCCTTCAAGGGCCACTCCCTGCAGGGCCCCTAGGCATCAGGCACTGGGCCACATGCTTTAAGGACCTTGTTTGCTTGAATCCTCAGGTCCTTTCAAGGTTAAGATTGTTGGCTCCATCTTACGCTGCTGATACTGGGCAAGGTGTTTCCCCAGTGCCCACAGCCAAGAGAAGGAAGCCCTGGTGGCTTAAGCCTGTGGGATAAGCAGTGGGCTGCTAACTGCAAGGTTAGTGGTTCAAACTCACCAGCCCGCTCTGCAAGAGAAAATGAGGCTTTGCAATCTTGGAAACTGTAAGGAGCAGTCCGGCTGTACTTGATAGCTATGGATTTGGTTTCATTTTTGGCATGGCCAATAGCGGAGCCCTGGTGTTGCCACAGGCAAAGCGCTCGACGGTGAATCAAAAGGTTGGTGGCTTAAACCCAGTCAGTGGCCCCAGGGAGAAAAGACTTGGCAGTCTTCCTGGGACGATTACAACTTCAGGGCCGTTCTGTCACATGGAGCCACTGCGAGTTGAAATCACTTGACAGCCCCTAACAACACAACCAGTAGGCCCTGCAGCTGCCACAAGGGTGCATGATTAACAGTTTCTGAGCACCCTAGATAAACAACTATCAATCTAAGTTGTTCGTATGATTTCTTCAGATCAATCTCCCAAATCCTGCACCTGCGCACACTTTTCACTTACTCTGCTTCTGGCTCATTGGGCTATTTGGTGTATGACCCGTCTGCAATGTTCTACCATCATCCGTTTAAATGCCTTGCCCTTTCTCATGATTCTGGAATGCGACCTATTAAACCTTCTCATTGTGTCCCCCACAACCTTTCTTATTCTCGGGGTTTGTTTCCTCCCTGTGCCGTAATGGGAACCATTTCTTTCTGACCTCGTTTCTAGTTCAAGAACTCTTTCTTCAGCTCTGTCGCATCTGTTTAACCCCGCCATTTGAGGTTAAAAAAAAAATTTTTTTTTTGGCTTACTGTATTTTTCATTTCCACGTTTTCTTATCATTTTTCCCTTTCACATCTACTAGGTTACTTTTTAAAGACTGGGGTATGTACAGGCACTTCTCTCGTTACTCGTTGATTCAAAGCAAGTAACAAAGGGGGAAAAAGCCAACGAAAGTTGTCTGATGACAGCATTTCAACACCTGAAGTGTCTGCGGGCCTGTTTTGGTTCTCTGTTGTTTCTGCTGGTTCTTGCTCAAATGCTTTACTTCATTCACGTTTGGTTATTTGACTGTGAACCATTCACTGAGTGAAAAATTACTTAGGAACATTCTGACAGTGCTTTCTACCGGATAACCTCTGGTCAGACGTTTTACCTGCCAGTTCCCGATGCAAATCTAGACTACAAATCTGTGACCAGGGGTGGCCCATGGCCACAAAATACAAGCCTTAATGATTTTCTTTCCTTGGGTCATATGCACCCTTGAGCATTTAGGACAGTGGTTCTCAACCTGTGGGTCGAGACCCCTTTGGGGGCCGAAGACCCTTTCACAGGGGTCGCCCCATTCATTAACAGTAGCAAAATTATAGTTATGAAGTAGCAATGAAAATAATTTTATAGTGGGGGGGTCACTACCACATGAGGAACTGTATTAGATGGTCGAGAACCACTGATCTAGAACATTCTGCAATGTTCTGGATAATCCTTACCTGAGCTTGCAATTCTCTGGGATTTCAGCTCCTCTGTGATCCCCCACATTGGGTAGGCTTTGGCCTTGACTTCTACCTGCTTGCCCCCACAAAGCTGCCAAATGAGGGCCCCAAGCTGGTCCCCATCAACAGTCCCTTCATAACCCCCGTGGCTTCAGCACCTGTTGTATCCTTTCCTGTAATTTCTGGCCTGGGGGTGAGGTGGGATGGTCCTAATTCCAATTTACTTGCTATCTGAGGCTTTGAAGGAAATTCTATAAATTTCCCATTGTTTTCAGTGGGTGAATGGGTGCAGTAATCCAGCGCACCAGACCCCTGAAGTCCCGGGAAACATCCAGGTCTCTGCGTTTGACGCCTCCATACCAACTACTCAAACCTCGGAGAGCCAGAGCTTCCAGGTCTCCCAGGTTTCTCTGCTTTTTGATCGTCTTACCACTTTTCTCTCACTTTGGTGGCAAAAATTTCCATTTTCCTCCCTAGGGATTTCCACCATTCACAGGGTTCTGGCTCTCTCGGGGTGTATTGACTCTCTAGAAAATTTGACTCCCAGATAAGAATATCAGAGCCTCTACTTAACCATTCTTCCCCCTCTTCTAGACTTTTTAAGTTCCCATTTTATTTAGTATAATGATCCGTACACTATTTAAACCATAATCAAAGGAATCTTTTTAGCAAAAGAGGTTTTTTTCTGGGGCACAGCGCAGTCCGCTCTGGCTAAGTCTGCCTCACTGAGAGGTATACAGAGGTACAGTGTTGTACGACAGGGAGGCACAGGGCTTTCCCTACTTCTTTGTCCCTTCCTGCAACCTAACTCACTGCCATCAAGGTGATGCCGACTCATACGACCCTATAGGACAGGGCAGAACTGCCCCTGTGGCTTCCCGAGACTGTCACTCTTTACAGGAGTAGAGTGGTTCTCCTGTGGAGCAGCTGGTGGTTTCGAACGGCTGACCTCACAGTTAGCAGCCCCATGCGTAACCACGATGCCAGCAGCCTACAGAAGTGATGCGTTCCAGTGGCTATCCTGGACCATGGGGCCAAGGACCCCAGCCAAGGGTTGATGGGAACAGTGAGCGAGCGGGAGTCTGGCTGTCTGATGACTTTGGAAGACGAAACAACTGCCCGGTCCTGGACTATCGAGGAAAAGCTCCCCATTTTCTTGACGCCACTACGTCGAGATTTTTACCTCCAAGCTGACACACGTGATACAGGTGACGAGTCCACAATAATTTCAAGTGAAGGGGCACGGCTTAGGAGACCTCTGCTCTCAACTCCCCACGTGGCCACACACAGGCCCAGGACGCTTCGCAACATGCCCCCCTTTCCCAAGGTCCCCCCCTCAACAACACACAAACCAGTCTGAGCCCAGCCTTATAAATATTGATTTTATAGAAAGGACCAATTCAAAATTGGTCAAATGCCACACGCTAGAAGCTTCCGGAATCATGTTGATGGGGGTGGGGAAACACAACAAAACCAAAAATACGAACTAAAACCCCCAAACAGAACAAACAAAAATACCTGGACCAGAGGGTCTGAAAATCAAAACTCCCTGTGACCACTGGATTTGAACACCTGTGGCTTGGGGGGATGGGGGCTCAAGAGACACCCCCCCCTCACCCAACACCTGAACAAGTACCCAAGAGTAGGAGGGGAAAAAAGACCACCCAGAACTTGAAACCCACAATCCCTGCCCCCTGGGCCCCCCACGCTGTCACAAGCAAGGCACAGGGCTTCACAGTTTTGTTTTTTGTCATGGGGTGGGGTGTTGCCCATAGCTTAAATAGTGAAGGGGGGGTGCTTTCCCTGCGTCCTCTAGGGTGAGGGTGGAGACCAGTAGCTTGAGGTGAAGGGGAAACGTCTGGCATGGCAGGCTGCTACAAAGGATGCTGCGTGGGCCCTGTGGCCTGCCCGCTCTCTGTGCCCAAGGGTGGCACATCGGGATATTTTTTTAGGGGTGGGGCATGGGCCACCAAAAAACAGTCCCAAAGACAATAATCTGGAGAAGGCAGGCTGGGATGAGAGGGGGGGGGAACCCTTAAGTGGTACCAAAATTAGCTGCCATCTGCTCCCTGATGGTGGGTCCCTGGGGTGTAAGAGTGGCAGGGAGGGTGTTAGGACAGAATGGAGAAATTGTTGAGATGTTGATTAAAGAAATAAAACCAGCCCCCCACCCCCACCCCCCCCGGAAAAAAACCAGAAACAACAAAACTATTCTCTTTGAGGGTCCACTGCCCTGGGTCTGAGGAGTAAGAAACCAACAGGGGTACTTGTACTTGCTGGGGTCGGCCCCCCGAAACCCCCTCTCCCTGCGGCTGGGGGCCGGGGCTGTCCTCCTCCCAGGCCCTGGGTTCCCAGGGGAGGCGGTGCGGAGGGAGGGCACGGCGGGTTCCCAGTGCGCCCTCACCTGCCCTCCTCTCGCCCGCCGGCCCGGCCCCCGCCCGGCCCGTGGCAGGGCAGCACCCAGTTGTTGTCGTGCAGGCCCAGGCGGCAGCCCGGCGTCTCGCGGTCGGCGCGGCGGCAGCACATCCAGTAGGAACGTCCGTAAGGCAGGTCGTGGTGGTAGGGCTTGGGGTGCCAGCGGCACAGCGACACGTCCCCCTTCTCGTACCGCTTGCGGCACTGCTTGCAGGGGTCGTCGCGGTAGAGGGGGTCGCGGCTCCAGCGCGAGTCGGTGGCCCGCACGCCGAACGCCTCGATGATGCCCTGGAAGTGGTGGCAGGTGCACTTGAGGGCCGCCAGGGCCCGCGTGGGCAGGAAGCTGAAGATCTTCACCAGCACGTGCTCGGGCAGCAGCAGCATGTACTGGCGCGGCTCCAGCAGTCGCTGGATCTTGAAGCGGATCTCCAGGAAGTCGTGCGACACGTGCCGGTAGAGCCGGCAC
>NW_022104553.1:25846824-25852481 GCF_000313985.2 Echinops telfairi | reverse complement strand
GCCGCGGTGGGCAAGCCGCCATCCTGGGCCCGCGGCTCGCGGCCGTTGGAGATGCGAAAGGCGATGCGCACCTCGCCGGGGCCCGGCCCGGGCCGCTCCTCTTTGCGGAGGCCCTTGGCCGGGGGGCTGTCCCGCTGCGCTTCGAAGTGGGCCACCGCCTCGGCCACACGGCTGCAGTCCCCTGCGCCCCCGGCGCCCCGCCGCTGATCGGGCGCCAGCCCCTTGGCCGGGCCGCCCTGCTCGGCCGACACGAAGACCACGGGGGCCGGGGTCCCGGGGCGCGGGTAGTTCTGCAGGGCCAGGGCAGCCCGCTGCTCCACCAGCGCCACCATCTCCGCCACCGAGAGCAGATCCAGGTCCTCACCGGTGGAGCCTGGTGTCCCGTCCACAGCGGGAAGGCCCTCCCGGCCCCCTGGGTCCGGCGGGGCCTTGGTGGGCTCCAGGCAGCGCCTCCGCCGCTTGGCCTTGGAGCTGTCGCTGCCCCAGTGCCCCTTGACCTTCATGGAGCTGGCCCGGCTGCCCCCGCCGCACTGGTGGGCCACGAAGAAGGCCACCTTCTCCTTCGTGTTTCCGGGCTTGATCACGTACCACGTGTCCAGCAGGACGCGGCCCTCATCGCCAGCCGTGGCCGCCGAGAGCAGCGGGGCTGCGGGCTGCGGGGCCGGGGCCTCCGGCGCCAGCGCGGGCGGCGTGTTCTCCGAGTGCACAGGCCCGTGGTCAGCCTCGGCCCCGCTGCCGGGCTCGGGGGCTGCGGGCTTGAGGGCGGCGGCGAGTGGGCGCGGCTGGTTCTGAGAATAGGTGCCGAAAGGCCGGGGGCACCACAGCTGGAAGGGCAGAAGGCTGCCGCGGTCCATGGTGAGGGGTGCTGTCAGGCGGGCGGGGGTTCACCGAATCCCAGGAGCTGGACTGAGCGTGCGGGCTCCACGGGCCACCTGCGGTCAGGGGAGAAGAGATTGGGGCACTGAGGGAAGACCCTTCTCTCCCAAGATCACTCAGTCTTCAACCCGTTGGGCCGGGTCAGCCTGTAACCTGTAGCTTCAAGGTGGGCGGCCCACAACACAGGTGAGCTGGCTGGGGAGGAAGGGGTGGACAGGCCCTATTCAACACACAGAGGAAGATGCCGGCTGGCAAATTGTATCCTTGCCACCACTTGGCACAACCGCCCCGCCCTAAGTGCCCTAACTCCCCAGGAGACTCCCGCAACCAGAAGCTAGTCTCCCCCACCTCCCAGGCCCGCAGAATACAAGGACCAATTGCCATACATACACCGCTTCCTTCTGCTCTGTGCTCCCTGGGGCTCCAGGTCCTAAAAAGACCAGCATTCTCAGGCCTGCCCACAGCTCTGGCTTCTTGGGCCCACGGAGGGAGGAGGGGGCAGGCTGAGCCCCAGAGAAAAACTGGAGAAGGTCAGAGTCACACAGGCCCTTAAGGAATGGACTCCTGGGGCACAGCCATTGCCCCCGGGTACTGGAAGGCCTGTTCTCAACCAGTACACAGGTAAACGGGGGCTCAGAGTAGGGCAGGGTGGGGACATGACGAAGAAGGTGGGTTGGGAGCAAAGCCCAGCCATCCAACTTGGTTGGTGGACTTCTCTGTCCTCAGCTCTCACAGGCCCTTGGGGTGAACTTCTCTAAGGTTTTGGCGGGCACAGGCGAGCAAGGAGTCAGTCTGAGTGGACAAGGGTCCCCCTTCCACTGGCTTACAGAACAACCCCTCCAGAGCCCAACCTCCTCCGGACATCTTAACACCAATTCCCTTCCTCAGACCTGGAATGTCCCACATGCCTGGGCACTCAACTCACTGCCATTGAGTAAAGGCCGACTCATTGGTGTAAGATACGAAAATAATAGGACAGGGTAGAAATGCTCCTGTCAGTTTCTGGGACTGTAAGTGGTTCCAGGGAGAAAGCCCATCTTTCTCCCTCGGAGCAGGCTGGTGGTTTTCAACTGCCCACATCTTGTGAATCGTGAGCCCAATACTAACCATGCCACCAGGACTCCATGCCCAGACACTAGAGGATGGCAAACTATGAGCCAAGAGCCAATTCCGGCCCATAGCCTAACTTTGTAGCGTTCTCTTGAAGCATGCTCCTTTCGTTCCCCGCTGTCCTCAAACTCCAAGGGCAGAGTGGCTGTTCTCACACTCGAAGGGCAGAGTTGAGCGGTGGTGGCAGGCACAGGCTCACCATCATTGGACTCTTTAACGAGGTTTGCTGCCTTCTGCTGAGTCCAAGTATCTCCACCATCAGCACTAAAACCCCATTGCTTTGTGGTCCTATAGACACCATTCAAATCCCAGGCTTAAAAAACCACAACAAAACACTCATTGCCATCGAGTGATACTCATTTCGGCCCTAAAGAACTGGGTAGAACTCCTCCTGTGATTTTCCAAGACCATAACTCTTTACTGGTGTGGAAAGCCTCACCTGTCTCCTACAGAGTGGCTGGTGGATTAAAACTGCTAACCTTGCAGTGAGTAGCCCAATGTATGACCCTCCTATACCACCAGGGCTCCTAAAACCCAGACAAGCCTCCCCAGACTCATAGGCATCAGTTAAAAGTGTCCCAATTCGAGGAATCCTTACCCCACTCCATAACTCCTAGTCCCAACAATCTTTCAATTCCTCATAGCCACTTCTGACATGTCACTTCACTGCTTAAAAACAAAAAACTCAGGCCTCATAGGGACACACCCAAACCCAACCCACTGCCACAGAGTCAAATCTGACTCAGTAACACGTCCCCTATAGGTTTTGAAGGCTTTCTAAATCTTTATAGGAATACAGTCTCATCTTTTTCATGTGGAGCAGCTGGTGGGCTTGAACCGATAACCTTATGCTTAGTAGCACAAAACTTACTTGACACACGTCCCTTAAAAATGGTAGGGGGAAGGGGGGAAAAGGAGGGGAGGAAGGGGGGACAGATTGCAATGATCAACATATAAACAAACACACACACACCCAGGGGGACGAACAACAGATACTGTGGGGGAAGGGAGACAGAGATTGGTCTAAGATATGAAAATAATAATAATTTATAATTCATCAAAGGGTCATGGGCGGGGAGGTGGGGAGGAGCTGATGCCAAGAGCTCAAATAGAAAGTAAATGCTTGGAAAATAAGGATGGCAACATATGTACAAATATGCTTGATACAATTGATGTATGGATTGTTACAAGAGCTGTAAGAGCCCCCAGTAAAATGATCTTTTAATTGAAAAAACAAACAGATGATGACGTTTCCCAACTACCCATTCAGATACATCCAAAAGCCTAAGGGCAGAAACAAAAGCCATTCTTTACAGACAGTAACCAATCCCTCCCTCTCAACCTTAATGCCTTGACCCTTCTGTACAGTTCTTCATGTTGTGGTGACCCCCCAACCATCAAGTTATTTTCGTTACTACTTCATCACCGTCATTTTGCTACTGTGATGAATCGCGACTCCTGTGAAAAGGTCATTTGACCCCCAAAGGGGTCACGACCCACAGGTTGAGAACCACTGCTCTAGAACCTGGCTCCTATCTGAATCAATCCTCTACTTAGTTCTCCTACCCTCATCTCAGACTTTGACCCCCTCCTTAAATATCCAAGCCCACTGTCATCAAATTGATTCCAACTCATAATGACTGTAACACAGAGTGCTCTCACCACCTGCGAGGGTTTCTGAGACTGTAAACCTGTATGGGAGCAGGCCGTCTCCATCCTTCTGTTGTCCTGGTGAGGCAGAAGCAGCTGGTGCCTCTGAACTGCCGACCTTGTAGTTGGCAGCCCAACACTTACCCCACTACTCCACCAATCCGACTTTAACGACACCCCCCCCCACAAAAAAAATCCCAAACAATCAAATAATAGACCTCCAACCCCAACCAAGCCCTCCCAAATCCAGTGTTTACCAAGAACAGCCTGGCTCACAAAACAAGTTCCTGACCTCACCGCTAGCCCTGAACCAACAACCCAAACCAGACCAAACGCACTGCCGTAGGAAGTCGATGCTGACTACTGGCAACCCTATGGGACTGAATAAAAAAACTGCCCTCGGGGTTTCCGAAAGGGGCATTCTTTGTGGGAGCAACTGGTGGCTTAAAACTGCTGACCTTGCTGTTAGCAGCCCAATGCCGCCGGGACTCCTCAAATTCTGCGCTCATCCTAAGCCACCTACATTCCCTAAATTCTGCAGAAGCTCTCACCACAGAAGACCCCACCCAAACACCAAAGCCCCCTAAATGCCCGAGATGAACTCCAGACCATAACAAAGATCGCTCAGAGCCCAGCAAAGCCGCATAGGTGTGATCGTAGCCTTTGTGTGTTTATTGCCTACAACCTGCACGTTTCCGGGGACCGTCTTGACAGTCCCTGCCACACCTGCCCGGACCCAAGTAGATACAGTCCCGGTTTGCCGATGGGGCACAGAAAGGTGAAATCACTTGTTGGAGGGGCTCACAGGGGTGGACGGCTCCATCCACACAGGCAGGACGTGCCTTCAAAACTGGTCGTCGAGCTTTTCCTGTGCTGCTCCCCAAGCCCCACACAAAGGAAACTCAGAGCCTTCCAGATCACAGAAGGACCCAAAACCCAAACCCCGAGACGCCCCAAGCGCAGCGAAGCCCCCCCCCAGTACCCCTTACGCCCACAGACACTTCTCCAAACCTAAAAACCTCCTTGAAATGCAAAGCCTCCTGAAGTGTGTCACCGCCCCACACACCCCTGAAAAGACCAAATCCCTCACACGACCCTGCAGACCTAGACACGCCCCCGCAGCGCCCTCACCAGCGAGCCCCCCCAGTCGGCCGGAGGGGGCAGCCGATTCAGACACGCATGCGCGCCAAGAAGCCTGGCGGTCCCGCCCCCTCTCCCGCCCGCCGGCCCGCGGACCAGCTTCCCCCGCCCTTTTGTTGACAGACGCGCGCGTGACGCGCTCAGCCAATGAGCCGCCGCGGTTCGGGACGGTGTCCATATAAGGCAGGCCTCGGAGCACAAGTCCAACTTAGGGAGAGGGAGGAGTAAGCAACAGGAGACCCAGGACGCGGGAGTGTGAGGGAGTGTCGGACAATTCCCAACTTTCCTGCAACACGAAGGAACCAGGCCGAGGCGGAGGCCACGGCATTCAGGAGAAGCCTTATTACTCGACGATCCCTCTAGACTGGAGCTCTGATTGACAGTGGAGATTTAAAGGGCTAAGCGGGTTGAAAACTCCGGGGCGGAAGGAAGCCTGCGGATAAATCAGGCTTAGCCAGCTTTGGTTGAGAACCCATGGACGCAGACGGTTCCCGCTTCCCTTGAAAAGCAAACGGGCCTTTCAGGCTCAGGCCAAAAGGCCACCTGGGCCTATCAGTTCAGCCTTTCGACGAGGCCAACCCCCCAAACCTGACTCCGAGAGCTCGGTAACAAACGTTAAAATAAGGATCGCATGCCACAATGATGATGGTTTGGGTACACAGATACAGTCGCTGCCCATGGAGCTGATGCCGACTCACAGTCATCCTATGGGGCAAGGGAGAACTGCCCTCCGGGTTTCCCACACTAACTCTACTCATCTTTCTCCTGCAGAGCGGCTGCTGGTTTCCAAGCAGACCAATGCTTATTCACTCCGCCACCCGGGCTCATTTGGGGTACACCTGCTGCTTTCAAGTTTGCTGGGTCAACGATCCTATAGGACA
>NW_022104553.1:25843993-25846112 GCF_000313985.2 Echinops telfairi | reverse complement strand
CTTGGACGAAGGATGGCGAGAATGCTCCTTGGAGGCGAGGGTGGTGAGACTTCCCCACCTGTGCTTTGGACATGCTCTGAGGAGCGCGTAGTCCCTGGAGAAGGCTGTCATGCTTGGTAACATTCCGGGGCAGGGAGAAAGAGGACGACCTTCAAGAAGATGGATGGACACAGTGGCTGCAGCGATGGGCTCCAACATAAGAAAAGTTACGAGGACACAGGGTCAGGCCGCGTTTTGTTCTGTTGCACACAGGGTCACTATGGGTCTGAAACGACTCCATGGGACCTAACAACAATAGGCTTGTTCTTTAGGAGACTACTGACCACAGGTTGGCAGTTGAAAACCAGTAGCTGTTCCTGGGGAGAAGAATGAGGCTGTCTTATGTAATAATTTACAGCCTCGAGAAACCCTATGGAGGGTCACTATGAGTCAGAATTGACTCAATGACACCGTTTTTGGTTTGTTTTTTTTTTGGGGGGGGTGCACACGGTTAAGCTGCAGGCTATTTAGTAACTGAAAGGTTGGTACAGTTCAAACCCACCCAGGGGCTCCTGGGAAATAAAGCCTGGAGATTGCCTTCAGAAAAGTCGCTGCATGGAAAACCCTGGGGAGCTGATCCACTCGGCACACGTGGGGCCCCTGCAGCTGGCCCGGGACACCATGGAAAATGACAGTGATGACTAACTAGCAACAACAAGAACACAACAAGCAAACTCACTGCCAGCGAGTCGATGCCAACTCACGGCGACCCTACGGCACAGGGGAGAACTGCCCCGTGGGTTTTTGAGACGGTCGCTCTTTCTGGGAGTAGAAAGTCTCACCTTTCTTCCTAGGAGCCGGCTGGTGGTTTCAAACTGCCGCCCTGGTGGTTAGAAGCCCAACTTCGTAACCCAGGGCTCTACCAGGGCTCCTTCAGGGTCCATTACAGACGAATGCCATGAGAGAGTTACGACAAAATGTGGGCGAATTGTTCGATGGAAAACTGATGAGATGCTCTGGAAACCGTCACGCAGTTCTCAGTTAAAAAAAATAAAAGAAAAAAGACAAGCCCGGGCACCCTTGACATTGAACCGAAGGGTTGCTGGTTCAAACCGCCTCTGTGGCATCACGGAGGAAAGGCCTGGCAAACTGCTTGCACGGGGACATCAGCCCAGGGGCTTGATCTGAGCGTCCAGCCAGCACTAGGAGGAGACCCCTCAACAAGCCCCAAAGCGAGAAGACACCAGAGGCGCTAAAGAACCAGGAGAAGGAGGGGCTCCCCATGGAGCCACCCAGGGGCTCATCAACTGCGGCGAAACAAGAAGCTGCTGGGTCGCACTGCACAACATGGTTCTGGAGGATGGGGAGGAGATGCGGACCGAGGTCCCCAAGAGCTGCAAGGGCAAGAAGTCCACGCCCGTCAACAAGGGGCCCCTACGCCTCCCAGATGTGCCTGCGAGGGGCTCGGTCAGCTCGGTGCTGTGGCACCCGCTCATCACCGGCAAGCAGGGGCCCGTCACCCCTGCGTATCTGGAAGAATAAATGCCCAGTGATTTTGTTACTGGAAAAAAAAAAGGTGAGGGCCCAGACAGCCCGGGGGCTACGGTCCACACTGTAAAGGAGGGGGAGGGGATCACCGTGAACCGGGGGCAGCTGACAAGTCTTTCCCAAGAAGCTACAAGAAAATTTCCTCACCAAAATGAAGGTGTGAACTAATGTAGGGAGCTATGACACCAGGGAATTCGGCCTGAGCCCAGGAGAGAGATAAGAGAACCCTGGGAGGAGGGCTCAGCAGTCTTTCGGAGGGGGCGGGGGCATCTCCACAGATGCACAAAGTTCGGGGAAAGCACCCACTTCAAGAGGTTGGGGGTGCGCCCTTGTTCACCACAGCACAAATTCACCACAGGCAAGCGGTGGTGGCCACACTCAAGTGTCCAGAACCAGATGAACCAGGTGGAGTATGTGAGATGGTATGTTGCTCAATCGCCCCCAGGAACACAAGCATTGACGTGCACTCTCACAGGGGCGACCCTGGAAAGTGGGAGGCCGAGAGGAATGAGCCAGGCGTGCAAGAGCAGATATTGGGCGACTGCACTGACGTGGAAGAGCTCAAACTCACTGCCACCCTACAGGACGGGGT
>NW_022104553.1:25831240-25841588 GCF_000313985.2 Echinops telfairi | reverse complement strand
TAGATCAATTGTGTAAAGCACACCTATACATTTGTTGCCCTCATCATTCCCAAAATTCGCTTTCCTCTTGGGTTCCTGGAATCAGCTCATTTTCCTTTTTTCCCCTCCCCCTCCCTTGAGCCTACAGATCTTTAAGGAAGTAGAAAGCCTCATCTTTCTCCCTTGGAGGGGCTGGTGGGCTTGAACTGCCAACCCTGAGTGTAACAGCCCAATGTGTCATCCACCACGCCTCCAGGGCGCCCTTAAAGATTGCAGCCTTGGAAACACTGTAGGGCAGGCTCTACTCTTTGATTTGGGTACACACACACACACACACACACACACACACACACACACGGTGCCCTGCTATCTCGTCCTGTGTGAGTGTGGCCATGTGTATCCCCAGGGCACCTGTTCAGTATCCAACCCTACAGCTTCACCCAGCCACATTGATCTCCACAAGGGAGAGCCCTGGTAAGGGGGTCACCTGGCCCAGCACCAGGGAGGGGTCAGGCACTGGCTCCGACCATGTCTAATTCCCTTCTTTCCCTTTGCCTAGTCTGATGTTCTTTTTCTAACTTCCTTAGTGTGTATTGTGGAGTAGACACACAGGCTTCACAAGGTTGGTGGGAAAATCCTGTCATCTTGCCATCCCACTTTCCCGCAGGCTTTTCTGCAAGCCCCCCTCGTGTCCTGCCATGTCTAGGTGCGGGGGGACTTGCTTCAGCCTCACGGTAGAACCACCCTACAAGGTTCCCTGGCTGGAAGCCTTCACGGAGCAGACTGCCTCATCTTGCTCCATTGGAGTGGACGGTGCATTTGAACCGTGGGCCATTCAGTTAGCAGCCTACAGCTTAACCACGGCACCACTAAGACCCCTCTACTGGAGTGGGGGGAGGGTCCTAGGCCAACAGGAAGGGTGTCTTCGGAGAAAGGAGGGAGACAGGGAAAGGCACGGTGGCCAGGTGAGGAAGGAGGAATTGTCACTGGGAGCTGCCAGTCCGGGACACCTGGGTCCAGGAAGCAGGGAACACGGGCAGCACGGGCAGGAGCGTAAGGGCCTTTCTCGTGCCCTGCCGATACTTTGATGGGGCTTCCGGTCATTTGTGGCCTTTGGTGACAGCAGCCCCAGGACACTAAGATGCTCACCGAGCTGGTGGCGTGAGCCAAGCCTTGCGGAAAACCTGTGCTTTCAGGAAGAAAGCCGAGTTCCCCCAAGCTGGTGGGAAGGAAGATACCGCCCCAAACGGTA
Organism: Echinops telfairi; assembly: GCF_000313985.2. NCBI lineage: Eukaryota > Metazoa > Chordata > Mammalia > Afrosoricida > Tenrecidae > Echinops > Echinops telfairi. The sequence continues at coordinate 25,840,357 of NW_022104553.1, read as the reverse complement.
AAAATACCATCTTGCCTGAGCGAGCCGGGCAGGCCGAGGCAGACCACGAAGTGATGACTTTTGGGAGGAGGTGAGACAGCGGTGGACGAGAGATTTTGCCCACAGGCCGCAAAGGGAAGGGGGAGATGTCCACTCACCTCCCCCAGGGGGTGGGTGGCCAGTTGAGACAGAACAAGGACAAGGATGAGTGAGAAACTGGAAACTTCTCCCCAAACCTAGCCGCCTTCAGCCCGCTGGAGACAGAATGTTAAATATTCGCACGGAAGCACAGACAAATGGGCAGGGCAGGCTCAAGAGGCTGAAGATTAACCACAAAACCACACTCCCACCATCCAGTGGATTCCTCCCCACCCCCACCATAGCAATCCTACAGGCTAGGCTAGAACTGCCCCTGTGGGTTTCTACTCTTCATGGGAGTAGAAAGTCCCGTGTTTCTCCCGAGGAGTGGCTGGTGGCTTTGAACTGCCGACCTTGCGGTTGGCAGCCCAAGGTGCCACCAGGGCTCCCGGGGTCAGGGGTTGCTAATGGCAAGTGGGGCAGTCCACACCCACCAGCCACTTCGAAGAAGTGAGATGAGAGGCTGTCTGCTCACATGGAGATGGACAGGTAAAGCCACAGGGGCAGTACTACCCCGCCCGATAGTCACTAGGAGTTGGCATCGGTCCGTCGACAAGGGGCTTGCTTAGTTCTTGTAACCCTTGCGTGAAGGACTGTATTCCCATTTTCCTGACAAGATGGGCTGGGGGTGGAGGGGTGGGGTGGCCAGAATGCTTAAGTGACTTCCCACAGTCACACGGCTAGTTAGGGACCGAGTCAGCATTCAAAGCCAGGAGTTCTGATGCCACAGCTCAGACGCAATCGATGTTCTCTTGAAAGAGTAACAATCATAGAAAACAAACAACCCAACCCCACCCCCAAAACTCACTGCCATAGAGTTGATGGCCCTAGCAGCCCTATAGGACAGGGTAGAACTGCCCCTGTGGGTTTCTGAGGCTGTAACTCTTTACGGGAGTAGAAAGCCTCATCTTTCTCCCTCGGAGCGGCTGCTGGTCTCCAACTGCTGGCCTTGCGAACACTAGCAGCCCAGTGCGTCACCACTGCATGCCCCACCAGGACCTCCATATTGACTGAGATATCAAAGACTCGACCGAGATTTGATGCTTTCTGTAAAGATAAACAACCCCATCCGTCTCATCAGGACCCAAATTCGCTTTGGTCTTTGATAGGTGGTAAAATTGTATGTAGACCAAAAACTTGTTCTAGAATAAACATCTCATGATTTATTTATTCTCCGTGGAAGAAGGTGTGTATGTTTACTGAGCGAGATGGCCGAGGGCAAATGGTCTGGTTGGTCTGAGTAGGCACTGGGCACATGACATGCAGTCTCTCATCAACGTCTCTCAGCAGCCTCCTGGTCTGAATGTGGCCCCATTTTACGTAGGAGAAAACTTGAGGTCCAGACCGGGAAAGCAACTTGGCCAAGGACACACCGCAGCAAGGGTGGGGATCTGAAACCGAGTATGCCTGCCTCCACTGATTTTATCCCGAAGCTTTACAAAGAGAGTCACAGGATTTATGAGCTAAACTCCCGAGGGTTCGCCACAAGTGAACCACAGTGCTTCAGACGAGAGACTGTAAAAAATGGCAGCCCTGGGGTGTCTGACCGACCACCTCATCTAACTTTATAAGGAGAAAGACCAAGACCCAAATAAACGTCCTGTCATCAAATCAATTCTGACTCATGGTGATCCTGTAAGATAGGTTGGAACTACACCCCCACCCCCACCCCCGTGGGTTTCCAAGACTGTAGCTCTTGATGGGAGTCGAAAGCCTCGTCTTTCTGCCTCGGAGCGGCTGGTGGTTTCCAACTGCTGACTTTGTGGTTAGTAGCCCAGCACCTAGCCACCAGGCAACCGGGGTAGGGGTGGAGGGGTGGGGGGTGTGGCAAAGAATCATTATCAACATCACAGCTCAAAGCTCATTCCTCAGAGGCAGTTAGGTGGGACATGCCCCACCCATTAAAAAAAAATCTTTTCCACCAATTCTGACACCAGTTGTCCCTCCCATGGCACTCCCTGCTGCTCTGCTGGGTTTGAGCATCCACCAGGATGCAGTCACATAACTCACAGATCACACTCATGATAACGTTGTAAGGGAAGTACATGGCTCCGAGTCAGGGTCAGGAACAGCTCAGGATACAGTTCTTTGAACAAGACTGCCTCTTCTCAGGCAGGCCTCGCCTGGGTCTTTGCCCCAGCCGTGGCCCTACTCACTAAAGTGTTGCAAACTTCTTTAGCTCCATCGATAAGTGTCTGGGGGGGTACCCCAACTCCTCCAGGAAACCTGCTGTCTGAAGCCTCTCAGCTCTCTCACTGTGGGCTGACACCCCCACGGCAACTGCCTTGCCCATGGGCACAAGAGCCCACTGTCCTCTCCTGGTCTGATTCTGTTCCCGCCTCTGCTGCCATTGTTTCCCCACAGCTGCTTTTCCTTGCCATCTCTCATGATGTCCAGTATTATAACTCACCCTCTCTTTCTGTCTCCTGAGTCTAGGAGGCTTTCATCACCGGGACCCTGCATTCAAAAATCATGTCAGTCTCCTCCTTGGAGGTAGTGAGAGAGCCTTTCTTCCAGCCTCTGGGATGGCTCATTTTAAGCCTAGCAGGCTGGCACAACTGACTAATCCCTTCGTGAGGCTTCCCAACATTTTTACATGCACAGTCTCACATCCACAAGGGCACTGTGTACCTTATTTGCATGGTTAGCCAGCAGTCCCATCTCCTTGATGGACAGCGAACCCCTTATTTGCATAGCCCCACCCAATCATCTGGTGGGAGGTGCAAGACCATAGCGCCCGCGCGCACACACACACACACACACACACACACACACACACACAAAGCAAACCATGGCAGCACACTTACAAAAGACCCAGAGGACCAAAAGATGAAACACACACACACACACACACACACCACACACCACCCCACCCCAAGTTACTAGAAATACTTCCTCATCACCAAAGCACCTGGAGCCGGGCCAGGTCAGCCATTGACCAATGAATTATTTATATGTGTCTGGGGATGGGGACAGGTCCAGTTTCTAAGCACCCCTTGAGGAGTCCCTCTTGGGAGTTAAGAGCCCAGGAGTAGGGCACAGAGTGTTAGAAGTCCGGGAGGGGGGGGGGGCAAGTCTGTTGAGATAGGGAACTGTCTAGTTGATCTCTCCCTCCCTGGTCCCTGTCTAGTGGTTCCTCCCAGTTAGGTTCATTGACACAGATTGCAGCTTGAACTCCAAGCATTAAAACACATACGTTTTCCTGAGCCCTCTCCCTCTTCTCCTTCCTCCCCCAGCTGCTCTCTCTCTCTCTCTCTCACTCTCTTTCTCTCTCTGGTCAGAGGCAGCCCCAACTCATTGTGACCCTCTGTAGAACGGAATAAAACATTGCCCGATCCTGCACCCTCTTCACCATAGCAGGTAGCCTTTGTTACAGGTGCTGTGTCCGTCTGTTTATCTTCCTAGTGTGTTGCTGTGATGCCGGAAGCTAGGTCACCCCCATTTCAAATGCCACGCCGGGTCACCAAGGTTTCAGAAGAGCTTCCAGACAGACAAAGAAGATGAGGAAGGAAGACTTGGCGAGCTAGTCGCAAAAGACAATCAGCCAACAAAAGCCATGCCATCAGCAGCGGGACACTGTCCGACACACACGCTGGGCGATGAGGCCCTTGGTTGGAAGACACAATGAAACGAAACCAAAAACAAAACCCACTGCCATCAGATTGAGTCCGACTCGTAGCCATCGTATCCAGCATTTCCAAGAGCATAAATCTTCACGGGAACAGAGCTTCAGCTTTCACCCACTCTAAGGAACCCTGACCTTGGAGTTACCAACAGCGCCCCCGGACTCCTCCTTGTTGGGAGGCACTTAACATGACTCCTACAGTGACTGATCCAATTTTACATCTGGAGAGACAAATTTCTGAGAGTCTAGAAGACTTGCCCCAGGCACCCGGCCGGCAAACAACAGGACTCTAATTCAAACTGCAGAAGAATGAGCTCCCCAGTTCCGATCTTGACGTACTGCATTGTACCCCAGACAAGGAGAAACCTCGGCTGTCTTCCAGTCCCTTCTGACACACAGCGGCTTCATAGGGCAGGGAGGAACCGCCCCACAGAGGTTTCCAAAGCTGTAAACAGACCACCACATCTTTCTCCTGTGGAGCCACCGGTGTTCAAACCGCCAACCTTGTGGATTGGTAGCCAAGTGCTTAATTGCAATGCCACCAGTGTTCCTAGTACCAGAGTGAGGGGGTGGGGGATGAATGACAGCGGTAAAAATACAGACCCTAAGCAAGATGGTATACATAAGACTCCTGAGTCTGCCACGGAAGGCTGAGTGACCTTGGAAAAGTTACTAGCCGTCCCTGGGCCTCTGATACCTTTTTTTTTTTTTGGGTAAGATGCAGCTTAGCAGCGTTATTGTCGGAATGACACGAGTCAATGCTGCACAAAGCCCTAAGAACAAGGCCAGGCACTTTGTAAACACTCAGTGTTTCAGTGGTAGCTGGATCTGGGCTGCAGGGAGCCCAGGCAGGCTTCAGAACTGGGGTGTGGCCTGATCTGTGCCAGGTTTTAATGCCCCCTTGGGGCTGGACTGCAAGGGAGGGAATCACTTAGCACCTGTGACCCAGTCACATTCCTGAGGTGGGGAACACACGGGCAGCAACTGCGGGGCTTCAGAGCTAGCCAAGGTTCTCCCACTAACACCAGGGGCAGTGGCTATCCACCCTTGTGCCCGTGTCTCAGTGGAGACTTGTTGTTCCCACAATACAGATAAGAGCAGGGAGAGACTTCCCCGGGTCACAAGGAGCAGCGAAGAGATTTGAAAACTGGAGCAACCCAACAGATACACCCGGATACTTTCCTAAGCCCCACTGGGCAGCGGAGGGTGCCAAAGGGTGTCTCTATGCCCCCTTCGGGGCAGTTCAGCCTACAGTTCGATGACTGCCGCATTCATCAAGTGTTCTTGGCTGGTGGACACAAACTGTCGCCACTTCCAGGCCCCTCCGTCCACGCACCGCACCCCACCCGACTCCCAGCACCCAACTACCAATTCTTTTCTCCACCTCCTCAACTGGGTCGCCTGCCCCTAATAGGACACCGAGGCCTCAACCCACTCACCCACGCCTGGCCTCTCCCTCGGAGCCCACAGACCCTGGCAATGGTCTCGTCCGCACGTCCATGATTTTTACAGCATCCCCAAGTTAAGCCCTTAGAAACTGCCCCTTGCAGAATCTCTTGCCAGACTGGTCCCTTCTCCAACTCGGGCCCCTTTCTCCACCTCTAAGCCCCCCTCATAACCAATCCCAAAGCTCGACTCCCACCCCACCTAGAAACCCCCTCCCCAACCACCATTCTTCTACAGCTCGATTCCTCCCAACCCCTCCGCCCGAGCGATCTCCCCTCGCCGAGCCCCCTCCTTGGGCCCCTGCCTCTTTCACCTCACCACCCAGTCCTGAACTCCCAGCTCGGTTCTCAGACGCCCCCAGCGCCCGCCCGGGGTTCTCACCATCTCCCCGCGCTGCAGCTCGCTCGGCTACGCGGGTTTCCCCCTCTCGCTCTGCTCCAGCCTCCCCTTCCGGGTTCCCGCCCCAACGCCCGCTGGGAATTGGAGTCCGAGGTGGCCACGGACTACATTTCCCAGCAGGCAGGAGGAGCCGCGATTGGAGGTGGGGAAACGAGGCAAGCGAGGCCGGTTGAGGAAAAGAATGACTCCAACTCCCAGGAAGCAGCGGGAGCACGCAATGGCGCGTGCGCAGAGGATGCACTCGCGAGGCGCGCTGGGAAATTAAGTCCTTCCGCCTCCATTTGGGCCCAGGGTTGTGGCACAGTGTTTTTTGCAGTCTCTAGACTCACAGGCTTATTGATTTACGAGTGCTGATTAATACTGAACGGTGCCCTTGTGCTATTCCAAATATTTCTCTCCGTTTCCCCCATGTTCCTTACTACAACTCATAAAGACCCTTTTGTTATTTTTTTTTAGTTGTAAAAACACTATATAGCAAAACATTCAATACATTTTATAAGTATAATTCAGGCATTGGTTACGCTCCTCATGCTGTGCGACCTTTTATTGCTCTTCTTCCACAAATTATTCCCCCTTCAGTAACAGAAACTCCATGCTACAAGCACGCCTTCACCCTCCCTCCTTTTCCTCAATGGCATTGAGTGTATTCCGGCTCACAGGCGACCCAATGGAACAGGAGTAGAAAGCCGCCTAGTTCTCCCTCGGAGGGACTGGTGGTTTCGAACTGCTGGCCTTGTGGTTAGCAGCCCAACCTGTAACCTACCACGCCACCAGAGCTCTGTCCTCCAGTCCCAGATAACCCTTAATAAGTCTTTATCTCTATATTTTCCTATGTCATACAGGTGGGATCATACAATCTTTATCCCTTTTAACTGACATTTCATTCAGCAAAAAGTGTTCAAAGTTTGCACAGATCCTAGACTCCATTTTTCTGGATGGCTGAATAATATTCTGATATGTGTGTGTGTATACACAAATATAAACGCCACCTTTTGTTTATCCATTCCCCTGTTGCTGGACGTTTAAGTTGTTTTCACATTTTGGCTTTTCTGAATAGTGTTGCAATGTCCGAGGGTGTGCAAGTTCCTATGTGCTTACCTGCTTTCATTATTTGGGGGGGCATATATTTAGGTGTAGGGTGCCTAGACTCTGTGGCAGTTCTACATTTAACTTTTTAGAAACTACGAAAATGTTTTCTACAGCAGCTGCGCCCATCAGCAATGGGTGCCTCACCAACATCAGTGATGTTCTAGTAGGGCAGAGGGTGACATCTGAGGGGGGCGGTTATGGTTTACATCTTCCTGGATGGTACAAACCGGTGAAAGCTGCTCACAGAAGGTTGGTGGTTCAATCCTACCTAGAAGCACCTGGGGGTGGCGGGGGAAAGCCTGGTGACGGACTGTGAAAAGGTCACAGCTCCTGACGGCCTGTGGTTTTTGTGTTGGGTGCCACGGCGTGGATTCAACAGAAAGAAACCCTGCCAGGTCCTGTTTCAGAATAAAAATGTGTGGAATCGCCATGCATTGGAATGCACACTAGAGTAACTGGCTCCTTTTGACTACGGAAGGAGGCTGACCAGCTTTGCATGTGCTTATTAGCCATTTTTCTTTCCCGTTTTAACCTTAGAAACGAACTTGCATGTCATGAAGGACTCCAAATCCACTTCCATTTTACTTTCCCTAATTTTTCAGTCACTCAGGCCAATCTGGGGTTAGGAATCTGGAGATTCCCCCTGAAGCAATTTTTATTTTATTAATTTTTTTCATTTTAAACTCTATGTTTGGGTCAGCAACTGGCTCCTTTTGGCTACGGGATGATGTTGAGCATTTCTGCATGGGCTCGCTGGTCATTTGTCTGCCGGGGTTTTTAATAGCTGACTTTTCAGACATTGGTCGCCAGGTGCTTCTTCAGGGGTCCCTTGGAGTGGTCTTGGACCTTTGGTGAACAGCGGGGTGCGTTCAACTCTTTACATCACCCCCAAAAGTATTTCCTGCCTGCGAGCTGTTTTTTCCTAGCAGTAGGCTCAGGCTCCCTATAGATAGGAACAATCTTTATATAAAATTGAAGGAAAAAGGGAAACATTACCCTGTGCCATCTTCAGAGGGGCCCTCCTAGCACGCTGGGTACTCATTGGACCGCAAACCACAAGGCCAGCAGTTCAAAACCACCAGCCGATCTGAAGGACAAAGAGGAGGCGTTCTACACCTGTAAAGATCTACAGTCTTGGAAATCTGCAGGGGTAGTTCGACCCTGCCCTATGAGGTCACTAGGAGTCAGAACCGTCTTGAAGGCAGTGCGTTTGGTTTCTGTGCCATCTTCAGGCAAACAACCTACTAAAACCCCCACACCAAACCTGTTGCTATTCAGTGGATTCTAAATCCCAGAGAACCTATAAGACAGAGTACACTGCCCCATAGGGCTTCCAAGACGGTACTCTTAATATATATACATATATATATATATTAGTTTTATTGACATATCTTACACAATCCAATATATCCATCCACATACAATTCTTTTGGTCAATACCATTATGTGAAGTATACAATCATCAATGGCTACCAGCTCCTCATTCTCCCCATTCCCCCCACTACCCCACTGTCAACTGTACTCTTTTTTAAAAAAATCATCTTATTAGATCAACTGTACTCTTATAGGGAAGTTGACTGCCTCATCTTTCTCCTACAGAATACCACATGAGTTTGAAAGATCAACCTTTAGTTACCTGCTCAGCACTTTAGCCACCAAGCCACCAAGGTTCCCCCTGAGTTGATTCTGACTCCTGGCGACCCTATTGGACAGCGTAGAACCACCTCCCAATTTGTAGATAAGAAAATGAGGTCGGAAAAAAAAAGAAAAAAAAAAGAAAATGAGGTCGTTAGCAGGCGGAAACCCAGACATAGCTCGTGACAGGCCTGGGGAACCAATTTACATCATAGTTAGAAGGGAAGCTCCCAGAGCACAAGGCTATTGTGTATCGTGTTCAAGAACTTGAACCCCAAACCCCAAAGTCACGGTGCTCTAAGGGATTCTGACTCATAGCAACCCTGTATCGGGTCTTGAAGACTGGAAATCTTTAGAGAAGCCAATTGCCTCCATCTGTCTCCTTGTGAGAGGCTGGTGGGTTTAAACAGCCGACCTTGTGGTTAGCACTCCAACACTTACCCAGCAGCACCACTAGGGCTCCCTGTGCAAGCACCAAGAATGTAAGTGTAAATATGAATTGAATAAATACATTTTGCATACTAACACCTATGTCATCCTGGTTAAAAAAAATAGTTCTAGTCTCTAAGAAGTAAACCAGAGAAAGGTGAATTTAGCCTCTTGTCCACGGGCAACACAGCAAAAGAGGAATTGGAACCAACATGGTTAGACTGGACTCTTTATCTCGTCCTGCTTCCCACAGAAGAGACATGTTCCAGGGCATTCTTCTAAGTTTGGTTTTTTTTTTCCCCTTTTCTTTTTTAACATTTTATTAGGGGCTCATACAACTGTTATCGCAATCCATACACACATCAATTGTGTAAAGC
>NW_022104553.1:25825661-25830662 GCF_000313985.2 Echinops telfairi | reverse complement strand
AGCGTCCCTGCTCCCAGAGAATTGTTATCTTCCTGAGCGGAACATCGACTAAAACCCAAGGTAAATAACCACCTTCTTTGAACCCTTTCGCAATTGATCGTTTTCCCCTTTATTTATTATTAAATCATTTTATTGGGGGCTCATACAACTCTTCACACAATCCATACATATATCCATTGTGTGAGGCACATTTGTGCATTTGTTGCCATCATCATTCTCAAAACACTTTCTTTCTACTCGAGTCCCTGGGATCAGCTCATTTCTCTCCTCCCTCACCCACGTCCCTCCCTCCCAAACCCTTGATAATTTATAAATTATTATTATCTTGCCACATCTTACACTGTCCGACGTCTCCCTTCACCCACTTTTCTGTCGTCCATCCCCCAGGGAGGGGATTATAGGTAGATCCTTGTGATCGGTTCCCCCCTTCTCTCCCACCTTCCCCTTCCCCTCCTGGTAAGGCTACTCTCATGATTGGTCCTGAGGGGTTATCTGTCCTGGATTCCCTGTGCTTCCAGCTCTCATCTGTACCCATGTACATGCTCTGGTCCAGGAGGATTTGTAAGGTAGACTTGGGATCCTGATAGTGGGGGGTCGTTCTTCCCTTCAGTATAGCCCTGTCTCCCTGGGTTCCCATGACCAACGACTCTGTCTCTGGGATTGCCCAAGGGGTGATGGTAGTGCTTGGCAGACGGTGGACATTCACTTAAGTTTGCACCGAAGGGAAACGGTGGAAGCGGCGCCCCCCCAGGACCAGAACAGAGGGGCGATGGGCGAGATTCCTCCTCCTCCTCCTCGATTCCGAACACCCGGCTTCCTCCAGAAGCTTCCAGAGCATAGCGCAGGGCGAGCTTCCCAGGCGCGAGGCCAGGACAGGAAGGCAGGGCGGGGGCGTGGCCGGGGGCGTGGCCGGGGCGTGGCCTCCGAAAGGCGGGCAGCAGGGGCGCGCGCTGATTGGCTGGCACTTGGCGCGGGCCTGCAAAGCCCTTACCGCCGAGGCGCGAGGACGGCGGGGCCCCGTGACAGCAGCCAGGGCGCTTCTCCCGCCGCGCGTGCGCGCGCCGCCGCTCGCCCCCTGCCATTTCCCCACGCCAGGCGGCGCCCACCCTTCCCGCTGCCCCCGCGGACCTGCAGGGGGCGTGGCCTGCGCCTCAGACTCGCACCCAGCGGGCCTCGCACCCGCGGCCATTCGCACCTTCGTGGAGCCGAGCGTGGAGGCCGGAGCCACCCGGGGATTCGATCGGGCTCCCGAGTGTGGGGCTGCTGTGGAGCCAGAAGGGGGGGCCTCGCGCCATTTTGCATATCCTGAGGCGGGTGCTGGAGGCTGAGGGGGACCGGGTGGGGAGATGTCCCCGGAGTTGAGGGGAACCCTTGGCTCGTTGATGGGGGGGCGCGGCCGCTTGGCCCCCTTAGCCTCGCTCTGGGCTTTTCGGGGGGCAGTGCAGGGCGGGCGTGCTCGGGGTGCAGGGCCGTGGGAGCCGGGTCTGGGATTTGAGTTTGGGGCCGGCCTGATTTGAGGATCCAAGGTGAAGTCTGAGACATGCAAGGCCTTCGTGTTGGGGTGCTGGGGTCTCCCGCTAGGATCTCTGCTGCGACCCGGGGCCGGGTGGGGGAGGGTGTCAGCATCTGTGTCAGGGTGTCCAGGGCGAGCCCCGTTTGGTGACCGGACGTCTTGGCTTTAGGGCTCTCCGAAGTGCTGATACTAGAATCTGAGGACCCCGAAGTTAGTTTTGAGACGCGAGGTCCTTTTGGGGGGTCTGAGGTCAGCTTTGGGGGCACGGAGGCCTCAGGCCGGATAGGTGGGAGGTCTGGAATCTACAGGAGAGGCTTTTGGGTCTCCATGTTGGGTCCTGGGGCTTTGGGGACTTGTTTTAGGGCCTCGAGCCCCAAGTTAATATCTCGGACTTCTGTATGAGGAGAGGGGGTCTAGGGGAGCCCGCACAGCCAAGATCCCAGTGTTACGGTTGGGCCACAATGAGAGGCTCTGAGTCAGGGTGGGGGTGGGGGTGGTGATGGTCTAGAGGTCTCTGGGGGCCTGAGGTCTCTCTGGGGGAGTCTGAATTTCTTGCTTTCGGAGTTGGCTTCTCGGTGATCAGCGTTGAGAAGTACGGTCCTGATGTAAGGATGGGGGTCCTGTTTGACAATCAGACTATTGTATCTCAGTAGGAGAACTTAGGGCTTTTAGGCTGAGGTGGTGGTCTTTGTGGGCTCAGGGCTTCATTTAGAAAGTCAATTCTAGTGTCTTAACATCTCAGGTGGGCCCAAGTGGTGCTGTTGGGTAAGGGTTGGATTGCTAGCAGCAAGGTTGGTGGTTCAAAGCCACCAGCTGCTCCTTGGGAGAGAAAAACACTGGGGCTGGGTACTCCTGTAGAGATGGATGAAGCCTTGCAAGCCCTCAGGAGAGCAGTTCGATCCCTTCTTATAGGGTCTCTATGAATTGAAACGCTCTAGATAGCAGGGGGTTGGTTTATTGCTTGCTTAGTAGGAGGACTGGTGGCACGGTGAGTTAAGCATTGGGCGGCTGCTAACCCAAGGATCAGTGTTTCAAACCCACCAGCCACTCCTCAGGAGAACAATGAGGCTGTACAGCTTCAGAAACCCTATGTCGGGTCACTATGAGAACCCACTGGCAGTGGTTTTTTGGTTTGTTTTGATTTTTCCTGGTTCATTTCACAGGTTGGGGTCAGAAAGCCAGAGTTCTTGAGCCTAGTGGTTCCCATTTCAGGGGCTGGCGTCAGATCAGTAGGAGCTATGCTTGAAAGTCACAGGGTGAACATTGTTGGTTTTAGTTTTAGACCTAGGCTATGATTTGGGGCTCAATTTTTCAATTTGGGGTTGGTGAACTTCGGTGTAGGGTTTTGGGTCTCTGGGCTGGTATGGGGGGGCGAATCTTTGTGGGCTTCTGAGGGGCTGAGAGGAGCTCCAGACACCCCTCCCACTGCCTTAGAATGCCAGAGATCACTAATCATTCTCTTTTCCCCTCTTTGCAGATGCGGGGTTCCGACGACGGAGACTCGCGTGACCCTGAATGGCCCAAGACAAGTTCCCTGGGTCCTAGTGACAGCAGGTAAGGGCTCCCTTCGTCACTTTTACAGCCCCAGCTGCTGGGTGTCCTTACTTATATGGTGTCCTTTACAACAACCCCCATGAGGAAGTGGGTGCAAAGATGATCATGCCCTGAGGGAGCTGGCAGAGATCATTTCTAAGGTGGCTGCCAGCTTTACAGTTCTGAGTGTCTTAAATACCCTAACTCCCTTTCTTCCACTCACTCAGTCTTTCATTCGTCAAGCACGTAGTCGGTGTCAGCATCTTAGGGGAAATAAACGAAAAGCACACTCACTGCCATTGAGTCAACTCCGACTCTTAGCTGCCCTGGAGGACAGAGGAGAACTGCCCTGACAGGAGTAGGAAGGCTCATCTCTCCTGAGGAGCTGCAGGTATCGAACAAGAGCCGAACTTGGAACCCACGGGGGCAGTTCAGCCAGAATTGACTCCATGACAGTAAGATGAGGCCTTGAGCCACCAGTGCGTCTCAGATTTTCTCCAAAGATGGGATCAGACTTTTCCTCTACCCAAAATACGTAAAAGAAAAGCAGCCAGAGTTTGTCTTATCCTCCATAACCGCTCCCAGTAGCTTCCCATCTATTTCTTTTAAAAGCAAACCTTTGATAGTGACATTAGGAATCCTGGTGGCATAGTGACTTGTGCTTTAGGGAAGTAACCACGAGGTCAGCAGCGCTGCTTCCTGGGAGATTTTCAATCTCCTGAACCAAAGGAAACCCCTGCTGGTGTAGTGGTTATGCTTGGGGCTGCTAACGGCAAGGTCAGAAGTTCGAAACCACTAGCTGCTCCTCGGAAGAAAGTTGAGGCCTTCTAGTCCCATAAAGAGTTACAGTCTTAGAAACCCATAGGGACAGTTCTACCCTGCCCTATAGGGTCACTATGAGTGGAAATCAACTCAATGTGATGAGTGAGAAACCCAAAGGGGCAGTTCCCCTCTGTCCTGCAGGGTGGCTATGTCATGCAGGGTGTCAACTGCATGGCACCTGGTAGGTTTGGTTTGGTGGTAAATCTAGGAGCCCTGGTGGCACAGTGCTTAAGCCTGTGGCTACTAACCAGATGTGGCAGTCCACATAAAGATGCCAGCCTTGAAAACCCTATGGGGCGCTTCTCCTCTATGCTTAGGGTCAGTATGAGTCAGAATCAACTCAGCAGCTATGGATTTGGTTTGGGGGGGGCACAATAAACACAATAAACCACACACCAACTCAATAATGCCCACCCATACAATTTCCCGACACTGGTTACAGTCCTTACGTTGTGTCACCGTGCTGCTTATCTTCCACATCCTTCCATCACCATGACCACCCCCCCAAGTAAAATTCTTCCCCTCCTCTCACCCCTAGTAACCACTACCAATATTAGGGTTGTATCTAATTTGTCTATTTCATAGAGAAACAGTGATCTCCTATCTGTTCTTCTGTGACTGACTTATTTTGCTCAGCATGATGTTTCCAAGATTAATCCTTGTGACCGGCATCAAGACTTCATTTCTCTTGGTGGCTCAGTAGGATTTGAGTGTGGAAGAAAGGCAGGGCTTTCTCCGGCCCTAGAGAATTACGGTCTCAGAAACCACCCTGTCCTATAAGGTCACTGTGAGTCAGCATCGACTGGACGGCAGTGAGTGAACAAGGATTTGAGTAAAGGGGCCGGGGTGGCATAGGGGGTTTCCACATTGGGGTGGCAACCGTGGGATCAGCAATCCAAAACCACCAGTTGCTCTGTGGGAGAAAGATGAGGCTGCCTGCTCCCCCGCTAAGAGTTACAGTCTCAGAAACCCACAAGGGCAGTTTACCCAGGTGCTAAGAAGCGGCTCCTTGGCAGTGACCCGAGGACTTGGGTGTTCGCGTGTGCCTATGTTCTATCCATTTTTTTCTAAACTCATGAAGTTAAGCATCTGCCTGTTCAGGTTCCCTCCTCGGGTTCTGTGCTCAGAAGGAA
>NW_022104553.1:25800822-25824120 GCF_000313985.2 Echinops telfairi | reverse complement strand
ATCTTTTGGAAGCAGAAAGCCTCATCTTTGTTGGTGGGTTCGAACTGCTGACTTTATGGTTAGTAGCCCAATGGATAGCCCGCTATGCCACCAGGACTTCTATGGAAGAATTAAAAGTATCAAACACTGCTATCAAGTCAATTCCATTTCACACAAGCCCTTCTGGGTTTCCAAGATTGTTAACTCTATGGAAGCAGAGAGCCTTATGGAGCAGCTGGTGGCTTTGAACTACTCACCTTGTGGTTAGTAACCACTATACCTCCAGGGCTGTTTGAATTGATTAGCTCAAGACAAAGGAATCTCAGTCTCCTGAATCGCTTCTGGACCTTTTGACTAAGATCAAGTGTAGTATTTTAGTCTCCTGAGTCTAACTAACTTAGAATTAGTCACTTGCCATCTTTCAAAGGCTGAGAGGCTAGGATAGGATAGAAGAAGTATTCATTAACAGGTTTGTTTTGTTTTTAATTGAACACTTACTTGGTGCCAGACATCCTTCTTGGAGCTAGGCTACCTCCTTACTTTCAGGGCCCCTCAGCATTTGTTTTTTTGTCCTTCATGGATGTTTTTTGCCATTACAAAATATATTAAGAAGTATAGTTCATTCCTGTGTTGGTCTAAAAACAGATATAATCCTGCATTCCTTTCTTCTGGTTTTCAAAGACATGGGGACATTTTCATGACCTCCCCAAAGGGTCTTGAGCCCTACACACTGTGCTTACTGTGCCTCCTGGAGAAATCAGTGCAACACATGACAGTAGTTCAAAAGCCCCAAATCTCTGCCCTCAAAGAATGTATGTTTGTGCTAAAAACAATTACCAGAGATTTCAGACATGATAGAATGGTTGATGGAGATGCTGAGAGCTGGAATGGGTTACCCTGCTCTTCCCCGGTTACATTTAAACTAAACAGAATGACAAAAGGAGAAATCAACCTTGCCTACCCCTACCCGTGCCAAAACAAAAACGACCCCCCCAAAAAAAATCAATGTAAAAGAACCTTCCAAGTAGTCAGAATCGGCAGAAAGACCCTCCTGCAGAAAGGGACTTGGCCTTTGAAAGGAACAGCCAGAAAACCACATTGTCTGGAGCCCGTTTGTCCCTTGCAGACCCAGAGACTGAGCTGGGATTCACGGATGAATAGTATGCACAATGTTGGGAAAGAACTTGAAAAACAACCACAGAGCTAACCAGCCACAAACACAAGGAGCAACGTTAAGATGGAATGCTCTGCTGGAGGCCTCTGGGCAGAAGAGCTGTTACCCAGGATACACCCTGGTTATGAAGTGGTTACTTACTGGGCTGCTAACTGCAAGGTAAGCAGTTCAAAACCACCAGCTGATCCTTGGGAGAAAGATGGCTTTCTATTCCTGCAAAGAGTTACAGTTCCGCAAACACAGAAGCAGTTCCAGCCTGTCCTATAGGGTCACTATGAGTCGGAATGGATTGGACAGCTGCGCATTCAGTTTTGAGAAACCCACAGGACAGTTCTACCCTGGCCGATACGGTCACTGTAACTTGATGGCAGTGAGTGAGCGAATCACCCTTTAGGAGTCCTGGTAGCAGAGTGAGTTAAGCATTGGGCTGCTAACCCAAAGGTCAGCAGTTGGAATCTGCCAGCCCCTCCTGGGAGATGGATAAAGAAAGCTATCTGCTCCCTCAAGATGTACAGCCTCGGAAACCCGAGAGAGCAATTCTCCTCCACCCTGTGGGGTCCCTATGAGTCAGATCAGCGGTAGAAGTCCTGCTGGTACAGTGGCTAGGTGCTCAGCCATTAACCAGGCCAGCAGCCCAAACCCCCCATCCCCCACCCCTGTCACTCCTTGCAGCCTTGGGAATGTCACGGCGGTTCTGCTCCAGTGCATAGCATCGTGATGAATAGTTATGGACTTCACAACACCCAACAATGACAGTCACCTTTTGTCCCCGTCCAGTTTTTCCTTCCTGGAAGATCTGTGTTTGTACAGAAGGTTCTCTTCCGTCAGTGATGTTCAGAGATGACCGTTGATAGGAAACTCATTGCTGTCCTGTTAATGCTGACTCATAGGACCAATAGGGCAGGGTAGTCCTGCCCCCGTGGGTTTCCAAGGCTGTGAATCTTTACGGGAGCAGGAAGCTTCATCTTTTTTCCCTCTGAGTGGCTGGTGGGTTCCAACTGCTGACCTTGTGGTTAGTAGCCCAGGGCATAATACACTAGGCCACCAGTGCTCCTCAACATCACCCCTCTTTTTTTCTCAGATGGTCAAATGGCACCAAAATAGGATGCTTTTTTTCTCGCTTGCTTTTTGCGTTATTTTTCTCTGGGACTCTCGGGATACCTCCAGAACTGAAGGAAAATAAAAACAAACTCACTACCAACCAGTTGATTCTGACTCAGAGAGACCCCACAGGACAGAGTAGAGCTGCCCCTGTGGGTTTCCAAGACTGTCACTCTTTCCAGGACTAGAGAGCCTCATCTTTCTCCTAGAAGGTAAACAGCGTGCGAAACATAAGTAGCAGGACTGGGCAGCACTTTCGAGGTCAGCCTACCCACCTTTTCTCCAAGGAGAGAATCCCAACACGCCTGCCGCCCCAAATTAGAATTTCTACCCAACCAAAACAGACAAACAAATGTTGCCATTGAGTTCATTCCAACTCATAGAGACCCTATGGGACAGGAACTGCCAGCCTTAAGAGTCACAGCCTGTTGTGTAACCACTACGCCACCAGGGCTCCTCCGAGTGGACTCACAGCCACCCTATAGGCCAGAGTGGAACAGTCCACAGGGTTTCCAAGGCTGCCGTCTTTCCAGAAGCAGACGGCCTCATCTTCCTCCCAACAGAGCAGCTGGCAGGTCCCCGCTGCCGACCTATTGGTTAGCAGCCAAGGCCTTACCCCCTTGCCACCAGGGCTCCTTTAGCACAGAGCCCCTAAACCAACCTCACTGCAATCGTGGTGTGATTGTGTAGGGCAGAGTAGAAATGCTCCCTTAGGTTTCTGAGACTCAATTTTAACCTAAAAGAAACACACACACACACACACACACACACACATACAACAAAACTCTGATTCATAATGACCCTCTAAAAGATGCCTCCTTTATGTTTGACTAGTTATCAAGCCCACCTTTCTTTCCTCCCAGAGACAGTAAAGGGGAAGGCGTACCTATGGAGGCGGGTAGGGTGTTCCAATGGAGAAGCTAGTTTTCTGTAAGGAAGAGGAGTCACAGGAAGTTACTGGAGTCCAGTAAAACTCAGAAAGCTAATAGTGAATTCGGTTTTGCAGAAGCAGACGCCGACCAGAAAATTAAAGTGCTTACACAATTGCCCCATTGGGAAGAATTCCACTGTCTACCAAGGCGCAGGAGCCCTGGTGATGCAGTGGTTAAGCACGTGGCTGGTCACCCAAAGGTCAGTGCCTTGAACCTACTCACTGAGAGAAAGGTGTGCACTCGGCTCCCGTAGAGATCAACAGAAGTTGTAAGGCTGTACAGGAGACGGAAGCCTCAACTTTAGCAGCTGGTGGGTTTGAACTGGTATCCAGCACGGGACCTGGCTACAAGGCGGCGTGTGAATCAGAGCTCAACACACCTATGATCAGATGGACCTCTGGGACTAGATTACGTTGCAGGTGACATGAAACGCTGTGGAGTTCCAGAGTCAGGGAGAAGGTAAGGGGTGCAGGAGGGACATCCTGGGGCCGGTGACAATTGAACGAGGCTCTGATGGAATACTGCCATGCAGTCAATTCTGACTTATAATGGCTCTAAAGGACAGGGTAGAAGTGCCCCTGTAGGTTGGTGAGACTGTAACTTTTTATGGAAGTAAAAAGTCTCCTGTTTCTCCCGATAAGTGCCGGGTGGTTTTGAACTGCTGAGCTTTCGGTTTGCAGCCCAACACAACCAGTACTCCACCAGGGGGAGAATAAACGTCAGATGTTGGCGCGGTCTCCACCAAGTCACCTGTGGGGACAAGTTGCCAGTGTCTTTGTGTTTCCACATGTCAGAGGTGTAGACAGCTGCCTGTGCCAGAGGGATTATAAATTATGGATCCAGGGATTAGACCCCGGAAACTCAGCCACCTCCCTGGAGTCAGCCTCTCATGGCCTTCGTTATTCACGGAGCAAACCTGCAGTGAGCTCCCAGATCCCAGAGTGGGTGTCGGACTCTGAGCCAGGTGCTCAGGAGATGGAACTGGTCCCAGGCAGCTGACAGCCCCCTGCGGTGGGAACAGAATTACTGAGGACTTTAGGAGAACCGCTACCTGTGTGGGCGGGGCGAGGTTAGGGTTAATTGATAAGCGAGCATTCAAGGAAGGTCGCAAGGAGACCACAAGAACATTAAGACTCTCTGCCATCCAGGCGATACTGACTCGTGGCGACCCCACAGGGTGGAACTGCCTCCCTGAGTTTCCAAGACGGCCACGTTTTTCTGGGAGTAGAAAGCCCAGTCTTTTCCCCTCAGAGCAGCTTGTGGTTTCAAACTGCTGACCTGACAGTTAGTAGCTCAGTGCAAAAGCCCTGTCTTCTAAGGAAGCAAAGAGAATGGCCTTTTGTGATGGTGTTGACTCTCGTTGGCTTTATGGTAAAATATTCCAGAAAGGAACACAAACCCCACAGGAAGCGCTCCACTCCGCCCTCTCAGGCCGCTATGAGTTGGCCTTGATCAGTCTGGAGTTTCCGAGAGGCTAGAGTAAGCTGAGGATCTTCCTAGTCAGCTTGCTTTAACCATGATGCGTGTCTCCAGACCTTGTTAACATGTGCGCTAAATGCAAATTAGATCACACAGGCTGGTGAACGTTCCTGGAGATTTTAGATTATTTAGAAAATGTATAGAAGTCCTTTCATACATTTGGAAACTCATCCACAAGGCTATGTAATTAAAAATGGTTTCGGGGAACAAAGGACACGGGTGGGTCTTTGGAAGTGTGCCCAATACAATTCTAGAACAAGGAGGTCAGCATTAAAAGTACCTATCAGCTCCAGGTTTTCCTGCTTTTGAAGGATCCTTAAGGAAAAAATGAAATTCTAAGAAGGATTAATAAAGGAATAGAAGGTGGAGATGTGTACAAAGAGGGTATAACTAGCTGAGGAACAGGTAATCATGGTAGCCATTGCCTGAAATTCTAACTGCTTTCATCTTTGAGTATAATTTGGAGAAGTATTTTATATGAAAACTAGCCTTCTTTCTTGGTATCTATTAGAGGCATCTATACACCAATAAAGGTAAGTAATCCATTGTTAAAAAAAAAAAAAAGAAACACAACCCCCTTGCTGTCAAGTGAATTTCAACAACTCTACAGGACAGAGTAGAACTTTCCCTCAGCGGTTTTCCAAGGCCGTCGTTTATGGGAAAGGAGACGGTCACATCTTTCTCCCACCGAGGAGGTGATGGGTTCAAACCACTGACCTTTCTGCTAACAGCATGTGCTTAACGACCGCACCACCGGGGCTGTCTGGTACAATAGACGTGTCATAGTTTAACTAGTGCTACTCAATGGAAATACCACAAGTGGGTGATGTTGTTGAGCAGAACCTTATTATCTCACAGTTTACTCCTGCGAAGTGGCTGGTGGCTCCCCCTGCCGGTGGGCTGTGGCTAGCACACTCTGCCACCAGGGCTCCTGTTTAGGAGGCTGTGCAGGGGGCCAACTCAAGGAGGTGTTTCCTCCGTCAACTCGGGAGCAAGGTCTTTGGCTCTTCTGAGCTTCCGCTTGGGGGGGGGGGGTTCTTCAGGGCCTTGGTATCTCTTTCCCCCCCATCTCTTGCTTGTTTTAATCTCTGTGTATCTCCAAATAAAAGACTCCAGACATGCCTTTCACCAGTCCTGCCTCAGGAACCTCACAAAGACAACCCCTTGCCCAACGGGCTTGTAAACCCCAAACCAAACCCTACCATCCACTCCCTGCCGACGCATAGAGGACGGGGTAGAACTGCCCCTGTGGGTTTCCTTCTGAGACTAACCCTTTTGGGAAGTAGAAAGCCATGTCTTTTCTCTCAGGGTATCTGGTGGTTTCAAACCGTTGTCCTTGTGGTTAGCAGCCCAACGCATAACCACTATGCCACCAGGGCTTCCACAGGCATACTTAAAAACAGAAGCAAAACAAAATACCAAACTCACTCTCCTGGAGTCCACTGTGACTCCTAGTGACCCTATCAGACTGAGAAGAACTGTCCCCAAAGGATTTCCAGGACTGACATCTTTACGAGTAAACTGCCTCAAACTTCTTTCCCAGAATGGCAGTGGGTTTGAACCATCAACCTTGTGCTTAGCAGCCAGCGCCTAACCCACAGTGCTACAGGCCTCTCAAAAAACTCCCTACTAGAGAGTTGATTCCAACTCGTAGTGCTACTATAGGACAGAGTAGACTGCCTCTGTAGGTTTCTGAGACTTAATTTTTTAGAGGAGTAGAGCTCCTGTGGAGCTGCCGGTGGTTTTGAACTGCTGATGTTGAGGTTAGCCGCCCAATGCATAACTCACTGTGCTACCAAAGGGCTCCCAGAGAACAGCAATAAGAGGTGTAGCAGTCAGATGCCTAACTCAATGTGGGTTGTCCTGACTCAAAAAGGAGCTCTGGAGACATAATACCTACTCGTTGGACTGCCAACCTCAAGGGGAGCAGTTCGAAACCACGAGCAGCTCTTCAGGAGAAAAATGAGACTTTCTACTCCCATAAACAGTTAGCGTATTGGAAATCCCCAGGGGCTACTCTACCCTGCCTTTCAGGGTTGCTCTGAGTTAGAATCCACTTCATGACAGTGAGTTTGGTTTTGAGTTGGTGGCGCAGACGTTAAGTGCTTGACTCCCAGCTCAAAGGACAGCCAGCTGTTCAAGCCCACCAGCCGCCATGTGAAAAAGAACAGGCAGTCTCCTTCCTCCAGACAGCAGCCTCGGACGCCCTCGGGGCCAGTTCTCCTTTGCCCTCCAGGGTTGCCACGACACAGGATCAACTGGATGGCAATGGGTTGGGGCCTTTACGTTTGGTTGGTTAACCCACATCAGCGCTTGTCCCCAAACAGGACGCAGAGGGCAAACCACACCAAGAAACTGCAAGAGCTGGCGCTGCTGCTACCTGTGGCCCTGATGGCAGGGAACAAAAAGCTCACCAAGGTATGGGGTGGGGGAGTGGGTTCTGAAGGACAGGAGGCAGGTGTGGGAGGGAGAGAGGGAAGGTCTTAAATATCACTGAGCGCTTGGCCCTCCCCGCCCTGGGCAACCCACACAGATGCTTTTAGGGACAGTCCTGAAATGGGAGTGGGGAGGAAATCCCTGCTCTGGTCAGAACCTCTGAGGGTTTTTAATTCTGCGGCTAGAAGTTCTCTCTGGTCAAGGAGGAAGAGGGGAACTGGGCGGGGCGGTCAGGCCAGATGCCAGGTGCAAGTCACAGCTCTGGGAGTCAAGCAGCCATGGGCATCATGGGCGCAATTCCACAGCCACAGAAGAGACCAGCCAGAGCCCTGGGGCCTCGGCCCTAGTGGCTGTGGTGGGGTAAGCGTTGGACTGCCCACTGAAGGGTTGGCAGTTCAAGCCCACCAGCCGCTCCGAGGGAGAAAGAGGAAGCTGTCTACTCCGTAAAGACTTACAGCCTTCAAAATGTACAGCCTAAACAAAACAAAAAACTTACAGCCTTAGATAGATGGTCCAGTCATGGGCCAAATTACCAAAACCAAACTCACTACCATCGAGTTGATGCCAACTCATGGTAACCCTTTAGGACAGAGTAGAACTGCCCCTGTGAGACTAACTCTTTTCAGGAGTAGAAAGGCCTGTCTCCTACAGAGCAGTAGGTGTTTTCGAACTGCTGACCTTGTAGTAAGCAGCCCAATACACCACCAGGGTGTGGGCCCCTGTGTGGGCCATAGTAAACCAAACACAACAACAACCAAACAAACTTACTGCCATTGGATGGATGCCGACTCGTAGCAACCCTGTAGGCCTGCAAGACCACCCATGTCAGCTCACATCACGTGCCTCACCAGAGAGAAACCGATCCAGCCATCACATTAAACAACAACAACAAAACTCACTGCCATCGAGTTGATTCCAACTCACGGCGACCCCACAGGACAAGGTAGAACTGCCCCTGTGAGCTTCCAAGATGGTAACTGCATGGGTGTAGGGAGCCTCATCTTCCTCCCATGGAGCAGCTGGTGGTTTAAAACTGCTGACCTTGAGGATCACAGCCCAAGTGAATCAAATGTTTGACCATATGACCTGAGAATGAGGTGATAAATCTCCAAATGGCCCTTGGCAGAAAAAAGCTTCCCTACCCCTGTTATATAGAGTTTCGATGGGCCAGAACCCACCCGATGGCAGTGGATTCTCCCAGAGGTAGGACACTGGCTGCTAAGGGGAAGGTTGGAAATTTGAGCCCATCCAGAGCCTCCTTGGGGAGGGGGCGGGCAGAATTGGCCTGTTGGGGCCTGTAGCACCTTCACTGTTGCTGACATGCTTGTGACCATGGTGGTGGCCACTGTGTGTTTGGAGCACCTACCGATCTCAGGGGCTCAGCTTGCAGAGCTCTATCCAACATGGTTCATTTGGGGGCCAGGGGGTGTTCACTGGCTGACATTTCTTTTGAGTCGGTCTCAGCCTGGTAACATTCCATTTCACTTTTGACCACCCCAACTGTCCCTAGATTCCTACCCTGTACATTCAGTATGCCAATTACTCATAGAGCTCTGCCTCTGCTGCTTCTCCCGTGGGGGTGCGTGTATTCCATGTAGATCACAGCCCTGAAAACCCTACGGGGGCAGTTCGACTCTGTCGTATCAGGCGTCAGAATGGCCTTGCTGACAACGGGCTTGCTTTGGTTTTCGGGGACCGCCTGGGCCCAAAGCAGACTAGAAACATCCTCGTTCACTGAGGAATTGTTGGGGCGGAGGGTAGTGGAGTCCCGGACCCCTCCCTCCGCCCCCCCATGTCTGGTTCCCCCCGCCCTTGTACTCACCGGCCTCTGTCTCGGACGCAGAAGGAGATTCTGTTGCATGTCCTGCACTACATCCAGTACCTGCAGAAAAGCATCGACGTGGCCAAGGCTTTGCTCAGGTTCTACACCACCGAGAGGAAACACAGGTTTACAGGTAAGCGAGCTCTAGACGTCTGTCCTGGGTCTGCTGCCCAGCTGCGTGGCCGGGGTGGTCCCAGCTATCAGCACCCCATGTGACTTAGCGAGCCCGGCAGAGGAGTCCCAGCTATCAGGACACCATGTGACTCAGCCAGCGGAGGACCTGGCTGCTGGGGGAACTCAGAGGAGAGTGTCCAGGAAGACCTGAGGGAGGGCCCTGGGAACTGGGTTCTTGCATTCATCTTGCTGTAACAAAGTATAGCCTGAAAGAACTGAAACAGATTGGCTAACGGTTCTGGGAGCCAAGTTGAGGGTATCAGCAAGGTCACTTTCTGTCCGAAGTTTCCAGTAGAAGGTCCTTGTTCTCCTCAAGCAGCTTCTGAGAGCCCTGGTTGTTCCCCAGCTGGTGGCTACAGTCTCACTCCCATCCCTGCCTCTGCCCTCCTGTGTCCGTACTCCCTTTGCAATCTGTGTGTCTCTGTTTTTCTTTTCCAAGGACAGAGATTAGTCCCCCACCCCCCAGTATAATTGAGTGTGAGCTGACAGCGTCTTCAAAGACTCTCTTTCCAAACAAGGTCCGTTCCCAGGTACAGGTACGGGGTGGGGGCAGTTAGAATTTCAGCATATCTTTTTTAGAGGACACAACCCAGTCCTTGAAGGGCAATAGGAGGCGAGAGAAACCCTGCCAAGCCGAGGAAACCATCTGAGCAGGGACTGCAATCCATGCCACGAAACAACTCCTTCCTGCTGTCCCGATCCCTGCCGCTGCTCTCTTGCCAGCCTCTGAATGGAAATCCAATTTACTTTGTACACTTGGCCATCCAAGGCACTGCAACTGGTCTCTATACGCCTGCAGCCCCAAGGGGGGAAGGAGAATTAGGAATAGGAGGAGGAGATGGAATGTGTGGCTCATGCCTCTGGGAACAGCTGCCTCCTTTGCCCCGGAAATCGGCAGAACTAGAGGCTGCCCCAAACCGTTACTGAGCAAAGATCCCATAGGGGATCCCTGATCCCAAGGGAGAGAGTACGCGTGCAGAACAGACTTTCAGATTCATTGTGTGGACTGTCTAGACTTTCTGGAGCTGAGGAAGCTGGATGAACCCCCAAAGTGAGGGCCCAGAGGTCACCGGACCACCTGAAACCAAACATCTTGAAGTCACTTTAGGGACCAACTAAGAGTTCAGCTGAACCAACGACGAAGGTCTGCCTTGAGCGCTGGGCTCTTTTTCAGGAACAGTTTCTAGGGGATCAAAGTGAGGGCAGTGGCTGGCCAGCGGGAACTGCAATGTGAAGGGGCAGAGGGTCCACATCCAGGCAGGAGGGGCGCCTCAGAAAAGGAGGAGGAAAACAACTGCCCAGCGTGAAGAGCGTCGTGCATGCAGAAAGTACTGAGCGGGTGTCTGTCTTGCTGCGTCTATCCTCAAGCGCAGCTAACCTACTCAGTAAAGAAATAAAGGCTGTGTGTTTGCATGGAAAGACTTGGGACATTGGGGGAAGGCAAATCCTTGGGTGTGACTCCAGAGACTGGGTAGCCTTGAAAGGATGGATACTTAACCCCTGCGACCTTGACCTTCCTGTGTTTCCTAGTGGTGCCTGCAGAACAGGTACTGCCCTCTGTGTTGGCTGTGTAGTCGGGGCGTTCACACGGGGAAAGCTTGCCCCAGAGCCTGGAACACCCCAAGCACCCCGCACTGTACTGGTTGGTGCTGCTGCTATGATTGGAGCGTGGGCTACACCCATGGGCGGAGTGGCCGGAGAGGTGCGGCAGGGATCTGGACTGCAGGAAGGCGGCCTGGTGGCACAGTGGTGAAGCACTCCACCAGGAACCAGAAAGCTGGAGGGTGGAGCCCACAGAGAGGTTCGAGGGAGAAAGAGCTGGTGACCTGCCAATGTAAGGATCGCAGCCAAGAAAACTCCCCAGCAGGGCTGGTCAGCTGTGTCCCACTGGGCCAAGGCGAGTGGGAATGGCCTGCCCTGCATATGACAAGAACAGCCACCAGGACTGCAGGGACCCAGATCGTAAGACCTTGGGGGCCTCGAGGATGGAGCCCACGTGTGATGAGGAGGATCATTCCTAGTGTGGGGAGAGCCCTGGTGGCATAGTGGTTAGGAGTTAGGCTGCTAACTGCAAGGTCAGCAGTTCAAAGCCACCTGCCGTTGCTTGGGAGAAAGACAAGGCTTTCTACTCCCATAGAAAGTTGCAGTCTTGGGAACCTGCAGGATCAGTTCTACCCTGTCCTATAGGGGCGTGGCCACAGACAGGTGAGTTGGCATCAACTAGTTGGCAGTGAGTGTTTTGGGGGGTTTCTTTAGTGTGTGTTGGGGGCGGGGTAGGGTCTCCAACTCAGCCTCCCTGCCATCGAGCCGATGTCAACTCATAGTGGCCCTCTAGGACAGAGTAGAACTGCCCCTGTGGGTCTCCAAGACTAACTCTTCACAGAAACAGATAGCCTCGTCTTTCTCCCGAAGAGCGGCTGGTAGTTTCAAACTGCAGACCTTGCCATTAGCAGCCCAACTTGTAAGCACTACACCACCAGGGCTCCAGGGAGAGGGTTAGTCAGCCCAAACAGACATAGGGAGGTGATAGGGTGCTTGTAAGGGTGATCTGGGCTGAGCCCTGGCTGAGAAGGAGTGCTTTGGTGGACCATTTTGGGAAACGTTGGTAAGGACACATTGAGAAACCTGAGGGAGGAGCCCAGGGCAGCCTGGGTGGGCAGGGGTGGCCTCAGCCTCACGGACTGGGGAAAGGTGGGAGGGCGCATTGGTGAGATGAGGAAGATGGTGAAGCATTTGGGAAGTGCTGAGCTCACGTCCCTCTTGGCCAAGGTGCTGCTCCAGAGAGCCCAGTGGCAACTGGGGAAACCAGTGCAGGGGCTCAGGACCTCCAGCCAGACAGGTGTGTCTTCTCCCAGACCTCAGTGCCCACCTTTGTGGGGTCAGCTCAGGCAGCAGGAGGGGTGGTTGGGCAAGGCCTCCTGATGTCTCCCTCTCCATCCCTGTGCAGGGCTGGCTCGGAAACCCCCTGGGAGCCCAGCAAGGCAGAGACACTCCACTCCATCCAGCTCCCCCTGCGCTCGCAAGTCCCAGCTCCAGGGGGCCTGCCGGAAACCTCAGAAGAAGAAGCCAGGACGAACGTCAGGTACACACTGTCAGGGGCGCGGGGCTTTGCCTCTAGGGATGCCACCACCCTGGAGTGGCACCCTCCGCCCTCTGGAGCCGGCCTGTCCACACTTGAGCATCAGGCGTGCTTGGGTTCCGCTCTCAGCTCTCCTCTCCTGGAGGCTGTGGGTCCCATCCCAGGACGGCGGTGAGGGTGCCAAGAAGGGTCTTTAAAGAGTCCTGGGAAAATCCCATTATCTTCTCATTGCATTGTCTTTTCCACAACCATTTTGAACCCTTGGATAAGAGAGACGGCACCGTGGATTACCCATTGGGCCTCTAAACGCAAGGCCCAGAAATGTGAAGACACCGGCCGTTTCGTGGGAGAAAGATGAGACTTTCTACTCTCATAAACGGTTACAGTCTCAGGATCCCACAGGGCCCGTCTCCTCTGCCCTGCAGGGTCCCTGTGGGTTGGGATCGCCTGGACAGCAGTGAATTTGGATTTTGTTCTGTATCTCACACCTGGACATCCCACTTGGATGAGTGGGCTAGAATCTGAGCAGCAACATTGTTTCAAAGCTCACCCTGGTGGCGTAGTAGTTCTGAATTAGGCCGCTAACACTAAGGGTCAACAGTTTGAAACCACCAGCTGATCCTCAGGAGAAACACGAGGCTTTCTCCTCCCATGACCAGTTACAGTGTCAGAAACTCACAGGGGCAGTTCTACCCTGACCTGTAGGGGCGCTGTGACTAGGCATCTGCACAATGGCCTTGAGTTTGGATTTTGGTTTTAGGGCACCTGAGATGCGGCTAGGAGAAAAGCTGGGAAGATGGCCCGTGTGCTCTCCTGAGGGCTGGCACTGGCTTTCCCAGGAAGGGCCGGTGGGTGACCTGACCAAGCAGAACTTTTGAACAGGATGTTGGGCCCAGGGACAGCCAGGCAGCCATCTCTGATGTGTGTCTCTGTTGTCTCAGAACGCCAGACTCGGGCCCAGAAGCCTCGCCGCTGTCTGGCCCTTTGCAAGTCTGAGGTGACCTCATCCCCTGAGCAGACAGGAGAGAACCTACAGGGCGCCAACCTGCCTCTAAGATGCTGGGATTTCAGCAGACAGCTGGACGATGCCGCACTATCTCCCTGTCCAGGTGCGGAGCAAGGGGCGGGGGCTGAGCTGAGGGCAGCGGCTCACAGGTACCCTGCCTCACTGTGACCTGGTCAGCTTACCCTATCGCTTCCCTCACTGTGTAGAATGGGGGAGGAGGCTGGGATTCCTCTGGAAGGAGTGTCTAGCTATGGGAGGAGGGTGGGGCGCACACAGGCCCTGCCTCACGCAGGCTGGAGACTCCAGTCAGGCTCCACATTCTGCCGGACCCTTGAGTCTCTCCCTAGGCTAGGCCACAAGCAGGTGCTGGACACACAAGAGAAACCACACGTGTCACCAGACACTGAGAGGCCAGAGGGACTTAGACTGCCTAGGGCATGGAGGGTGGTGACAGACTACTACACTCGCACCCAGCAGCCAAAGTTCTGCCAGTTGTGTGACCTGGGACAAGTTACCTGATCTCTCAGTCCCTTGGGTTACTGCTCTGTAAAATGGGGGGAACTGCTTCAAACCACTCTCCTTTATGCTCATGATCTGTGTAGGAGCTTACCCCTGCTGTAATTTCTGATGAGGGCCTGAGGGTCAGGAACCTTGTACAGGCCTCGACACTGGAGGCTTTAGCTAGGAGGGAGTCAGGGAGAAGTTGTGGCAGCCCTGGGCACTTACCAGGTAGCATCTGAGTGACCATCCTGACCCCCTTCAGGCTGCTGTGTCGGAGCCTGTGCCCAGGACGATGAGACTTTTGCTGCCCCAGGGGTCCTAGGAGATGCTGAGAGGATCTGTTTGCTCAACGGAGGACAAGCCTGTCCCTGGTAAGGAAACCTGGGAGCACCGAGGGGGGCGGAAATGTGGTTGAGAGGGCACCCAGATAGCCAATGATAGACCCCGGATGTCCCGCAGCACTGCATACCTGCCTGCCTGACTGTATGGGCACGCTCCCAGGAGAGCCTTCCTCTTGCCATGGACAGGGCAGCAGGCTCCCCACTGGCTGGCTGTGCAAACACTCAGCCCTACAGGGGTATGCCCCAGTGTCTTAGGCCCTTGAGCTTCTTCTCTGGCCCCAGGCTGGCCCTCTCTCTGCTCATCCCCCAGGAATCTTATGCCCAGAGACCTGCCATTCCCCCATTGTGCCTGATCCCCTGGTCTTCTTGGACACACTCCCCTCCTCCAGGCAGAGCTGTCCGCCCAATGCCCACCCTCTGCGTCCCTCCGTCATAGTGCTGTGACGTTTATAGGAACTGGAGGGGGAAAAAAAAACTGCATGGCTTGCTGGGCGGCTGCAGTCTCCGGGTTGAGGTGGCCTAGATCTGAGCTGCTGGGAAGTCCCTGAGGCCGAGGCTGGCAGGCTGCCTCTGACAAGGGGGTGTGACCCCAGGAAAGTAGTCCTTGAACTCTGGGTTGGCAACACCAGGACTCCCAAAGGAGCTGCCCCACCGAAGCCCCTCACCTCCCAGCACAGGGCTCTCCCTCTGCCTCGTGAATCCCACCTCTTGCAGGCAGAAGCTGTTGTGCTGCGATTCCAGCGAGGAGGTGAAGGAGTACGACCCTTGGCTTCCTGTCTGGACCCCCAAGGACAATTCCGAAGGTGATTAAACTCACTCTGGGCCCTTCTTGGTCCCCCCACTCCCGATAGAGTCTCAGTGGAAGGGCGGGGATGTGATAGGCCTCTGCTGAGCAGAAGGGCACAGCCAACAGCACGGGGCAGACATTACTAATTACTCTGCCGAGCCAGGCACCACTGCAGAATGTGCCGGCCATCAGAACTCCCAGGAGCTGTAAGCAGACAGCCTGATTGGACACAGTATGATTTTATGTTTCTTTTTGCCATTCATAACGCCAGGCTTGTGCATCTTAATTAATTTCCTCTACCAAGAAGGACATTGAGTCCCTGAGAGAAAGATGGGGCTTTCTACCTTGTCCCATAGGGCCACTATGAGCTGGCATCCACTTGATGGCAGCAAGTTTAGTTTTTTGTTTTAAAGTGTCCCTGGGTGGTGGAAACGGTTGGGCACTTCACTGCCAAACCAAAGGTTGGTAGCTTGAATCTACTCAGAGGGCCCTCAGCCAGCGGACAGGCCTGGTGATCAGCTTTTATAAGGTCCTGGCCTGGAAAACCCTGCCTTGCACCCATGGGGTCACTGTGAATGGGCATCTAATAGCTCAGGGCAGCTAAAAACAAGGAAAGTGGGATGATGGTGAGGATGGTGGTGGTGATAATAGTGATGGTGGTGGTGGTGATGGTGATGATAGTGGTCATGCTAATTACCCCCCTCCAGAGCACTACAAAGGTAGGTCGGGCAGCCTCTTCTCCACTGTCTGGTTGCATGGCAAGCCAGCGGCTATGTTGGGGACAGGGGATGCCCTGGCTAGACCTGGAGTCAAATGATTCCTTTTCAGGGAGCCTGCTGGCGCTGGAGCCTCCCCAGGACAAGGACTGGAGTGCCACAGGTCAACCGAGTGAGGTCCTGGGGCTCAGCCCCTCCATCTTCAGCTCCCCGGGGAAGCTGCTGTTCCGTCAGATCCTGGCAGACGGGGAGGACTACCTGACCCAAGGTGAGTGTGACCGGTCAGGCGAGGTCGGCGTGTCTCAGTCCAGAGCGGTGCCAGCCCAGGCTCTGCCTCTGAGCTCCCAGCCTGGTGACTGTCCTGACAGGGGGACGTCAGGAGGGCTCTGGGAGCTGGAGAAGGAACTGCTCCCTCTGCTTGGGGCTCTGGAGATGCCCCACCAGCTGCCACAAGATGGACTGGCACCTGGGGCAGGAGGTCTGCTCATCGCCCACAGCCTGCCCTACTCGCTCAGCTGGCTTCTAGAATTCACTGCCATGAGGACACCGAACTCACAGACGATATTCACGACTGAGGGGCTTATTGAGCAAGTTAACGGGTTAAAATTCGGGTGAGAAATGTTCAGGATACAATTGTTCATTCAGGTTAGTCTCACCTCTGGTCCTGTGTCTCTTGGCCTGGCCCTTGCCGTTTGGGCAATGTTACAAGTCTCTTGTAGGGCCACTAATAAGTGCTCAGAGGGCACACCACTCTGCTGTGAGCCTCAGCCCAGAGGCACCCAGCTCCCCCAGTGACATGCCCAAAGGCAGTCTACTCCACAAGCTGCTCTCTTGTTCTGTGGGCTGGGCACCTGGCTCTCTTGTTCTGGCTCCTGGCTTTGCTGCTGCTGCACCTCAGTCAGTCCTCTGGTGTCACGGCTATCTCTTGGATCCAGGAGACTCACTGTGCAGGGGTCCCGGGCTCCAGATGATGTGCTTTGCTCCTGGCTCTTTCTGGTAGCGAAAGCCCCGACTGTTTCTGAGAGGGCTCATTTTATATCCAGCAGGATGGTAATCTCTCACAGCTGAATCCAATCACAGCTGAATGCAATCATTAGCTCACTCACCTTCTAACTCAGTACCCGTCAGGAAAATGAGTTGTTTGGTGGGAGTAACAAGCGCTATAGCTAGAAGAGCCGGATTACATAATTCATCCACTGCACTGGAAGATCCCAAAGCAGAAAACCAAGAGAGGGGGCAGGCACCTGCCCAGGGCGGGGCGGTGGGGTAAGGATGCCCCAAGAGAAACCCTTCCCCGTCTCACCCCAACAGTGCTCTTTGAAGAAGTGGACTTCGGCCCTGACTCCCCTCCATGGGCCTGCGTGTCTGACAAGGTAAGCATTGACCCACATGCCCGTGCACGGGGATGCCTGGCCTGTCCACACGTCTCCTACCTGCTTGTGGCTCTCTTCTGTCCCCTCAGGCTTTCAGGCACCTCCCTCCCACTCCCATGCACTCACCCCAAATCCACCCACCTACCTGCCCTCTGAGTCCGAGTAGGATCCCTGGAAAGAACTAGATGGACAAGATAAAACAACGCAATCTGCCAACAAGTGGCCATCAAGGTGACCCAGACTCATGGTCACCACTGTAGGTCAGTGGAACTGGCTCCACAGGGTTTTCAGGGGCTGGTTTTTCTGAGTCAGGTAGCCAGGCCTTTCTTCTGTAATGCCTCTGGGTTGTCCTCAAACCACCAGCCTTTCTGGTTAACAGCCAAGCTCTTAACCGTTTCGTCACCTAGACACTCGCATGGAACATGGAGAACAGGCGAATGCATAGAGGTCAAAAGTAGATTCATGGTTACCTAGAGCATCGGGGAGGAGATGGAGCCCAATGGCCTGCTAGGTTACACTATGAGCTGCAAACCGCAAGGTTAGCAGTTCAAACCCACCAGCAGCTCCAAGGGAGAAAGATGAGGCTTTCAACTCCCATAAAGATTGACAGCTTCCGAAACCTGCAGGGTCAGTTTTACCCTATCCTCTAGGGCCACTTGAATCAGAATCGACTCGATTATAGTGAGTATGAGGTTTTCAGGGGAGTGAAGGGTGGGGCCTTACTGCTTTTAAGATATATATACATATATCCGCACATGCAAATGAAGAGATAAAATTACCCCAGCTCATGGTTTCTGAAAACCATTTAAGAAAGAAAGGAGGGGGGAAGGAAATATGGAAGAAAGAAAAAAATTACTAAGGAGCTTCTAAAAGCTTATGGAAAGATAGAATGGGAAGATAATGATAAAACTTTTTTAAAAGGGGGGGGGTGAGAAAGTTATGGAACTTGGCCACAAACTTTGTGAAGTGCCCACTCCCCCTCCTTGCTCCAGCCTAGGAGACAGAAGATCTGGTTCCCATCCAGTGCCTCTGGTTTCCAAAGAGTCGAGGGGACCCGCAATCGGAGCGTCTGAGTGCTGTGTGGATGAGACCAACTTCCTTTGCATGATTTGTAAAAAAAAAAAAAAATACACACACCCACAACAAAATGCCACCATCTCAGCCTTTCCCACATTTAGTTCAGTGACACAGAGGACAGGCTCAGGCTGGGCAGCTGTGCCTTCTTCCACATCATCTAGCCCCATGCACGTACCCTCAATGTGCCCCCAAGCAAAGCTCTCAACCCCCTCCCTCCAACCTCTGGCCCCCCCATGCAGCCTAGGTCTCTCCGTGTTGGCACTGGTTGTGACGCGCCCCCTTCTCTGTCTGGCTGTGTGTATAAGGGTGTCTTTGCTCCAAACTGTTCCCCGTGCGTACGTTATGTCCTCAGAATGAATGGTTGTGGGTTGTAGGATAAATGGACACCTTTCTCTCCACTCATGTCCCTTCCCATCTTTCTCCTTTGCCCCAGGACATCCTAGCTGAGGACCCCGAAGACAGTAGGGAAGCCGATGACCCACTCCAATCCTCTGTCTTGTCTGATGACTGCTACCTCTCCCAGAGCGATACCAGCGAGGCCTCGTCCAGCGCAGGCTCAGAGACCACCGAGACAGAGTCCCTGTGCTGGCAGCTGGAGGTGAGAGGGCCCGCCTCTGAGGGTCATGCTCGAGTTACCTATCCCGCCTACCCCAATGCTCTCTCACCTCTGTGCCCTTGCAGGAGTCCCAGGACGACGTCCCCGAGGATGGTCTGTCCTCCAGTGAGGAAGATGGGGACTACACCTGGACCCCCACCCGACGGACCTCGCTCCTGCCTCCCAACGGGAGGAAGGCCAAGAGCCGGGCTGCTAAGGCCCCCGTGAAGTCCAAGGAGAGTTGGGCAGCCCCAGGCCAGAGCCAAAGGAAGAAAAAGTGTGTCAACGGCTTCATCATGTTCTGCCGCATGAACCGGAAGCAGTACATCCGGTGAGCGGGTAGCCCCCTTTGCCCTGCCCCACATCACTGCTGTCCAACTCGCAGGTGCCCCCAGGTGTCCCCACCCAGGGTTCAGCCCCCTAGAACATAATGCAGTGAAGCACCCCTTAGACTTCTGAGAAAAAGAACAGGACTTGGCTTTTAGAACCCAGAGAGGGGTGGACTGCAGGTGCGGCTGGCTCCGGGCAGTCTGTGGCTCAGTTTTCTTCCGGAATGGCCTTGTGGTCCAGCTTGAGCAGTGGGCCACCGTAGAGGCAGGATCACCCCATGGGTGCAGGCCTCCATCCTAACCCCCCACTCCAGTAGCCACGCAGAGAGCTCCTGTGGAAGGCTTCACGCAGAAGTTACCTGGGGTGACTTTTTTGATGCCCAGCCCAGAACCAGGTGAGGCTAGGTCTGCAGCCAGGGGGTGAGAGGGGGCCCAATTCACCAACAGGGGGTAGAGCTGGTTCCTTAAAGGGAAGCCTAGGTACTGTTACCAGGAGGGGGCCTTGTGTAGCACAAATACGATTGATGGCCAATCCAGAGTGATAGTTCAAGTCCACCTTGTGGCACCTCGGATGAAAGGCCTGGCTATCTCTGAAAAAACAGACTGACACCTCCCTGGAGGTCAATTCCACTCAGATTCAGGTGGAGCATTCCAACCTAGACTGACGGGGGTTAATGTTCTCTCAGCCCCCCCAGGGCCAGATCTATCCTGCCCACAGGGTCACTATGAGTCAGAATGGGCTCAAGATCAGTGAGTTTGAGGGTTTTCAAAATTTTTCGTATAAATCCCACCTACTTCGCACTGTGCCAGGCACGTCCCAGGAGTTGTCTCCGTCCATCATGGCAGCCACGCCCTGGGGGCGGGGCTCTCAGGGCGCCCATTATACAGCCTAGGAAGCTGAGGTCCAGGGCTGTGGGAGTTGTCAGACCTAGGACTGTGACCCCCAAGCCATCTGCCCCGAATCCAGGCAGTGCAGGGCGATCAACGCGAACCAGGACAAGAGAAGGCACGGTGGATTGTTCAGGAGGCCCTGGGTGGGGTGGGCAGTGCATGGGCTGGGATAATACGATGGAGGTTCCAGTCTGCCCAGAGACAGAGACACCAGTTGAAAGACCTGATGTCTCGTCCCAGTCACTGGAAACTCCGAGGGGCACACTTGTGCTTGACATGCCCCTCCTCCCCCTTCCCCCACCCCAGAGCCTGTCCAGGGACTGCGTCCACCACTGCTACCAAGGAGTTGGCTCAGCTGTGGCGAGCGATGACCCCGCAGGAACGGAAGCCCTATTGGTGAGAAGTCGGCCCTTTGGCGGGTGCGGGGTGTATGTGTGTGTCCGTCTGTCTCTGAATCCCTAGCCCCGCTCATGGCCCCGGGACAGGCTGGGGGCTGCCTCAGACTTTAGGAAAGATTTCGGGCGATGGGTTGGGAGGAGCGTTACCCTGCATCTTCCTTCAGGAGTTCTCCACTTGGGCCTCCCTCTCCAGTGGCCCCGCCCCCAGCCAGACCCTGGACCACGTGCGACTGGGAGTATGGGGCCAGGTGCCCAGGGCTGGGTGGGACTAAACCCACCCCCCACCGTACCCCCGGCAGCACCAAGGCTCGCAGGTTCAGTCGCCAGCACAACCGCATTGTGAAGCAGGACCGCTCCAGCAGCGAGGACGACGACGACTGGGAACCACCCAAGCCTTTTTATCAGCTGCTGGCCAACAAGGCCCGTCGGGAGCCTGGCCCGCGTCCTCGGCGCCAGTGAGACCTGCTGAGGTGTCTCCCGCCACTCCTCCGCCCCCCCAGCAGCTTTTGGTTATTGTACACCCCCGCATCTCGGCTGCAGGAGGAGGGGCTGTCCTGCTTACTGCCCCGTTTGTGTTCTTTGGGTGGGGGCTGGAGCCCGAATGAAATGGAGGGAGATGGGCACCCCACCCTCAATGCCTGTTCACCCCCCACTGTTCTATTTATAGATTATTTATTGTTTTGAAATAAAGCAATGGACCCCTTGCTGCCAGCAAGAAGGCCAACCCCAGGCTCAATGGCCCTCCCTTTTAAACGGGCTCCCAGACCCCAAGCACTCCACCCACAAGGAGGGGAGCCCCACACCCCTACCTCACTGAGCTCTGAGGGAGGCTCCATTTCTCACACCTTGGATGCTTCCAACAGCCTGTTATTTATTGAAACGGAGACAACTCATTCTAAAAAAATAAAGATTTACGATACAAAGGAGGCAGGGCTCAGGGCTGTCCCCAGGCAGGCAGGGATCTTTGGTCTGGGGCTGGGCGTGGGGGTGCGGGGCAGACAGTAGCCCTGCACCACCCATACCACCCACACCTTCATCCCCCACCTCAGCAGAAAGTGCTGGGCTAAGAGGGTGGTGCACCCCACCTGGCCAGGGACCCATACAATTCAGAGGCCCACGGCTAACAGCGGAGCTATTAATAGTGTTAGGAGCTACCAGGAACACGGCTCAAGAGCTTGGGAGCCTAGCTACTTGGCAGGGTCCTCAGCTCACAGCTAGTACCAGGTTGAGGAGGGCAGAGCCCTTGGGTTGGGACCTTCTGGGTACCCGTGTGCAAGGACAGAGAGTGGCCAGGGCTGTGTCCCTGTGAGGCTGTAGTGTGGCGTCTTCTATGGTTTCTGGGAGGTCCCTCCTCCTGTCTGGCCCCAGGTCTTTGAGCACCATTGTAGCCAGCGGGGCCAGGCCAGGTCACAGTTCTAAGGGCTCCTCCACGGTCACTGACTGCAGCTGGGTCAGCACCTTGGCCTCGGCTTCCAGCCCCTCATCCACCTCACCCCCTGCTGTGCTCCCCAGGAGCAGTCCCTCCGGGTCAGGGTCTGGCAGCCTCAGCACAGTGGGGGAGGCCTGCGTGGGCAGCCCCTCAGCTCCTGAGCTCAGTTCCAGCCCCGTGGGCCACACAGGCACAGCGGTGGCAGGTGGGGGCAGCAGCAACCCCTCCGGCGGTGGGGGAGCGGGGAAGCTGGGCAGGAGGCCGGTGGAATCAGGGGCGAAGGGGAGGCCCTCGGTGGTGGCGGTGGTGGTGGTGGCAGCGGCGGTGGTGACGGTAGTGGTGGCACTGGAGGTGGCAGCAGTGGTGGCAGCAGTAGAGGGCGGCTGCACAGAAAGAGTGCCCAGGGTGTGGGCTTCAGGGAGCGCGGGGCTTGGGGCCACTGGGAGGGTTCCTTCAGGCACCAAGAGGGCCGGGTCTGGCTTCAGGGGCAGGGCCAGGCTGGGCGCCGGTGGCAAGACCTGAGAGACCAGCATGCTGGTGGGGAAGGTGGCCGTTAGGATGATCTTGCCTTGCTGCACGGCCACACCTGTCACAATGGGACTGCCAGACACAGGATTGGCCAGGAGGAAGTTTCCTGTGGGGAGTGGATAGAGGGCAAGCAGTCAGAGATAGCCCAGGACAGTAGGGGAGGGCTCCCCAAAGAGATGAGCCTGAGGTAGCAAAGTGGAGCCCCTCTAGGGTGGGACATCAGGGCCCTGTACAGGAGGCCCCCAACAACATGGAGACGGGCCATCCCTACTCCCCATCAGAGAGAGACCACCATGCCACCCACCCTGCTGTCACCCAGAGAGGCAGAGGGACATACCTGGGGCTGTGGCCGAAGGCAGCTGCAGGGCAGTTACGCCCACCCCAGAGTTTATCAGGTGCATGTTGGCAGGGCTGGCTGTGGCTGCCACCTTTACAGGGCTGCCGGGCCCAGCTGTCAATAGCTGCAGTGGCCCCATGGCCTGGGGCAGAGTGACCACCTGGGAGGTGGACCCCACTTGGGGCAGGTTCAAGAGCGGGGCAGTAGGGCTCAGGCCTGTGGGGTACCCAGGCGGCGGGGAGAGGGACACAGTCCGTGGAGCCGCTACGGTGGGCACTGGGCCAGGTGGCAAGGGGAAGGTGGCGGCAGGAGTGGGCACCAGCGTGGGCAGGGGCACTGAGGTCCCTTCTCCAGATGTTCCAGCTGCCTGGACTCCCTTCGTGTCAGGGGCCTCAGGCTGAGCCTCCTCCAGGCGAACCTCCCCAGTCTGGGGGTCCAAGATTAGGGAGGTCTTGGCCTCACTGGCCGCCTGGGGGCTGGGTTGCAGTGGGGGCTGAACAGGGGCAGCCCCGCCCCCAGTGAGCAGCAGGGGGCCCAGGCTGGAGGCGTCGCCCAGGGCCAGGCTATTGATGAGGACTGGGCTCCCATTGAGCAGCACTGTGGGAGAGCTGCCTGTGGCCAGGAAGCTCCCATTCACCAAGATGGAGGAGCCGGCAGGGCAGGGTGCAGGAGGGGGTGCCCCAGCCAGGAAGATGGAGCCCTGGGCGGAGGACTCAGCAGTCACTGGGGCCACCCCTCTGTCCAGGTCCTCAGGACTTCGACTGGACTCATCCTCCGTGGTGGGGTTCCCATCAGATTCGCTAGCAGAAGAGAG
>NW_022104553.1:25797573-25798922 GCF_000313985.2 Echinops telfairi | reverse complement strand
CCGCCTCTGGCCGCGCGTGTGCGTCGGACTCAGGGCCTCAGTTTCCCCGTCGGAACCACGAAGAGGGTAAGGCCGTCCCGGAGGGCTAAGGGCGCAAAGTCATCTTTGCCCGGAAACTAAGCTCCAGCACACCTCCTTCTCCAGGGTCCTCCGGAGGCCCCCCCCCCCTCCGGCCCAGACACACACCCCATCTCAGCCTGCGCTCCGCCCCTCGGAATTCCCGGCTCCGCAGGGGGGCGGGTCAGGCTGGGAGGAGGAGCGAGGGAAGCGGGCGAGAAAGTTTGCAACTTTTCTCCCGCTCCAGACTCGGAGCGGATGCGCGTGGCGTGCGCAGGCGCAATGAGGCGGGGTGGCCGCGCGCGCTGCGGGCCCGGCCCCGAAAGCCTGGAGTAACACAGCTGGGGCACAGCTGGCCGGGGCGGCGGTGGGCCCGTCCACTCTCTCCTATTGGCCAGACGTTGAAGCCCCACCTCCAGCCTCTCCTCCCCTCCCTGCCTGATTCGGCCACTGCACGTCCCGCTAGCTAAGCCTCAGGCCATTGGCCGGTCCACTCGCTTTTTGATTGGCTCGTCGAGTAGCTTCCCGCCCCGCAACCCAAATTGAACAGAGGCGGTGGGCTGTTTCAGGAGGACCAGAGGGATTTTTATTCAAGAGGATCGGGGGTGGGGGTCCTAGGTGGGGAAGAAACAATAAATACCGAGGAATGTAAGGGGGCGGGGGTCTCAGTGCATCCCAAACGTGGATTAGGATTAGGGGCCTGGGGTGCGGGA
The DNA here is from genome assembly GCF_000313985.2 of Echinops telfairi. Classification (NCBI taxonomy): domain Eukaryota; kingdom Metazoa; phylum Chordata; class Mammalia; order Afrosoricida; family Tenrecidae; genus Echinops; species Echinops telfairi. Next base: position 25,798,152 of record NW_022104553.1, on the reverse strand, counting down.
GCCTAAGTCGTAGGAAAAGCTCAATAAATACCCCAAACTGCCGAACGGGCGGAGCCGGCCATAGCTCCGAGAGCGTCACAAGTGAGAAGGGGCGCAAGAGTCCTCGAAAAAGCGAGGCTGGCAAAGGCAAGAGGGTACCGAGAGCGGGTAGAGTGTCGGGAGAGCAGGACCCGGTGCACCAGGCGAGTGGCTTGCGAGCCAAGTGTGAGTGGGTGGGTGGCTATAGAGGGTGAAGAACGGCCGGCCAAGCCCCTGTCCCACTGCCTTCTCTGCAGAGCAGTTTCTCCCCCGCGCCCAGCCGAAGGAAGAAGGTGGTCCGCGGTGCCCCACATCAGCCGGAAGATCCCTGCCTACGATCTCCCTCGAGCTGCGGTCTCCGGCCGCAGACCCGGCCCCACCCTCCCCGGCCGCCCGGGGACGAGCCCGGATCACAGGGTTGGCACGGGAAGCCCGGAGAACGCTTTTGGGGGCGGGCCCGGGTCATCCAGCCCTCCTGCGGAGCCTGAGTGGAGGGCAGGCTGGGGGTCTAGGGTTCAGGGGGCGAAGGGGGCTGCGGGGCGGCGCCTGGCCGGGACGAAG
>NW_022104553.1:25784915-25796554 GCF_000313985.2 Echinops telfairi | reverse complement strand
CTCCTCCATCCGCTCCTCCAGCTGCCGGACATGTGCCTCCAGGTCTCGGTTCCGAGCCTCGGCCTCTTGGAGCTGACTGTGGGGGGTGGGGTGGGTAAGGGTCGGAGATCGGGTCTGGAGGCACTGCAGAGAGTTGCCACGGACTCCGGCCCGCGCCCGCGCCCCGGCTCTGACCTGGCGAAGCTCTGGTTGGCCGCGCGGATGGCCTCCAGCTCCTGACTCAGGCTCTGCCGGGAGAGCGCCTGCTCCTCCAGGGCCTCCTGGAGCTCCCGAAGCGTCACCTCAGCCGCCTTGGTCAGGGCCGCTGCTTCTGCCTGCAGGTGGGGGCGGTGGGTGGGGAGAACAGGGCTCAGGGAGGTTTGAACATGGATTTCAGGCCGAGTTCACGGCACTCCTCCACTCCCACCCCCCAGGTTTCTTTGAATCCAGACACCTCTAGCCCCCTGCCTGGTCTCCAGCAGTGAATCTGGTTCCCTCACCTGCACCCCAATCACTAAGAGCTATGTCTCAAATACCCCCTCAGCCTGGCCCTGGTCCTCCTGGGCTCAGAACCTCTTCAGGGCCCCAGAGAAGATCTGCTTGCTGGCTGGGCCAGCCTTCCCTCCTGTCTCATCGCCCAGTTGGGCCTCCCCAACTTCCTCTGCAGGGATCCCTGGGGGGCCACGTTGGGTAAGTGTTGGACTGCTACCCAGAAGGTCAGCGGTTCAGAGCCCACCAGATGCCTGCTCTGCCTGGGAAACCTGATCAACTAGGGGTACTGAGAGTCGGCATTGACTCCCTGGAAGTAGCTTTGCTCTGTTCTCCAGAGCTCTGTTGGGTGGCCCAGTGGTTGGGGGCTTGGCTGATAACAGAAAGGTCAGAGGTTTAACCCCACCACCCACTCCTAAGGAAACAAGACGTGGCGGTCGGCTTTCGTAAAGATCGCAGCGTGGAAACCCTAGAGGAAGTCCTATGAAGAGCCTGAGTCATTTTGACCGCAGTCACAAGGACCCACCCGTCAGTGGTGAATTGAACAGCTGCTAACAGAGAGGTGGGCACTTCGAACTGACCCCCTGGCAGTGACTCCACTCGAGGAGAAAAGATTACAGCTGAAAAAAACTCAACTGTGGCAATTCTACTCTGTCTCTTGAAGTCACCACTTCCCACCTCCTACTTGGCTGATCCTTCTCAGGGGTTTCAGCTCAGACAGCCCACCCCACCCAGGGAGCCCACTCCAGTGAACGCTGTCCTCTTGACCGGTTCCATTTCTTCCCAGCGAACATCTCCGCCTGAAGTAGTACTGCCTCTACTTTTTGCCCTGTCTGACCCTTGACTGCCAGAGCTTGTGGGAGCCCTCACACTGTCCCTCAGGTGTGCCCCCCACCCTACTTACTGCGGATTCTGGTGGGAGAACTGCAGGCACTGGCTCCAGGCCGAGGGCTTGCTCGGGTGGCTCAGGCAATGGCTCAGCCTCCAGTTCCATGGGTGTGGGGCCCGGGCCCTCTTTGTCCCTGGGGTAAGGGAAAAAGGAAGGGAAGGCCAGCCCCACCTTCAAGGCCACCCACCCACTCTGGTTAGAACTAGAAGCCCCCTGCATAGAGCCTGGCCCTGTGGCTTCAGCAGGGGAAGGGGCAGAGTAAGTGGAACAGATCGCCAGGGTGGAGTGATAGGCCCTTCTCTTAGGGAACCATCGGCCCCTCACATGGCTACTGGGGCTACCCTCTGCACTTTCGGCAGGCACCGCATCTCCTCCTTTGTTGTATGACCATTGTCAGCCCCGCTCCTGAGGCCCTCAGGACAGTGAGAGGTTTGGACCTACTTCGGGCTGCAATCCTCAAGGTTGGCAGTTCAAAATCACCAGCTGCTCCCTGTTACACTCTTGGAAACTCACAGGGACATTGCCGCCCTGTCCTACACACTTGCTCTGAGTCAGTATTGACTCGATGGCGGTGAGAGCTCTGGCTTGAAGCCCTGGTGGTGCAGAGTTTAAACACTGCATTGGCAGTTCAAACCCACCCACTGCTCAGTAGGAGAAAGGTGAGGTAGTCCTCAGCTGCTGCAGGGATGGGGGTGGGGTCTTCCCACCCCAGGTCCATAACAATGGACTGAAAGTCATGAGGGCCACCTGGAAGTGCTGTGATCCTCTAAAACCCGTCACCTCTAGGGGCCATGCTGTCCACGATTGCTTTCCAAGTTAGATGAGAAGGTAAGGGGCCAGGGAGACTAGATGAAGGACACAGAACAACCAGAAGAGGAATCAGGAGACCCATCGTGGTGAAGAATTCGGCTCCTGTCAGTGACCCAACTTGGGTAAGGAGCCTCAACTGCTGTGCCTTCACCGAAACCACAATAAAACATTGCACGTGTATTTCTTTTCAAAAGTGCATCTCCCGAGGACCAACATCCATCCAATCAGGCAGCGTGGAATTGGCAGCATGCTGACCAATAGCAGAAGCAAATTAGAGAACAAGTTCTGGGTAGGTGTGTGTGTCTGCATACCAGGGATCCTTGCTAAATGGTGGGTTGCTTTTTTTTTTTTTTGCTGAATAAGCAACCAATAAGTTGTTGACCACATTCAGCTAGACCAAGAACCTTCAACAAGTTTGTGTCGACATCTTGCTATCTCTTGGAGCCATTTTTCGACGAGCCTCATAGGACAGGGTTTTGAGAAGTGACCCTTGGAATCAGTTGCTGGTGTTTCCGTGCCATCCCTGCCATCATCTGCCCTCACCAGAAGGGCCTTCCTCCTCACATCTCTGTCCCTTCATGCGCTCCCTATTTCTGGTCTGGTGGCACAGTGGTTAAAATGCTCAGGCACAAACCAAAATGGGTGGAGTTTCGAACCCACAGGTCGCTCTCCTGGAGGAGGATGTGGCCCAAGGGTTCCATAAAGGTAGGTAGCCTAGGGGATGGGGAGTGGAACAGGACACTCTGCAGGGCAGTTCTGCTCCGCCTTCCAGGATCAAAAGCAGCCTTGTCGTTTCCTGGTCTGAAGCTGCGTCCACTCTTTTATTGCTTCTGTTTTTGAATTCTCTTTTCGGTGGCTGGGAACCTACTATTTGTGTAGTGACTGTCTTTTGGGACACTGTGGCCCGGCGAGTGGCTGGATGCATGTGTGAGCTGTCACCATGGACAGTAAGGAAGAGACATACTTCCATGCCTCAGGGCCCTCTGGCCCCGTGGACAACAAAGCTCAAAGTCACAGGTTGGAAGGACACGAAAGGTTGCGACTGTAGCTTGGAAAGTTTCTACATTGGCTGTAGAATTATAAGTTCTTTACAGCTCTGGCCTTTCTCTAAGCATGAGCCCAGACTCTAAGGTCCCCACAGTTCTACCTAGTGGCGCAGTGGTTGAGCACTCTCCTGCTAACCTGCGGGGCCCGGCAGTTCGAGCCCACTGTCAATCATAGCTGGGAGAACACTACGGGGATAGCCAGGGACCTCCAGAGCTGGCACCCTGGTCCCACCCGTTCTCAGGAGGCAGCAGGGCTGGCCCTTACCTGAGGGCCATGCAGGAGTAGGAGTAGCCCACAAAAGGCAGCTGTACCCCCAGCAGAGCGCCCTCCCGCATGTCTGACAGCGTCTCCTGCACAAAACAAGGGCAGACTCATCAACCCGCTGTGGTCAGGGCTGGCCTCCACCCAGTTGGGTCTAGGCTGGAATGACGGCCCCTTCCCCCATGGTTTCTTGAATCTTCCTGCTTTCCTCAGGCCACCTGCCCCAGATGCTGAGTTTGTGCTCTGTGGACCAGGACAGGGACCAGTGGGGAGGGACACGCCACAGGGCAGATGGGTGCCCCAACACAAGCACATACTCTAGCATAGCTTGCTCAACCTGACCAGAGAGGTGCATCAGGGAGAGGGATTTCGTTCTGGGCTTTCCCTTCGTATCCCCGCCCCCCCACCCCCAGCCTTTCCTGGTCTGTTCTGGGTCTCCCCAGTTCTACCCTTGACCTCGGGATGGGTCACTGACTAGGAACACTGGATCTGGTTCACCACGGGCAGGATCCACAGCCCCAGGCAATCCCCTCTTCAGCCCAGTCAAGGGGAGGAGGAATAGGGAAAAGTACCTACCCCGCCCCCGCTCACCATGGCAGTGAGCCCGTCCTCCACCACATCGAAGTTGCACGTGTCCGTAGCGCCCTCAAAGTCGGGGGTAAACGGGGGTGCGGTGTCACGGAGCACGTCCCAGTCAAGGCCAAGAAAGAAAGGATGTTCCCGGAAGTCACCCGCTCCACGCCGGCCCAGCCGTGTCTCCCGGGGACACAGCAGCCTCTCAATGAGATCTCGAGCCTCCTCAGGGACCCCGGAGTCAGCCAGGGGCAGGGACAGGTGCTCCTGCGGGGAAGGGGCGCGGAGAGCTGTTAGCCCCAGGGTCATATGCAGGGACCTATCCGGAGAGGGCAGGCGCTCACCTTATAATGGACTATCTTGCCGTAGGTCTCCGCCGTGGAGTCGGCGTAGAAGGGGGTCTGTCCATAGAACATTTCGTAGGCGAACACTCCCAACGCCCACCAGTCACACTCGGGCCCGTAGCTGCCAGACCCGGGCCCGCCGCCCACAGCCTGCAGGATCTCCGGGGACAGGTAGTCCGGGGTGCCCACGGCCACCAGTGAGCGTACCTGTGCCACAGGACCAAAGCTGAGGTCAGGCCCTGCCCCTGAACTCTTCCCTACTCTGTTGTGGTCTGATCTGGTCCCACAGGCAAACTTACTTAGGCTGGGTCACCGCCCTCTTCCTCCCAGTTCTGTTACGGATTCCGGGTCTGGCCCCAAGTTGACCGCACCCCCCCACACTATAAGCCCTGCCCCTTCACGTTCCCGCCCCGCCTCCACGCTGGAGGTACCCCGCGTTGCCCCGCAGTGGGCGCACCGGCTCACCGTTCCGTCCTCCTGCAGCTTGAGGCAAGAGCCAAAGTCGGCCAAGCGGATGTGGCCGCAGCGATCCAGAAGGATGTTGTCCGGCTTGATGTCTCTGGGGCAACGAGAGACGAGGGAAGGTAAGGGCGCTTCCCACGCTAGCCAGGCCCGCCCCTTTAGGTAGCCCCTTCAAGGAGCTGTCCGCTCCAGGACCCCTCTCTCGAGACCACGCCCCCAGGCGGCGCCTGAGGGGCTGCACTCCGCAGGCCGGCACCCAGGGTACCCCAGACAGAGGAGTGCTTCCCAGACCTCAGTCCCGCTAGAACGCAATGCCCAAGCTTTGCCATCACTTTGGGGGCCCACGGGCCCACTCAGGCTTTAAAACCCTGCCCTCCTGAGCCCCCATCTGAGCGGCCTTTCGCCAGGCCCGGTCCCTAAGGTCCCTCCGCCTTCTGCCTCGCCCACCTGTGCACGTAGCCCAGCCGGTGCACTGAGTCTATGGCCATTACAATCTCGGCCAGGTAGAAGCGCGCCATCTCGGCCGGAATCCGCTCCCCAAACTTGCTCAGCAGTGTTAGCAGGTCCCCGCCCACGTAGTATTCCATGACCAGGTACTGCGAGGGGGCGTGTCGCAGGCGGGGGTCAGCTGCCCGTCTGGACTGCTGGCAGATCACCTGGGACCCTGGGACAAAGACCTGTCCGCCGGCAGAGGCAGAGAACACACAGCCCCAACCCCTAGGGAGCCCCCAAGATCCCAGACCAAATCAGAGAGTCCCCCACTCTGTCCCGGAACAAGAAAGTTCTCCCCAGGTTTAACACAGGTATTGCGTGGGGGGGGGGGGCCTGTTCTGGAATCCGCCCACTCCCAGAGTCTAGGTCCCTTGTACCCTTTGCCCAGTGACCCCACAGAGACCCTGGAGAGCTCTCTCACTCCCAGGAGAGGGCACCCCCAAAGGAGACACCCTTGCGGAGTTCCCCGCCCAGGTAAGAAAGGTCCTTGTGAGACCTCAGAGGCTCCCTGAAGGCATCCCCGGCCTTCATTCACCAGGTAGTTCTCATCCTGGAAGGCAAAGTGGAGCTGCGTGATCCAGCGCCGGTCCCCGTTCACCAGCACGTCCCTCTCCTCGCGAAAACACGACACCTACGGGCCACCAGGTGCAGCTGGAGCGGGGGACGGCCGGCAGGAGGCTACGTCCTCCCGGCCCCCGGCCCCCGGCCCCGGCGCTCACCTCTCCTCTCTTCAGCATGTCCCACTTATTCATGATCTTCATGGCGTACACCTGGCCCGACTGCCGCATCTTCACCACCGCTACCTGAAGGCCGAGACGGGGCGGCGGCGCGGGCGGAGGTGGCGGTGGCAGCCCAGCGTCTGGCCTGGGCCGCACTCCACCCCATCCCCGCCCTGCTGGGGACCCGCCCACTCGCCGCAAGCCCCGCCCCCAATCTCGGCGGGGGGCGGTTCCCGCGGCGTGCCATTCAACATTTTCTGCGGCCCCGCCCACCGCCGAGCCAACCGAGGCTCCGGCCTCGCCGAGCTCGCGCCTCACCTCGCTGAACGCCCCGCGTCCGATAACCTTCAGAATCTCGAAGTCATCCCTCTGCAGTCGAACTGCCTTAAGCCTCGCCGTGATGGGCTCCGCTGAGGAGGGCCAAGAACTGCGGGTCACTGGGGAGACGGAGGGGAGCCCCACCCTCTGCCCCTCGTGGGTACCCCCTACTCCCTGCCCCACTGCTGCCTCTGAGTTAACCTCGCTCGCTGTCTCATTTCCCCATGGATACCGTCTCCCACATGTAGCCACAGAGGCACCCCAAGCCTGAGAAGTCTTTTAGGGGCCAGGTTAGCAGACACCTGCAGAAGGGGAGGCCCCAAACAAGCCTGCTGCAGCACCCTACCCCCAAACTCGAGGGAGACATTGAACAAGGCCGGCTCCTGGAGCCTACCGCGCCAGGACTTTTGCCTTGGGTGCTGGCCCAGGCACGGCCCCTTTTCCCCTGGGGATCTCTAAGCCCATGGCCCAGGAAAGGGGTGGTGCGAGGGATCGTGCCAGCGGGGGACTGGGGTGGGCACCCGTCCAGATCCTGCCCCTACCCGTTGTTCACAGGCAGGCCTTACTGGCCCTGGGTCCCACGGCTTGAAGTGTTAAGCTGTCAGTAGGGGCGGGGTGTGGGTGCGGGGAGAGGAAGGCAGGCCAGTGCTCTGAGGAGGAAGGCGAGGTGGATGAGTAGGGAAGGCCTGGGAGGAGACAGGGTGGGCTCTGGCGGGCAACAGGCTCAGACTGCAGAAAAGTGGCTACAGCGAGGGGCTTGCGCTTCTGGGGGAGCAGGGCCAGGAGGGAGAAGCCGGCAGGGCCCCAGGCTGGCTGGCTAGGGAGGAGAGCGGAGCGCGCCAACACATTGAGCCCTTTTAAGGCAGCGGGGGAACCCAGGCCCCCTCCGCCGCCAGGCGCCTCGAGGGAGGGGCCGCCCGCCGCAGGCTCAGGCCACAAAAGGAGTGTTCCTACCATAAGAATCAGACCCCCTGCCCCCCACCAGGCCTCAGTTTACCCAGCCAGGCGTGGTGCAGCCTTTGCAGAAAGAGGGTGGGGGGAGTTACTAAGGACTTGGTGGTGGCAGGGGGGAGGTTTTTGCAGAGGCTGAATGGTCTGCCTGCTGGCCACTGTCCCACCTGAGACCCAGGCCTGGGACCCAGAGCGCTGGACTGTGGTGTGGAGGGAGCTGGGGAGGGCGGGTGTCAGGAAGCGGTCAGACAGTGACACAGAAACCAAGGCCTAGTGCAAACCCCCAAGGGGCAGGCGAGTAGAGGGACAGAGGAGTGGCAGGTGTCAGACAGACAGAAACCAGAGTCCTAGGTTGGCAGTTGGGGCTGGGGGGTGGGGGCGGTGTGTGAGGGAAAGCGAGCAGCAAGGCAGAGACTGAGATGCGTTTCTTCCTCGTGACCCCCCAGGCCTGCTGACCTGCCTGTAAGGACCTTATGAGAGGGCCAAGGGGACAATGAGAAGGTTGGGGTCCTGAGCCAGCAGGGTTAGAGGGCCCAGGAAGCCATTGCTGGCCGCTGCAAGCTACGTAGGACCAGCCCATGGTGAGGGTATCGAACCTACAAAGTGAGGACCCACTCAGAGATGTTCCTGGGGCCTGCCTGACTCAGGGATAGAGGGGGTGCTGGGTGGCGCCTGTCTGCAGTTAGTTCTCCCCAAGGGCCTGAGTCACTGACCCCTTCCTGAGCCTAGGCACCTGTTGGAGCAGCTGGAGACTGGCGCCGAACACCTGCCTGCTGACCTCTCCCCTGGCAGCTGTCCCACGGCTTATCTCCCCTCAGTGCCTGCTCTGTTCTCAGGAGAGCCAGGGTAAGAGGTCCGGAGGGCCCATTTGGGGGAGGGTCTCAGGAGATGGGGCTGCCAACCTGTCTCTAGGCCTAGCTTTAGGGGAGGGGGGGCAGAGGACTATGGGAGACTATGACCAGTCCAGCCTGAGTCACAACGGTGCCCTAGCCTCTGCTGACCCCTCTGCCCATCCAGGGTGGCTGACGGACATGTCACCCCAGGATCCAGGTTCAAATCCTGGGCCCGTGAATGGATGGGCCTCCCCATATCTATTGAATCCCCCCTCCACCAAAAAAAACCCAGGGCCCTTGGCTTGGACCCACCTTCTGCCTCTGCCCTAGCCCCTTGGCTTCTGCCTTAGCAGGGGGTGCTGTGAGGGGGGGGCAGTCCTTGCAGGCACTCACCCCACTGTAGGAAATCGGCCACGTACTTGTCCTGGGCCAGGTCGGAGGTCTCCAGCTCCTGGTGGACGCTCAGGAGAAGGTCCAGCAGGGCCTCCAGCCCCAGGAAGCCAGGGTCCAGCGCCAGTCGCTGGAGCTGCTTCAGCCGCACCTCGGCTGCCATGTCTGCCAGCGAGCACCATGGCCCCGCCCCGGGCCGGGGGCTCACCTCTTGCCTGTCACGGGGCCCAGCAGCCCCTGTCCAGGCCCCGGGGCCCCAGCCGCATGGCTGTCTGTCCCTGGCTGTCCCCTGGGCCTCTCTGACCACTTCTCTGCTGAAGCCTCCTCCTCTTCTCCCCACCCCTCGGTCCAGCCCCCCTCCCGCCTCCTGGCCTTAACCCCTCAGCAGCCAACACCCCCACTCCTTCCAGCCTCTCTGAGCTCCTCCGTGTTAGATGAGTGTGTGTATGTGTAGAATTTTAATTCTCAAACTCCACCCCCAATAAAATCTTGTCTTGAGGCAAGAAAAACTGCAGGTGTGGCTGCGACCCAGCTCTAGAATCCCCCAGAGGAACTGTTATGATCCTGCCCACCCTCCAGCTGGGGTAGTGGGGGTGGGGGGGGGAGAGAAAGGTTGAGGCCCCAGGAAGGGGGGCCCCCCCAGAGGCCAGGGCAGCTTCTCGGGTGACTCAGCCATGGATTCCAACTTCAGGACAGTTAAATTTAGCACTCAGGCCCTTGGTTTTACACTAACTTTTTTTGAGAGGGAAGCTGGGAAGGGGTGGTGGAGAAACTTGGAGGGGGTGGCCCCTAGGAGCAGGACCAGGTGTGACCCCTGGGTAAAAGTCTGGGAGACAGGCACCCCACCCCAGGCAAAGGAGACCCCAGAATAGCTCCTTGGAGCCTGGCCGGGCAGCCACATTCCTGCCAGGGCTGGGATTAGAAACAGAAAACAATTCGGGGGGGCAGGGGGGGTGACGGGCGGGGTGGGAAGCTACCACGCCCTGTGACCGGTTGGCCAGGGCATTTGATTGGAGTTGTTCTCCCCCTGGGGCAGATGGTTCTGGAGAGGGGTACTCAGCCCCAAGCCAGGTCCTCTGGGCCACCAAGACCCGTAGTCCAGGGTCTCCCCAGAGCTGCTTGTGGGAACTCCCAGGCCCCTATCTAGACAGTTCAGACCCTTTGGAAACCCTCCCAAGAGGGTTTGGAGAAGGGTTCCTGGCTACCCACTGGCTGGAGGAAGGAGCTTTGCTCAGGGTGGGCCAGCTTGTGCCCCCAGCAGACTTCACTTCCAGGCCTTGGGGGCAGGACATGGGATGGCAAACCCTGGGCTCAACCTTTGGTTCAGGTGGAAACACACACACACACACACCTCAAGTGGGCTCTCCCCTCCCAGATTTCCCCAAAAGGGGACAGACAGGCTGGGCCTGGAACTCTAAAAATGAGAATTTTAGTATAAATAAGAGGTCCTGGGGGGCAGGGAGGCCCTGAGGGGCGACCATAATTTAACACTCTCTGGAAAGTGTACAGACAACACCAAGGGCAGGTGGGGGCTGGGGAAGGGGCAGCCACCCCCTGGTCCTGCCCGCTGGACGCAGTGGCACCTGGCAGAGAGCTGGCACTCTTGTGGGTGACCAGTCACATGCTGGGGACAGGAACGTGGGTAACACTGATGTCTCGGAGGAAGGGGTCACCATACTTGGCAGTGGGTGGGGATGAGGCTGAGGCCACATGGGCTGCTACACCACCCCATGTCTGGGCCAGTCTGGGGGACCCTTTGCCCCCAAAATTTGTGCAGGGTGGGCGAAGGGTGGTGAAGCAATCCATCCATCACGGTTAGTCTTGTTAATACGTTGATCGGCAAGGTCAGCAGGGTGGTCACTATAGCCAAGTGGATGAGGGGTGCAGGGTTGACCACTGCTCACACCACTGTCCCCCTTGGGGAATTGCCAGGCTGGGAAGAGATGCCCTGGGGAAGAGGAGGGGGGAGACAGGAAGGGTTAAAGAATATCAAACTAGGCCAGGCCCTGGGGAGGGTCCACGCTGGCCTGACCCCACAGCCCACCCCATTCTGGACTGAGGCCCCTGCTCTAGGCTTGGGCAGCCTTCTCATCTCGCCTCCTTGCTCACCACTGGCCCAAGCAGAGGGGGCAGGCTGGGAAGGGAGGAAGGAGAGGAGCAGTCGAGGGCCCTGTCTGACTTGGGAAAGAGTCTGGAAAGGGCAGTCCTACCTCTACCACTGACTTGCTGGGTGACCTGGGCCAACTGCCTTCCCCTGTCTGGGCCTCGGTCTCGTCTGGGAACTAGGGCGACAGAGGGTCTCCTTCAGGCCTCACCAACTGCCCTCGATCCCAGCGGCCGGGCCTCCTGGCTCTGAGGCTGCCCTGGCCTTCTCAGGATCCAGGCCTCTGAGACTCCGGATCTGCCCTTCCAGGGGCACGGCAGGGAATCCGAGAACTGCCCACCTGGCAGCAGGTCCTGAACCCCCCCAGTCCTCTCTGTGCCCCACAGCCACCCATGGCCCATCGTAAAGGGTCTCTGCTAGGGGACAGCTGATGGCAGAGAGGCTGGAGTGGGGTCCACCGGTGTCTGGTTGTGAGCAGAAGTACCAGCTGGACCCCTAGGCCCCTAGGCCTGGGCTGGCAGGTGGGCCCACACATGTGCTTGGCCTGGCCTGCTCTGAGAGTCCGGAGGGGAGACCTGGCCATGCTGGGCCGTCCTCCTGCCTGGCACCCACTGGCTGCCCCAGACAAGGCTCTCGAGTGGCCCCTCGGGTGCTGCGGGCACTCACCGCCTTGCCGGGCCGGGCCCAGGTGCAGATGAGGCCCTCCTGGCAGGCGGTGACGATGCAGTCCTCCAGGAAGAGCAGCACCGTCAGGCGCTCCTGCGCGATCTTCTTGCACACCAACGGCTCCAGCAGGGGCACCTCGTGGATGCGCGGGCACAGCGCCGTGCCCAGCACCTTGGCGGGGTCCAGCCGGCTGCGCGGGGCGGGGCCGCTGGGCTTGTCCCCGCCCCCGCGGCTGATGTTGCCCAGGCTGTGGTAGCGCTTGTGCTCCTTGTCGGCACCGCGGTCCCGCCGCTCCTGCAGCGTCAGGGTGGC
>NW_022104553.1:25783496-25784513 GCF_000313985.2 Echinops telfairi | reverse complement strand
TGAGTGAGTGGGTGAGTGAATGAGAGTGAATGAATTAGAGAGTGAGTGAGTGAGTGTCCGACGCCTCCTCCGCCCGCGTGGTGTACGGGTCAAAGGCCACGGCGTTGACCCAGGACTTGTGGCCGTGGCCTCGGGCCACCACGCGGCCCTCGGCGAAGGACCACACGGTGACCAGGTCGTCTTCCCCGCCGGTCACCACGTAGCGCCCATCGGGGCTCCAGCACACGCACAGCAGGCCCCCAAAGTAGCTCTTCATGAGGCCGCGCAGGAGCATGGAGTCGAAGTGGAAGACGCGCAGGCAGCCGTCCTGGCTGACGCAGGCCAGGTGGCGGCCATCGGGGGAGAAGGCGAACTCGTTGAGCGGCCCCTCGCCCACCGCCCACTTGGCCAGTGGGTTCCGGGGCGCCTTGCTCTTGGCGGCGTAGACGGCGAAGCCCTCGCCCTGCTTCAGCAGGCTGTACTGCGGAGGCGCCGACGCGCACGGGTGGCTCACGTTGTACAGGTACAGGTGGCCACTGGCGTGCGACGCCAGGAAGAGGCTCTCTGACTCCGGCAGCCACTTCAGGTAGGTTACCTTGGTCTTGTCGATCAGGCGCTGCCAGGGGGGGGAAGACAGGCTGGGGGGGTCCGGAGAAGGCAGCAAGCCCGGGGTGACCTCCTGCCATCCCTCCAGCCCCAGAAGGTCCCCAGACCCAGGCCCTCCTGGGAGACAAATTCCCCACACGAGGGAGGAGACCAGACCACCACACACACCATTCTCGGAAAGGTGTCACCCTGCTGGCTAGCTGTCTGACAGCTGACACCGTGTTTAACACATCAGGCTCTGCTACAAAATAAACCGAGGGAGGAAGCAGTAGTCCTCGTTTTGGTTCAAGGTTCTCTGCCCCCCGCAGAGCACGCCACCAGCTCAAGGAGCCTCTGCTGCGACCAGAACCTTCTAGGCTGGCTGGCCCCTCGCCATAGCCCTTAACAAGCCCGTAAATCCCATGAGCTTGACATTCAAAACATACCAGATGC
>NW_022104553.1:25778994-25782105 GCF_000313985.2 Echinops telfairi | reverse complement strand
GAGTGAGAGAGTGAATGAGAGTGAGTGAATTAGAGAGGGAGTGAGTGAGTGAGAGTGAGTCTGAATGAGAGTGAGTGAATAGTGAGTGAGTGAGAATGAGTGAATTAGAGAGAGAGTGAGTGAGTCAATGAACGAGAGTGAGAGAGTGAATGAGAGTGAGTGAATGAGAGAGTGAGTGAGTGAGAGAGTGAGTCAGTGAGTGAGTGAGAGGGTGTGAGAGTGAGTGAGAGTGTGTGAGAGTGAGTCAGTGAGTGAGTGAGTGTGAGAGTGAGTCGGGAAAACCAGTTTCTAAGCCATTTCTGGGCTTTAAAGTTCAGAAGAGAAGCCCAGATTGAGAAAGGCTGTTCTAGAAGCTTCCGTCTCTGGAGAAGTAAAGGCCTCCCAGACCCTCGTGACCTGGCTCCTCACAGACACCCTGCTGCCCCTCAACTCAGCCTTTCTGCTGCCCTATTTGGGGAGGGGGGGGAGTATATGAACTGCACCCCAGCTAGTAGCCCTCATCTCCTTCAGATTTGCTTCAATACCCCCATTTCAAACCTGCCACACACACACCAGCCCCCACCTCCCCCACGCCGTCCCTGTTCCATCCTTCTGCTTGGCACATAAACACTCTGACATTCGATCAGGGTGTCTGCCAAGTGCCCATCCTGCAGCGAGGCTGACACTGCCAAGGAGGCCGGGAGTTTGGTCTGCTTTGTTCCCTCTGATCTGAGGTCCCTGCACACAGGGATCTAGCGAAAGGAGGAGCTACTGCGTGCTGGGTATATGTTTGTGCTCTCTGGCCATTCATTCATCCTGAGAAAATTTACACACTTCCTTTGGGCCAGGCCCAGCCCTGCCCCTGGCGCCGGAGTCTAGCCCTAAGGTGGCACTCTTCTGGGACCAAGGTGGCCCAAGACTGTGACACACTCTTCCCGAGGCGACTACAGTCCCCCAAGGTCAGAGGAAGAGCGTGGACACTGCAGGGGGCAGTCATTCCCCGTGGCCGCGCAATGTGAACTTGGCACAACCAGGGTTTGAGTCGGAAGGCCAAGGGCTCCAGGCTCACCCAAGTCCCAGCCATTCACTAGCCTCCACTCTCTAATCTGCAAAACAGGCACCACGGGTCAGTACCCATCGGGTCAGTACCCACAGGTCCAAGAGAATGCTGGGGTGCATGTCAGTCTCATCAGCCGTTACCCCATGAGCCGCCACCTCTCACCCCAGCAGACAGATGGCAACCCACCTCCCGCCTTCTTTGTTCATCCCGCCCCACACAGAGATGCAACCCCATGGCGAATTGTGTGTGTGTGTGTGTGTGTGTGTGTGTGTGTGTGTGTGAATAAGCACGCAGGTGTGTGCCGTGCCGGAGGTGGGTGGGGAGAGGAGCAGGTCTGTGCGCCTTGGGGACACCCCACCCCCCTGAAGTCACCTCCTCATTGAACAGCTTGCTGGTGTCCTTCTTGATGAGGTCCAGGTACTGCACCTGGCCAGCTGAGAAGCCCACCAGCAGGGAGATGGTCTCGGTGGCCGCGGTGAACTGGTTGAAGTCGTGGCAGGTGGGTTGGGTGCCCTTATAGATCCGCTTGTCAATTGGCTTGTTGAGGTCAATGGACTTGAGAGAGGGGGGAGAAGGGGTTAATGGCTTCAACCTCTGAGAGGACGGGAAGAGGGTGCGAGGTGGGGGAAGGCACCCCCAAAGAGGAAGCTTGGTCAGATCCCCGAGGGAAGTGGGTAGGTGGATGGGTGACTGGAGAGGGCGGGGGCAACCACAGACCGGAAACCGGAACCAAATCAGAGCCAAGGGAATAACCTTGCCCTGGCAGCCACAGTACAGCCCCAAAGTGGGGCCCTCCTCAAAGTAGTGGCCCCCTGTAACCTAGGGACTCCCCTGCCAAGAGTATCTGGGCCTAGGGGTCCCCACTGCCTCTGAACTCCCAGTTCCTGCCAGGTCTTGACCACCAATACCCTTGGTCCCCTCCCCTTCCTCCCCAAATTCCAGGAGTCTCTCAAACCTCAGGGTCAAGCGGGACTTGCAAGCCCAGGGACACTCCCCCCTTCACTATAGGGTCCCTGACGCTCAGGATCCCCCTAATCACAGTGGAAAACTCTAAGAACCAAACGCACTGCTTCGAGTCGATGCCGGCTCATAGTTGCAATATAGGACAGGAAAGAATGTCCCAATGGGTTTCTTTATTGGGGCGGTGTGTGTGTGTGTGTGTGTGTGTGTGTGTGTGTGTGTGTGTGTGTGTGTGTGTGTGTTAAAAAGCTTGGTGGTCTCACTCCAATGAAGCAGACAGTGGTTTCTAGCTACTAATCTTGCAGCCCAATGTGTAATTACTATACCGCCAGCATTCCAATTTGAGCAATATCTGTCACCTCTACGAAGCCCTGGCGATGCGATGGTTAAGCATACAGCTGCTATCCAGCCTTGGAGAGCGCTATCCTATTTGTGAGGTGGCCATGAATCAGATCCAAGGGGTCAAGTTGGTTTGGGGTGACCACCTCTGGACTCTCATTCACTTGGGGAACCCTACCACTTCTGAGGAGCTCCCCCTCGGCTGCAGGGCCTCAGCCCCTCTCAACCTCCCATTCTCCCCTCAGCTGGAGTCTCCTTTGCCGCAGGACCTCACCTCCCAAACCCCAAGTTCGTTTACGATGCTATTCACCGTCTGGATTTCCATTCCTGCTCAACTGCTCAGTCTCTCCCACCACTTCCAGAACTCATCTCCACCCACCCAGGCTCGACAAGCCCCAAGTCTTTCCCCCCTACATCACCTCCAGAGGGCAATACCTGGGGCGGGGGTGGGGTGGGCGGAGGTGTCGCTGATCATTTCTGCAGAATGCCTATCCCCCCTCCCCAAGTGCACACATCACACATCATCTCAAAGATGGGCCATCACCCCTTCAGGATACTCACCACCCGGGGGCCCACGCACCGCCAGCGAGTCCCCCCAGCATCACCTAAGGACTGATTAGCCATTCTCCCCAGGCGGCCCGCTTCTCTGGCCGGCACCGCCCAAGACCCTTCAGACTTTGCATCACCTCCGGGAACCCTCAGAGGCTCCTCTCTCGGAACCCCGAGCAATACGGGAGCCCTCCGGGGTTCTCCGGAGCACCCCCAACCTGCAT
>NW_022104553.1:25776357-25778384 GCF_000313985.2 Echinops telfairi | reverse complement strand
CGCGCCGGAAGTGGCGGAGGGGTGCCTCTCGGGCGAGGCCTCTGCGATTGGCAACGGAGCCGGAAGGCGGGACCAGCTCCTTCGGTCGCTCGGGCAACGGTGCTGGGCTGTGGGCGGGGCTAGGAGGGAGGCGTGGCCTACGTCTGGCGATCGGCTGGTGGTTGGCTGCGGGGGCGGGTCCTGCGGTGAAAGGGGCGTGGCCACCGAGGAGATGCAAGTCCCTAGCAACGGCGCCCTGAGAACGTTTGCCTAGCAACGGAGGGACCAGCTAGAAGAGGCCTCCTACGTATCCAGGCCCCCGCGTGACGTGCCAGCTAGTCTGGGTGGCCAATCTCTCCATAGACTCTCAACATCCACCTGCCTGACCGCCAGTGGTCCTACTGACATCTTAACGAGCCCACCCGACAACACTTATCTCCAACCACTCCTTCTACACTCCAGGACCCAGACGTCCGTGCTGGCCGCTTGGATCTCCGCAATTCTCCAAGGATTTCATCTGATCCGCTATTGACTAATACTAACCCCAGACTCTTTGCCCTCAGTCAATGCTGACTCATAGTGAACCCCTGTGGGTGACCGAGGCTGTAACTGTGCGCACGGGAGTAGAAAGCCCAGTCTTTCCCCCGCGGAGCTGCTGGTGGGTTCGAACTGAAGACCACGCGGATCACAGGCCAACACCTAACCACTACACCACCGGGGCCCCCCTAGACTTACCTCAGACGGCCTCCAAATTTCCCGCCAATCTCTAATAGCCCCATATGTCACCATCTCCCAATCTCACTGGGTCCTCCAACTCTTACCCCCTAATTCCAAATTGTCATCGATCCTATAATAATCTGTGTACCAGTACCATAATACACCCCCCCCCAGCTGAATACCAATTAAACCAAAAAACTAATTGCCATTGAGTCTATTTAACGCATAATAACACTGTTTGGGGTTTCTGAGGCTGCAAATCACTGTGGGAACAGATAGTCTCGTCTTTCTCCCGCAGAGCAGCCAGGGGATTTGAGTCTCTCACCTTTCCATTAGCAGTTCAATGCTCCCCTAACAGCCCCACCAGCGCGTCTACTGCTGGTCTCCATCCAGTGTCTCTCAGTCCAGCCAAAGCCACCCAAACCCCACCTCCATCGCAGGTGTCCCCAAACCTGTTTATTTGTTGCCTTTAAGATCTCTCCCCGAATATCCCCGAGACATCTCACACTCAGAAAGTCCTACATTGAACTTGACATCTTCAACCCAATTCCTGTTTCTCTCCAGAGTCCCCATCTTAGGGCTCACTCTGTCATCTACCCAGCTACAGACCTGGCTAGCCTCCTAACCTTGGGCCTTTGCCTTCACTCCCCCCTGCCCTCCCCCCCTCCAGCCCCTTTTTCTCCAGCTCTCCAGTTCAAACTCCTCCTCTCCTGATCCATCCTCTGGCATCAGCCTTGACTCTGGTCTTCCAGATTCTAGACTCGCCCCTTGACTTCATACCCAGAAGGCTCTTTCTCACCCACGAACGTTACCAGGGCCTTCCTCAGCTCAGTGCCCTTCTGTGGCTCCCTAGTGCCCATGGAGTAAAGCGAAGTCCTGGTCATTGGGCTGCTGCCGCCTTCTGCCTCCAGCCTCATTGCTCACCACTAAGCCCCACACTGGGTCTCACCTGCAATATGGTTCTGGCGACTACCCTACCGCCTCACATTCTGTCTCTCTTGCACAGGCTGCTCCCAGTGCCTTTCCCATTCCTGTCGAGCCCCTTTCAGATTTCCCTCAGGGCCTCTGACAGTCTCTGGAAGCCCCCAAGGAGCTTCTCATCATCTGGAGAGGGCGCTGTCTCCCCATGGAGTGTGAGGAGCCCCCTTCCCCCCTCCCAGGAACTCCGGGGTTTGGTTGCAAGGTCCCTTCTGTCCCCAGCACAGGGCTGAGCTGTGCTGAGGCGTTCAATAACTGTTCAGTGGCTGGTCGAATATATATAGGCAACAGAAGTGGTAAAGAAATGAATGAGTGAATTGTAGTGTCAACAGACATGGTGGGTGGATGGATGG
>NW_022104553.1:25773788-25775467 GCF_000313985.2 Echinops telfairi | reverse complement strand
TGAACACCTTGGACGGATGCATTGTGGCCATGGATGAACGAGGGCAGCATACGGTCAGTGGACGCGGTGAACGCAAGTCAGTGGCACCTCCCACAGAGTGGTGAATGAACGAACCAACGAATGAATGAATGGGTGGACTGTCGTGGCAACATGATGACGGGGTGGATGCGTCAATGATGGAATTGTAACACATGGACGGGGATGCCACAGGGAAATTTTATTCAGTCCAGCTGCCTTCCTCTCTCCCTCCCCTCCACCCCCATCCCCGCCACCCCCTGGGCAGACGGAACACCAACGGTGAACAAATACATAACTATGTGTCAGAGAAATCCTCCTATCTGTCCATCTGCAGGGGCGGGGGTCCTCAGTCATCTACTTCCTCATCCTCGTCTTCCTCCTCGTCCTCCTCTTCCTCCTCGGCCGCGGCCAGGGCCTGCTCCTGGGCCACCTTCAGCGCCTGCTCCTCCTCCACCGTGGGGTCGTTCATCTCCATAATTTCCGGCCCGCTGGGATACTCCTGCTGAACGGGCACCGGCAGGGCAGGGTTGAAGTTTTCCGGGCTGTACTTGTGGCCCCAGCCGATGTAGATGTTCTCAAACTTCCTGGAGGGGCAGCAAGAAGCCACTGTGAAACCCACTCTCCCCTTGGAAGGACCCCTCTGGAGCTCTCCGGAAGGGCCTCAACCCCCCCCAAAACCAAACTCAGTGATGCGAAAGCGATGCCGGATGCTATCGACCCCATAGGACAGGGTAGAACGGCCCCCGTGGGTGTCTGAGCCTGGCTGCCTTGACTGGAGCAGGCAGCCTCATTGGTCTCCCTCAGCGCCGCTGGTAGGTTTGAACCTCTGACCTGGTGGTGAGCAGCCCAGTGTGGACTCCAGGCATTCAGCCTCCAAGGTTTCCCTTCCTGGAGGGCGGCAAGATGCAGTTCACCTGCAGATTTCTATGCTAACTCGTCCATTCAATAAGTACTCATGGAGCACCGATGGGGTGCCCCCCTGCCCCATCTACAAAGAAAACCCAACCACACCTGCTTCCTTCCTGTTGATCCCATGACTCCTTCGGGGTGGTCCTGGATGTCATCCTGGCCGAGGGGCCCGCGGGGGCCCACACAGGTCAACGCCCAACGACCAGCTGAAAGGTGAGTGGTTCAGAGCCCTATGGAGGTGCTCGGGAGAAAGGTTTGGCAATCTGCTCCCCAAGGGTCACAGCCTCAAATAACCCTCTGGAGTGGAGCTCTACTGCCAACGCAGAGTCACCACCACCAACAACCTTGTTAAAGAAGCAGGGTGCCAGGCCTTTCAGCTGCGGCACCCCTGGGTCAGTTCAGAGCCCCAAAGTTTAGGCTCACCATGTCTGTACCACCCAGGGACCGTGGGCGGCATCCAAAACAAAACAAAACCAATTCACAGAGGCGATTCTGACTCAAAGGGACCCCAAAGGCTGCGGAGTAGAATTACCCCCATGGGTTTCTGAGGCAATACCTAAGCAGGCAGCCTCATCTTCCTCCCTCGGTATGGCTGGCTGGGTTCAAACTCCTGACCTCGGGATCAGCAGCTCCTTGGGTAGTAGTGGCTGACGTGTTGGGCTGCTAACTGGCAAGGTCAGCTGTTCGAACCCACCAGCCCCTCGTCAGGAGAGCAAACGGGGCTTCCCACTCCCGTAGAGAGTCGCGGTCTC
>NW_022104553.1:25767607-25772125 GCF_000313985.2 Echinops telfairi | reverse complement strand
CTCACTTTCAGGGAGCAAGGTGGTGTCATCTGCATATTACAGGTTGTTAATAAGCCTTCCCCCAATCCTCATGCCACATTCTTCATCATATCATCCAGCTTCCTTGATTATTTACTCATCGTACAGATTGAATAAGCATGCTAAGAGGATCTAACCCTGACACGCCATTTTGTATTGTTGAAAAGGGGTATTTGCTATGAAGAAGCCCTTGGTCTTGAAAAATTCTATCATGCAATCCCTGGCTTTGCTTCTGTCACCAAGACCAGATTTTCCAACTGCTGTTCCTTCCTCTTTGCTTCCACCTTCCTCATTCCAATCGCCAATCATGATACGTGTATCCTGATTGAATGTTTGATCAATTGCAGACTCAAGATGTTTGGTGGAATGCTTCAGTTTCTTCATCACTGGTTGTTGAGGTTGGTGGATAAACTTGAATAATGACTGGATTTCCGTGAGTGTGGGCAGATCACAGATAACCTTGTACTTCAAGATAGATCCTTACAGGAGTGGAAAGCCTCGTTTTTCTCCCTTGGAGCAGCTGGTGGGTTCGAACTGCTGACCTTGCAGTTGGCAGCCCAAGGCGTATCCATGATGCCACCAGGGCACCTTATCAAGATAGACCTTGAAATGTCCTTTGGGATGATGACTGCAAAGTCATTCCTCTTGATTGTGCCCCTCTCAGCACAGTAAACTATACGATTGCCTGACGTAAGACGATCAGTACCAGTCCGTGTCAGCTCACTAACTAGAACGTCGATTTCTATGCATTCCATTTCATTTCTGAGGACTTCCAACGTTCCTAGATTCATACTTCTTGCATTTCAAGTTCTGATTGTTAAGGGATGTTTCCCGCTGTTTCTTGGCATTTGGTGCTATCAGCAAACGAAGGTCACGAAGACATGACTCCCACACAGTCATCGGGGTGGACTCTGCTTGAGGAGGCAGCTCTTCCCCGGCCGCATGTTGAATGCCTCCTGACTCGCGGGGCCAGTGTCCATCTCTGACAGTGTGCTGCTGCTTTGCAAGAGGTTTTCCGTCTCTCACAAGGTCTTGATTCTGTCCAACAGGTTCTCCATTGCTGATTCCGTAGATGTGGACAGCCTACTCCCCCTCCCTCAGAAACAAGAACAACAACAAGAAACGCTGGCCTGCAGCTTGCTGATGTCAAGACGAGCAAGGAGCCATTTGGTCGAGCCCCCCAATCCTTCCAGTTCCATGGGTCCCCAGAACTTAATCTGCGGGAGGAAAGAGGGAGAAATGGGAGAAAAGGCTGGGAAAGGGCGGAACAAGGAATGGGAAGTGAGGCAAAGAGAAGAAGAGGGAGAAAGAGAGAAATAAGAAAGGAAGGCAGGAGAGTGGGAGATGACGCGTCTGCCTGAACAGGCAGTTTGGTTTGGGGCTGATTTTGACCCTTGGCTACCCGAGACCACTGCTTTCCTCCTGGTCTTTCTGAAAGCCATCACCTTCCCTCCTGCCCTGCGTCAGGGACCAGCAGCCTCAGCATCACCTGGGAGTCATTAAAAACACAGAATCCCAGGTCCCATCCAGCAACCCTGAACCTCCCTCTGCCTTTCAGCCGGATTCAAAGGTGACTTCTAAGTACTTAGGGCTCAGGAGGCTCTGATCAAGAAGGGCCTTCTAAACATACAACATCCCTCTAGTTTTTTAATGCGTCCCCTGCCCCCCACGATCATGACCCCAGTTCTATCTTACAAAGCCGGCTAAACTGGAGCATGTACACCAGTGCAGATAAGAGCTCTCGACACAGAATCTTGGACAGATAAACCCCTCAGGGCCAATATTGAGAGTAGTGATACCATGAGGGGAGGGGGAAGGTGGGGGGAGCAGGGGGAGAAAGGGGAAGCTGATCACAATTAAGGACCTACAACACCCCCAGGGGGGACAATCAACAGAAACGTGGGTGAAGGGAGACAGTGGACAGGGTGATATATGAAAATAATAATAATTTATAATGTATCAAGGGTTCACGAGGGCGGGAGGAGGGAGGGAGGGAGGTGAAAAAAAAGAGGAGCTGATACCAAGGGCTCAAGTGGAAAGAAAATGTTTTGGAAATGATGGTGGCAACATATGTACAAGTGTGCTTGATAGTAGGGGTGTGTGGACTGTTACAAGAGCTGAAAGAGACCCGGTATAATTTTTTAAGTTGAGAATGATGAGGGCAATGAATGTACAAATGTGCTTTACATAATTGATGTATGTTTGGATTGTGATAAGAGTTGCATGAGCCCCTAATAAAATGATTAAAAAAAAGAGTGACCTTTTACCTGCTTTTGTCTCTTACCTCTTTGTTTCCCAGAGGACCCCAGCTCAAAGGGAGACTTCTTTAATGCTCCCCAAGACTTGCTTACAGATGTTATACATTGTCCTTAGTCCCTGAAATCTCTCCTTAGCCTTCCTTATGTCAGTTTGACACAGGGTCTCGGTGGTGGTGGTAGTGGGCTCTGTATCTGCCTTTTTCATCCTGGTACATGCCCCCAGATCTACTGCACGGCAGGTGCAGTGGCGTTCAAGGGTCTTTTACATAGAAAATGATGCTTGGATGGACAGTTGGTTGGATGGATGTGTGGGTGTGTGAAGGATTAATAAATGATGAGCAACTGGATGCTGGATGGATGGTGGGATGGATCGAAAAATGAATGCAAGGATGAGTGAGTGGATGGATGGATGGATAGATGAATGGCTGGCTGGTTGGATGAGTGGTTAAGTGGAAGATTGGTAAGTGATGAGTATAAGGATGGTGGATGAATGTGTATGTATGGATGTATGGATGTATGGATGGATGTTGTGGTAGTTACATAATCTGTTGTCAACTTGAGACTATTAAGAGTGGTTAGCCTGTCAATCAGGTCACAGCTTGACGATCTCATTTGGAGGTGCTAAGGAAATAAATAGCTCACTGGACACAGAACACACACTCCCTGTGAGACATTCCTGTTGATAAGCCGCATGGAGCTATGCTGATAGAGTCAGAGCCCTGGAGCTGGAAGAACCACGTGGAGACCCGCGCCAGTGCTGAGATGCTTCCACCGCCACTGGAGTCACAAGACTTTCCCACCCACTGGCCTGCGATCTTTCTTCCTGCATTCGATGTCATTGCATGTGCCACGTGAGTCTGAAGAATTTATAGACTAGTAACAATCATATGGGCTAATATCGGGATTTATGGGCTTAACCTTGACTGGGCTGGGATGTTTTCTTAATGGACTATTGCTCTTTGATATAAAGTTATCTCTTACACACAAGTATCTATGAATTTGTTTCTCTAGTTCTACCCAGACTAACACAGATGGATGGAGAGATGGATGAAAGAATGAATTAAAAGAGGGATGTATGGTGAAATGTATGTATGGATAGTGGGGTGAATGGATGGATAGATGGAAGGATGAGTGGGTGAATGACTGGTGAGCAGAGGATTGGTCGATGATGCGTATGTGGATGGTGGATGAATGAATGGATGGGTAGATGGAAAGGATGAATAGATGGATGGATATAGTGGGATGGATGGATGGATGGATGGATATATGGGTGGATGAAAGGATAGATAGACAGAAAGATGGATGTCGGGTAGCGGAATAGATGAAAGGATGAATGGATGGATGCATAGATGGATGGACGGATGGAAGGGTAGATGAGTGGTGAGTAGAGTACTGCTAAGCAGTGAGAAGGTGGATGGTAGATGAATGGATGGACAGATGGAGAGGTATGTGAATGGCTGGCTGAGCTGAGGACAGACAGAGAGGTGGATGGGTGGAGGATGGAGAGAATGCTAATTGGGGGAGGATGGAAGAATAGGTAGGTGGGAGAGTTCCAAATCTGGATCTGAGGAGGCTGGAAAATTAGTGTGGACAAAAGAAGGGAGCTGGCAGAAACAGCTTCTGAATCGAAAATGAACAAACAAAACGTCGCCAAGCATGTGGCTGATGTCTCCTTCCCTCACTGATTGCCAGTGGTCCAGGGTGACTCACAGGGCCCCTATAGGACATGGTAGAAGCACCCCGGTGAGCTTGCGAGCCGCCTGTAATCCTTTAGAGGAGTAGAAAGGCCCATCTTTCTCCCGAAGTGCAGTTGGTGGCTTTGAACTGCTGACCTCATGTCTCAAGGTGACATGAAACCCCATCACAACTGTGAATTACAAAGGAGCAGACCTAGCCCAGGTTCGTGCTTGGAAAAGGGAAGCCAAGGGAACGTCGTCAGCATGCCCTCTGGTGGACAGAGCAGGTAAGGGCACCCACCCCTCGCCTTCCCGCCCCTGAGGTCTGGTGGTGGACAGGAGCGAGATGGAAATGCTCCTGAGAGAGGTTCGGGGTGGGGGGTGTCTTTAGAGAGCGTGTCGATGCGGATGTGGCTGGGATCTTAGCTTATGTTTCACTGACGAGCAGTGGATGGGAGATCCCAATGGGCAAGGGCTTTGTGCCGCCCAAAAGGGGCCAGTCGCTGTCCACTCAGCTCGAAGCCAGAGCGGTCCCATGGAGGTCAGGGAAGAACTGGGTCCCAAGG
>NW_022104553.1:25765332-25766826 GCF_000313985.2 Echinops telfairi | reverse complement strand
GACGTACTTGCCACTCGCGTAGGCGTACGCCCCGGGCCAGAGATTGGAGCGCACCACCGCCAAGGAGTACTGCGGGGACAGGTTGCAGGAGAGCCGGGCCGTCCACGGGGAGAGGTGCGCGATTTCTGCGGGCAGAAGGGCGCAGTGGTCAGGGGTTCCAGAAGCCAGCTGAGCCCACCTCTCCTTGGTCCCCTGGAGGGAGGCGGAGAGAAGGCAGGGAGGAGGCAAAAAGGGTGCAGCCATCAGGGCTCAGAGGGGGGCGGAGGCACCAGCCCAGGTGCTGGAACCCTGGCTTCTGTCCACGCCCTGCATCTCCCCCTGCCGGAGCCTCAGTGGTCGCATCTGTGAAGCAGATAGACTGTGACTGTGAAGCCTGCTATTAACGGGTACCTGTACCCAGTGCCACCTGCAGGGAACAAGGCAGAGTACGCGTGGGTCCCTGGGTCAGGGGATACTGGACTCAAAGCCAGCTCCTTTTGTTCCCCCCCACCCCCAGGCCTGATGCCTTGTCCACGCTCCCACAATCCACCTTGGGGCCCAACCACTCTGGCAGGCCACGCTGGCCACGCTGCCCTCTGCCCAAGCCCGCATGTTCACATTTCACTTCTGGGTCTCCATCTGCCCGCCACCCTGGGTGGGAAACTAACACTGAGGGGAAACGTGATGAGGACTCTGTTCCCTAACTGATCACAGAGGGAGTCTGGAAAGCCGGTATTCCACGGTAGGAGAGCCTCCACTTTGGTCAGTTAGAGGTAAAGTCCAGGTACATGATCCTGCATTAAATATCATTCCCACAGATTCTCCCCTAACAACTATGCTGCCTTAAAGGGAGCACATGGTTGATTCTATCTCCCTATAGGAGCAGACAAGATCCTTTTGCTCTCTTTCCACCGTGACACCCAACCCCTCTTGCACCTTCCCCAATGCAGGTGTTAGGTTTCCTCACCTGTGAGCTCGGGGACCTTACTGTAGATACCACCCACCTTGTGACGCATGTAACTACTGAACATGCATGTCTTAAGGCTGCCTATAAAAGTCCCATGATAGTAAAGGCCATCTCTCTTCTCCCAGTTCCGCGTGGCCCATCAAGAGGGGCTGAGGTGAGCATGCTACCATACAATGTGTCTGACTCCTTTCTTTTACTCTCTCTCCCATCCCCTTTGACTTTACTCTCCTCTTTATAGGTTATGACATACAATTGCACCTACTGGCCCTTCCGTTGCTGGAGGCTGGTTTCCTCTGACCACCCTGTGAGGGAGGGGCAGGTGAGATTCCCATTGTTTGCATGAGGAAACGGAGGATAGGCTACAACTGCCCCTGGTGGGGGAGGAGGTGCCGAGATTATAACTCTTAGGGGAGTAGAAAGCCCCATCTTTCTCCCTCAGAGCGGCCCCACAAGTATCCAACAAGGGGTGATCCCCCGTCTCTTTGGGAGCTGGAGATAAACTACCAGGTCGTACAAGGTCAGCAGAGAGCAGGGCTTTGGCATTGTGA
>NW_022104553.1:25762036-25764050 GCF_000313985.2 Echinops telfairi | reverse complement strand
TGAGTGGATTCCCATTGCCAGAGGCTTAATTGTCTGGGTCCCGCAAGGACGCCAGGGAATAAGCTACATGGTGAGGATTACAGCCTCACTGCCCTTGGGATCTTTGGTGGCGAGGTCAGTCCCATGTGAGGCTGCTAACTGCCAGGTCGGTGGTTTGAACCCACCAGCTGTGCCTGGGGAGAAAGATGAAGCTGCCTGCTCCAATAAAGATGGATAGCCTTGAAAATTCTATATAGCTTCCTTCTGGGTCGGAATTCACCCTGTGGCAGGGGGTCTGGTTAGCCCTCCAGACCCTCATAGGTAACCTCTAGGACAGGTGGAGCTATGCTTTCCACAGCCAGAAGAGCAGCTCTTTCAATGGGTGGGGTTCAAACTGTCAACCTTTTGGTTAGCAGCCCAGCTCCTGATCCCCTGGGCCACCATTGCTGCTTATTGCTGCTCTTAGCAAATTGAACTAGGAAGCCAGCCGTTAGCTATTAGACTGGAAACCCCAGACCCAGGAGTCTCCTCGGCGGCCCCGCCCCCCGGCTCACCTGCGGCAGGATGTGCTGCGTGTGGTGCACCCAGTTGGCCATCGAATCAACCAGCTCCAGCACCGGGATGCCCTCGAAGTCGGGGTTCTCCTCGAAGGAGTCTCGCCCTGCGCCGCCCTCCTCCTCCTCGTCGCCCTCCTCCTCCCCGAACTGGTAGTAGCCCAGGGGGCTGATGTGCGTGGCGGCCGAGATGCGGGCGATCTGAGCGCGCAGGTAGTTGGCCTCGTTGCCCGGGAAGGGCGGGTAGCTGGTGATAGGCGTGTCCAGGTGGCCGGTGAAGAACTTCTTGATCTTGCGCGCGTGCACGATCTGGGCCGGGGTGACGTGAGGCAGCCGCGACCAGGGGCGGCCCGGCTCGTTGCACACGAAGTACAGGTACTTGTTGGTCCCGGATCGGCTGTCCTCCCTGGGGATGACGGGAGGAGGCTTCCACGTGGGCTTGGGGATGATCTCGGCCGCCTTCTCCTCGTCCTCCTCGCCCTCCTCCTCACCGTGAGGCTCCAGGACCTCACCGCTCTCCAGCGTCTCCTCCACCTCCTCCTCCTCGCCCTCCTCCTCGCCTTCACGGAACTCCACCTCGGCCACCAGGTAGTTGCGCTTGATCCCCAGGATCTTGCCCCAGAAGCGGCAGGTGAGGATGGGCTGCTGCTCCACCAGCTGCTTCAGGGCCAGGAAGATGCGGAAGCTCTCGTCTGAGCCCATGCCGATGCCAGCCTGCTCGAAGTAAAAAGCTTTCTCCATGATGTTGGGCACCGGAGTGTCAGTCTGCCAGACAGGGGAGGGTAGAGGGAAGGGGGTCTGAGACCCTGCTCCCTAGCCTGACGCTGCTACAGAGTTCCCATAGCGAAAGCATTCTGGCCAGGGAGACGGAGGGGGAGTCGTGGGGAAAGATGTGCTGCGATGGCTGGTGCCACAGCAGCCACTTCATGCACATGAGGTTTCCAAGCAGCATCAGGAAGGAGGGAAGATAAAGGGGAGGAGGGACAAGACCCAACCCTCCAGGCTAAATAAGGGCCTGTAAGCATCTTGTTGAACTGCCTGGGGCCATTTTACCCAGTCCTCAGGTCCCTGGGTGGGGCAAATGGTTTGCTTTTGACTTAATCTAATCAAGTGGAACCTTGGAATACAGGCCTGGCAGCCTGCAAGGATGACAGCTATGGGAACCCCTACGAGTGGTTCTTCTCCACAGCACAGTGAGGTTGTCACCAGGCGTGAGAATGGTCAGAGCCAAGGAGTCTTGTTTGATTTGGTTTCTGTTGCCCAGAGCTCAAAGCTACCCTGATTGTATTCCATCCAGGCTACACGAGGGTGTCAGCAGTTGAGAAAGATGCGGCAGCCTGCTCCCATGGAACACAACGGGTCAGTTCTGCTGTGTCCTATAGGGTCGTTAGGAGTCAGAATCCATCCCATGAGAATGTGATGTTTTTGTTCATTTTCAATCATGTGGAAGACTGCCCTTGTTTAGAGTCCGGGAGGGAGGT
>NW_022104553.1:25759138-25761078 GCF_000313985.2 Echinops telfairi | reverse complement strand
AATTTAAAGACAATGGAATTCCCCCCACGAGCTTTTGGAATTTTGGAAGCCCCCTCTTAGGATGACCACGAACAGGGCTATCTCAATAGAAGCCGAGTAACTGCGTGAAGGGACCCTTCGCCAAAGTGGACACCTGCGCTCAATTCTGGGAACACCGAATCAGGTCCCGACATATTCCCAAGCCGGTGGGATGTTCGGACGCCGCGGGTGAAAAAGTCCCTCCCGCCCACGGTCCACAAGTCAATCCTGACTCCTAGCGACCCCACAAGATAGGGTTCCCGAGAACACGCATCTGAAACGGAGCAGGTAGCCTCTGCCTTCTCTCTTGGAGAGGCTGGTGGGTTTGAACCGCGCATCCTGCGGTTAGCAACCCAACGCTTAGCCAGTAACGCCACCAGGGCTCCTCCGAAGAGTTCTATGCGGGCCTCATTTTACAAACGGGGAAACTGAGGCTGGGGGAGGAAGCAATGGACGCGGTGCGGCGAGGGTCCAGGAGTGACGGGAAGACCAGCCTCCACCTCCACGTGGTGCCCGGAGTCCGTTTCCACAAAGTAGGGCTGACCCATTCCCCTGCCCAAGCCTCATTCCCTCCATGGTGCCCAGTGCGCGCCCTAAGCCCCCCATGGCCCCCCTCCCTCCTCAGAAGGATTACCCCCCCAAAAACTGAAGTCTGTTCTGTTTCTGGTCGCCTTAAACTCTGGGGGCCAGCGCCCATCCGGTCGTGGGACCCCGGGACACACCCCCCTCCCCCGGCAGGCTCACCGCCTCCTCCTCCATCTCCTGTTCGCCCTCCGTGCCTCCGCTGCTCCGGAGGAAAAGCGCCTTCTGCTTCTCGGCCATATCGTAGGTGGCCTGCTTCTCGGGATCGTCCCGCGTGGTGTCCAGCTTGGGGTGGAACCACTCCCACTGTGTGGTGCGGTTCAGGGACTCCAGGATGGACAGGGGGTCCTGGGGTCTCTGGTTCAAGAGCTTGGTCAGCAGGTTCACTAGGTGCTCATACCTGTCTCAGGTAGGGGGGAAGAGGGAAGACAGCCATTGGCTCCCGGCACCTTGCTCCGTGCTGTCACGGGAGACCCCCCATCAAGAGGAAAAAAAGCAAAAAAACAAAGAGGAAAAAAAACCCTAGCCCTGGTGAGGCCAACATTCCCATCAGATTCTCAAAATACAGGGAAAGAGCCCTGGTTTTGATAGGGCTAATAGCTTGTCTTTGGACCAGAAATGTGGTGGTGGTGGTGGGGTGGGGGGCTGTGGGACCTGGCAAATGGTCCCTGTAAACATTCTCACTGACATCAAGTCCATGCTGACTCCTAGTGACCCTACAGTAAGGTGACCAGGTTTAAAGCGGGACACCATTGACGGAGGGGGGGAGGTGCTTGATTAAAAATGTGGTCTATATGGACCAAATAGATCGTTCCCTAGCTTGTGCATTCTTTCCAAAAATCGGGACTTTTTGAAAATGCCCAAAAGCAGGACTGTCCCGCCCAAAGCGGGACATCTGGTCACCTTCCCTACAGGACAGGGTAGAACTGCCCCTGGGAGTTTCTGAGACTGCTGATTCGTTTACGGGAGCAGAAAGCCTGCTCTTTGTCCAGCGCAGTGGCTGATGAGTTCTGCCTGCTGAGATGGCAGTCTGTTTGGTTTTGAGTCAGGGGATGCAGGCTACTGCTATTGAGGTCAGCGGCCGTGGAATCGGTAGAACTGCCCCGTGTCGGTCTCCTAGGCTGTGATGCTTTGTGGGAGTAGAAAGCCTCATTTTTGCTCCCTCAGAGCGGCTAGGGGTTTCAAGCTACTGACCCAATGGGTAACCCACCACAACCCCAGACGAGCAAAGCGGGGCTTGGGAGTCTCAGGGGCGGGGGATAGTTTGCAGGTTTAAACAAGGAGGCCAGGGTCGGCCTGACCAAGTGACATTTAAGCTGAGGTCCGGATGAAGTGAGGGG
>NW_022104553.1:25754847-25758410 GCF_000313985.2 Echinops telfairi | reverse complement strand
GGGGAGGGACTTCTTCAAAACATTAGTGGAAAAAATGAAATTGAAAGACAGTGGGATTTTTTCCATGAACTTTTCAGAGCCTCCTCGCAAGTGGGGTCCGGCAATGTCAAAAAGAGGAATACAGAATTGTAGGTGAATGATACATTGGATGGGGTAAGATACAGCAAAAATAAATAAATAATAATGATATATAATAATAAGGGTTCCTGGCAGGGGAGAGGTGGGGGATGGAGGAGATATAAGGGGCGCTGATATCAAAGAGTTCAAGAAGAAAGAAGATGTTTGAAAATGATGGTGGCAGCAATCATACAACTATGCTTGGTCTAATTGAATTATGGATTGGTCTAATTGAATTATGGATTGTTACAGCTGTAAGAGCTCCCAATAAAATGATTTAAAAGAGAAGATGACTACAACATCCTGGTTATATTGGACTGGAAGAAGCCCTGGTGGCGTAGTGTGGTACACACTGGGCCACTAACCATAAGGTCTGCCCACAAGGTCTGCAGTTCGAAACCACCAGCCGCACCAAGGGAGAAAGATGAGGCTTTCTACTCCTGTAAAGAGTTACAGTCTCAGAAACCCATGGGGGCAGTTCTACCCTGCCCTTTAGGGTTGCTGTGAGTCAGAATCAACTCAGTGGCAGTGAGTTTGGTTTGGAAGTTTGATCCCGGGCGTGCAAGACTGTAGTGACATTAGAGAAATAGAACAACATGATGTAGTGTGTTAACTTGTTAAAGGAGGTAGGTGACGCGTGCTCAATAGATGTCAAAAACTGGTACCATTCAGCATATGTTCATAATGGAAACCAGTTTTATTAAGGTAGTAGGAGTGCTAGGTAATCTCATCAAGGGGAGCCATACATCTTCTTTACAGCCCAACTCCCTGCCACCGAGTCAATTCTGATCTGAACAGCCTTGTGGACAGTATAAAGCTGCTCCTGTGGGCTTCTGAGGCTAGAAATCTCTGTGGAGGCAGCAAACGTTCTCCCACAGAGCAGCTGGGGGTTCACACTGCTGACCTTGTGGCTAACAGCCCAACACGTAACCCCTACGCCACCCGGGCTCCCCAAGTCATCTATAGCACCTGCCAAACACCATGGCGAAAGACGGAATCCTTTCTGAGAATGAGAACAAAGTGACACCCCCCACCCCTAGTGGAGGTCCCAGCCAATACAATGCGGCACGAAACAGAAAAAGTGTAATCACGTTGAAACCAGGCTTTTTAACACTGACTAACACTGTCATGGTCTGCAGATGACGTGATTGGGGTGTGCCTGGCATGACAGGATGAGGTCAGCGTGGCTGGGGTGGTGTGAGTTAGGGTTTGTGGGAGAGGAGGAGACCGGAGGGATGATCGGATTGTAATCGCTCCCGTCCACCGGAGCCAGGCACCAGGCGGGGCTCTTGGGAGCAATGTTGAATCTTCACCTCCGCCATGCACCCAAGGAATACTTAGGGCCCTTCCTCTCTGCCCGTCAGAATTTCAAACCCGGTTGAAATTTCAGAATTTCAAACCCGGTTGCTGTGATCTCGGCGCACGTGCATGCAACTGTGCCGAGTGGACACCCCTTGATCCTGTGGGGGAGGACCACACCGAAGGGAGCAAAGGGTAGGAAGAGGTGAGCTGTGGACAACGGGAGGGGGGCCGGCCTCCTCTAGTCAGGAGATCTTGCAGGTCCATGGTTGGGATCTGTTAGGGGACATCCCCCACCCCACCCCAGCTTACTTTCGGCTGAATTCAAGGGTCTGAGGTAGGAGGGGCACGCACTAGAGCTGAAGTTCGGAGAGGGGCAGGGACCTTGAAGGTTGTGGTGATGTGCTGTGTTTCCTCCTGAGAGTACTGGGGAGCCACAGAAGGTTCTAGTCAAGGGAGGGGTGGGGAGCTTTCATTGCTCAAACCTTTCAGTCTCGGCATGACACAGGAGGGTGTTCGGGGGGGCTGGGCTTGTGTATTTCAACAGGGACTCGGCAGCCTTGGCTGGTGCTGTCCTCAGGTGGGGGAAGTAGCTTAGTGGGAAGCACAGGGCTTCCAGCTTCTCTGTGTAGAACAGGGCAGGAGGTGTGGCTGGGAGATAGGAATGTGTGGCGTGCCTTGACAGCATGCTTTTGGTTAAGTGAACCATCACAATCCCCGGGTTACCCAGAATTCTGATTTATGGAGAACTCTGACTTGCCCTTTGAGGCGATGGGAATGTTCCCATGGAGCCCTGGTGGGTTAAGCACGTTGGGTTTTGAACCACAAGGCTGGGGAGTTCAAGCCCACCAGCTGCTCCTTGGGAGAAAGATGAGGCTGTCTGCTCCTGCCCTAATCTACAGCCTCAGAAGCGCTAGGAGGAAGTTCCACTCTGTTCTAGTCTGCCCTGCCCTGATGGTGGTCGGCTGATGAGGCCTGGTGGTGGCAGTGGGTCAGTTGGCAGCTAAAGGCCAGGGTCAGCAGTTCAAAACCACCAGTTGCTCCTGGAGGGTGGGGGAAGAGGAGGCTTTCTACTCCCATAAACTTACAGTCTTGGAAGGGCACAGGGGCAAGTCTACCCTGCCTTACAGGGTGGCTAATGAGTCAGAATGACTCTGGAAGTGAGTCGCTGTTGTATTGTCAGTGGGAGAAATTAGGCTCTGGGGTGCTCACCATAGGTCAGCGGCTCAAACTCACCAGCCGCCCAGTGGGAGCCAGCCGAGCCTGTCAACACTGTTCCTGTCAACACTGATAATCCGAGAAGCCCGATAGGGTCCCTAGATGTTGAAATCACAGTGGGGGGTGTGAATGCAGGGCAAAGCTTCATGCTTTAAAAGCTGTCCAGGTGGCAGTTAGAACTAATTTGTTTCCAATAGGGGGTTTGACTTAACGCTTAGGGACCGATCTCCTTCGTGCTACCACCCCCTAAGGAGCCAAGCCGGCCACAGTAGCTGGCTGCCCCACACGGGGCCATCGCTGGCTGGGGCCCTCCCTGCCTAGGGCTGCCCCCCATCACCGCCCCTTCTCACAAGCTGAGGTCACACCGCACGCTGGTCTGCAGGAGGTAGGCTTTGGCGTTCTGTACGGCCAGCTCTCGCGGTTCGGGCTGGGGCACCTCCAGGTTGTAGGGGAAGTGGAACTCGGAGTAGTGGATACCAGGGTCATCCGGCAAGTAGGGGCCGTGCGGCGTGTCCTCCAGCAGCAGCTCCTCCCGCTGGTAGGGGTTGAACTGGCCGAGGAGGTCCGAGCGGGGGTCCCGGTAGGTCATCTCCAAGTGCTGGAGGAGGCCCGGCTCCACCTGCTGTAACAGCAGGCTGGTCCTGGGCTCCGCGGACCGCCTTTCGCCGGCGTAATACTCCGGGGACAGCCCGGCGCCCGGGTACAGCATCTCTCCCATGTGGGCGTCGGGGCCCTGGAAGGCCAAGGGTATCTGGCCCAGGTGGGGCTGCTGTGCCCAAATCTCCTGCCCCGCCTGCGCCTGCCACTCGGGCGGCATCTGCAGCGGCTCCTCCGGGCCGGCGGGCTGGAGGGAAGCCCCGGGGGTCAGGCCGGCGCCCTCTGACTGCTCAGGGTCAGGCGATGGGTCCCCCATACCTGGGATGGGGGCT
>NW_022104553.1:25748371-25754407 GCF_000313985.2 Echinops telfairi | reverse complement strand
CGCGCGCGCATCTCCCCGGCCCCGACTGTCCCCTACCTTGGGCAGGGGGCCCTCGAGACTCGAGTCCAGGAGTGCGGCCTCGGTCAGCCCGGAGTCATCGTCCATGCTGATAAATATGGCTGGGGCCTCGCACTCGGGCCCCTCCTCCCGGAAGTCCATGGCATCTTCCGGTGGCAGTGGGAGTGGACTCGGCCGGGCTGGGGCTGAGGCTGGGGTGGCGGGCAGGGCAGGGGCCGGGGCAGCGGTGGAGGCAGTGGGGGCAGAGGCGGGGACTCCCAGGCCCCCCGGCTTCAGCTTCTGCTCCTCCTCCAGCTGCCGTTTCAGGGCCTTCTCCTGGGCCAGCCGCAGGCCCATGAGGTCCTGGGGGGGCCGGGGAGCAACCACCGGGGGTTCCAGGTCATCCTGGGGTGCAGAAAAGGTGGACCCGGGTCTCAGAAGTTAGCGGGCAGGCAAAGCCGAGGGTGGGGGGTGGGGCCAGTGCAGCAGCTTCTGGCTGTGTGGGCAACTAACACCCCGCCCCAGCCCACCAGGTCAGCAAGAGCATTCTTGGCTGGGGGTTGTGTGGGTGGGCTGCAGGACCCTCACCTCTTCCAGGGGCCCCGAGGGAGCCTCCTTGGCCTCGGGCTCCTGCTTGCCACTGGCCTCCAGGATGGCCATGATGGAGTTGGGGATGTGCGCTTGCTGCAGCAGGAGGGCCGGAGGGGGCACTCAGGGGGGCTCACAGGAGACACGGTGTGTGCATCCCCCAGCTGGGCTCCCCCTCTGGCCGCCCAGCCCCCTGCCCCTGCCCCTGGCTCTCTGGGGGTTACCTGGTGGGGCGTGAAGGAGCGGACATGGGCCAGCAGGGGCTCGCGGAGCTCAGGGCACTTGTCGAAGACGGCGCCCAGCTGCTGGGGTGGCAGCTGCAGGATGACCTGGAAGCTCTGCGGCTTGGTGCGCTGGCAGCACTTGACGAAGCCCTCCCACACCTTGGGGTACTTCCACACCTGAAGGGGCAGCCGTGAGGCAGTTGGGCTGGCCCGCAAAAGTGCCAGAACCCTGCTTGCACCACATCCTCCCCGCAGCCCTGGAGGCCAAGGCTGGCTGCCCCACACAAACTCCCGGGGCAGTCTGGGCATCAGCCAGAGGTCACGTGGGGCTTAAAGGGGTGGGGGCTGAGACCAGAGCCCAGGCGTATCTGTCCGAGGCCACTGTACCCTACAATCTGCCGCCTGTCACACCCCGCTTCCTGGAATGCTCCAATCCTGAGTATACTGACAACTCAGGCCTCCTGCTGGCCACGGGCACCCCGGGTCCTGGCCAGATGCCATGCTGGGGGTGGCATCCGGCCTGCCCCATCCCATGCCCCCAGCCCCGTTTCCAGCCAGGAGCTGTGGAGTTCCTGGCCCCTGCTGTCCCTCCTGTAACCTTTCCCTGGTGACTCAGTGTCCTCATCCTTAGAATGGGCCCCATCACAGCAGCGTCTCTACAATGACCAGGTCCCTAGTGGGAGCTGCTGTCGAGCTGGCTCTGGGCAGGCAGTCCCATCCCAAGACCAGCTGCCAACCTAATGATCTCCATCTGCACCGTTTCCATGGGTTTATTTTCAGACGTGGATCACCAGGCCTTTCTTCCTAGTCTCCCATTGTTGGAAAGCTCCGCTGAAACCTCTTTGGCATCCTAGCAGCACTGGAGCCCCAAGGGACAGACGGGTGGCAGCTGCTCTCAAGGTGCCCTGGTCGGGAATTGAACCCGGCCCCCCCCCCCCATGCTGTACCACACACGGTACTGGGAGGGGAAGCGTGGTGGTGGTGCAGGGCCTTGGGCCCGGTTGGTTACCTGCTTCATGATGAGGCGGGACAGGATGTTCATGACGAAGCCGCCCAGGCGGGGGTACATGGTCAGGGACTGGATGACGGTCCTCATGAGCAGCATGGGCAGGGGGCTCTGCTCCATCAGCTGCTGCATAACCACGGCCAGCACCTCGGACGTGTACACGTTCCGCTCCGCGAAGCACAGGTTGGTGGCTGCGAGGAGCGGAGAGCAGGCCTGTCCCCTCTACCCGGCTGCAGAGCTGAAGCCAGCACAGGCCCGCACAGGCCCCCACTGGCGGGCGGGGTGGGGAAGGTGACACACTGGTCCCGTCCCTGGAAAGCCCCATCCTGGGCAGGAAGGGAAGACCCCTGCCCTCTCTTTCGGGGGGAGTGGGCAGGTGGGAAACCATTTCCAAGCCCCAGAGACCCGTTCTGGCTTGAGGGGGTGGCGAGCAGGCAGCTGTGACTCTGAGCTCCCCACCAGAGGACAGGGTCAGGAGTGACATCCTGCCATCATCAGGCTGGCCTGAAGAGGGCGACTCTCACCGTGACCAGGGCAGCAGGTGGCAGGGACCGGGGGTGAGAGGAGGGGACCTAGGCCAGGATGGGTGCCCCAGCTCAGCCCCCAGAGGTCTGGCCTTGTCTTGGGCAGGGCTAATGGGGGGGACTCCAAGAGTCACCCATCTTCCCCAAATACAACTTGCCACGGGAGTATCCAGAGGAAGCCTTTTATTGAGCCAGAAGAGGGGCCTGCACTAGGAGGCCAGGGGAGGGGGGTGAGGTGGGGAAGCTGGGGGATGGGTGGGAGGGGTTGGAAGCATAAGAGGGAGGCGGCTGGGAATCTAGGCAAAGTGGGAGGGGGCAGTCGGCATGCCAAACACCTGCTAGAAAGCCAGGAAGCACCCAGCCCTCACTGCCCGGCACCCTGGTCCTGCCTGCTCAGCCTTCTGGGCCTCCGACCGGCCGGCCCTGGGGACTGAGCCCGGCAGAGACCAGGCTCAACCCCATTCCCAGAGCTGTTTCCCGGGAAGGTTTTTGTTAGACAGAAGCAGGAGCTGGCAGGGTAGGCCAAGGACGCTGTGACAAACCAAGCCTCCCGCTCCACCTCCCCCACCCCCACCCTAGCCGTGGCCTTCCAGACCCAGATGCAGGAGGCTAGCCGTTGCAGATAGCACTGAACACTGTTGTTCAGCCCCTGATTTGCAGACAGTAAAATCACAATGGAAAGTCCCCCACCTCCTCCTTCCCTAAGACCCGGACTATAAAACTCTGCACCTCTCGCCCGGGCAGTGTGACTTCTCTGGCCCCAATTAGGGACCCGTGAACCTCGTCCAGGAGTTCTGAAATAAACCTTTGACGTTGTTTTCTACTTTTACCTTCTTCCTGTCCCATTACCAAACCTACCTTAAAGGTTTCTCCTGCCAGCCTCTCAGATGCCCCCTGCCCCCCACTCTGGGCCCTGTGTGGTGAGGGGCGGAGCGAGCCCTGGGTGCTCTTGGTGAGGCTGCCCGCGTGTCCCCAGGCACTGGTACCCCAGCATGCACGGAGTCCACTCTGGGCTTCTGCCAGCCTGGGGAGGTTCCCAGTGCTGCCAGGATGTGGCCCGGGGCTCGGGTGGGAAGAGATGCCCAAGCTGTGGCAGAGAACAGGCCGCCCTGGGGGACAAGCCTCAGGGCAATGACAGCCACCACAAGGGGAGGCCTTGTGAGAAAAGGCCACCGGGCCTGGCCACTGATTGCCTGTGGGACCCGAGGCAGGGTGCTCCCGGGTACCTCGGGGGATGGACAGAGTAGGGGCCTGAGAACTAGTCCCATTACTGGCTTTGGGGTGTGAGTCCATGAACCCCCTGACTGACAAACCCATGTGAGCACATCTTCCTTGGGTGGGGGCCCCTGAGGAGTCACACTCCTCGGTACTCACCCTTAGTCTCGCCCCCTTCCCTAGCCCTCTCTCAACTGTGACCCAGGGGCTGAGGGCTTGTGAACATAGCCAACATAGTGGCTGAAGGAGCCATGTGGAGGCAGCCCTCCCTGAGGCTCTCCACCTCTCTCCGAGGAAGAGGCAGGCTTTGGGCCAGAAGCCTCCCTGGAAACGGGGCTAAAGACGGAGCCCCTGGTGGGTGGCACTTCTCTTGAGCCCAACAGGAGAGCTGAGGTCCCACCGTCTTGAGTCCTTCCGCCTGACATTACCTCTCCGCTGGGTGACACTGGGCAAGTTCCTTAACCTCTCTGGAGTCTGTGTCCCGGGTTGACAGGAGCAGGCCTGCAGGGCCCTTGCTCACTGACTCACGGCCATCGTCAGTTCCCACTCGTGGCAGCCCTCCAGGACAGGACGTAACCGCCCTGTGGGCTTCGGAGACTGGGGAGCTTGACGGGAGCAGAAGGCCGCATGGCTGTTTCACACTGGAGACCCTGTGGTCAGCAGCCCAGCGTGTTCATACCTATGCGGACGCGGGGGTGGGCACGGAGAGCAAGGCGGCAGGCTGGCTGTCCCCGCCTCCCGGGCCCACGCTGGTGACCCGCCGAGCCCCAGCCGTGGGTCTGCGCGCAGTGGGCAAGGAGGGTCCTCAGGAGCCCCTCACCTTTGATAATGGACTTCATGTCACACTTCACAGTGTCGATGTTGTGCAGCGCGATCAGTAGCTCTCCGGGGTTCAGGGGGGACAGGGCTGAGTTCCCCTCACCTGTAGCAGGTGACATCGGGGTGGGGTAGGGGACACAACATGGGCATGGAAGAGGAGAGAGATCCCCAGACTAGGGGCATGGGAGGAAGGTGAGGCTCCCTCCACTTAGGGCTTGGGGACAAAGGGCTGGAGCAAGGGGGAAGATGAGGCCTCCCCTCTACCCCACCCCCACCCCCCTCCCAGGCCCCGGGGTCCCAGTGGCCCCCAGACGGTGGGTGGCTCACATACCGTGCTGTGTGCCCAGCAGGCGGTTGAAGACCTCCTTCACCACAATGGGGTTGAGCTTGATGAGCTTGGGCAGAGCCTGGACCACCTCTTTCTACGGGGGGGGGGGGGCACTCATCAGTCGAGACTGAGGGGCAGGATCGGACCCACCACAGCTGGGCGAGGCCGGTATCCTCCTCCCTCCCACCCCCAGCGCTGCCATGCCGGGCACGATAATCCCCCAATTCCCCCCTCCTGCTGCTGCTGCTGCTGCTGCAGGCGCTACCTTCTCCAGGCCGTTCAGCACGGGGATGAGGAAGCGAACGTCGGGCAGGCGCTTGTGGTACAGGTCCCGCACGCGCTTCACCAGCTCCGGGGAGGGCGGGACTGCAGGGGGAGGAGGAGCAGGGGCTGGGGGGCGTTGCGCATGGGGAGGGCACCTGGGTTCAGGGCAGTCCTCGGGTCAGGTGTGCCACACCTGTGCTGTGAGCAGAGGAAAACCTGGGGCGGGGCTGGGCTCAGGGTGGGAGCAGCCTGCCAGGGCCCTGGTTCTGAGCCTCAGAGGTCATGGGGGGTGTGGGGGTGGAAGGAATGGATGAGGGGGAGAGGGGGTCCCTTGGGGGCACCTTTGTCCGTGAGGCTGTGTAAACACCGGGTGACCAGTGTCTCCGCCCCCTTGGGACAGTTCTCCACCAGCAGCAGCAGTTCCGGGGAGTTCATGCCCATTCCTCGGATCTAGAGGGAGAGGTGGGGGGGGCGCAACCAAGAAGAACCCTGAAGGCAACCTGGCCCACAGCTGTGGGGATGCTGGTGCTTGGGGGGCATAGAAGCATCTCGTGTCCTTCGCTCAATTTTATTGGAACCTGACTTTGTTCAGATCCATGTCCCCTCCCCACCCTGACCTTGTCTCCTGTTGTCCACACCAACCAGTCTCTTATGGTCTGCCCAGACTTTGTCTCGTTTCCTACCCACCCTGACCTCCTATACGGTCTGCTGTCCACCAGTGTCCCTTGTCCAATTCACCTCTATCTCATCTCCCTTCCCGCATCCTTCGACCTGACCTTCTATCTCTATGATCCATCTGGACCTGGTCTCCCAGTCTCTATTTTCCACCCAGACGGTTTCCTGGGTGAGGTCTTATGGTTTTCCTGCCCAACCAGGGCTGCTGAACCTGCCCCACGTCCACCACCACACACAGGGCCAAGGCCCAGCCTTGTGCTCACTCCCCCCCACGGGGGGCCTTTAGGGCCATGTCGGAAGCTGGCGGCTCTGCCCTCTACTAGCCTCCAGCTGAACACCTCACAGGGGCCGCTGTGGACCAGGAGGCTGGAGGATGTGTGTCTGAACATCTTCACC
>NW_022104553.1:25745198-25746234 GCF_000313985.2 Echinops telfairi | reverse complement strand
CCCCCCAGCCATGCCACAATATTACAAATGAGAGAAAACCCCAAAACCACTCCAACAAATATCCAAACCATTGCCAAAAGTAACTTCCAGGGGGCCCCGGCTGGGGAGGGCCTGGGAGCTCAGGATGGGAAAACGGTCCAGTGCAGCCCGCGGGGACCGGGCTCGCAGCCTGGGCGCACCTTGTCCTTCTCGTGCGAGCTGAGGTCCAGCAGGACGTGCAG
Source organism: Echinops telfairi (assembly GCF_000313985.2). Lineage (NCBI taxonomy): Eukaryota > Metazoa > Chordata > Mammalia > Afrosoricida > Tenrecidae > Echinops > Echinops telfairi. The sequence continues at coordinate 25,746,013 of NW_022104553.1, read as the reverse complement.
GTACTGGAACTGTCGAGACGGTCGCTTGAAGATCAGGTCTCGGAGGGTGGACATGCCCAGGTAGGTGTGGCTCTGCGGGAGGATGGACAGGCCCCAGTGAGCCAGGCCTCTCCTCTTGGTGACGTCCCCACAGCTCAGTCTGCCCCAGATCCACATCCATCGAAGGGTGGGCGGGGGGAGTGCGCAGGTGGACCTGCAGGCTGCCCTGGGGGCCGTGCTTGTGACCGTCTCCCCACAGATGGGGGATGTGGACAAAGGCCGGGCGCCTCTCTCAGGGCCCCCTCCCTCAAGGCTCCCAGGATGCAGGGGTCCTACTGGGGGCAGGGCTGAAGGGGTCTGATGGGCACCCTCCCCTCCTCCGTCCCCACTGCTCCCCACTCTCTCCTCACCTCGTCCTCGCAGTACTTCCTGATCACCTCCAGGGCGCTCTCGGTGATCAGCGGAGCCTCCAGCACCACCTTGGTGAAGATTCTGGGGGGATGAAGGGGACGAGATGGCTGCAGGGAGGCCCCCACTGCCACCCTGCTGGGTGCCAGGGCTGAGACCAGGCTTCAGCAGCCCAGCACCTCCCCTGTCAAATGGGTGCCTAGCTGTCTCCATGGACTGCCGGCAGATCCTCTGGAAGCCCCAGGTCCCCTGTTCGCAATTTAGAAGGTGACGAAGGCAGACAGCCTGCAGGCCCTTACTGGCATCACTGGCTAGAGGGCCGGGTAGGAACCGGGTGCAAACGTCAGGGCAGGGTTGAGTGTATATACAGCAGCGATGGGTGGGGACAGGAAGGTCTCTGGGCGGGAATGTGTGAGTAGATGCTGGTG
>NW_022104553.1:25743439-25744829 GCF_000313985.2 Echinops telfairi | reverse complement strand
GGACGTGATTTGCCCACAAAGGACAGGCCAATGGGGGATGATGGCATCAGGGAGGCATGACATGCCCGCCGAGCACACAGGCTCCAGAGGGCAGCAGGGGCCCAGGACACAGCTCGGAGGCAGGAAGGGCAGGCGAGGAGCGGGAGTGGTTAATGAGGCCGTCAGCGGATGGAGACAGCGGCCAGTGTCAGGAAACGGTGTGCGAGTTGTCGAGTGTTGTCGAGTGGAACACCGGATCACACTAAGCAGCCACACCATGCGGCCCGAGAGGGAGCGGGGAGAGCTGGGCGGGTGGGGCGGGGAGGTGGGGCCTGCTCACCCGTCCTTCTGGTCCGGTTTCGCCTGCAGGCCGGAGAGCAGGCGCATGAGGCAGTCCTCGTACTTGTCCAGGCTGCCCGTGGCACCGGCGGCCAGGTAGGCGTTGTACTCCTGGTAGAGCCAGGCGAAGGCCAGGTCCAGGCGGGCCCGCACGTCCTCCAGGATGAAGTACAGGACCTCGGACTTCAGGCCCGAGTCGAACTGCGTCACCAGGCTGGCCAGGATCTTGATGCGCACCTGGGGGCGGGGTGGGGGTGGCGAGGTGAGTGTGGGCAGCCTTGGGGACACCACACTGCCCAGGGTTCTGTCCCCTCGAAGAGAAGAGAAGCCATCGACACAGAAGAAGGCGAGGAGACGCCGTGATGCACCAAAGGCACAAAGGGCTTGACGGACGTGCTGCGGGGAGGAGGGGCTGGCCCGGGAAGCCCGCCCATCTGCTTGGTCACGGTTTTGAGCCACGTGTTCAGGATGATGGAGCACAAGCACCCGCAGGGCTTCCAAGGTTGGCCTCCTTCTTGAAGAGTGACTGGGGGGTCCAGAACCAGTGGCCCCTGGGTTAGCAGCTGAGCACTTAACCGCTGCGCCACCAGGACCCCAGAGCCGCGGCCCTGCTACTCTTGAGTCCACTGACTTCCCGCTCCTTAACCTCCGACAACCAGACCCACTGCCCGCGAGTCGGCTCAGACTCCAGGCCTGTCTCCCGCTCTGGTGACAGCCAGCGCTTCGCCACCGGGCTCCTCTGGGTATCAACCAGCTTTCATGGGACAGAGGCTACAAAGCCAGCCCAGGGGCAAGGCGGACACAGGCCACCCGAACCTGGTGGGCGAGGGCACCACGACGTGGCACAGGTGCACCAACCACAGGAGTGGCGGCAGCAGAGGGCAGGCACGCCCTCCCCGCCCCACAAGGCCCACCTGGGCAGCCCCACTGCAAGCCACGGCCCTCTCGGCCCGCAGGATCCGCTTCACGGCCCCCAGCTTCATGGCCTCCATCTGCGCGTCCGTCAGGGGCTTCAGCACGTCGCTCAGACGGAAGATTTTCTTGCGCCCGCCAGCGCCCGCCAGCCTGTGTG
>NW_022104553.1:25734959-25742453 GCF_000313985.2 Echinops telfairi | reverse complement strand
CTCTCGGGCTTCAGCAGCTTCTCCTCCTTGGGCTCCCCCTTGCACTGCTTGGTCTGCTCCACACCTGGGTGGCAGGGTGGCAGAGTGGTGCCTGGCACGCATGTCAGCCCCGCCTGCCCCTGCCCTTCCCCCTCCTCCCGGCCAGGCATCACCATCCTGGTGACGGCCCACGCCTGGACTCCGTGCTAAGCCCCCTGCACGCACAACCGCCAGGAAGGCGCCCCCTTCCTCGCCCCGCTCTGCAGCAAGACAACAGAGGTGTGGCAGGACGCGCACACGCTCACCTCTGGGGCCCCACAGACAGTCCGGGGTGCCCCTTCTGGAGCCCTGGCTCGGGGCAGCACCTCGCGATACAACAGGACACCCACCTGGCCCCAGCCCCGCGGCCGTCATCTGCGTGGCCATGAGCCGCGCCAGGTGCTTGATCTGGGCCTCGGTGCCAGCCGACTCCACCGGGGTGTAGATGGCCTGGAAGGAGGCGGGCATGGCCTCGGGCAGGTACACCATGCTGATGAGGACCTGCAGGGAGTCCCGGAGAGGAGCCAGCTTCAACCAAGAGCTCCCCGACTCATCCGACCACGCTGGCACCCCCTGTGGGGACTACAGCGGCGCTCAGGGCCCCAGGGTTGCTGGAGGGGAGCTGAGCCAGGAGAGTGGGTGCTGACAGCAACACACGTCAGGAGGGCCGGGGAAAGTGGGCCCGGGGTTGTGGCTCAGGTTGAGAACCGCTGCTCTAGGCATACTCTGCAGAAAGACGATGATGAGGCACACACTCTAGGTAAAATACCCCAAAGCAGGGCACGGGTGAGAGGTGGCAAACGTGGCAGGATTAGAAGGAGAACCAGTGTTTATATTGGGCCCCATCAAACACACTCAGGCTAGACGCCCGGCCTCTCCCCAGACCTCACCAGGTTAGCCACGTTGTCAGGTGTCAGCAGAGGCTGCAGGAACTCGGCTGTGATGTCCGTGTCCGACTGGCCCGAGAGCTGGGCGGAGGCCTTGGAGGGTCCCGAGGGTCCCGACTCCATGTCCTTGTCCTCGTCATCTTCCCCCAGGTTGGGCTCTGCGATGGGGGGGAGGAACAAGATGCTGGGTCCAGAGGGGGAGGGATCTGGTGGTCGCTGCTGCTGGCCAGCCTCGGGAGCCAGGAGCAGTGTGCCCGGCAGATGCAGAACTGGCTCCAGCCGGGACCCCTGCCTTCACTCTGCCATGTGACCTTAGGCCTCTCTCTGGGCCTCCGGTCTCATCCGGGGAATGGGAATAGGCTGCTCCTGCCTGGAAATCATAGCCAGCAACAAGAGGCCAGCGTTCTTAACGGAGAAGCCAACCATCGATTCCTCAGAGCTCTCCCGTGGAGCAAACCCCTAATTCTCTCTGAACCCCCACTGAACTTCACTCAGAATCAGGGCCGTGCACAACCAAGTATTGCGTGTGCCTGATGTCAAACAGGAAGGTGGACGGCAGCTGCTGGCAGGAGGGGTCTGGAGCAGCACCCAGCAGTCCGCGTGGAAGGAGTAAACTCTCAGTGACTTGTACCAGCCTGCAGGACAGAGGAGAAGGGCCCGGGGCTCCCCAGGCTGTCTGCAGAGAAGCAGACGGCATCCTGTCTCTCTCTCTCTCTCCCCACCAGGGGCAGGCCTTGGGGCTGGCACCGGGGTGCCGCACCGCCGTGCTCCTGGAGGAGGAGGGACAGTGGTCTGCCATCGGTATGGGAACGGCATCATCCGTGAGCGCGGAGACCAGCGCCAGGGTCGGACGGGTTAGCTCCACCCCCCCCACCCCCCGGGTCTGCTCACCGTCCCGTCAGAAGAGACGGACGACCCCCGAGCCCGGGACGAGAGGGAACTAACCTGCCCGGGAAGGAAGCACAGGGACACAGGACGGGCCTCCCAAGGGCACTGGGGAGGACGGGCCATCAGACGGACAAACAAGAAGGACCCAAGCCAAGGCCACTGGCCCCGTATAGACTCCTCACGACCCGGAGGGACAGAGACCTGTCCCACTGGGCTCCCAGAAGGTCAACCTTGCGGAGGCAGACGCCTGCCTCATCTTCCTCCTTCGGAGGGTCGCGAGAGCATGTGTGGCTGGCCTCTGGTTTGCAGCCGCGTCCTGGCCTCTGCGCCGCCACCAGGCCTCCCGGGCGTCACCTGCATCTCGCCAGCAGGAGGCCAGACCCAATCCAAACTCCCTGCCACCAAGTCCGATTCAGTGACCCTAGAGGGCAAAGTGGAACTGCCCCGGGGAGTTCCCAGGATGTGAAGCTAAGTGCCATGGGAACAGGAGCTCTGGCAGCACAGTGAGTTGCGTGCTGGCTGCGACACACAAAGTCAGCAGTTTGAACCCACCCGTCGCCCCTCGGCAGGAAGAGGAGGCTTTCTGCTCTGGTAGAGGCCGGCAGCCTCGGAAACCCCCAGGGGCAGCTGTGCTCTCTGCCTTGTGGGGTAGTGGTGAGTCAGTACTGGTTCCCCAGCATCTCCTTGGGCCCAATAAGTGCAGCCAGGCCCTGGAATCTCCTCTCGGGCCCCAGGCGAGCACCTTTCACTCACCCAGCTTCATCTTTTTGAGTGTGGGGTCTGAGTCATCCCGGGGCCGCTTGCGGGCATCCTTGCTGCTGGGCATGTTGCGGGTGATCTCGGCCTGCGGCGTGCCCAGGTCCACGAGCAGGGTGGTGATCTGGGCCTGGAACTCCAGGGAGGCCGGGTGCTTCAGTACGTTCAGCAGGTGCAGCTTGAGGTTCTTGCGGACACTGCTCACCTGGGACTTGGCCAGGGTGGGGGGCAGGTTGGCTGTGGGGAAAGAAGCAGGCGCTTGGTGCTGGAGACGGGCCTTGCGGTGGCTCTGGGGCCATGCTTTCCAACCCCAAGCTTGGACGACAGAAGGCTTCCAGGCCCACTCCTGGGAGAGCCCCTATGCCCTGGGACCTAGCAGGTGGCCTTCCTCCTGGACCAGCAGAACCAATCAATCTTAAGATGGAGAGCAACACACCCACCCTCCTGTGCAAGTCACATCCCACCCACCTCAGATCTGGAAACCTGAATGGGCCTCCCGCCACCCCCCTCCCCCAGGCATGCGAGAGCCCCTGGGTGATGCAAGAGGTTAAGAGGTTAATGGGCTGGCCACTGAGGGATGCTGGTTCTGGCCCACCCAGAGGTGACTGCAAAGAAAGGCCTGGTGATCTTTGGAGAAACCAGCCACCAAGCACCCAGCTCCTGCCTGACCCCCACGGGGTTGTTGTTTGTCTGGGAAGGTTGCAACCACCGTTTCCACCTCCATACTTTCCCAACCGATCAGCCACAACCACCTTATCCGTCGGTCCTCCTGGCACCAGAAGGATTTGCTAAGGCCTGGCAGCCAGTCACCTTGGTGAGCGATCTGCCCCTGTTCCACAGCCAGGTAGGACACCTGCAATGTCGCCAGCCCAGCGCCCAGTCTCCCTGCCTGGGCCAACAACACCACTCTCTCTCTCCTCTGAGGACACCACCTAGTCTCCATTCTCAGACCAAGTGGCCACTTGGCCCAGGGGGGCCAATAAGGAGGCGGTATCCCCTTGGTCACTGTTGATTGGTTCATGGCCAGGCTCACAGAGGAGGCCTGGCCAATCAGAAACAATGAGCAGCAGCCAGGGGGGCCAGGGCTGGAATGCAGGGGAAGGGGACATTCTCTGATCCCTGGGGTTGCTAAGCAGATGGAATGGGAGCCACTTGGGAGTGGAGCTCTTTGCTCCCAGGAGGAAGGAGTGTGCCCAGGGCCAAGAGAGGAAACCATGGGGAGAGAGGAGCCCCTGGCCCCCAACCGCTGCCAATTCTCGCAGCCTGCTGGAGAGGAAGTGATGAGGGCTCCCTCCGTGGAACGACCCCCACTTGTTTCCTCTCTCTGCTGTTTCTCATCGAGATGCTGTCGGGGGCGGGCTGGAATATTTTAAAGCATTTGGGGTGTCATCTCACCCACCTTGTGAGGTGCCCTCAAGTCAGTGCCGACTCAGGGACCCTGTGAACAAGGAGGGCAAACCACTGCCCCGCCGGGCCTGGGCCATCCTCATTCTATGAAATGCGGCGTGCCCCGGAACAAGTGTTCCTCTACACACCAACCGAGACACCATAGAAGCCCGCGGACCACCATCACTTTAAGCACAGGAAGAGGAGCCCCAGCAGAATACGAACAGGACACATTTCGGCAACCGAATAAAAAGCACGAGGTTACATCGCTGTCAAGTGGGATTAACCCCAGCAAGGCCAGGGTGGTTTCCAGTAAGGAAGTCAGTGGGAAAGGCGTGTCGGGCCCTGTTGAGTAGCTCTGACCGCCACCCTCCGCACAACAGAAGGCCGTGCCCCCCTCACAATGGTCATTATGTCGGAGCCACGGCTGCAGCCACGGTGGCCGTCCGTCTCCTTGAGGGTCTTCTCTGTCTCGCTGCCCCTCAACTTGACCCAGCACCATGTCCTTCTTCAGGGACCAGTCTCTCCTGCTGACACGTCCCGTGTGTGAGACAGAGTCCTGCCCTCCTCACGGGGTGTACCCCCTCCCCTTTGCCTGGACACACCGCAGTCTTCAAAGCCAGGTCGTGGAGGCACCCCAGAGTCCTGCCTTAACGCGAGGGGGCGTCAACAAGCTCGTGGAGAAAGGGGATGAAGAACCCCGAAACCAAACTCACGGCCACCCAGCCAACCCGGGGACTCACGACGGCCACGGGAGGACCGAAAGACGGTGGAGACTCCCACAAACGTTTGGGAGCCCCCTCCTGTGGAGATTCTGTCCTGGCCCGTGGCCCTCAGGGGCTCATCCCCTGGCTGACATGGCCTCAGGAGAGCCCAGGATGGCCAGGGCAGCGGGGCAGCCCAGGGGCCCACTGACCGTGCAGGGTCTCGTAGGCCTGGATCACCTCCGACATGAACATGGGCCGCTGGCGGGCGATGTTGGCGAGGGCGCCCAGGGCCGTGGTCAGGTTGATGGAGGAGATGGCCGGGTGCACCATGAACTTCAGCAGCTGGTCCAGGGCCGCCTTGCCCTCTTCCCACAACACGTCTGGAGAAAAGAGCCAATCAGGAGGGGCCGGTCCCCCGTCCCCAGAGAAAGCGACCCTCGGAACCTAAAGGAAGGTGGAAGGCGCGCCCTGGTGCGCAGGCACTGTGAACAGCTGAAGGGAGCACGCCGCTCGGGAGCTACAGGGCCCCAAACCACCTCACTTCCTGCCACCGTCCATCAGGCCCACAGCGACCCGTCCCGTGGGTTTCCAAGACTCTACAGAAGGAGAAAGCCTCATCCTTCGCCCATGGAGGGGATGGTAGGTTGGAACTGCTGACACTGTGGTGAGCCACCCAAGGTGCCGTCCTCGACGACACCAGGGCTCCTGATGGGTCCCAGGAGACTATGTCAAGTGTCTAGAAACTTCCTTGTGTGGTTGTTCAAAGCCTCAGCTTGCAATAGTGGAAGATGAGAGTTAAAAAAAAAACACCAGAAAACGTTTGTCACTAGCTGACTGTATGAACTCTGCTGATGTGAAAATTTAAAGGTGGGGAGGGTAGAGAGGGAGGGAAAAATGAGCTGATATGAAGGGCTCAAGTAGAAAGCAAATGTTTTGAGAATGATGATGGCAACAAATGTACCAATGTGCTTGACACAATGGATGGATGTATGGATTGTGATTACAGTTGTACGAGCCCCTAATAAAATAATTTTAAAAGGGAGGTGTGTCTATTAGCTTAAAAGGCCCGTGTCCCAACCCTCTCAATCCAGCCCCTGAATGTTAACCCTTCATGTCCCGATGACACCCGTGGTTTAAAAGGCTCGAATACAAAATGACAATGCCAACAGCCATCAAGAGACAGCTGCTGTGGGAGAATGTGCTGTATCCATGGTGAGGGCTGTAGTGAAGCAATGTACCCCAATATTGGTGCAGGACCGGCCTGACTGTTGAGCTAAAAAGGCCGTCAACCAATACGGAGAAGCAGCCCAAGCCCCGACACAAGGCACCCCCCGCCACCCCGCTGCAGCGTGGATGCCCGCTCCCAGTGACCCTTGCTCGGCAGGGTTTGAGACTGCAGATCTGCACGGGTCAGGTAGCCTCAGCCTTCTCCTGCGGAAGGGCTGGTGGGTTTGAACCTCAGACCTTGCGGCTGGTTAGCAGTGTGCTCGATCGTTTGCAACGAGGAAACCGGCACGGTCTGAGGCACCTCACAACCAGCCTGTGAAACCAGAGCTGCCTCCCCGCGGCGACAAAGCAAAGGACGGAACCGAGAAGAAACCTGTCCGAGCTCACCCGGTGTATGGCGGGGACGCCGGTTGCTGGCCGAGTGAGTGGCAGGGCTGGCAGGGGCTCATCACCACCATGCCATGCTGTTGCCCAAACCACACGACAGCCAGCGGGGAGGGGAGGCAACAGGCAAGGAGCTGCAGGGTCAGCGCAGCGCTGGCACACGCGCAGGGGCGGGGAGAGGGGCACTCACGATACTGGACGTAGGGGTGGTCGCGTGGGATGCGGTCCAGGCTGATGTCCTGCTCCTGGCGCCGGGGCACCTCTGAGTCGGCCATGCGGGGCGACAGGGTGACGATGAGGCCCTCCACAAACTTGATGGCGTGAGTGCGGATGCCGTCGTTGTCAGAGTCTAGCAGCAAGATGATGTCCCCGGCCATGGCAGACACCATGTCCCAGCAGGCCTCCTGGAGCTCGCTGATCACCCGGGACTTCACCATCCACTGCCAGCAGGCGGGCCATGGGGGGACAGAGGGGCAGGCAGACAAGCACAGAGAGGAAGACATCACGTGTCGGCAGCTTCCCCTGGGACACACTTCGTGAGTTCGAACTCTGTCCCTGGTCCTGTGCGAGGCTGTGGTGACCGACCTACCAGTACACAGAGTGGCCTCGGGCAAGCGCAGCAAGGCTGACCTCCAGGGCGAGGGAGGAGGGCACACGATGCCCTCGCTGTGCTCCCATTACCCAGCACCGCTCCCTTCACAACGTTGACCGCAGGCCACCGTTCGGATGACACTCGGACCCCTTTCTGTCTTCCTCCCTGGGTGACAAGTCCCACGAAGGGAGGGACCGCACTGTCTAGGCACAGAGGAAGTGCTCGGGGATGTAGGCTGGGTGGGTGGGTAAAAGGCAGGCTGGGTGGATGGGAAAAAAAAACCAACTCACTGCCACGGAGTTGATTCCACTCCTAGAGACTCCATGGACAGAACAGCCGGCACCTGAGGGTTTCTGCGCTGTCAATCTTTACAGTGGCCAAAAGTCTCATCTTTCTCCTTATGGGGCGGCGGGGGGTTCAAACTACCGACCTTGTAGTTAGCAACCCAACTCCTAAGTCAGTACACCACCCGCGCTCTTTAGATGGATGGAAGGATGAGGAGATGGGAAGAGTGCCTGAAGGAGAGATGTGCAGTGGGAGAAAGGATAGAATGAATGAATGAATGAATGAATGAATGAATGAATGGGTATATGGAATTAATGGAAAAATGGTTAAAGAAATAAAAACAAAAAGGTGGAACGAAGGAGAG
>NW_022104553.1:25729929-25733453 GCF_000313985.2 Echinops telfairi | reverse complement strand
GGACTGGATGGACGGGTTGATGGAGGTGGGGGCGGGTGGAAGAACAGTGCTTCCCTGACGTGCAGACTACATCGGACGCCCTTGCTGCATGCCCACCCCAAGACCAAGAGCGTTCATGCCCGTAGGGAGTGGATGTGACCGTGGCGTTGACTTGTAACGGATTTGCTGGTATGGAAATGGGACGTCCTGCGGTGGGCAGGGAGGGCTCACCTGCAGGGCCACCTTGTAGAGCTGGGTCATGGTGAGAATGGCCTTCTTCACCACGTTCACGTTCTCGTCCCTCAAGAGCATGTTGAGGTTCGCGATCAGTTTCAGCAGTAACTCGATGTCTCGTTTGCTGAGGGAAGGCAGGAAGGTCAATGAGGTCTGAGGTCGGGGAGCGGGGACGGGGAGGGTGTGGAACATTCTGGCCAGTGTCCAAGGGGATCGGAATGGCAGCACGAGGCTAGTTGGGGGAGGGCAGGGCCTGCATCTGTCTTGCTTGCTGGCACACCTGGAAGCTGAGGACGGCGCTTTGTGACCTCGGACAGGGCTGCCCCTGCATTCTCTCTGTGTGTCCATCCTGGGTACCCAGATTCCCACCCTACTTTCAACTCCACAGCTCACAGAGGCAGTAGACCACCTGAGGTTCATACGAGCTGTGTGAGCCCCATTACTAATGAGCTCGTAGGTGGTTGTTTGAATTAGGATACTTGTAAAATGTTTAGAACTATGCCTGGTGCATAGAAGCAAATACCCCCAGTTGATTCCAACTCACAGAGACCCTGCCAGACAGAGAACTGCCCCACGGGGCAGTTCTGAGATTGTCATCTTCCTACAAGCAGAAGGCTGCACCTTTTGCCCACAGAGTAGCTGTTAGATTTGAACCATTGACCCCTTTGTTAGCAGCCCAGTGCTTTAACCACTGTGCCTCTGGGGCTTGCTGACACACAGAGAGCCAGCCCGCTGTAAACGTCAGCCACCATGATCCCTGGGAAAGGCCTTTGCTTTCTCTACCCGCCTGTCTGGTTCACAGACGTGATTCCTCAGGCTGAGGGCTCTGAAGGTGAGCTTTTCCCTCAGGGGAGACCTGGGGCCTCTCCTAGGAGGGCCTCGTGGTTTGTTGGAGAAGAAAACTGAGCCCGATTCAAGGACCATGAAAGGGACAGAAAGCTGCTCCTGGAGCCTGGGGCAGGACGCGGGAACCACTGTCCCAGTACAGTTGTTCCTACAACTGGAAACCAGGGTGTGCCGGCCCGATCCACAAAAGAACCTGTGCCCCGCCGTGAAGGCAGGAACTGCCCCGGGTCCCGGCTACACAGGTATACTCTGCCACCTGGGACAGGTGCCCAACCTGTGAACAAAGGGACTCCTGGCCCCCTTGGGAGAGTTCCCCGCAAAGGACTCTTCAGAGAGGGACAAGGGAAGGGCCTGGAAAGGCAGAGCCAATGTTCTGATGGAGGAGGCAGACCTGAGGAAGGAGAGAACCAGGAATCTGATGATCCCAAACTTCTATCAAATGTGTGTCTGGTGCGCGTGAGAGGGACGGGAGGCGGAGTTGTAGGAAGCAGAGGGTGGGGCCAGGCCCAGAGAGCTAGGTGCGATTGCCAGCTACCCCCTCCCCACCCCCACCCCACCGCAGTCCCAGGCCCCCTCCTACCAGGCCTCCTCGATAAAGCCGATGACAAACTTGCGCACTTCGATCGACTTGTCTGCTTGGAAGGTGATGATCTCCTGAAGAGTCGGGAAGAAGTCAGGTCTGCGCTGTGCCAGGATCCTCCCTGCTCACCTCCTCCCGGCCAAGCCCTGCATCCCCTTTGTGACACCGGGAATCCAGGGCAGATGAAGCCCTCAGGACCCAAGAGGAGAGTAGCGGTACCAGGAGGGGGAGGGAGGGTGGGGGGAGAAAGGGGGAACTGATCACAAGGAGCACTCACGTCCAGGAAGTTGTCCAGCAGTGTGGGGTCTTTGTTGATGATCAGCTCTTGAACCTAGAAAGAGAGTAGGGGTGGAGAAGAGACCATCGGTAAAACCGGGGCCGACCGGAGTCTTGGTGGCGTAGTGGATTATGCAGGTCAACAGTTCAAAGCCAGCAACCACTCTCTGGGAGAAGGATGAGGTTTTCTACTGCTGTAAAGATTTACAGCCTTGGAAACCCACAGGGGCAGTTCTGCAATTCTACTCTGTTCTTTCGGCTCACCACGAGTCGGCATTGACTCAATGGCAGTGAGTTTAATCAGGGTAGAGGGGAGAGTATGGGGGGGTGGGGAGGTGGGGGGAGACAGCAAGGAAGACAGCCGGTCAAATGGTTCAAATCCTGGCTCCACCTCTCTCTACCCTGGTACCGGGCAAAGTGCGTCCTTTCTCTGAGCCTGTTTGCTCCTCTGAAAAATGCAAAGATAGCGATCTGACATGTAACCCCCTCCCTAACACAATAAAAAGCTAAAGTAACAGGGGGACTGTTGTTTTGTTTTTCACTTTATTTTGTTGTTTTGTTTTGTTTTGTCTTGTTTTTGTGCTCATGATTATCTCTGCATGTCTGTCTAGATAAGAGATCTAAAATCCATGGCGAGAAGGGCATAGGATGCCTGGTGGGATTTGATCAAGGGCAACGCAGTCGAGAGGAATTACTAAAACCCAAATGAAGGCCGAACATGATCGTGGGTCAAGAGGAAAGTAAAAGGAAATAGAGGAAAGAACTGGGAGGCAAAAGGCATTTATATAGGTCTAAATACAGGCATGTACATAGGTAAATATATTTATATATAATGATAGGGAAATAGACCTATGTACGTATATTTTTATGTTAAGTATTAAGGTAGCAGACATTGGGCCTCCACTCAAGTACTCCCTCAATGCAAGAACACTTTGTTCTAATAACCTGGCATTCTGTGATGCTCACCTTTCCTACAGGATCACTGAAGACAAAGCGGGTGCATAAGCAAATGTGGTGAAGAAAGCTGATGGTGCCCGGCTATCAAAAGATACAGTGCCCGTGGGGTCTTAAAGGCTTGAAGATAAAGAAGCAGCCATCTAGCTGAGAAGCAACAAAGCCCACATGGAAGAAGCACACCGGTTGTGTGATCATGAGGTGTCCATGGAATCAGGTATCAGACACCAAAGACCAAGAACAAAAAAATCTTATCGATATGAATGAGGAGTGTGAAGGGGAGACCCAAAGCCCATCTGTAGACAACTGGACATCCCCTCACAGATGGGTCACAAGGAAGAGATGAGCCAGTCAGGGTGCACTATAGCACCAACGAAACATACAACTTTCCTGATTCTTTAATGCTTCCCCCCCACTACCAGGACCCCAATTCTACCTTACAAATATGGCTAGACCAGAGCATGTATACCGGGACAGATAAACCCCTCAGGACCAATCATGAGAGTAGCGATAGCAGGAAGGTAAAAAGAAGGAGGGGGGAGAAAGGGGGAACCGATCACAATGATCTACATATAACCCCTCCCAGGAGGACGGACAACTGAAAAGTGGGTGAAGGGAGACAGCAGCCTGTGTAAGACATGAAAAAAAAAAAAAA
>NW_022104553.1:25723662-25729524 GCF_000313985.2 Echinops telfairi | reverse complement strand
AAATGAGGAGCTGATATTAAGGGCTCAAGTAGAAGGCAAATGTTTTGAGAATGAGGATGGCAACAAATGTACAAATGTGCTTGACACGATGGATGGATGGATGGTGATAAGAATTGTACAAGCCCCCAATAAAATTATTATAAATTTAAAAAAATAACGTAGAGAATGACACTGTGAAAAAAACAACAACAAACAACACAGGAGGATCTTAAACAACAACTCAGTGGACTGGTAGCAGGTCTTGGTCCCTTGTGGACGGGACGGCCCAGGATCCCACCTTCCTGAAGTGTGCCATCTTCCACCTGGGCATCAACGATCTCTCCCATTCCCATTGCCGACGCAGCAACGAAAACCCATCTCCTGAGACCCAAGTGTGCCTGCTGGGCTCTTTGGGACCCGTCCTTCCCTGGACATTCCCGAGGGGCTCTGGGGTGCTGAGGGTTAAGTGCTGGGCCTGCTAACCACACAGTCAGTGGTTCAAACCCACCAGCCGCTCTGTAGGAGGAAGATGAGGTAGCTGATCCTGTCAAGGCTGACAGGACTCTCACACTGGCAGCAGGATCCCAGAGCAGGGAACGCAAATTCCCCCTCTTGTTCTGAAGCCTGCCCACGCCCACATCTTTTGCCTTTGCCCAGGCGATGTCCTCTGCCTGAGACTCTCTCTCTCTCTCTCTCTCTCTCTCATTGGGCCTGTCTCTCTCCTTATCCTCTTGTCTCAACTCCTCCAAGACGCCCTTCGGGACTCACAGGCAGGGTCAGTTGGCCCTCTGGGCTTTGGGCCATCACTGTGGGGCGGTATCTGTATTTTCCTAATCAGACCGGACCCTGGTAGGGAGGAAACACACAGAGGGCAGGGCCAGGGACCAAGAGTCGGGACCCAGGATTCAAAATCCCCAGTTGGCCGGTTCCTAGAGGGGTGCCCTGGAGCTTAAAGCACTAGCTCAGGGGCGCTGCTCCCCTCACTAGCCAGCGGGGATGAGACTTCCTGGGGGGGAGTCAGGAAGAGTTGCTGCTGGCACCCAGAAGTGCTTGTATGTGGACGCTGGTGCCAAAAGCTCAGACATGGCCTTTCGTGCCTTGCAAGGGCACCACGTGACTGGGGGACCTGCGGCCACCCAGGGGATTGGCTAGCTGCGAAGAAAGTGCGCGGCACCCTTTTGGGGGGTGGGGCCCTGCTAACAAGGTGGATGGAACTCTCTTGAGGAACCGGTCAGCTTTGCCATGCTGCTAGGTGGCAGAGGGGACAAGATCACCAATACCACAGAGGAAGAAATGGATGGGAACGGAGCCTGTCCTTCCGAGTCAGAAGACAGAGAGAGAGAGGGAGACAGACAGACACACACACATGTTGGTGGTCGTGGAGCTGTAATACCAAGTACTGGCAGGAAACGACAGCGGTGAACCAGAAGATCCACGTGACGCCGGCACAGTGGGCCGGGAAAGCCCATGGAGATGGGGGCTGAGTGGCTTCAGGCAGGAGGGTTGCTGGTGGAACGGAGGCCCCAGGCTCACGCTGGCAGAGCTGAGAGCTCTGTGACACCTGCCTGGTTGAGGCCAGAGCAGGCCGAGAGACCTGAAGGGCCACGGGGCTGTGGGCCAGGGAGAGGCCTGGCTGAGAACACCGTCAAGAAGCCGTCCCGGCTGGAAAACTGCATGCTGGGTTGTCCCTGGACCTGCTGTGCAATCTTTCACTTCCTAAGAACGCCCCTCGCAGCGAGTAAGGGCTGTGGAGTTCCCTGGGGCCGTTAGGAGAGGAGTAGAGAGTGCCCTGGGAGGGACGGCTGGTGCCCGAACTGGCAAGAAGTGGGAAGAGTGGAGGCCTGTCTGACCTCTGCCTTGGGCTGAGCGGCTCTGGGCGATGTCTCCCTCGTGTCAGGCGTCCTGACAACCAAGGCCTTCTCTTCCACAGCCGCCCCGCTCCCCTCACCTGTTTAAGCACTGTGATCTTCGAGTCATTGGTGATCAGCGCTGCCTGGTTCAGGAGATCCACCACCTGCGGGGGAAGCAGAGGCGGGGGCTGGCTCTACCGAGGCTCAGAGACTCAGGGGTGGCCCACCCAAAGCTAGGGTCGTGACTCCCCACCGAGCCCCTCTCCCCACGCGCACCCTTTCTGAGGTGGTCATGCTATCGATGCCTGCTCCCTCCTCCTGGGTGAAGAACTGAGAGGCCACGCTCCGGCGGGTGACACTGTCCCCACTGCTGGTCGCCATGGCTGCTGTCAGATAGTCCCTGGGGGGAAAAAAGGGGTGGGTCAGGCTCTGGGTCTTGGTGGGTGGGATGCGTGGGCCTACCCCTCCTGCCACTTCCCTAGCCTGTCCTTTCCCTGCCTGGCCTTCCAATGCCCCTCCTCACTCCGGGTCAGACGTGTGTGCAAGGGGTTGTCATCTGGGGGTGACTGATGGCGCTTGCCTTCCCCAATGGACTCCTAGGTCCCCAGGTCCCAGCTCGAGGACTTTATGTCCATCTAGAGGGCAAGCCCCAGAGCATCTGCTGGATGACAGGACAAATGGACCACAGTGGCCACTTGCTGTTTCCACGCTTCCTGTCTCCGCTCCAAGGCTGGCCTCGGACTAGGCCCCAGAACATGCCTTTTCGAATGAGCTCGGAAAAATTCCAACCACAGCACCCTCCCATGCTCAGGACCAGCTAGCTGCGGGAAGGTTTGATCCACCAAGTTGGTGAGAACTACACTGCAGGACATTGGTTCTCCACCTTCCTCATGCCCCGACCCTTTCAGACAGTTCCTCACCTTGTGGTGACCGCCCAGCCATAAAATTATTTTCATTGCTACTTCATCACTGTCATTTTGCTACTGGGATGAACCCAGCGACCCCTGTGAAAGGGTCGTTTGACCCCCAAAAGGGTTGCAACCCACAGCTTGAGAACCGCTGCTCTAGCATATTGAGGGGAAAGGGGACTGGGCGGGGGAGGAGGGGTGCTCAGTGATAGAATTTCACCTTCCGCGAGGGACACCCTGGTTTGACACTTGGCCTGTGCTTCGAGTGCACAGCCCCCACCCGCCTGCCACTGGAGGTTTGTGCGTTCCTGGGACGCCAAACAGGTCTCCAGGCTAAGAGCAGGAAGCAAGGCCTGGTGAGCCGTTTCTGAAAATCAGCCAAGGACACACGCTACTATAGGTGATGAGGGTCGACCCTGGCCGTGGGCAGACCCAGGTGTCACCGTGTGTCACCCGGAGTCAGAGGCCGCTAGCACCATCACCCTGCAGTCAGGCTGGCACGATCATAATACGATTGACGCAGGAAGAGAACAAGGACGCTTGCACCCGGAACAGCAAATGAACGACATAGCCACGCGACAGGCACAAGACAGCACACCGCACTGCTGCACAGGTGAACCAAAAGGCAGACACAGAAAGAAGCAAGGGCATCTGAACGCTGACGGATGGTGACAAGCCCCCACACGTACCAGGTGAAAAGCAGCCAAGTGGTGGACGATGGCACTTACTGCCACATATCCCCCCACCCCTTTTTACAGGAAGTGAGAGGAAATGGAGCAAAAACAAAACAAAAAAACAAAGCGGTGGCTCTGGGGGTTCTTATGGTGAGATGACCATGACAGCCTACTGGGTCGCAAGGCAATATGCACAATTCCATCCATTTTTGTCAAGCGTCTGGGTCTGAGGGGCTAGACTGACCTGAGACCAGAACCTTCATTTCCCCAGGTCTCCATCTCCTCCTCTCTAAAAAAGGGATAGTGTTAGCGCCTAACTCCGGGGTGGGGGTTGGGGGCCCTACTCTTACTAGGAGGCGCGAGTGTCTTCTGCCCATGGGATCGGGGATCCGGTGGGGAGGAGGCTTGGAGAATAGTTGATAAGCCGTTAAGGATAATTTACCTGGTGGAGGGGGGCAGATTCCAGGGAGGAAAAGGAATGATATACACAGTGGTGGATCAGCTCCGACTCACGGTCGACCCTGAGTACCACAGGCCTGACAAGGGTCCGTGAGGCTTGAGCCCACGGCTGCAGCCACTGTGCCAATCCATCTCCTTGAGGGTCTTCCTCTTTTTTTTTTTTTTTTCCCTTTCCTGCAGGCCCTCTACTTCAAGCACAAAGATTTGTTAAGGCTGCTCACCCAAAGGCGATCGTTCAAACCCACTAGCCGTCCCCTGGGGATAAAAAGAAGTGGCAGTCGGGTTTTGTAACCATGACCACCTTGGAGACTTTTGAAGGTGGGGGGCAGGGGGTTGCACGCGAAGTTATCCTGTCCTGGAAGGTGGCTCCCAGTGGAGAGACTGTCCGGCGATGGGGCAACGGCAAGGTCAGCTCACAGAATCCACCAAGGGGCATGCTCAGCGCAGGCCCGGAACTCGGAAGGTTCCCCAACGGGCTGCAATGAACTCCTGCACCCACAAAATCATGCCTTGGAGAATGCCACTGCCAATAACCATCGGGGAATCCCAAATCCGCCCCCCGCCCCCCATACATTGGGGCCCTAGGCGTAGCTTTCATTCATCCATCCATCCATCGCCGACGTCAACCAGGCACTGTCCCGGGAACGGGGCGGCGATCGCCACACACCTATCCCCTGTTCTCCTGGGACTCGGGGTGACAGCATCACACACGAACAGGGGCAGGAACAAATGGGACCGCACGTGACCTCAAGGAAGGGTCCAGCGGCCTATGAGAGCGGGGCAGAGGCGGATTCCGGGGGGTGGGGGGGGTGGGGGGGTGGAGCGAAAGGAGGGTCGGGCAGGGGAAGTGACGTGAGTGGCGGGCCCTGCGGGCAGCGAGGGAGTTAGGCCGAAGGAGTAAAAGGACCGGCGAGGGTCCGGCAAATGCAAAAGGCATGAGGCAGGGGGGCCGCGTGACAGGTCTCCGGGGCCGAATGATCAGGGCGGCTGAGCGTGGTGGCGGTGGGCAAAAGGACAGAGGGGAGGACGGCGGGGCGAGCGCGCCTCGGGGGGCCACGTTGCAAGTTTGCCCTGAGGGAACTGGAGAGCCACGGAAGGATCCTGAGCAGGGGAAGAAACTGAGGCCCTAACGCCGCTGCTCCCCCCTCTTTTGGCGCCTCCGCAGCGCCCCCAGATCTTCAGGGCTCATCCTCCCTTCATTCCCGGGGCCCCACGCCATCCCCCGCTCACCACGGCTCGGGCCTGCGTGCCCCTCGCGCCCCCTAAGCAGCGACTCCTCTAAGACGCTGCTGTCGCCATCTTCCGCTCGCCACGAGACGCTGCGCACGCGCCGCGCGCCGCCGAAGGCCGCCGGGAAATGGAGTTCAGACCGCGGCCTGGCCCCGCCCCTACCTCGCGTACCGAGAGCGGCCTTCCTCTCATCCCCAGAGTGCCTCGGGATCGCCCTTCGCGAGCTTTCTGGGAAATGTAGTCTCTCGACCGAAGCCAGAGCCTGAAGGGGCGCTAGTGGTTTCTGGGAAATGGAGTTCGCCGTGGTTCCGAGTCCCTGGACGGCTGGGGTTGGAGCGTTTGAGAATCTGGCAGGACAGCTCGGAGGGGTTCTGAATCCCTAGGGTGGTCTGATCAGAGGCCCGACTCCTTCCTCCACCTTTGACACTGACCCTCTCTTTACAGTCCAGAGCATTTTGCAGATGTCGGGAGCAGCAGTCGGCCCAATCTATACATTGGGAGTGAGGATTTTTCTAAGGGTCCTCATCAGCGGTACATCGGGACCCCCCAGAACCTGCTGAGCGCTGCGCTTTCTTTCCTCCGCGACTCCAGGCAGGGCTCTCCGGCTATTGGCGCCCTTTTGCCGAGGAGCGCTGGTGGCGTCGCAGATTCCTGTTTGGAAGCCAACAGGCGTTCGGCGGGAGAGAAACGGGGCTTTCTGCTCCCGCAAAGACTTACAGCTTTGAAGATCTTCGTGGGCCAGCTCTACGCTGCCCGATGGGG
>NW_022104553.1:25720848-25723230 GCF_000313985.2 Echinops telfairi | reverse complement strand
CCCACCCCCGGGACCGGAACGGGAGCGGGTGGGGGCGCAGGCCCCGGGGATGCTGGGCTCGGTGAAGATGGAGGCCCACGACCTGGCCGAGTGGAGCTACTACCCCGAGGCGGGCGAGGTGTGTCCTCGGTGGGGTGACGGCGTGGGAAGTGGGGGGGTCGGCGCCGGGGCGGGCGAGGGAGTGGGTTTAATGCGGGCCCCGGTGGGGAATGGGGTGTCTCGTGGCGGGCCCCTGAGAACTGGGGACACGAAGACCAGGTGTGCTCGTCAGGAACGAGGGGACACGACGTGGCCGCGCCGCTTGGGCAGGCGAGCCCGGTGAGGGCTCCAGGAAACGCAGGCAAGAAGGCCAGATCGGAGCGTGACCGCGGAGGCCAGGTGTCAGCGACGCGGAATCCCCGAAATCCCCGGGGTTGAAAGGAGCAAGCCAGAGATAAGAATCGGATCCCGAGCTCCGGGGGACCCGGACAGGGCTGGGGAGGTTAGGAGATACCATTCAAAGCTAGGGGAAAGATAAAGAGCCGGAGGTAGGGAGAACCCGGGAGAGAGAAGGCTGCCTGGTGGCTCAGTGGTTAAGCAAGGGCCACCTGGGAGAAGAGTCCTGACCATCTGCTCCCCGAAAGGTTACAGCCTGTGGACAATCCTCCCTTGTTCCCGTAGGATGACTCTGAGTCAGAACGGATTAGGCAGCTATGGGTTTGGGAGGTGGGGGCTCAGGTTAGAACGTGGTTCTCAAATCGGGGCCTCCGGAGTAGAGCTAGGATATTGGGGTTCAGGGATGAGGATCAAGGTGATGGTCTAAGAGAGGCTCAGGAACAGGGGTGGACGCTCCGCTCGGGAGTATGCGGAGAGATGAGGCTTCTTTGGGGGCATCTAGCATGACGGGGCAGGTTAGAGTTGGGGCTCAGATGGGGTCAGTGTTAGGGGGTCTGAGAGCAGATGTGGGCGTCAGCGTGGGAAGGGGAGTAGTAGAAGGGTGTTTGTTGGCCTGTGTGCCCAGCATCCCTCCCCAGGACGCTGAACCCCTTGGTTTAAATGCTATTAGGGGAGGCTGTGTGTTCAAACAAAGATTGGCAACCTTGGAAAACCCACCCGGGCAGCTCCACTCTGTCCTGTGGGGTTGGTGGGCGTAGGTATCCATTAGATGATGTGTGTTTGGGGGAGAGAGCTCCTCCCTGGCATTCCCCTTTGGGGAACTGGGGGTGGGTTTCTGATAGCCCCCAACCCCCATTGCTCTCCAGCAATTGCTAATGTCCTCATCCAGTCAAAACCTCCCTGGATTTGGCCACAGGGGGGTGGGGGGTAGTAGCTGATCCTAATCCCCTCTGGCCAGCGGACCGGAAGTCCTTCTCCAAGTCTGACTCCCATTCCTCTTGCTGCAAAGATTTCAGACTCCTTCCTTCATTCACTCTGTAGTCTACTGTGTAAGGTGCCCCCCCCCCCATGGACAGTTTCAGGAATTTGGAAGGTTGAATTTCTAAGGGGACTAGGGGCTTGAGGGAGTGCTGTGAGGCAGAATGGCTGTGTTCTCCAGGCCACAGGGGTGGATGTGGGGGGACCCTGAGATCTGGGGGTTCTGGAAACCCCAGCAGGCTTGAGTCCTGGGTTGGACGCAATAGGGTAGATCTCCTGGCTCCCCAGGCCTGCAGGGCTTGGCAGGGTGCCCGGGAGGGGCCAGCCCTGGGGCCCATGGAGGTGTTGGGAATATGAAGGGGCGGAGGCGCGCCTGGTAGACCGCTGCATGTGTCCCTGGTGAGATGGGCAAGGTGGAGACCTGGGGTGGGGGTGGGGAGTGGGCAAGGCGTTTAAAAGGAAAAAGCAACCTGCCCAAGTCCACTGCCGCGAGACCGTTGCAGTCGCCAGTGACCCGGAGGGAGAAAGTTTGAGTGCCCCCTAGGGTGTCCTAGGCTGTCAGCCTCTCCAGCAGTGGAGGACTGCTTCATCTTTCTCCCATGGGTGGGCTTGGTGGAGTCCAGCCTCTCCCCTTTCAGCGACCTGCTGAGTGCTTCACCCATGCCGCCACCACCCACTTTGGGTTGCATGTCATAAGGAGTACGGTGTATTGGGCAGGGGTGGGGGGCATCTATACTGGAGGAGTTAAGATTTGGGATGCAATCTGGATGTCTCCAAAGGGGGGGGGGGCACAATGTGTGTGGACAGACTAGCGACATCAGGAACTGAGGGACAGACCAGAGGTGATCAACACTTGGGCACTGTTTGCAGGTGGGTGGGTGGGGGCGGTAGGGGTCTGTCCTTCAGAAGATGGGGAACTGGAGATGATTTGGAGAACACTGAGAGGTCGCCCCCAGCACCCCTATCAGATGAACCCATCTCCTTCCCTCTGGGCTAGAGCATTTTGCAGATGTCGGGAGCAGCAGTCGG
>NW_022104553.1:25704782-25720206 GCF_000313985.2 Echinops telfairi | reverse complement strand
ACTAGGAGACAGAATTGGTTGGATGGCAGTGGGTGAGTTTGGTTGAGTGGGGGGACTGGGGGGGTGTTAGCAATCCCTCTTCACCTCTCTCTGGATCCCCCTGAATCCATGGCACCCTCCACCTGTGAAGGACCCTCCTCCTTTTGGGGGAGGGGGCAGAAACAGCCACCCAGGGTGAGGTGAGAAGGGGGGGTGAAGGAGGGGAGTGACCCCTGCTTTCTGGGGGGCCATTGTGATGCTGAAGGAAAGAGACCCAGGGAAGAACAGGGTGGGAAGGGGCGATGGGCAGGGGAGAGAGACAGGAAGCCACCCACACACCCCTAAAAACAAGCAAACCAACAAATGTACTGCCTTTGAGTGGATTCCGACTCCCAGCGACCCTTTAGGACAGAATTGAACTGCCCCTGTGGGTTTCTGAGATTCTTGATGGGAACAGACAGCCTCATCTTCCCCCAAGGAGGGCTTGAACTAACTGCTGACCTTGTGGGGAAGCAGCCCAGGGTGCCACCAGGATTCCTTAGGAGGGGTGGGGAGAGAGAGATGGGGGTCCCAGAGCAGCCGGAAGAGAATGGGGGGAGGGAGTGAATAGATGAGGTGGGGACAGAGACAGGCCCTGAGGGGCAAGAGTAGAGGGAGAGCAAAAGAGAGGGGGGCAAATGTGAGACGATTCAGAGGTCCGGAGACAGGACAGATAGAATAACCACCAACCCAGCTCACTGCTACCGAGTTGATTCCGGCTCTTGGCATCCCTAAAAGATAGGGTAGAACTGTCCTAGTGGGGTTTCCAAGATCCTAACTCTTTATAGGAGTAGAAAGCCTCACCTTTCTCCCACAGAGTGGCTGTTGGTTTCGAACTGCTGACCTTATGGTTAGCAGCCTAACTGGTAATCACTACGCCACCCAGGGCTTGGGCTGACCACCACCAATAAAGAGCCCCAAAGGGGACACAAGAGAAAGGAGGAGGCTGGAGAGTTCAGGGGTGGGGGAGACGGAATGGTTTCTCATCCGGGACTCTGCCCTGACCCTGACCCCCTGAGTGACCATGAGAGAGTGGCTTTTCTCTCCGGACTTGGGGACCCGCAGGAGCTTACCGTGCAGACGGGGGACAGCGTGGGATTTGATGCCCACCGAGCGCCAGGGGTGTGGCAGCTCCCTGAGTGCTGTGGGACCCCAGCTAGGGATGGGGTGGGGCTCCTGTCTCTCCGGGGAGGGAGCAGGGCAGGTGGGAGATGGGGCTGGAAGAGGGTGGGAAAGAGCAGCATGGACATCACTGTAAAGTCTATGGGCTAACAAGGCCCCCACGTGTAACTGCTCCACGGAGTTCTCCGTGACGCATTGCCAGGCCTTTCTCCCAAGGCACGTCGGTGTCCCCTGGGACCCCCGACCTTTGGGTGAGCAGCTGTGCCTGTTAATGGCACCGGCTTGGGTGCTGCTCTGAGCCTCTTCTGACTCATTCTGACTCTGGAGGGCAGAGAAGAACTACCCCACCCCCACCCAGGCTCTCCTTGAGCGACTGCCAGGCCATTTCTTCCGTGGAGCTGCAGGTGGGTTCGAACCACCCACCTTTCAGTCAGCAGCCCAGCAGTTCACCAGGAGGCTGCCTGGGGCACCTTCTACCCTGCCTTCAGTTTCCCTGCTCTCTTGTTCATCTGTTTGACATGATCCAGGACCCGGACTGCCGAGGTCTGAATCCCAGTTTTGCACACACACACACCCCACAGGCTGTGGGACCCGGAAACCACTTCTCTGGGCCTCAGCTTCCCAGGCTGTGGATGGATGTTCCGAGAGCAGCCCCCCGTCCCCCCCCACTCCCCCACAGGGCGCGGCTACCAGGCCTGAAGGAGACAGCTCCTGGGAGGTGCCTGGCCCAGCGAGAGGAACCGGCGCAGTATGAGAGACTGCACATCCACCCACTGTCCTGCTGTCCGTTCAGACTCCGGGGGTCGGATTAGAACTACGCTCTCTTGGGTTGGCAGGGGCTGGTTTGTTGGGTGTAAGTGGACACACCTTACTTCTTAGGTTCCTGTGGGTAGATTTGAACCTCCAGCCTTTTAAGTTTATAGCTGAGCACTGAACCGTGGGCCCCTGTCCGGAGACGCCATGAAAGAATGTATAAGGGGGCTACTCAGAGACCCAGACAAGGAGCCCTGGTGGTGTAGTGGTTACGCGCTGAGCTACTAACCACAAGGTTAGCAGTTTGAACCCACCAGCCGCTCTGTGGGAGACAGACGGGGCTTTTTACTCCCGTAAAGATCGACAACCTTGGAAACCCATGGTGGGCAGCTCTGCTCGGTCCTGTTGGGTCAGAATGGACGTGAGGACAGTGAGCTTGGTTTTTGCTTCGGAAGAGACACTGACCCTACTCCGTAGAGCTGAGATAAAGATTTGGCATTTCTGAAAGCAGAATGTGGTTTGCAATCAACGTAGCAAACATTTATCATCGGCGACGGGTTGTTTGCTTGTTGTTATTGTTGTGGCTGGTACAGAAAGGAGCTCCCAAGGGTGAAGCACCAGGCTGTGAGCTGTAGTTTCAACAACACCAGCAGCTCCGCAGCAGAAAAGATGACAGGCCAGGGCAGCGAGGAAAGTCGCTGGGGCAATTCTACCCCACGGCTGAGCGTCGCTGCAAGTCAGACAACAGGAGCCCGTGTGGTGTCGTGGTTACGCATCGGGCTGCGGACCTCAAAGCCGGCAGTTTGAAACCACCAGCTGCCCTGTGGGAGAAAGACAAGGCCGACTTCTCACGACTGTCAAGAGCAGCAGTCTTGGAAACCCACAGGCACACTTCTCCTCTGTCCCACGCGTCGTCAGCTTGCTGGTGTGAGGTTTTGAATTCTACTGGGAGAGACTCAACAGCAGTGGGGATTGCTACATGAAAGACCAGTAGCCGTGCAGTTTACAAGCATGGTGTCTTGGACTCGCTGGCAGGTGGTACATGGGTGAAACACGTGAACTCTGGAACACAAATCCTTTAGATCTTTTAAAAAAAAAGTAATTTTACAAGCTCAAAGATTGGCAGATAGCCATATAGATATAAAACCCGATTGTTAGATAGATTGGAAGTTCTCCGTTTTAGGAGATTCTCAGGACCTCTTTTCAGGGCTCCTCCTGGTGTCCTGATGCTGAGGGAGAGAGACCCAGTTACGTGTTGGGCTGCTTAACTGCAAGGTCAGCAGTTCGAAACCACCAACCGCTCCCCCAGAGAAAGACGAGGCTTTCTGCTCCCTTAGAGAGTGGCAGTCTCAGAAACCCTAGAGGGCAGTTTCCTTGTGCCCTCTGGGGTCCGCGTGATGAGTCGGAACCAACTCCGTGGCAGCGGGTTTGGATTTCTTGGTCTGATCCTCAGGAGGGAGAGGGAAAAGGAGAAGTCCTTATCTTAGCCTTCTTAGGAACATGGCTTTGACCTCGCCATTGTTAGCTGCCACCGAGCTGGTTCGACTCACCAGTGACCCCAGGCTCAGGGAGACGGGACCACGGAGATCCATCCGGGTCAACGTTGGCTGAGTTTGGGAAGTTGGTTGCCCGCTCTTTCTCCCTAGGCCACCTTAGTTGGCCAACACCACTGGAACCTGTTGGGCAACTTAGCAACAGGCAAGCCTATGTGAGGGAGCTGTGCATGAGGTGCCCTGGCTGGGAATTGAACCCGGGCCTTCTGGACGGAAAGCGAGAGAGTTCTACCACTGAACTACCTCTGCACCTCTCGACATCTTGGGCACCTTGAAAGAGTCTCAGACAACCCACTTCGCTTTGGTGCATGAGCACCCAGGGAAGGGAGAGCAGGGAAGTGGGGGAAGAGAGAGAGACATGAAGAGACAGCTTTAGTTATGCGTTGGGCTGTTAACCGCAAGTTCAGAGGTTCAGAACCACCAGCGGCTCCGTGGGAGAGAGACAACGAGGCTTTCTATTCCTGTACACAGTTATAGTCTGTTTAGTGGGTGGAAGGAGATGATGGATGGTGTGAGACACGAAGTAACAATAATAATACATCATTGATCAAGGATTCACTAGGGTGGGAGAGTGGAGGAGGGAGGGGATGAAAGAGGAGCAGATACCAAGGGCTCAAGTAGAAAGAAAATGTTTTGGAAATGTTGAGGGCAACACAGGTGCACATGTGCTTGATACAATGGATGTATGGATTGTTATAAGATGTGTAAGAGCCCCCTAATAAAATGATTCATTTTTTTTTTAAAGGGTTACAAGCTAGGAAACCCAGGGGGCCATTTCTACCCTGTCCTATAGGGTCACTGTGAGTCAGCATCGGCTCCAGAGCAGAGCGTGTGGTTTGTGGTCACGCAATGATTACGTGCCCTGGACTCCTGGACTCGAGAAACACGAGGCTTTCGACTCCCACACAGAGTCGCCGTCTCAGAAACCCACCGGGGCAGTTCCTTCAGCACTCTGGGGTGGTGACGCGTCAGAACCAACTGGATGCCACTGGGTTTGGGTTTGATAGATAGCTACAGAGGGAGCGGAGGATGAACGGGCCTGACGGACAGAGAGGCGAGATGATTCTCTGTAGGAAAAGAATGTCTAGAAACGGCTTGTGGCGGCACCTGTACAATTCTACCTGACATGCCTCGACGATGGAATGACGTAGGATATGATGAGGCCTATAGTAAATCCCAATGAATAATAGCAATCATAATAAGGAGTGAGGCGAGATGGACAGACAGACACCGGCAACCCTGGCAGGTGGAGACCCACTGACCCCTCCCATCTCTCCTTCTCTCCCTGCAGGTCTACTCCCCGGTGACGCCCATGCCCACCATGGCCCCCCTCAACTCCTACATGACCTTGAGCCCTCTGAGCAACCCCTACCCGCCAGGAGGGCTCCCTGCCTCCCCACTGCCCTCTGGACCCCTGGCGCCTCCAGCCCCTGCAGCCCCCCTGGGCCCAACTTTCGCAGGCCTGGGCGCCAACAGCGGCGGGGGCAGCAACTCGGGGTACGGGGGCCCGGGCCTGGGCCTGGTGCACGGGAAGGAGCTGCAGAAAGGGTACCGCCGGCCGCTGGCCCACGCCAAGCCGCCCTACTCCTACATCTCGCTCATCACCATGGCCATCCAGCAGGCGCCGGGCAAGATGCTGACGCTGAGCGAGATCTACCAGTGGATCATGGACCTCTTCCCGTACTACCGGGAGAACCAGCAGCGCTGGCAGAACTCCATCCGGCACTCGCTCTCCTTCAACGACTGCTTCGTCAAGGTGGCGCGCTCCCCGGACAAGCCGGGCAAGGGCTCCTACTGGGCCCTGCACCCCAGCTCAGGGAACATGTTCGAGAACGGCTGCTACCTGCGCCGACAGAAGCGGTTCAAACTGGAGGAGAAGGTGAAGAAGGGAGGTAGCAATGCGGCCCCCTCCAGAAACAGCACCGGGCCCGCCGCCACCACCACGGCGGCCACCGCCGCCATCACCTCCCCGCCGCCCCAGCCCCAGCCCCTTCCGCCCCCCGAGCCCGAGGCCCAGGGTGGGGAGGACGTGGAGGCCCTGGACGGTGGCAGTGGCGGAGTTACTTCCTCCACGCCCTACTTCACAGGCCTGGAGCTGCCCGGAGACCTGAAGCTAGACGCACCTTACAACTTCAACCACCCTTTCTCCATCAACAACTTGATGTCCGAACAGACGCCGGCGCCTCCCAAACTGGACATGGGGTTTGGGGGCTATGGGGCTGAAGGTGGGGACCCTGGGGTGTACTACCAGGGCCTCTATTCCCGCTCGCTGCTGAATGCATCCTAGCAGGGGAGGCGGGAGCATGGTGGGTAGGCCACGGCTCTTTGGGGCCTGATCTTCCTCGTTGACTTTGCCCGTTCCACCGGCGAACATCTCGGCTGGTCTACGGCCAGCTGTGATGGATGACTGCTGTCTCTGAGGGGTATCCTGTTGATCCACTGGGCGATGACCCTCATGGCCCCCTGGGTTGGCCCATGGGGCACTGTGAAGACTGCCATGCTGATTGTTTTCAGTGGTTGATCCATTGGACGCTTGCTAATGGCCACCATCTGGGGTGACATCTTGCTTGGGCCTTTTGGGGGCCGTGATGGCCATCGTTTTGGCTGACCCTTGGGGGCAGGATTTTGATACCGCTTCGATCACACCTTCATTTGGCCCACTAGGTGCTGTGGTCCCTTGTTTCTGGGTGTCCAGTTGGCCACCATCTTGCGTCACCACCCTTCTGGCTCATTGGGCGTGACGATGGCCGCCGTATTGATAAGCACTGGTTATCAGTGGGCATGTCACACACCACAGAAGTCACCACAGCCATAGCCCTTGTGCTGGCTATGGTGTGGGTCCGGTGGGGGAAGGGAATCCTCCTTGGAGACCATCCCCCGCCCCCACCCCTTTCATCCAGGAGAAAACAGAAAGGGCCGGTGAGGGAGTGGGGAATTTCTACTAAGTAATCTGGTTCTTGCCTGGGAAGCGGGATCCTGGCTGTCTGACCCATTAAAGGTACGTTTCCTCCCCTTTCAGCACGTTTCTTTTCCTTGGCCGATGGGCCCTGTGGGGCTCTGAACACCTGCATTTCTGTTCCCGGGTCCCCTCGCCTTTCTGCCCCTAAGAGCTCTGGGGGAGGGGGCAGGAGAGGCATCGACCTGACCTTTGGCTCTTTGCTGTCCCTGACCCCAAGGGCAGTTTGTTCAAAGATAGCAGCCCCCGCAGTGTAGGGCCAGGGCAGCAGGCAGGGGGAGGTGGCTCTACGGTCACCAAGGCCATCTCCCCACCCCCACCCCCCTTCCCAGACACACATCTCTAGCAGGCCCCTCTGAGGATCAGGGAGCCCAGAGCCCAGGGGTTACTCCGTTTGGGTTAAGCTGGGTGGAGGAAGAAGGGGCCCATGAAGTGTTCATCGAAGAACGGGAGATGGGGTGTGCCTGTCCAAGTGTGTGTTTGTGTTGTGACACACTGTCCCAATCCGGGTCCCTGTGGTCTACCCTCAGGTGTGACCCACTGTCTGAGCCCCTTGTGAGGAGGACCCCAGCCTCCAGGCTGGTAGTCTGTTCATTCTCGGGATATGTCTTTGATGTGAGAGTCTCGGGATATATGTGTTGTGTGTGTTTCTTGTCTTGTGTTTGTGATTCTCTTTGGGGTGAGTCTCACCTGGTTTGGTTTGTGTCTCTGCATGAACACACAGCCTCAAAGAATGTGTGTGTGTGTTTGTGTGTGTATGATTACACCGATTGTAGGTCTGCCTATCCTATGTGTGTGTGTGATTACACCCGATTGTCGATCTGCCTATCCTTGTGTTTGTGTGTGTGAGAGAGAGAGAGAGATACCTGTGTTTGCTGGGGCTCTGCCACTGCTGAGCCATGTGTAAGATCAGGTGGAGGCATCCCTGCCCCAGAGGGTGGTCTCGTGTTTCTTGGGGATAAGGGTAGAAGGAAGGGTTCTCCGCTCCTCTGGTCTCTCCCCTAGACTCTTGGCCCCCGGAGCTCTGAGAGAGCAGCTCTCTGGGACACGCAGCTGTGTAACTCAAGGCCCTCACTTTACAGAGTGGCCACTGAGGCCTGAGATGGGAGGGGCTGAGCCAGGGCCTGTCAGCAGGACAGGGACAGGAGGGCAGGGCTGGGCTGATAATGTTGGTCCAGCCCTTACTGTCTATGGTGTGGGCTTGGGGTGGGTGGCGATGGAGACTCCTTAGGCGTCTGCCTCTGGAGTCAGTCAGTCAGTCAGTCAAAGTTGTCAAGCCAAAGACCTTGCTTACCTACCTATGTGTGGCATGTGATGTGTGTGTGTGGAGTATGAAATGTGTGCATGGTGTGTGGATGTGGTGTGTATGGCGTGTGTGATTTGCTATAGGTAGTGTGTACGTGGTGGAATAGGTGTGAGGTGTATGACTGGTATTGTATTGTGGTGTGTGTGCTTGGTGGTATGTGTGATGTAATTGTGTCTGGGTGCATGATGTGTGTGTGATAGTTATGGAGTGTATTCCGCGTGGTGCGATGTGTGTACGTCATGTGTGTGTGATGTGTATGTGGTGTGTGTGCATGGTTGATGTCATTCATGTGTGTGGTGTGTATGTGCTTGGGAAGGATGTGTTATTAGGATGTGGGATGTGTGTATGTGTGGTGTGTATATATATGATGTGTATGTGTGTGGCTGGTGTACATTTGTGTAGCTGATGTACATGTGTGTTTGGTGTGTCCGTGTGATAGGGGTGTGTGGTATATATATTGATGTGTATGCGTGTGGCTGGTGTACATGCATGTGGTTGGTGCATATGTGTGTGGTTCATGTGTACGTGTGATTGTGTGATATGTGTGCCATCTCCCTGAATGTATGTATGATGTACATGTGTGTGGTTGGTGTGTATGTGTGATTGGTGTGTGTGGTGTGTGTGTGGTTTATGTGGACGTGTGATATGTGTGCTGACTCCCTGGATGGGTGTATGTGTGTGGTGGGTGTATGTATGATGTATATGTGTATGGCTGGTGTACATGTGTAGTTGGTGTGTCCATGTGACTATGTGATGTGTATGCCACCTCCGTGGATGAATGTGGATTATGCACACGTGTGTGGCTGGTATACATGTGTGTGGCTGGTATACACGTGTGTGGCTGGTGTGTGTGGTACGTGTGTGGCTGGTATATATGTGTGATTGGCGCATGTGGCTGGTAAACGTGTGTGGTTAGTGTATGTGGTACGTGTGTGGCTGTGTACACGTGTGGCTGATGTGTATGTGTGATTGGTGTGTGTGGTGTGTGTGTGGTTTATGTGGACGTGTGATTGTGTGATATGTGTGCTGACTCCCTGGATGGGTGTATGTGTGTGGTGGATGTATGTATGATGTGTATGTGTATGGCTGGTGTGCATGTGTAGTTGGTGTGTCCATGTGACTGTGTGATGTGTGTGCCACCTCCCTGGATGAATGTATGATGCACGCATGTGTGACTGGTATACATGTGTGTGGCTGGTATACACGTGTGTGGCTGGTGTGTGTGGTATGTGTGTGGCTGGTGTATATGTGTGATTGGCGCGTGTGGCTGGTATACATGTGTGTGGTTAGTGTATGTGGAACGTGTGTGGCTGTGTACACAGTGGCTGGTGTGTATGTGTGTGGCTGGTATACACATGTGTGGCTGGTGTACATGTGTGTGGCACGTGTGTGGCTGGTGTACATGTGTGTGGATGGTGTGTGTGGTATGTGTGTGGATGGTATATATGTGTGATTGGCATGTGTGGCTGGTATACACGTGAGTGCCTGGTGTGTGTGGTACACGTGTGGCTGGTGTGTATGTGCGGTACGTGTGTGGCTGGTGTGACTGGGGTGTGACGTGAGAGCCACGTCGTCTCCCTCTGACTCTGGGCCCGGGCCCCCTCCCTCTGCGTCCCTGATTCTGGCCCTCCCCCGGAGGCTCTGCCCCCCTCCCTCCCCGGGTCCCAGTTCCCGCCTCTACCTGCCACCGCAGGCCGGCCGCCGGCCTCTATTTCTGTCCCCCCCGGTGCCCGCCTTGCCCGGCTGCGTGTCACCCCGCCCCTGCCGCGCTGGCCCCGCCGGCCTGCTGGCTGTGCTGGGCAGGCCGGGGACTTCCTCCCGGTTCCTGGAAAAAACAACTGGCCGCAGAGAAAGGCCCTCAGTCTCCCCGGGCGCCGCCCCCTCCCGCGGCCCGGGGGTCTCTCCCGGAGTGGGCAGCCCGAGGCAGGAAGCCCTGCGGTTTCTGGCTGCTCCCAGGCGGCCTCCGGATCTGGCCCCCGCCCCCCGGCCAACAGCCCAAATATTATTCCGCGGGAGGAGCCGGCGGCGCGGCGGAGGCCCGGCTGAAAGGCGCTTTCAGGGCACCCAGGCCTCGGGCTTCCTGTCCCCAGCCCTGGGCCCCCGGCCGCCCCAGTGGGGACCTCAGGTGGCCAGAGGGGCGGGGTGTTGTTGTAGGGTCCTGGGGGGCGGGCGGGCCCGGCCATGGAGGTGTCGTGGCCACCAGCAGGGCGGGCGTGGGCAGGTGTGACCCTACCCCAGGGACACCCGGCGCCTGTCCAGTGTGGAAAAGTACCACGGTCAGACGTGGGACGCATGGACAGACGTGGGGACGCCAGGGATCGGGGATGGAGGGACGGACTAGGAAACACCTGGGAAGGCCCAGCCACGGAGCAGAGAGGAGCGGCAGGTCAGGGCTCCCCCCAACACCCCCCACTACCCCCAACCCCGCTGTGGGCATGGGAAGGCCCCAGGTGATAATGACACAGACAGGTGATATGGATAGTCCAGGGCCCTGCAGGCGCAATGATTAAGTCCCGAACCTCAACGTTGCGGGTTCAAATCCACTTAGGGAGTCTGTGGGAGACAGGGCAGTAAAGATTCCAGCCTCAGAAACCTTACGGGGCAGTTCTGTTCGTTGACACGGTGGGGGGGGCGGGCCCCGCGATAAGTTAGAACCCCTTCAACACGGACTCTGACTGGGAGGGTTTCCCAAAGTGATTATCTAGTGAGGGTCACTCCATGGTTGGGTGGAGGCGCTGGGGGCTGGGATTTGACCCCTAGCCTCTGTCCCAGAGCCTGTGGACTTAACCTTCATGTTGTTCTAACTGCAGTAACACCATAGTGTCCGCAATCTCAAGCCTTCACGCTCCCTCAACATCACCCCAGCACCTGGACACGACTTGCTATGGGAGGAGGAAAGGGGCACCCCCATAAGCCAGCTGTGTGTCGGGGGGTGACTAGCTCTTGAGAGGTCTGGGTGTCTGCAGTGTGTCTCCATGCAGCCTCTAAGTGTGTGCCCATCCACCCGTGTTTCCCTGTCCCTGAGTTTTCTCGTCCCGGGTCGCTGTGTGTCTGTGGATGTCTGTGCTCACCTTTGGGAGGTGGGGGAGGGGCTCTGTCACAGTATCTGGGTGTCTGTCACGGCGCAGTGTGTGTGTGCTGCTGTGTGATGTCTTTGTCACCATGTCACTATGTCTCGTCTGGCAGTGACACGGCATTTGGGGGGAGGGTGCCACTGTGTTCGTTACGGCACCCCAAATCACTGGTTTCTGTATGAATGTCCCTTGCATCTGTCTCTGTATGGGCCTGTGTGTATCTGGCATTGGGGCCACATGGCCTGCCAGGCTCTTCGCGTCACCAGGTGTCGCGGCGTGTTACTCACTGCCCAGGTCACAGGTGGGCGTGCCCGGTGTCTGATGGTGCCAGCGCTGGGGCCCAGCCTGTCCCACCCTCGCCTGCTGTGAGCCCGGCCCGGATGCTGTTTGGCGTGCCTGCCCCAGGTAAACACCAAGATCCGGAACCCCAGGGCCACCTCCCTTACCTCTGCTCCCTGCCCCTCGGCCTGCTGGCTGGGCCTGGCAAGCCCCACAGGTGGTGTCCCTAAGTCCCAGGAAGACAGGCCCTCCCCTCTCCCAGCCCAAGGTCACCAGCCCCCAGGCTCCTCTTCTGCCCTGTCTGTCTGCTTCTCTCTGGGTGTCATCCCCTGGGCTTCCTGGCTGTCCCTCTTGACTTCCCTGCCACTGCCCTGACTTTCCCTGCCCCTCTTTTGCTCAAAAGCAGTTTCTCCGTCTGTTCTGTCTGTTCTCCGGGTCTGTTTGTTTCCGGGATGAGAGCCTGTTTCCGGGATGAGAGCCTGCCGGCTTTCCCTGGGGAGGGAGCCATGATGGCATCTCAGGGAAGGAGTCCAGCAGCTAACTTCAAAGGCCGGCCTCTGGAGCCCCACCCGATGATCCTCGGGAGAGCAATGGAGAAGGCCGTCACCCATGGACAGCCTCGGGGCAGCTTGGCAGGGTCCTCGAGGGTCCCTCTGAGTGGGCGTGGACGTAGTGGCCACGCTGGTGGTTTGTTGAGCACTCTCGACCACTGGCGAGAAGGTGGGAAGGGTTCGCACCCACCTAGAGGCACCTCAAAGAAAGGCCTGGTGGTCTCTGCTATTGACCGACTACTGACTGGTCAGAGCTGTGGGGCAGTTCTGCTCCTCCGTCACCCAGGGTGGCCAGAGTCAAGGTTGCTGACAACCACCAGCCACACTGCCTCTGCCACTGAGCTTCTGACAGGCCCTCCCTCCTCCCCTGGGTCCCTCTCAGCCTGTGCCTCTCCCTCTGGGGTGGGGGTGGGGGCTGTCTCTGTGGGCCTTCAAGCCAGGGGCCCTTTGGGGAGCCTGTGGCCCCAGCCCACTGGTGTATATATATATCTCTATAAAGGTGCATGCACATCTTATTTATATCTGTACCCAGGGGCAGGCGGGGCAGACACTGGGGCCTTTGTGCAGCCGCTGCCCACTGCCCGGCCGCCAGCCGGCTCCTCTCCCTTCGTCCCTGCCGCCCGCCGGCCTCCACACACCCACCCCCCCTCCACAGAAAGGTTCCTGTGGGGCCTGCCAGCTTCCTGTGCCCGAGGTGTGAGTGGGCACGCCACGGGCGAGGGGGGCAGGGGGCCGGCTGGGGCTTTTTCCAGCTCCAGGGAACCTTTCTGAGTGGAGAGGGTTCTGGAAGGAATAGGATGGCTCCATCAAACTGCTGTCTGTCTGTCTGTCCCCGGGGTCCTTAGCTGGCCTCTCCTTGGGGTTCTCTGAGTCTGTCCCCCGCCTCCCAGATGTCACCAGGACTTTCTCTGTCCCCTGGTGGTCTCCCGCACACATGCATACCCTGCTGCTGGGCAGACGTCTCACATAGATGAGACGCTGCTGTCTTGTCTGTCCCAGGTGATCTTCTGCAATTGGGGGGGGGGCGGCTTTTGATCCTTGGCCCCGCCCCACGTCCCACACTGTTGAATCTCTCTGCTATTCCCTTTGGAATAAAATCCACATTCCTCATTATGGCCCCGGGCCCTGGGGGTTAAACTTTGGGCCGCTCACTGCCAGGTTGGGGGTTCAAACCACCCAACCGCACTGTGGGAGAAAGACGAGGCAGCCTTCTCCTGTGGGGCCTACAGCGGCTCTTCTCCTCTGACCTATAGGGTCGCTGTAAGGTGGAATCGACCGGATGGCAAGAGGCTAGGTTTTGGTTTTATCACGGCAGACAGACAGGGTCAGAGGAGATTGGACCCTGTGGGTTACCTGAGGCTGTAAAATCTTTATGGGAACAGACAGCCTCATCTTTCCCCCCAGGTGCTGCCGGCTGGTTTTAACTGTTGACCTTGCAGACTGCAGCCCAAGGTGTTGACACTAACTGGATGGCAGTAAATGGCAGCATCCCCGACAGCTCCTATCACCTCTCTGGCCTCATTTCCCAGGGTCCTGGCCCACAGCTCCCGGGCTGCTTCTGGAACAAAGCAAGCAGGCTCCTACCTCAGGGCCTTTGCACAGCCAGTTCCTCCCACTCTCCCCGGAGGGGGCGCCCCCCTCACATCCTACAACTCTCAGCTCCAGTGGCGGCCTTTCCCACCACCCTCTCCAAAATAGTAACTCCCCTCACGCTCCACCTCACCCCTCCCCAGCTTCGCTTTTCCTGGGCAGGCAGTGAGGGCAGAGGTTCCCTGAGAGCAGAGCTTCCCTGAGGCTGGTCACACACCGTGGAGGTGGAATCCACCTTTGCTGCGGGAGAAGGAACCCATTCATTTCGCCATCCATTAAACTGGCCTTGTGCTCAGGGAGCCGTGGGAGATGGGTGAGGCTGTCTGCTCCTGTGAAGATTTACAGCCTTGGAAAATCCGTATGGGGCCACTGTGCATCCAAATCGACTTGATGGCAGAGGGGTTTGGGGGTGTAGGGGCTGGTGAGGGATCCCTGGAGGGGCTGAGACACATGGTGAGTGTACTCAGTTGTATACTGGAAGCTGGGAGCTTTGCGTGCACCCTGGAATCAAGACCTGATGATCTACTTCTGAAATAAGTCAGCCACTGAAAAACCTTGGGGGCATCCAACTGGGGCATCCAGGTTTCCGGGAGTCCGAGAGTGCGCCTGGTCACCCCACAGGCTCACAGTCCAGGTTCCCGAGAGTGAGGCCCCAAAGTAGGCAGTGTTGCGACGGAGGAAACCCACGGGGTTATAGGAGCTCAGGCGAAGCATCTGAAGCCCTCCCTAGGAACCAGGGAGGACTTCCTGGAGACTGCGTTAGCCGAGTTGAGCCAGGCCCTGCCCTGGGCACTGGGTGAGCCATACCAAGCCGGCCTTGACATTCTGTTCTCCCCTAAACTTTAGGAGTGAGATGACCTGGCTCTATAGGGCAAATTGGGCCCTTTCCTGATCTCCCTTGGTCCCATGCCCTTTAAGTGACATCCCCTCCCCCACTTTTCTGGGGTACCGTGTTTGGAGCACATCTACTAATTATCTGTTCTTTTCCATCCTGGTCATAGCTGGGCGTTCCGCCTCCTGCTGACCCCACCTGTGCACAGCAGGACCTCTCCGGAGGGTTTCTGGGTTGAGGCCCTTCCCAGGTGCCTCTGAACCACCTGCCTTGTGGCTAGCAGTTGTGTGGACGCCCCCTGGGTCCTGTAGTCGCCCCTCTCCCCTTCCTTCAGAAGATGGCCGTGCTGCTGGTGTGGCACCTGAGAACTCACATCTCCCTCCACCTCCCGGATCTTCCTCCCTTCCCTCTCCAGCCCTGCCGTCTCAAAACCTCTTCCACTACTTGAAGCCCCTCGAAAACAGCCCAGAAGCCCCTCTGCCCTGGACCTGGGGGGAAGGGGCACAGATTCAGCCCCCACACACACACAACCCCCCTACACCTACACAGGTCAGACTTTCTGCTGGGTTAATGGTTAACCTGGGCTCTATCTAAAATACACACCAGCCAGGCTGGGGATGACTCCGCCGCCGCCGCCCCCTACCCCCACCCACCAGCTGTTCTTAAAGGACCAGGTGTCCTACTAGCTTCCTAGCCCCCACTGGGGCAGAGACCTGGTGCCTGGAGACCTCTAGCCCTGAGCACCTGGGGCAGGGGTGATGCCGACTTTGGGGTGGTGAGCTGGACCAGGGGATGAGGGGAGTCTTGGCCTGCAGTGCCAACTTATCATCCGCGTGTATTTAATCAGGGGTGGTTTTCCCAGCCCTGCCCACAGCCCAGGCTGGCAGTGCCAGGAGTGACGGAGCACCCGACACCTGGTGGCTAGAACCCTGGGATCTGAGAACTGGGGTTTTAGAAGATTTACACCCTCCACATGTGAAGGGCAGAGTCCAGGGTCCCTAACAGTGGGTTGCTGGGCCCTCTGGAAGAGCTGACAGGTGTAGGCTGGACCCTAGAGTGACCAGGGCCTTCTGGGATTTGGTGATGCAACACTTGGGTTCCAGGCGATCTGGGGGGCGACCTTGGGTCTCTGCGCTGCAGAGTGGCCCAAGTCACCATTATACTACCCTCTCCTCCGCCCACTGCCTCTGCACCCCGCTCCCGCCCCTTCCCAGAATGTCCCCACAGGTTCGCCTGGTGGCTGGCAGTAGGGGAGAGGACGCCAGGAATGGGGGCTGGGCTCCTGGAACCGCCCCCCTCGCCTTAACCCCAGCTTTTCGCCACTGGGCTCAGGACCCGCCCCGCCCCGTGACGCCAGCATTGCAGGAAGTCCTGGTTAATGATCAGCCCG
>NW_022104553.1:25702001-25703750 GCF_000313985.2 Echinops telfairi | reverse complement strand
AGGCCTTCACGGCTTCCTCTGTATGTGTCTTTGCCTTGATGTCTCCTGCGAGGATGGTGGCAATCTCGCCCTGCATGAAGGCCCAGGGGACGGAGGAGCCCACGAGTGGGCACTTGTCGCCACTTGGGCAGTACACCTCACCCGCTGGGCCCTGCGCTTTGATGAACTCCCGCGAGCAGGGGAAGCAGAACTTGTGTCCGGGCACCGAGGGGCACTGGACGAAGTGGGTGTCTTCTAGCCGCTCCCGGCACAGGGTGCAGCACAGGGGGGCTCCAGGGGTGGCCCCGCTGCTGCTGCTCCCACCCCCACTCACAGCTTCAGCCCCTGCCGTGGGGCTGACTTCGGCCTCACCATTGCGTGACACCAGCCGGTGTTGGGCCGGCGGCTGGGCCGTGGAGGAGGCGGCAGGGCTGGCACCGCCGGCCCGCCCAGGTCCCCCACCTCCACCAGGGTCCTTGGGTGAGTGGCCCAGGGCCTCGGCCACATTCTTCAGGGCAGCGATGGGTGAGGGTACACCTGGGGTGTCGGCGGAGTATGGACCACCGGGCGCCACCCAGTGCCGCTGCTGCTGTTCCTCAGTGGTCAGCTTCCCAGCTGCCTCGCCCTCGGGCTCCGGGGATGCCTTCCGGCGCCGGGGTGTGGGCGCCAGGTTCCTGGATGGGGCACGAGGGGGTGGCCCACACAGGGCTGCAGGGGCCGGCTCTGGGTACTGCTGCGGCAGGGCCTCGGCTGGTGCCGGTTCCCGGAAGCTGCGGACCCCGTCGGTGAGTAGCTCGCCTAGCTGGCGCCATTCCCCAGAGCCGTGCCGGCGCTCATATTCCAGGTACTTGAAGCCGGAGGAGGCCAGGGCTTTGCCTGGCTCGCGCAGCGCATCATGGAACATCTGTCGCGCCACGGCGAGGACTCCCGCGTAGACGTTGCCCGATCCACACGGATACTCAGTGAAGAGCTTCAGCTCAAACTCATAGCCCGGAGGGCGGGCAGCAGCATCGAAGGCGAACACGCGCCCGACCAGCCCGTGATCCTTTTTGAAGCGGACGTTGAAGGGGGCGCAGGCGGACAGCGCCAGCAGCTGTTCACGCACGGCTTTGGGGCGTCCGTGCCATTCCTCTGCTCGGCCCCGCATGGCCTCGTTCAGTTCGGCCAGACAGTCCGCATTCCTTTGCTGCTTCTCCTTCTCAAACTCGGAGCCAAAGGTTGGGCGGGCGGGACTCAAGCCGGGGGCCAGCGTCAGACCTCGGCTTCCCAGGCCGGACACCGCTGCTGCCAGTAGCCCGGGAGGCACCAAACCGGGCATGGTGCCAAGCAGAGCCCTTCGCGCCCCCTCGGCCACAGCCTCCTCTCGGCCCAAGCCGTTGGCCAGGCGGGACCCCAGAGTGTACTCCAGGGCGGGCGAGGGCAGTGGGAGGCGGCCAGACGAGGTGGCTCGGTCATAGCGGTCCTGGCCCGAGACGCTGCCTCCCGTGCCCGACGGCTGGGGCTGGGCCTGCGGAGGCGGGAGCTGGGGCCCCTGCGCGGCGGCTGCAGCCAGGTCCTTGGTGGACGGGTGCTTGGGGGCCGGGGGCCCGGGCGAGCGGCCCTCGGGGAGCACGTGGCTGCGCTTGAGCTGGCGGGCAGCGTCGATGAGCAGCTCGATGCGGTCCGCGCCCTCGAAGTTCACGCACCCGCGACACACGGCCTCGCTGAAGTCCCACACCATGGCCCAAGGCATCTTGGGCAGGTCGCACAGGTAGCACCATTGGCGACGGG
>NW_022104553.1:25697185-25700883 GCF_000313985.2 Echinops telfairi | reverse complement strand
CTGGGAGGTTGGGGGAAGGCCTTCACGGCTTCCTCTGTATGTGTCTTTGCACCGCCCTCCACCCCCGCCCCCTCCTTCTGTGCTTTCGAAGCACTGGGTGTGGGAACGCCTCCTCCCGGGTCACTCGCCAATTGGGAGGAAAGGAAAGGGCCAGTGATGGGAAAGCAAGGTGGTTTCGGTGCTGGGGGAGAGTATGCTCCAGCCCCCGACTCCCTCACCAAAGTGAGTGCTTACTACCTGCGCGCAACCAAGCGCTGGGAACCCAAAGCTTTCTCTTACAGGACCCTGGGACCGTGGGGCACATCAGCTCTCTTCCTCAGCCTGGGTCCGTGTTTAAGCACTCAAAATGATTTGAATAATAATAATAAATGGAACCATTTGCCAGTTGCACTCATACCTGGTTTTCAAACTGGTAGGAGGCTACCTGCTCTCTTCACCCCTCATCCAACCGTCTCATCTGTTACCCACAGGTCACAATTTTACTCAGACCTGCATTATCATTTTCTGAATGTTGTGACAGGAGCTCCTTTTAAAATATATGTTTACTTTGACATCATCTTAAGCTATCGCACCTGTATAATCATGGGTTGCATGCACCTTTTAAAAAGCTAGAGCTAGAACTCTGAACAAGCCAACTGGTCCCCTGAAATTGTCTTTCTCTCCAGGAGATACTTTGAAAGATAAGGCTGTTTGTTCAGGTAAGGACTGACCATCTCAGAAACTCCAAAGAGCACTTCTAGTCTGGCTATGAGTCAAAACTGATTCCATGCACGAATTTAGACTAGGAATTACTAGAGAGAGTTAGAAGTTCTTGGGTGGTATAGACAGTCAACACAGTGGCTTTTGAACCTAGTAAGAATTTTCAGTCCATCTAGAGACTCCTTCAAAGAAAGGCCAGGTGATCCTTCCAAATGTTCAGCCCTACAAAGCAGTTTTCTTCTGGTATGCAGAACTGACAGACTGACCAGAAGGGAGTTTGGGTGGAGCAATTCAATAGTTGTGGTTAAAAGCAGGTTCAGACAGGTGGGGCTGGCTACTCTTAGTTGTGGCTTCCGGCAAGTCCCTACCCTTATCTGAAGGGTCCTCTGGGGAAAAAAATGTAAACCCTGACAGCCTGCTCTTCATCAGGTAATGTGAAACCCATTGGCCCTGAGCTAATTCCAGCTCAGGCCCTTTTAGGGTAGAACAGAAATCCATCCAGTTTCTAAAGTTCTCTCTCTTTACGGAAGCAGGTTACCTCACCTTCCTCTCTTGGAGCAGCTATTGGGTTTGAACTGCCAATTTCAAGGTAGCAGCTGCTTAGCCCAGAGCACCTTCAGGACTCCTCCAGCGTGCACTAGACTCATCTGGGCGCGTAAATAGTTAACATGGTGCTTTGTCCATATATGAAAGAGAGCTTTTTTTTTTTTTAACTTTTCATTTTGTCCATCTAAGGTGACCAGATTTTAACATTGGTAAAGTGGGACACCATTGATAAAACTCATATCCTGGCGAAATAGCCACATGGCAGCCGAAAACCGTATACCCTAGCTTGTCGTGCATTTCTTTCCAAAAATCGAGACTTTTTAAAAATGCCACGGGATGCAGGAAAGATTGTTAAAAATCCGGACTGTCCCGCCAAAAGCGGAACATCTGGTCACCTTATCCATGACTGCAACACATTTTCAACCTCTCTTCCGTGCTGGACACATACACCTATCAGAACACGACTAGGTCCCACCCTGGCGGGCTCAGCCTGTGGTTGGAAGTGAACAAACAATTTCAATGGACTGAAACGATTGCTGAGCTGTATTTTGCGACTGACAGCTGAGATGGAGCAGGAAAAGGCTTTCTGAAGGCAGCGAGAACTGAGCAACCTGAAGGATGAAGAGACTTCAGTTGTAGGAAGTCCAGGCTCCTGACTCCATATACCCACTTTATAGATGATGACAACAGAAGCCCAGAGAAATGGGGTCATTTGCTCAATGACACAGCAGGTCGGGGCCACATGAGTCCTCAACGAATCTAAACCCGTTGCGATCTGGTTGATTTTGGCTCGCCACGACCAGCCCATGTTTGTCCGACTAAGACCTGCTTCCTAGGGTTTTCTAGCCTGGGGAGGAGGCCTGGTGGTGATGTTGGCTAAGAGTTGGACATTGAGGTCAGCGGTTCAAATCCACCAGCTACTCCTTGGGAGAAAGATGAGGCCTTCCGTTCTCATAAAGAGTTACAGCCTTTGGTATACGGCCTATACCCCCAACTCAGTGCTATAGCGATCTTAAAAGGACAGTGGAGCTGCCACCGTGGGTTTGGGTTGACCCTTTGTGGGAGTAGCAAGCCTGATCTTTCTCCTGACAAGTGACTGGTGGTCTCAAACTACAGACCTTGTGGTTAGCACCCCAACGTGTAACCACTACGCCACCAGGGCTCTTTGCCAGAAGTCCTGTAGAGCATCATGAGGCAAAATTGGAATGGCCTGCATAGCAGTGGGTTTGGCTTTTCCGTTTTTTTAACATTTACGGAAGTGGACCACCAGGTCATTCTGGGCGGAGTTCGAACCGCCAAGCTTTAGGTTAGCAGCAGACTGACAGCCTGCATCCCAGAGGATGACAGTGACCCAGTTGGGTACCAGCCCTGCAGCAGGTGTGCGCAGTGAGGCACAAAGCTAGACATTCCTCCCACAGATAAAGTCATTGCTGGGTCCCCGAGAACCACAGGAGCAGAGCAGGTATGTCGGTTTCTAGCTGCGAACCTGCAAGTCAGCAATTTGACAACTCGATCCTTGGGAGAGAGATGCTTTCTACTCCTTTCTACTCCCCAGAGTTACGGCCTCCTCGGACACCAAACACACAGAGGCAGGTTCTACCGTGTCCTGTAGGGACACCCAGTTGGAAATGGGTCTGGAGGTTTCTCCTCTCGTGTCAGGGACCGACCCAGGGTGCTCTCTTGGAAAGCATTTAGGTCAGCACTTGCAGGAGGGATAGGAGTGAAATTTCACGTGAACAAAACATGTGATGGTTTACTCTTTTAAAAAAGAAAGTAAGGCGGGGAACCCATTCACCTGGAACTTCACAGACCAGACAGGAGTGGCTAAGCATGTCTCACTTGTTTAGACAGACGAGGGGGTGTGGGGTGGGGATGGAGACAGGTATAATGCTGTCCTGCCCCACCCCTCAGGCCTGTCTCAGGCATAGCCCCCGTTTATTCTATTAAAAATAAGTTTATTGATAACATGTCACCACTGGGAGATCAGAGGCCGGGCTGAATGCCCAACCTGCACTGCCCCCATCAAAACTTCCCCCTCCCCTTTCTTCGTCACCATCTTCAGATTTGTCTTGCGAACCCCAAGCCCCTTCAGAGTCCAGGGTGAAGAGGTGGGGGGGGGGCATCCCATGGGTCAATTGTCTTCAAGTCTTGAACAGGCGTTGTGAAGGGCAAGTGACAGTGCAGAGCCACGAGGTGCTTTCCCCCCACCCAACCCTATCCCCAACAGGGGGGCGATAATAAATAACATAAAATCGATGGCTTACAAGTCAAGGGCGGCAGCCAGGCAGGCAGCGTTGTACCAGAGAAAGACCCCCCCACCTCCCCACTGATGATTCAGGCACTAACTAGTAAAAGGAGTGGGGTGCGTCCGCCTGTGGTGGGGGAGGTGTGTCAGGGTGCAGCTGGCATGGGGAAGAGCAGGCCCCCTCGACTGTGCCAACAAGCTGGGGGCC
>NW_022104553.1:25694130-25695579 GCF_000313985.2 Echinops telfairi | reverse complement strand
CATACCCCTACCCACCCTCCAACCCCTTCTCCGATTGCATTTCTGGATCCTGAGGCTGTTGGGGTTCAGCTTGGGGGAGTTGGGGGAGACTTGGGGTGGCTGGAGCAATGGGAGGGAGTCCCTCTCCAAGAAGCACTGAAGTTCAATCTCACCAGTCCATATTAGGTCAATTTTGGGCTTCCCTCACACCCACCTGGGACCTTGTCCACACCCCTGGCATTGAAGGCAAAGGTTCTGAGACTTCTGTCCTCAGCCCCCATCTTCCCCCAGAAAGCTAAATGCTACATTCAACTGCTTACTCGGCAGATTCACCCAACTAAGAGCACCTCAAACTCACTTGCCCAGAGCTGATGGCAGCGAGTTTGGCTTTTGTAGCCTAGAGGGTGGTGTTAGTCATTATCTGGGGGCAAATCTGTCTCCCCCATTGAGGGGGCACCAGCTTGGTGGGCATAAGGTACATGGCTCTGGCAGGGGCATGGTATGCCCCACAAGGACTCAACTCTCTGCCATCAAGTCCTTTTGGATCATAGAGACTCTATAGGGCAGGGTAGAACTGCCCCTGTAGATTTTAAGGACTGTAAATCTTTACAGGAGTAGAAAGCCTCATTTTTCACCCTTGGAACAGCTCCTGGTTTCAAGCTGTTGACCTTGAGTAACCCTGGACACCACTAGGGCTCTTCTCTACGAGGGCAGGCCAGGAGATCACTCAGTCACCCCTGCGTCCCTAGCCCCTGCTAGCACAGGGCAGGTTCTCAGGGAGGATCGCTTTAGAACAAACAATAACTCCAGAGTCAAGGCCAAGGGTAAGGTACCTTCATACCTCAACTACCCAGGACATGACCTTGGACAATGACCCCACCCCTCTGAGTCTTTCCTCTCTAGAAAGATGAATAGTACCCACCTCACAGCAGAGAACTCTCAATCCAACACCCAACAGAGAGCGCAGTATCACCAGTCACTGCACTAAGCACTTTACCCAGATTAACAGGTGGATTCCACACAACCCTTTGAGGTGGGGGCTATTTTTATCCTCATCTTTAAAATCCCGTTACCATGGGAAAGGGAGAGCAATGGAGGGGAGGGGGGACTGGGAGCCCCAGAAGGAGGTGGGATGAATTGAAGCTGCATTGTGGGGGATGGTCATCAATG
This sequence comes from Echinops telfairi, assembly GCF_000313985.2. Lineage (NCBI taxonomy): Eukaryota > Metazoa > Chordata > Mammalia > Afrosoricida > Tenrecidae > Echinops > Echinops telfairi. The sequence continues at coordinate 25,694,430 of NW_022104553.1, read as the reverse complement.
ACCATAAACAAAATGTGAATGAAAGACTGAATGCAAAACCTGTCTGCTCAGTAAACCTTCACTTGATTGCCAATGAAAAGCTCACACAAGTCCACACCCCAGACAAGCCCCCTAAACCATCTTATTGATTCCAACTCCTAGGACCTCGCAGAACAGGGTAGACCAGCGCCCTGTGGGTTTCCGAACCTCTAAGTCCTTTATTTTTCAGTTAGCAGATGAGTGCTGAACCCCTGCGCCAACAGGGTGCTTTATCCCCCACTTGACAGATGCAAAAACTGTGGTGCGATCACTTAATTGGAA
>NW_022104553.1:25691549-25692938 GCF_000313985.2 Echinops telfairi | reverse complement strand
AGTGAGCGCGGACCTCGCGGATCAGGATCTGGTTCTCCTCGAACGAGAAGCGCGGCTTGCGCAGCCGGGCGGGTGGTCTCCTCCGCTTCGCCCGCCGCCGCCGCCGAGGCCATGGCGCCCCCCGCCGCCGCAGTCCGGCTGCTAGGCGCATGGGGGGCGCTGGCGCTGCGGGCATAGGGCGCACGGCGCTGGCGGGGGCGCGGCGTCCCCAAGCTGCCCGAACAACCCCGGCCGCCCAGATACAGTCACGGCTGCCCCGGGGGCCAGGAGTGGGGGCAGGGCGCGCGGGGTGGAGCGGGGAGCAGTCGGGGACGCCTAATAATAACTGAGTCCGGCCGAGCGCTCGCTTGCGCTCTCGTGGGCTTCCCCAAAGTGCAGCTCCCAGGAGTTACAGCAATCGGGGGAGGGTCTGGGGGGCTGGAGGGAAACGAGAAGTGGAGGAGGAAGAGGGGTGTCTGCTAGAGTTAGAGGAAAACAGGGACACAGGGAGATGGGAAAGCTTGCGAGCATGGGGGTGTGGAAGAAGCATGGGGTGATGGGGTAAGAGGATGCTGCAGGAGGGTGTAAAACGGGGGACCTGGAGCAAAGGGGCGCCCTGGGGGTTCCAGGGCAAGGGGGCTGTAAGGCCAATCTGGGCAGGGGCTTCTGGGACGATGTCTAGGTATAGCAATGAGCTGGGGGCTCCAGGGGCAGTGGGGGAGCCGGGACGACAAAATACTAAGGAATAAGGTCTGCAGAGATCATGGAAGGCTCCTGGGGTTACCAGGAATTATTAAGAGGAACTCGAGGAATAAACTCTGGATCAGGAAGGGGACCTGGGGGTCGTGGGGAACTCCAGAGAAAGAGTCAGGGTCGTGGAGTGTAAGGACCGAGTCGGGCCCCAGGTCACTCACCGGCGCCGCCGCAGCCCCCTCCGGCCCGTCAGGCTGGGCTTGGGCTTCTGCGGCCTCCTCTCTGGGTCCCCCCCACCCCCCATCTCCGCCCCACTCTCTCACGTCCCTCGTTGGGCTCCGCCCCCGACCGCCCCAGCGAGCTAAGGCGCAGGCGCGTCGAGCCAAGGCCCTCCACATCGGGCTCTCTCACCGCCCACCGCGCAAGCGCAGGGTTGCCCTCTGCGGAGTGCCCGCATTTGCGCAGGCTTGAGATTAGCGCTGGGCGAATTCCCTGGGCCGCCTGGTGCCCCAACAGCGCATGCGCGCTTTTCGCTCGCTGCCAGCCCTGGCACCCCAGCGCAGGTTTAGCAGTCCTTGGGGAAGGCAGGGGAGATAATCCTCGGTGTCTTCCAACCCACCCTACCCTCCAACTGCGCATGCATCTCTTCCCGCTCAGTCCCCAGGAGATGGGAGGTGGCCCCGTGTGCCCATGGTAACTGCGTGGGTAGCTCGAAGC
>NW_022104553.1:25689184-25690949 GCF_000313985.2 Echinops telfairi | reverse complement strand
GGTGTCTCAAGGTCATTTACGAAACTCGGGACTGCTTCACTCATCTATTCAACAAATTATTGACTGAGCGCCTATATGATTCTGACTCAAAGTGTGTGAAGAAACTCGTGGGTGCCCCATCGGACCTCTTCAGGCGCCCAAGGCTGAGGTCAGTTATGCCTCCACTCCATCCCTCTTTATCATATTCTGGTGCCCACCGTCCCACGACTGTGGCTGGGTTCCCATAATTATTCCGATGGATACACAAAACTCACATAATTCATTCCGATGGATACATAAAACTCACAGATGGGGTTGTTAAGGAAGTGAACAGGATACAGTTCATTCAGGACAGTGTCATCTCTGCTGTGCCCACAGACATGCCTTCCTTTCTTAAAATTTTTTTTTTCTGTTGGCATGCCTTTCTGTCCCTCAGCTCCATGTGGCCTCTGCCCTGCTTGGGCCCAAAGGACGTGCCATACTGCTGTAAGCATCCCCCAGAAGGAGCCCAGCTCCAGTTCCAAGCATGGGTCAGTGGCCCCCAGCTCCCCAATTCAAGTGCCTGGAGGCAGCCCACTCCATAAGCCAGCCCCCTACCCCAATGCGCTCAGCCTTACTTGTTTTGTGGACTGGGAAAGCCCCTGCTCTGCCTCCTGCTCTGGCTGTGGGTTCTGCTATTCCTCTTTTGATGTCTCAGCTGTCCCCAACAACGAGGTTCAAGGAGCAAAGGTTCAATGAGCAAAGGACTTGCTCCGCTTCTCTTGCTGGCAGTGAGACCCGTTTCCTGCGTCTGCGATGGCTCATTTGATACCTAGCTGGATGACAACCGCAATGAACTGTTCTAAACAATCCCTCTCAGTTGAGCCCTGTCCACCACCCACCTTGTCTTACACAGACCCATCGGGAGAAGGTCCTTTGGTGGGAGTTACAGAGACGACTAGAAGAACCACATTAAATAATTCACCCCACCGACAGGACCCTATAGCATAGAGTAGAATGGCCCCTGCGGGTTTCTGAGGCTGTAACTCTGAAGGAAAGCAGAAAGCCTCCTCTTTCTCACACAGAGCACCTTGTGGGTTTGAACTGCTGACCTTGTGGTTGGCAGCCCAAGTGTAAACCCGTGCACCACCAGGGCTCCTGGCTGTTGATGCAGGGAACATAAAAGACAAATATCCCTGCCCTCAGGGGGGACCCATTTTTGGTCAGAAACCACAGACAGGAAACCAAATAAGTAAAATGTGTGAGGGACAAGGGGGTGTTGTCTTTATGTGACTGGTGGTGCGATGTTCTGCAAACAGCGAGCATGGATGTAAGACTTGAAGTACACAATCACCATCACTGAATGGTACCTGTAGGAACGATTGCACAGAGGAATTTTTTTTGGGGGGGAGGGACCTTCACTTTACCACAATAAAAACAAACAAATCCCCAAACACCAAAGGGTGAAAGGTTGACTTAAAGGGGCGTGCGTGTGTGGGTGTGGCTGTAATTTGAAATAAAGGGACCAGGGGAGATTTCACTGGGAAGGTGACCTTGGAACAGACCTATGGGGCAGAGGGAGCAGGGGAAGCGATGACCTTCCAAGGACACCAAGGTCAGTGGGCTGGAGGAGAAGGTCTAGGGGAAGAGCAAGGGGCTGAATAGCCAGATGGTACAAGTCCTTGAAAGGACCTTGGCCTTTACTCTGACTGCGTCAGGAGTCACGGGAGGAGAGCTTAGATCAGTGCACACCTCTGTGGAGGCTGGTGTGTGGCGGCTCTGTGGCCGAACGGGTTTCAGCAGAGCT
>NW_022104553.1:25686353-25687514 GCF_000313985.2 Echinops telfairi | reverse complement strand
GCCAGTTTAATAGAACAAAGTGTTCTTGCATTGAGGGAGTACTTGAGTGGAGGCCCAATGTCCATCTGCTACCTTAATACTAAGCCTATATATGTATGTAGATCCATTTCCCCATCATCATAGATATATATTTACATCTGTACATCCCTGTATTTAGACCTCTATAAATGCCCTTCGCCTCTTAGTTCCCTCCTGTTTCCTTTTCCCTTCCTCTTGTCCCACTGTCATGCTCAGCCTCATTTGGGTTTCAGTGGAGAAGGCCTGGAGGCAGGAGTGATAGGATCTGATTTACCTATCAGAAACTGTCATCCTGCTGCTTTGTAATACGCATTGCTGCTACGCACCTCTCTCTGCCTTCACCTCCTGCAGGGCTCACTGCAGCTTCTCAGCTGGGCCCTTAGCTGCCCCGCCTCCTGGCTACTCCCTGACACCTCTGCTAAAGGGCGCCTGTAAAAATCAAACCAAACTGACTGCCACGGGGCAGATGCCGACGCATAGCGCCACTATAGGGCAGTGTCGGAACTGCCCTGCGGGTTTATGAAACGGATTCGGCACTGAGCCATAGGGACCCTCTGCACAGCCAAAGGAAGCCCTGCATGGCCCTGTGCGCCCTCACAGGGGTTCTTGTTTGAGCCCATTGTTGCAGCTGCTCTGTCAATCCATATCCTCTGTGCTAGTCCGGGTAGACTACAGAAGCAAATCCGTAGAATCTCATAGGTGTCTACAAAGAGGTTTGTAGACAAGAGCAGTTGAATACTGAGGAAACAGCCCAGCCCAGTCCAGTCCAAGCCCATAAGTCTGATATTAGCCCATATGTCCGGTACCAATCTAGAAAGTCCTCTTCAGACTCACACAACACGTGCGATGATGCCGAACGCAGGACGGTCACAGGCCAGTGGTTAGAAAGTCTTGTGGATCCAGTGGCGTTGTGAGTATCACAGCACGGATGGGCGTCTCTACATGGCTTCTCCGGCTTCAGAGGTCTGGTTGCATCAGGGTGGGTCCATGTGGCTTCTCCAGCTCAGGGCTCTTGCATAGTTCCATGTGGCTCGTCACCTGCAATGTCTCATGTCTCCCGGGAGTGAGCAGAAAGAGAGGTAGTGTCTCCCATCTCCAAGAAGGAAATACCGGATTTCCCAGATTTCTCAGGAGAAAGCCATG
>NW_022104553.1:25683646-25684970 GCF_000313985.2 Echinops telfairi | reverse complement strand
GTGATGTCCTTCTCCAGGGACTGGTCTCTCCTGACAACATGTCCAAAGTACCGTATGTACTCGAGTATAAGCCAACCCGAATATCAGCCGAGCCACCTAATTTTACCACAAAACCTGCCTTAAAAATGTGCTGAAAAACTCAGTTCATACAGGCATATGTATGGTATGTAAAACGAACTCTCCCCACCCTTTCCTCCTAAGAGCACTCTGGCCGTACTTCTTCTGAGACAGATTTGTCTGTTTTTTTGGCAGCCCCATGGTACCTTCGGTCTTCTTCTCCAGCACCACAAATGCTCCTGTCTTCAATGTCTAACTTTCACATGCCTGTGAGGGGAATGAAAGTACGATGGCTTGGATCAGGAGCACCTTGGGCCTCAAAGTAGCTCTTTATGGGAAGAGAAAGCTTCCTCTTTCTCCCGAGGAGCAGCGGGTGGTTTCAAACGGCTGGCTTTGCGATTAGCAGCCCCACTTGCAACCCACGAGGACCCCAGGGCTCCTGTTGGATTAAACACAAATGAACACATTGCATGTCAGTGGTGACAGACACAGCCAGACAGCCAACCATTCACAATTTCTGCCTGTGTAGTGCGGTCATGTTGGTTGCCCCATTAATTTCCGCTCTCTGTCCCCTAATAATTCTTTTTTTTAAATAGTTCAATCATATCAAGAATTTTGCAATCATTACCAATTAAGGATACTCAATTTTAGAGTATCCTCCCCCCACATACCCCCCATGGTCAAATCGCCTTGATTTATTTATTTTTCGTTCTTTTTTTTTTTTTAATCATTTGATTGGGGGCTCATACAACTCTTATCACAATCCATACATCCATCTATTGTGTAAAGCACATTTGTACATTCGTTACCCTCATCATTCTCAAAACGTTTGCTCTCCACATAAAACCCCTGGCATCAGCTCCTAATTTTTCCCCCTCCCTCCCCACTTTTCTGTCCCTCATCAACCCTTGACAATTTATAAATTATTATTTTGTCATATCTTACACTGTCCAACGCCTCCTTTCACCCACTTTTCTGTTGTCCGTCCCCCAGGGAGGAGGTTATATGTAGATCCTTATAATCGGTTCCCTCTTTCCACTCCACCCTCCCAGTACCAGCACTCTCACCACTGGTCCTGAAGGGATCATCCGTCCTGGATTCCCGGTGTTTCCAGTTCCTATCTGTACCAGTGTACATCCTCTGGTCTAGCCAAATTTGTAAGGTAGAATTGGGATCATGATAGTGGGCAGGGAGGAAGCATTTAGGAACTAGAGGAAAGTTGTATGTTTCATCATTGCTACACTGCACCCTGACTGGCTCATCTCCT
>NW_022104553.1:25664218-25671912 GCF_000313985.2 Echinops telfairi | reverse complement strand
TAAATTTTACTGGAGCAGAGCAGCTGGTGGGTTTGAACTACCAACCTTGTGGTTAGCAGACCAGTGCTTACCCTACTTGAGACACAAAACTCACTGCAACCCTATTGCTATAGGACAGGGTGGAACTGCCCCTGTGGGTTTCAGAGATGGTCACTTTACGGCAGTGAGTTTGGGTTTGTTTTGTTTTTTTAATTATCGGGGGCTCTTACACCTCTAATCACAATCCATACATTCCTCCAGTGTGTCAAGCACATGTGCACATATGCCGCCATCATCATTCTCAAAGTATGCTCTCCCCACTTGAGCCCCTGAAGTTTGGGTTTTGAATCTGTACTGGGAACACACCGTGACCAGGGCAGCCCTGGCCCTGCCCGCCCAGGGAAGAGGGACATCACCCACGGATGACCTTCCTGTGACATTGACAAACTTAGTTTCACCACCTCCCAACCACGAGCCCACCCACCGCAACAACACAGTCAACCAGTAAGCATTTCCGGCGATCTTTCTGGAGGCAAGTCAAGGAGCCCTGGTGGGGCAGTGGTTAGGAACCCGGTTGCTAACTGGGAGGCCAGCAGTTCAAAACCTAAAGATCACCTCCCTCTCAACCCTCTGATGCTCCCTACATCTCTGAAGGTAGAGACCCTGCAGCGCTTGAAACCCACAGAGGCAGTTCTATTCTGGGTTGCTTGGGTTAGAGTGGGTTAAACATTGAACCGCTCACCACCGGGTTGGAGGTTCAAACCCACCAGCTGCCCCTCAGGGCCAAGACGAGGCTGTCGGCTCCTTAAGGACTGCCAGTCTCAGAGACGCGCACAGGGGCAGGTCCACTCTGCCCTAAAGGGTCGCTGTGATGCAGCAAGGGTGAGTTTCGTCCTGTGCCTCGGACCTCCGTTGGGATGGACTCCGATGGCAGTGGGTCTGGTGGTGGTTTTTCAGCTGAGACAAGTGAGATGACCAAGACAGCCCACTGCCCCAGTGTCCACACCCAATACCCTCTGTAGCTCCCTACCAAAGAGTTGACCTTGGCCTTCATCACTCGTTCTTAAAACACCTGAGACCCATCATCTCCTCTCACTGCTGTCAAGTCCATTCTAACTCATGGTGACCCCGCAGGACAGGGTAGAACTGCTGGAGTCCACACTGGGCTGACCAACCCGGCACTGCCATGTCTGTGCTGTGTGACCTTGAGTCCGTCCCTCCACCTCCCTGAGCCTCAGAGCCCCCTCCGTGAAACGGGGAGTTGCCTCACCTTCGTATGTGGCTGCGAGGTTTCCCAAACACCGAGCCGTGGTCTTGTGGTCAGTTATGATCCGGTCAGTTTCCATGTGCAGCAGCTCCATGTGACAGGGTAGATGTGCCCCCCGACCCCCGTGGGGGCTTCCTCCTTCCCAGGAGTCTCTGGCCAGGTTCAAACTGCCAGTCCCTTCTGTTAGCAGCTGCGTGGACTGCCAGGTCTCTTAGCGGAGCCTGCATTTAACAACTGTGGCCCAGTGGGTTCTGCGTGGGGCCGCTCACCTCAGGGTCACCGGTTCGAACCCACCACCTGCTCCGAGGGAGAACTATGAGTGCTTTCTGCTCTTGTCAAGAGTTAGAGTCTCCGGAAACCCCACAGGGGCATTGCTCCCCTGTCCTGCGGGGTCACTGTGAGTCGGACTGGGCTCGATGGCAGGGAGCTTGGTTTGGCCTGAGCTCAGTATGAAAAGGCCCAGGGGAGGGGTGTGATGACTGGCTGTTCACCCAAAGGCTGGGCGTTCGAGGCCACTCAGAGGCTCCGAGGAAGAAAGGCCTGGCTCTCTGCTCCCGTAAAGACCACAGCCAAGGAAACCCAACGGGCCTTCTGTGATACAATGGGGCTGCCCTGAGGAGTTGCTGCACCCCCCCATACACACACAGCCCCCCCACATTGCAGGGTGTGATGGCTTCAATCCCCATCAGCAGGAGCAACGCTGGCTTTGACCCGGCTTGGAGTCTAGGCTCTGAGTGAGTGCCCCATGCCCTTGGCTTCAGGACGTGCCCTCTCTGTGCCTCAGGCCCCCATCTATAAATGGGATCACAGCGGTGTCGGCCCGATGGGGGCCGTTTCGAGAATTACACTGGACTGTGTGGGCAGCCCACCCAGGCGTACGGCCCTGGTGGTGTGGCGGTTCAGGGCTGGCTGCCGACTGGACCCAGTAGATCTGTGGGAGAAAGACGTGACCATCCACTTTGAGAGGTTTTAAAAAGCAAAACAAAAACTCAACTGCCATTGAGTGGATGCGGACGCACGGCGACCCTATAGGACAGGGTAGAACTGCCCCCGCGGGTTTCTGAGACGGTCACTCTCGCTGGGGGTAGGAAACCTCATCCCTGTCCTGGGGAACTGCTGGTCGACCCTGCACAGTGAGCAGCCCCAAACCCTACTGGGTGGAGGGAGGCGGAGTGGGTGGGGGTGGGTTTGGCAGCTCTTCTCTGGTCTGGAGTGGCTAATGGGCAACTAACAATAACAACATCCCAGGGAGGGAGGGCCTGGCCTGGAGTGTGGGGAGGGCCGTCCGCAGCCAGGGAGCCAGCGGCACAGTACACCCAGGGAAACTGAGGCCCAGGGAGGGGGAAGGGTCTTCTTGGAGCTCACAGACAACCCACCTGGGTGGCAGTACCAAGATGCGGGACGAAGGGTGGACTGCCCTCCTGGTAGGATCTATTTGTGGGGACAGGAGTCTGACCAGGGTCACAGGGGAGGGAACGGGCCCTTTAAATCATAAGCCCCACCTCTGCTTGAAGGGGTTCTGAGGGAGTATAAAGGGGTGTGTGTGTATGTGCGTGTGTTTCTGTGTGTGTGTGTGCACCTCCTCTGCGACACAGCCCTGTTGCTCGCCTCCCCCACCCCCCTGCCCAGCCCAGATCCATCCCTCTGCCACCATGCAGTCTCCCACCTTCGACATGTGGAAGGACTACCTCCACTTGAGCCAGCTGGTGTTGGCGCTGGCCCAGAGTCGGAGCCCGAGGCCAGAGGACCAAGGCGTGAGTGAGCCGAGACCTGAGCCACCGCTGGGGCAGAGCGAGGGGCAGGGAGGGCCGGGGGCCGGCGGGGGCCTGTGCAACTTCTGCAAACACAACGGGGAGTCCCGCAACGTCTACGCCTCCCACCAGCTGAAGACCCCGGAGGGTGTGGTGGTATGCCCCATCCTGAGACACTACGTGTGTCCCCTGTGCGGGGCCACCGGGGGCCAGGCCCACACGCTCAAGTACTGCCCGCTCAGCAGCAGCCAGCAGTCCCTGTATCGCCGTAGTGGCCGCAACTCGGCAGGCCGCAAGGTTAAGCGCTGAGGACCACCATGGGGTCCGCCCCCCCCCTCAGACCTTCCCTGGACTCCCCCCATCCACCCCTACCTTCTGGAATATTCCCAGGACCTGTCCCTGCCGGATCCCAAACCCCAGTAGCTTGCCCAAGCAGGGAGCCAGGCCAGTCCTGGCCACTGGGACCTTCTTGTCCTGCACATGCCCTCTGGGCTGAACTGGTCCATCTTCCAAGTTCATGGGTGTCGTTCCTCGTCCACGGCATCCCCACCCCAGGATGTCTTGGATCCTTGGACCCAGGGGACCCGCCGCCCACCACCCTCTGTGTTTGTCTGGAGCCAGCTCTCGGAATCCGAGGACGGTGACGCCGGCTGGCTTGGACGCCGCAGCCCAAGACCTTCAAGATGGGGGGCTTCTCTGGAGACCCGCTCTCCTCACCTTCTTCAGCCACCTGGAGACCTCCACAGCTACCTCGGGGACCACGCTGGATCGTTTCTTCCCCGCCCGCAGCAGCCCCCACCCCACCCCACCCCTGTGTGCCAGGAGCCAGGGGAGGGGGAGGGGAGGAGGGACAACCCCACGGGGTCCTTCCTCCACACCCCACCCCCAATCACCCAATCATGCCATTGGAACAAGGTCTCCTCTCTCTCTCTCTCTCTCTGTTTTTTGTCTTCTAGCTAGCGCAAAGCCGCTCTAGCAGGAAGGGGTTAAAGTGCCCTGAGGGGTTTTGGTTTTAGGGACATATTGGAGCCCTGTTTGCGGTTTAAGTTGTTGGGTTTGGGGGGGTGGGGGGTGGCGGAGGAGGGCTGGTGTTGGGCTCTGGACATTAAAGAGAGTTTCTCCTTGTTTTTGAAATAGCTTGGATTTCTGTTTCTGCCCTCTCACGGGCGACCACGCGCCACAAATAAGCTGTGTGTGTGTGGTGGGGGGAGGGGGTACTGGGCAGAGGGACACTTTCCCCACACGTGGGGAGGCCGGGCCGGGAAGGGTGTTGGGTTCTCCTTGCCACGCGTCCAGCATCCTCTGACATGGGTCCCCTGTGGACAGTCCTCAAGTCCCCCTCCAGCTCCTGCTTGACACTAGATCATCCCTCCGGTCTGGTCCTTTCTTCCTTGAGGTCTGCTTGGGTCTGTTCCCACCCAGTGCAACCACGAGGCCCCAGGGCTGGACTCCTGAGGAACACTGAACCTTCAGGGTGTCCCAGCCCCACTGGGGGAGCTGGTAGCCCCACCCTTATCTGTGTGGACCCTTTGCATGCAAATATTTTATCAAGCAGGTGAGCCCTGGTGGCCCAGTGGGTTACGAGTTGGATTGTCAACCACAAGGTGAGCAGTTCGAACCCACCAGCCGCTCTGTGGAAGAAAGACGAGGCTGTCTACCCCTGTCAGGATTTACATTCTCAGAGACAGAGGAGCAGCTCTACTCTGTCCTCTGGGATCACTGTGAGTCAGAATCAACTCAGTGGCCATGAGTCCACTGTGTATCAAGGAGGCTTATTGGCACTGTGGGCACTGTTGATTGCAAGGTGGGTGGTTCGAATCCACCAGCCACTCTTGGGAGAAAGAGGAGGCTGTCTGCTCCCGTGAAGACAGACAGACTCAGCAATCGCCAGGAGCAGTCCTACGCTGCCCTGTTGGGTCCCTCTGAGTCGGGAGGGACCCGAGGGCAGTGGGTTTAGATGTGCCGTGGCAGGCACTGTTGTGCTGTGTGTGAGGGAGGAACAGACAATACAAGGAACGAAGGGGTGAGGAGAACTCGGCTTCCCAGGGGGCTTCCCAGGGTTTTTCACCGGCTGTGAGCCTTCCAGGGGCCCTTGGTGGCGTAGTGGCTACGCATTGGGCAGCTAACCACAAGATCACCAGTTTGAAGCCACCAGCTGCTCCCAGGGAGAAAGATGAGGCTTTCTACTCCTGTCAAGAACATGTTTGGGACATATTGATGGCAGCAATATGTACAGGTGTGCTTGATACAATGGGTGTATGGGTTGTGATAAGAGCTGTAAGAGCCCCCGTAAAAGGATTGATTACAATTAAAAACACAAAAGAAAACCAAAAAAAAGTGGCAGTCTCGGAAGCCCACGGGGCCAGTTCTACCCTGTCCTATAGGGTCGCTGTGAGTCGGCATTGGCTCGGTGGCAGTGAGCTCTGGGTTTGAGTGACCATTCAGTCAGAAGGAGATGGCCAGGCCTTTGCTCCGAGGCACCTCTGGGCGGAGCCACATCTTCAACCTTTATCGCCCAACAGCTGAGCACATCAACTCGTTTCACCACCCAGCGGACAAAACAAACCAAGTTCGCCGCCACCGACCGAGCTGATGCCGACTCACAGCCACTCCACAGGACAGGGTAGAGCTGCCCCTGTGAGTTCCCAAGGCTGTCGCTCTTCATGGGAGCCCCATCTTTCTCCAGCGGAGCGGCCGGTGGTTTCAAACTGCTGACTGTGCGATCAACAGCCCAGCGTGTAACCCGGACACCACCAGGGCTCCCGTCCTCTCAAAATCAGGGCCGTGAGTTCTCATCCCCGGGCTGCTGGGTGCCACTAAACGGATCCCCACTCATAGCGACTCTACAGGACAGAACAGAACTGTCTCACTGGATTTTCTGGGCCATCAGTCTTTTTCCGTTGTTTTCCTTGACTTGTTTGTATTTGGTCGCTTATCCGGGTTGAACTGTGTGGCTATCACACTATTCTGAATTTTGAAATTAAACTTCAGAAAACAAAAAACGAGTGCTAGAATGTTAATAGGAAGTAAAGTGGCATCCAGGTCCCCAAGCTACGGGACTGCAGAGGATCTTCCCGGAAGACCACCCCGGAAGACCACCGGGCTGTCAGTCCTTAGGGGAGCAGATGGCCTGGTCGCTCCTTCCTCTGGAGTGGCCGGTGGGTTCAAACTGCTGACTTTTTGATTAGCAGCTGAATTCTTTGACGTCTGCTCCACCTGGGCTCCCCCTAACCGCAAGCATGTGGGTATGCTCCAGTTTGGGGGATGGGTCTTCTTGGTCATGCCCACAGGTCCATGTAGGGCGTGCTTTCAGCCAATCACCTTCGAGATGAGGAAGCACAGCCAGATTGCTCCTCAGAAGTGAGGGTGGTGAGATCGAGCCTCAAGTCAGTGCCTAGGGCATGAGGAGGATCCTGGGTGGTGGAGGGGTTACTGATTGGGCTGCTGACTGCAAGGTCAGCAGTTCAAAACCACCTTACGCATGGGTAACAGTCTTCACACCAGGTACTCGTAGGTGGGCATATCTGCATGTGAGCAAAGGCCTGGCCATCTCTTTCTGAATGATCACCCACCTTAAGGTGACCAGATTTTAACATTGGTAACGCAGGACACCACTGATAAAACTCATATCCTGGCGAAATAGCCACATGGCAGCCGAAAACCGTATACCCTAGCTTTTCGTGCATTCTTTCAAAAAATCGGGACTTTTTAAAAACACCGTGGGACGCAGGACAAATTGTTAAAAATCGGGACTGTCCCGCCAAAAGCAGGACGTCTGGTCACTTTAGCCCGCCTGGAGACGGATAGAGGAGCCATGTCTCCGTTCCTAAGACCATCGGGAAGATGTGTTTTCTGACAGTCTTGGGCCCCAAGCGGTCTAGCTCCACAGGTTGAGAACTGCTGCCTTAGAGGCAAGGACAGACAGCGAGGCTTCATCTCGCCGTCCTTTGGAACCCTTGTCAGGAGAGACCAGGCCCTGCAGCAGGACACCTGCTTGGGAACGAGAGGGTCGGCCAGAAAGAGGAAGGCCCTGAGAAGATGGATGGACACTGGCTGCAGCCCTGGGCTCAGACATAACCATTGTGAGGATGGGCCAGACTGGGTGGTGTTGTGGAGAGAGGGGGCCACTATGAGTCACAACTAACAGGGCAATGTGTATGCATGTGCTCGGCCGCTCGCCCCACAGTTGGCAGTTCAAACCCATCCAGGGGCAGCTGGGAAGATGAGTCTTTGTCTGAAACCCAAGGAGGAGCCCGTTCTAGCCTGCACCGTCTACTCCGAGGCTCCCCAAATGGAAACAAAAGATTCACAACATGATAACGATAGCAACAATGTTGCTCAACTAAGTGCGGCGGAGTGGCCAGAGTCTCCAACCGCCTGGCAACTTTTTGTAGAGGATTGAATGAAATGTTACCTGACCCTGTTCCGTCTGTCTTCCCACCCCTGCTGGGCCGCATCCTGTGGTTACAACCACTCCAGCTGCCTCTCTCTCCCTCTGGAAACCCACCTGTAATCACCACCGGGATGGGTGTGCCTGGGAGTGGGGGTGGGGAAGTGAGGTGGGCTTTCCATCAGCTAGAGGTAGCAGCAGGTAATATGAAAGGACACTTTGTGGCTGTGTGCAAAGATCCTGTTCAGTTTCTCAACCTTCCTAATGCAGTTTCATACGGTTCCTCATGTCGTGGTGAGCCCCCCCA
>NW_022104553.1:25658313-25662994 GCF_000313985.2 Echinops telfairi | reverse complement strand
TTAAGTGGAGAGGAAATGTTTTGAGAATGATGAGGGCAATGAATGTACAAATGCGTTTTACACAACTGATGTATGTATGGATTGTGATAAGAGTTGTATGAGCCCCTAATAAAATGATTTAAAAAAATTATCTTCGTTGCTACTTCCTCACCGTCATTTTGCCACTGTGATGAATCGGGCGAGCCCTGTGAAAAGGTCATTGGACCCCCAAAGGGGTCTCGACCCACAGGTTGAGATCCGCTGCTGTAAAGACTGACACTGGCCAAGCTTCTTGTTCCAGGGGAACAGGCATTTTCCCTGGGGGTGCAAACCTTCTGCTGAGAGGGCTGCTGGGTGGGGGTGAGGTTGGGGGGGCTGGGGGGGACAGGAAGACAATAGGTTAACAGATACAAGAAAAGGGAAGATGCTCCAGTGTCAGCCGAGGCAGAGACTCTTCTGTTGATTGCTGTGGCCCTGTGTCTAGCTAGAACGGGTGTGGCTGGTGAAATGAATGTCACTGCTGTTAAATGCTAGGGAGACACTAAGGCAGGGGTACAGGTTGAAAGAGATCCCGGGGTGGGGTGGAAGTGAGGGTTCTTTTTTTTTAACAGAATGTTTAGGGAAGACTCCTATCATGAGGGGTGTCTTGAGTCGGGGAGAGAAGGGCCCGGTGGGGCAGCAGGTCTTGCGCTGCACTGCTAACAACAAGATCAGCAGTTCGAAACCACCAGACCACCCAGCTCTCTGCTCCCGGAATGGTGACCCTCTCGGAAGCCCATAGGGCCGTTCTGCCCCGTCCTGTGGGTCCCTGCGAGCCAGCATTATCTCAGTGGCAGTGGAATTTGCTTTTCTCAGTGAAGGAGCCCGGCTGGTGGGGTGGGTTACAAGGCTGTCGGCTTCCATCAAGCCTGACCGCCTTGGAAGTTCCACACTGTCTCATGGGGTCACTGCGCATCAGCAGGAACGGCGGGTCGACCGAGTTGGAGAGAGGTCATTCTTGGGTGGCTCCCATGTGAGCAGGCTCATCGTCTACGAGCCGAGAGGTCGGAGGTTGGAGGCTACCCCGAGGTGCCTCCGAAGAAAGACCTGGTGCTCTGCCACTGGAACACCAGCCACGGAAAATCCCTGTGGAACACAGCTCCCATCCACTCAGGGCCACCAGGAGCCAGAATCGACTGGGAGCCGACGAAGGAGGAAGAAGAGGAAAAGCAAATGTGAGGGATTCTCAGAGGCAGGACAAGGCTGGCGGTGATGAGGAGGAACTAGGGCAGTGATTCTCAACCTTCCTCACACCACAACCCTTTCATACCGTTCCTCATGTTGGGGGGACGCCCCCAACCATCACATTATTTTCCTTGCTACTTCATCACTGTCATTCTGCTACTGTGATGAATCGGGGCGGTCCCTGTGAAAGGGTCTTTCTACCCCCAGAGCTGAGCTAGAGGGATGGAGGGCTGGGCAGTGGTGTGTGGGGGAGAGAGTGAGGCTGGGCCTGGGTCCTGGTGAAGTCAGCTCCTCTCTGGTGGGCAGGGAGGCCTTGCTCATCATGGTGGGGAGTGAAGATTTTACATGGAAGTTACAGGGGATGGAGCTTAGAAGCAGGGAGTGACGAAGGCCACCGTAAAGCGCTGGGCTGCTAACCCCAAAGGCAGCAGTTCAAAGCCACAGGCAGCTCCACAGGAGAGAGATGAGGTTTTCTACATCCTTAAAGTTTTTACAGCTTCACAACAAAGCCCCCACAGAAAAAGCACAGTTGATGGGATCGGGTATCAGGCAGGAACGACACCGAACAAAAAATTATGTCGATGTGACTAAGGGAGGAGTGTGGAGTGGAAACCCAAAACCTATCTGTAGACAACTGTACACCCCCTTACAGAAGGGTCACAAGGAAAAGACGAGCCAGTCAGAGTGCAGTATAGCACCGATGAAACATGCAACTTTCCTCTATTTCTTTAATGCTCCCCCACCCCACTTTCATGACCCCAGTTCTACCTTACAAATACGGCTTGACCAGAACATGTACACAGGTACAGATAAGAGCTCGCAACACAGGGAATCCAGGACAGATAAACCCCTCAGGACCAATAAGGAGAGTAGTCATACCAGGAGGGGAAGGGGAAGGTAGGGGTAGAAAGGGGGAACCAATCACAATGATCTACATATAACCCCCTCCCCATGGGGTGGGTGCAGGGAGACAGCAGTCGGTATAAGACATAAAAAGAGAAAAACACCTATAAGTGATCAAGGGTTCATGAAGCAGATGGGAAATGAGCTGATACCAAGGGCTCAAGTAGAAAGAGGATGTTAAATGAGCTGATACCAAGGGCTCAGGTAGAAAGCAAATGTTTTGAGAATGATGATGGCAACAAATGTATAAATGTGCTTGACACAATGGATGGATGGATCGTGATTAGAGTAAGGTGACCACACGTCCCGCTTTTGACAGGACAGTCCCGATTTTTCACAATTTTTCCCGCATCCCGTGGCGTTTTTAAAAAACGCATTCTTTGGGAAAGAATGCATGACAAGCTAGAGTGGAAGGTTTTCGGCTGCCATGTGGCTATTTCGCCAGGATAGTTTTATCAATGGTGTCCTGCTTTACCAATGTTAAAATCTAGTCACCTTAGATTAGAGTTGTAAGAGCGCCTACAAAATGATCTTTTTTTTTTTTTTTAGACAACTTCCCTCCCAAAATGATCTTAAACATTTGTTTTACAGCTTCAGAAGCCCCGTGGAACAATGCCGGTCTGTCCTACAGTGTCTTGTGAGTCAGCATCCACTCCATAGCGGGTTTTGTTTTTGTTTGTCCCCCAGTAGAGAGCGCGTTCTCTCTCTCTCTCTCTCTCCATCTCCCCACTTCTCTCTCACCTCTTTGGAGATGCATCCTGTTGTGTGTGCTATTTCAAAGCATTCACCAGACACAGTCCAGACTGTCTGATGCAGACAGGTACACTGACACTCTCATCAGAACCTTTAGGGGAGGGGCTGCAGTGGCCCCAAACCAAAACCTCACTGCCATGGAGTTGATTCTGACTCATGGTGACTCTTTAGGACGGGATAGAACTGCCCCTGTGAGTTTTCAAGATAGTAACTCTTTTTCTTTTTATGATTTGAAATATTTATTTTGCTTTGTAGTCACTGGGCAGAACATGGAAGGAAAGGGGGTTAAAGGGACATGAAGCACAAAGCACAGAAACACACAAACAGAACATGAAAGAGGAGGAGGAATAGGGAAGCTTTAGTTGTCGGGGTTTTATATCAGTCACAACTGTATTTTCACGTAGTAATTTGCAGTATCTAGTTTTATTTGCTTGCATGTTAAAGCCTGTTTTCTCTCTCTCTGACTCTGAACTTCTAGTATCAGTTTCTGGCAACACACCTGCTGCAGGTATGTACTTTTTGTCGAGAGGCAGTATGCCAAGGTTAGGAAAACCAATAAAAAAAACCAAAACACTCAGGATGAACTGGCCTAATCCTTACTTGCTATGAATCCTACTTACATTTTCCTGAAACAAAATTATACCATGATTGTGTTATTTGTGTGCTTATACATTCTGTATATTGTATGATTAAAACCATGCCTTCTACTAAGCTTGAATTTCCCTGTGTCTAGAATAGAGCCTTACACACGGTAGGCATTACTGCATTTCTTGAATAAGCTAATTCATAAAGAGTTAAACAGAACTATCCACAGAAACCGTTTTTAAAATGCAGCAAAACAGGGGCCATGTGTAGGTTGCATTGTGCTAGGCTCTACGACACTGCTCTGCTCTGAGAATTTCGGGTTTGGCAGGGGAGACTGACTTGGCCCTACAAAAACACACAGACACCCAACAAAAGGGCACCCCTCCTGCCGCTGAGCCCATGCCAACTCAAGCAGACCCCCAGGACACGGGAGACCCGCTGTTCACAGGCGTAGGAAGCCTCACCTGCGACACCCGAGCTCCTTGACTTGACCACAGACACAATAGAGAGTTCCAAGTGACCTGGCCGAAATATGAGCAGAGCAGAGACCACTAAGAGGAGTGGTAACAAATTCAAACTAGCAAATGGAAAAGACTTTACTCGGTGTTTTAAATAACCTAGCCACCTATTTCTCCCCTCCATTTCCAGTTTTAGTTATATACAAGTTTGTTTCCCTACTAAGTAGTATCTAAGGAGCGGTGGTGGCACAATAGCGGCGCGCTCAAAGCACCGCGGCTCCCACCCAGCCTTGCTCTGGGAGAGAAATGCGGCAGTCTGCTTCTGTAAACCGTAGAGCCTCGGGAACCCTCGGGGGCAGGTCTACTTGGCTGGCCGGAGTGTTCATTTTGCTTTAACATTCCTCGCTGAGAAGTCATGTTTTCTTTTGTTGCCATGGCAATGCTTATCGTCTCTTTTATCAGACGATCTGAGTTTCGAAGGTGGTCATGTCCTTTCAAAAACAGTTCCGTTCTTCCATTTACCCCAGACCCACTTCTGTATGACTCAGTATCCTTTCGGACTGAACCCATTAGGTTCTCCCTTTCCCGTGTGGCCATAAAGTTTGCTTTGGTTTTAGGAAACTCATGTGTATAGTCCTGCAGTATGTCTGTATGTCGCCGTAATGTGTGCATCAGTGCAGCATTCAAAGAGGGGACACCTGCACTGTTGGGATACGCTGCCGTTTTATCATTTACTCCTGTGAGACCGTTCCTCATGTTGGGGGGACGCCCCCAACCAT
>NW_022104553.1:25655370-25657974 GCF_000313985.2 Echinops telfairi | reverse complement strand
TTTGTTGCCATCATCCTTCCCAAAACATTTTCTTTCTACTTGAGCCCGTAGTATCAGCTCCTCGTTTTCCCCCTGCCCTCCCCGGCCCCCTCCCTCATGAACCCATGATACTTTATAAATTATTATTATTTTTTTCAAGTCTTACACTGACTGATGTCTCCCTCCACCCACTTTTCTGCTGTTCATGCCCCTGGGAGGGGGTTATAGGTAGATCCTTGTGATTGGTCCCCCCTCTCTCTTCCCCTTCCCCTCCTGGTATCGAGACTCTCTATATGGAAGACAGTAACTCTTTACGGAAGTAGAAAGCCTTGTCTTTCTCCAGAGGAGCGGCTGGTGGTTTTGAACTGCTGACCTTGGATTGAGCAGCAGCAACCACATCGGGGCTCCTTTCTGTGTGTCTCTGGGCTGCTGGACACGTGTCAGGCGAGTTTCTAGACGAAGACGGTGCAGGAAGAAAGGCCTGGCTGTCTATTGCTGAAAATCAGCCAGCCCAACAAAAACTCTGGATTCCAGCCGAACCCGGGGAGGCCGAGCCAGAAAGGGGCAAAGGTTCTCAGCATGTGGCCAGGCAGTTGTGAGAGATGGCGCATGCCAGGTGTCAGGCTCCTGAGAAACCTAAAAACCCAAGCCCGTTGCCACTGCGTGACCTCTAAGAAGACAGGGTCCAACTGCTGTCAGGTGACAGGGTTTCCACGGCTGTCAACTGACAGAGTAGACGGTCACAGCTTTCTCCCATGGAGTGCCTTATAGGTTCAAACCACTGACGTTCTGGTTAGTAGCCTGACGTGTAACCACGTTACCACCACAGCCTGCCACCCGGGCTCCCCAGCTCCGGTTCTGCTGGCAGTGAAGTTTTTTTTCCCCTCTCCCAATGGGGAAGGAACCCCAGTTCGAATCCACCAGTCACTGGGCTGTTGACTTCCATAAAGGCTCCCCCCAACCCCAATCCGAACCCACTGATACGGAATCAAATTTTGACTCGATCCTATAGGACAGAGTAGAATGGTCCCTGTGGGCTTCCCAGATTGTAACTGTTTACAGGAATAGAGAGCCTCGTATTGCTTCCGTGGCAGTGTTAGGTTTTTCAGCTTAGAAATATCTTGGTCCTTGGCGAATTCACAAGGAAGCCTGGTTTGTGATGCAAGTGAGTTTTATAAAGGAGAGAAGTTTCAGGTTTTACACACGCACCCTCAGGAGTGCACGTTACACACACACACACACACACACACACACACAGGTGGAGACCTGAGGCCAGAGAAGCCACAGCACGGCCAGCCCAAGGAGCAGTTGGAAACAGAGCTGGAAAAGACAGTAGTGGGCTCTGGAATCAGGCTTTTCAGGGCCCTCCACTGAGAGGCGTGGTTGACGGTACTGGTTGACCCCAATCACTGAATTAAGCTCACCTGGCCCAGATTGGGGTTCACCCAGTTGTACTGGCTTCCTGTCCCAAAGACCTGAATGTGAGCATGCCCTCTACCCTTAAGTAGCTTCCAACTTCCTGTACGGGAGCAGAGAGGCTTTGGCGTGTAGAGGGACAACCGCTAGTTCTGCCTCTAACTCCCTAACAGAGAGACTGGTGGTTTCGAACTGTTGACCTTCCAGTGAGTAACCCAACTCAGAACCTACTGAGCCACCAGTTTGGTCGCTTCTTCCTCTGTATCTCGTCTCATCAGAATCCCCATCAAGGTCCAGCCCTGTCACTTGTTGTGGCAGTTACACAATCTCCTGTCAACTTGTGAAGGGGTGGACAGGTGGAGCTGTCAATCAAGTCACCACTTGATGACCTCATTGGAGGCACAACGGAGATAAACAGCTCACTGGAGGCCGGGCACACTCTCTCTGCTTGTCTCTGTCCCAGCGAGACATTCCTGTTGACAAGACACATGGAGCTACACTGATGGAGCCAGAGTCCTGGAGCTGGAGGAGCCACGTGGAGACCCACGCCAGCATTGAGATGCTTCCACCGCCACTGGATCTACAAGACTTTCCACCCACTGGCCTGTGATCTTCCTGCATTTGGCGTCATTGCATGTGGTGCATGAGTCTGAAGAGGAATTTACAGACTGGTATCGGACCTATGGGCTAATATCAGACTTACAGACTTGATCTGGACTGGGCTGGGATGTTTTCTTAATGTACAATTGAGCTTTGATCTAAAGCTCTTTCTTATACACATATGAATGTATGAATTTGTTTCTCTAGTCCACCCAGACTAACATACTTGTCCACCAAGTCTAGTGACTTCTTCCTCTGCACTCTGTCCCCTTAGCACGCAGGCCTCGCGCCGTCACTAGAGGGAGGTGCCCTTCCTGGAAACCTGGCTTACTTTCCTCCAGAGGGATCTTTGAGAAGCCCTGGTGGTTCAGTGATTAAAGCACTCCCTTGTCTGCTAACCGAACAATTTGCTTTTCTGTGGAATACTGAAGGGACTGGATGAAACTGTACGTGGCCAAATTCTCTGTGCTCATAATCACGGGTTTGGAAGGCTGACCCGGGGGAGGTGGGAGGGGAGGCTCTCACAGTTACGAGATAGAGATAACTCCAATATACATTCTCCAGACTGAAAATCACCCTACTTAAAGGCGCCACTATTTAAAAAAAAAA
>NW_022104553.1:25646124-25654767 GCF_000313985.2 Echinops telfairi | reverse complement strand
AAGCTTCCCACGACTATATAAACCTGTTGGAAAATCACCTTCGCTCTCTTGATCCTGATCATGGGGAAAGGTGAGCCCTTGTGACCACTCTTTCCGTCTCTTTATTTCCTATGATAGTACCATCGTTCCTTGGGACCCATTCGGGTGTGGGGCCAGACCCCACAGTTTTCAACACCCCTCCGGGATGTGTTCTTGGATCTCTTTTTCTCTGTTCAATACAGGAACCCTGTGGTGGAGTGAGTTGGGTTACTAACCACAAGGTCAGGGGTTCAAAACCACCAGCCAATCCTCGGGCGGAAGAGGAGGTTCTACTCCCCTATCCTGTAGGGTCCATAGGAGTAGGAATGGAGTTGATTGCCTGAGTCTTGGTCCTCTTTTATGAATGGACGCTATTTCAGGTGCTTTAATATGTGTTGGTTGTTAACTGTAAGGTCCGAAGTTTGAAACTACCAGATGCTCCTTGGAGAAGGCCTGAACTTTCTGCTCCTGGAAAGAGGGGCAGTCTTGGAAACCTGCAGGGGGGCAGTTCTACCCTGTCCTTCAGGGTCACTATGAGTCAGAACCAAGGGTAATGAGTTTGGGTTTTAGTGAAGCAGTCCTGGTGGCACGATTGGTAATGGGTTGAGCTGCTAACCTCAACGTCATAAGTTCTACCTCACAAGCTGCTCCCAGAGAAGGAAATGAGGTTTTCTGTGTCCGTACAGATTCACAGCTTCTGAAACCGAAGGAGACAGATCTACTCTGACCTTTAGACTAGTAAGGTGACCAGACGTCCCGCTTTTGGCGAGACAGTCCCGATTTTAAACAATTTGTCCCGCGTCCCGCGGCGTTTTAAAAAAGTCCCGATTTTTGGAAAGAATGCACGAAAACCTAGGGTATACGGTTTTCGGCTGCCTTGTGGCTATTTCGCCAGGATAGGAGTTTTATCAATGGTGTCCCGCTTTACCAATGTTAACATCTGGTCACCTTACTTTAGAGTCACCTAGAAGTCAGAATCTCTTGGCTGCTGGTCTCTGCCCCCCGCCTCGCAATCTCTCTCGGTGTGTTTGCCCGAATCCCTGTGGGTCTCTGGCTCCTCTGTCCCATTCCCTCTGGGGGGTTTTGTCTTGGGTCTTCTTCTGTCTCTGCACCTGATCCTCCTGGCCTCTGTCCCTCTCTCCCTGCAGCTCTGGTCCTCCTCTCGCTGGGCCATTGTCTCCTTCCTTCAGGAGCTCTCTGACCCTCGCCTCTCGGAGCCAGCCTCCGTCTCCCGGAGTTTTCCTCGCCCCCGTCTTCTTCTCTGAGCGCCCTGCCCCCTGATTGCCTCTGGTCTCCCGCCATTTCTCTCCCATTCAGGGTTCCGCCGCTGTCTCAATGGCCTCGCCGGACCTCAGGCCACGCCCCCGCCCCCGCCCTCCAATCCCAAGCCTAGCGGCCGCCAAGCCACGCCCATCCCCTGTCTCCATTCGCCGCGCTCCTCCATCCCACCTGGGAACCGCATTCCTTGTCCTGAGCGGAGGCCTGGCAGCATGGTGGTTACACGTTACGCCGCAGTTGGGAAGGTCTGCAGTTTGAAACCGGGAAGAGTTTCCGATTCCCTAAAGCGTTCCAGTCCCGCAAGCTCCCTGCCCTATAGGGTCACGATGAGTCGGCATCGACTGGACGGCAGGGAGGGATTTTGCACACTGAGCATGAGCAGTGCCAGGGGTCCCTGTGGGGAGGGCAGTTAGAACAGAGGGACAGGGGCTGTGTGAGCACCTGTGGGATTTCAGGACTGCTTTGTTACCGCAGCGAATGTTACCTGACACCGTCCCAAGCTACATTTCCACCCAGAAAAGCTGGTCACTCCCCCGCCCCACCCTTCCCACCATACCAAGTGCCTAACCCCGCGTGCTAATCGGAGCGACCCCAGGTGAGGGAGTAGGATTGCCCCCACGGATCTTTCGCCCTCAAAGCGTCCGGGTGGGTTCGAACCGCCAACGTTTCAGTTAGCACCAGAGTGCTTAACTTCTGCGCCACCAGGACTCCTTTTCACCCCTCCTTACCAAAACTGCAAACTCACTGCTTTTGAGCAGATTACGACTCATAGCGACCCTAAAGCGCAGGGAAGACTTGCCCCCACGTGAGTTTATGAGGCTGTGAATCTTCGATGAGAGCAGGGAGCCTCATCTTTCAACTGAGGAGTTGCCTGGTGGGTTTGAACCGCTGACCTTTCAGTTCATCAACCTACTCTGCCACCAAGGCTTCTTCACGGACCCTCTAGTATCTGCTGAACACCGTCATTGGCTTTATTTTATTATTTTTAAACTAGCTTGTGTGTTACAGAAGAAGTTAAGTCACGGAGGTGGTGGGTGGTAGGGTCAAGGGGAGTTGATATCAAGGAGTTCAGGAAGGAAGAGAATGTTTCGAAAGTGACAGTTGCTTGATGTGATTGAACTATGGAAAGGAATGATATCTATAACAATTCCCCCAAAAAAATGTTTTTTGGGAAAAAATCGAAGTCCGTTTCCGTTTTATTTTTTCCTCCTTCTATAACCACTCAGACCAGTGTGTAGGGCTGATGGGTAAGGAATGTGAGGGCTGTAATCGACAGTGTGTTTTTTTTTTGGGGGGGTGTCTGTTTCCTGCAGTAGAGTATAAGGTCCCCATGATAGGAACACTTGTCTCTTTGCATCTCCAGTGTCTAGAACAGTCCCTGGCTATGGAGGGGGCGCCTGGCCAGACTGCCCGCTCCGGTGCCACACCCACAGTGGGTTACAGACTGGACTTTTGGGTGATCCTGAGGGGTTTCATTGGCTGATCTTCAGAAGCAGAAGATCTCCAGGCCTTGCTGCCGACTCCTTCGCGGTCTGGAAGCTCCATCAAAGCCTGTTCAGAATCAGAGCCACAAGCCGGCCTGCATGGAGAACGGGTGGTGGCTGCGGGCAAAGTGGATGGCCCAGGAATCAAACCCTGGTCTCTGGCATGAAAGGAGAGGATGCTCCCACTGAGCCACCCCAGCTCCCACTGGTGTGTTGTAATTGTGTGACGACGAGTGGACTGTGACTCAGAGCGAGCCCTACAGGACAGAGACGGAGTGCCCCATGGGGAGCCCACTGCAGTACCATTCTCCGATGGAGTGGCTGGTGGGTTTCAACAGCCAACCTTTCAGTTAACAGCCGAGTGCTTTAGCCATCGCACCACCAGTGAACCCATCATATGGAGTTGATTCCGACTCATAGTGATTCCATATAGGGCTTTGGAGGCTTTAAGGGGCAGCTAGTGGGCTTGAACTTCCAGCCTTGCGGTTAGCGGCTTAGTACCTCACCTACAGCGCCACCAGGGTTGGCAGATGCTTTGTTGGGTGACCATATGAGTATGTGCTGAGAACAGCCCTGCAGTCTTAAGATCACTGGATAGCGGGCAGAATACTTCAGAGGGGTGGGGGACGGTGTGTGTGTGTGTGTGTGTGTGTGTGTGTGTGTGTGTGTGTGTGTGAAGGTGGCTGCAACTTCCAGGTGGGAGGAATCAGTTACATCAGGCTGATGGAATCCATCCCTGTAGACATTCCAGCTTCTTGGCTCAGCCTAGGGACTCCTAGCTTCTGGGGGTCCCTGTCCTGCTTTCGGGGTGGGGTTCCCTCTAAACTTTGCAAGCCGCTGAGAAGCACGCATGCACGGGGCTTCTGTGTTGAATGAGCAGCTGAAAGTGCCCAGAGCCTTGTCGCTGCTCTGTCCTCTCCCTGAGACTGTGGGTCTCCGGTGGGGTTAAAATGGGGCGGGGTACCATAAGGAGACCCCCCTCAATGCTGGGGCCGGGGGTGCGGACGAGGTAGGGAAGACTGTGGGAATTGGCACTGACTGTGCTGTGATGACGAAGAAAAGAGGGCAGAGAGGGCCACGGAAATGCAAAGGCTGAGCCACAGCCGTAAGAGTGAAAAAGAGGCAGAAAACTTCCAAACCTCAGTGCCGCCGAGTCGATTGCGACTCCTGGCAGCCCTGTGGGTTTACCACGTAGGGCTGAGCGCGGTCATAAGGTTTCCTGGGCTGTGATCTCGATGGAAGCAGACCGCCAAGCCTTTCTTCCGCAGCGCCCACCCCCAGTGGATTGGACCTGTTAGCCTTTGGGTGACTAGCTGAGCACAAATTGCACCGCCCAGTGACTCACCAAAGAGAGAGAAAAGATAGAAAGGCGGGGACTAGGAATGAATGAATTTAGAGTGATTCAGAGGCAGAATAGTGAAGAAAAAAAAGACTACATTTCCCAGAATGCCCCGTGGTCAGGCTCTGTCTGGAGATCCGCCAATCCGATACCGCCACGGCTTCACCAATCAGGTGCCTGTGCGGCAAGCTTGAATTTCTCACCTAGGCAAGTCGAGGAGAGAGGCAGTGTCGCCAGGTCTCCGCTTTGCAGGTGTCAGTTCCAGGGAGGTGGCGTGGTCTTGGGGACCGTGGCCAGCTATCTGACCGCGCGAGGGGAGCCCTGTTCCTGAGCGACCCTTTCTCGAGATGTCCAAGAAGAGGTCCTCTTTCCACCCTCCCTCCGCCTTTTCTTTATAGCTGAGTTAGGATTCCAGATGGTGGACGCTGATGACCCGGTTGACCAGCCTCCCTGGCTTTAGCCCGCCCCTTAAGACGTCTCTCTCTGCCCCCCTCCTAGGATCGCCAGGTAAAATACAGGGCATCCAGTTCCACAGGAACTTACAATAAATGCCAAATGATTCGTTAGCATACACGGAGCCCCGATATTGCACAGACACTGAGCCCAAACCAAACTCATTGCCATCGAATCACTCCCCACTCAGCGCGACCCCCTAGGGCAGGATAGAACTGCTCCGGTGGGGTTCCGAAACGGTAATTCTGCAGGAGTAGAGAGCTCCGTCTTCCTCCCACACAGCGGCTCCAGGGGGCACACGTGTACTGAAAAGACGTCAGCGGTGTGTACCTCTGCGGCGAGTCAATGTCAGTGGGCAGGCTATTGCACCTGACAACCTACCTCCATCTCAACTCCTGTTCCTGCCTCGTTTTCGTTTTCCATCCACCTTAGCCTTAGGGATCCACCCAAGCCTTCCTCCCCCTTAGCTCCTCTCCCATCAGCCCTGTTTCTAGACCATCCTCTCTCTTCTCATTGAAACACCCCTCCCCATCGCCCCGCTCCAGAAATTCTCTGGTTTGGGCGCTGGCTCGGAGAGATTTAGAAGTTCCACATTATTGACTTCATCCCTGACCTCATCTCAGGGCCCAGGGAAGTCAGTTGCCTTTCCCCGAGTTACACAGCCAATCAGAGACCAAACTCCACCCTCTCCCAGTTCTCAGATCTCTGGTGGAATTCGATTTTACTCCTCTTGCCAGAGGGCCTAGCTTGGCCATGTTTGGAGATGGTGGGCAAGCTTCAGGCTCAGAAGTGTCTGCAACTCCAGGGATGGTGGCATTTTGAAGACCGACTATGTGCTGAGTTGGAGGTAAGACTCGTGGGCTGTAAACCGGAGGATAGAGACTTAGCACAGTCGTCATGACATCCCCAGGTCGGAGGACATAATCAACCAAACTCAAACCCACTGCTGTGGGGTCACTTCCTTCTCATGACATCCCCCACCCCTACCCTACCCCAGGGCTTTCTTGGCTGGTGGTGCAGTGGGCTTCAAACAGCCAGCTTGGTGGTCCAAACCCACCTGGGAGCACCCACCTGGTGCTCCCTGGGAGAAAGAGGAAGCTATCTGCTAACACAAAGATGCAGTTCTCAGAAACCCTGTGGACCAGTTCTACTCCCTCTGAAAGGGTTGCTGTGAGTCTTTATGGGAGTGGGGTGCCACGCCTTCCTTCTTTGGCACTGCTGGGTGGGTTCAAACTCAAGCTAGCAGCTTAGTGCAAGCTGTCTGTACCACCCAGAGGCCATCTAGACAGAACAGGTGGTCAGTGGATGTCTGTTGAGTGAGTGAATGAATGAGTAAATGAATGAATGGACACATCCCATCAGTTGAGGATGCTTGCCCACGCCTGCTCTTTGCCTCTTCGACCCCATTGCTGTCTTTCTTCCCATATCCTAACCTCAGCTCCATTTGCCCTCCGGCCACCTCTCTTGGTTTCTGGCCTTCTCAGAGGACCACGTTGTTGGGATTTTCCAGCTGACAGGGTCTCTCCAAGCACTCTAATGACCATTGTAGGTCGGTGCTTCCTCTGTGTCAGTGATCTGCTTGTGGGACACTTCCAGAAGGTTCCAGAAGGCAGGTAGTGGAAGGTTCCAGGTGGTAAGTACGGCTTGGATGGGTGTTTTCCAAAAATGGAGATGGAGTGGTGATGTAGTGAGAGAAGGTGAGGTGTCCTGGGCCCCCCAGAACCAGAGTGTCTCTCCCTACTGTCCTTCCTCCCCACCTGCCCTGTGCCTCCGCTCACCTCTTTTGTCTCTGCATCTCTGAGCTCATCTTCCCTCCAGTTGGGAGCACCGACACCTGCCCAGGTGCACCTGTGAGTGACTCCCCTGCCTGTGAAGGATCCTAGTAGCCAGCGCTTCTTTGCATCTAATGCATCCAGGAGCCAGCGGAGACAGGAGCTGTGCAGATGTCCACCCTGTGTGATGGCCCTTAGTGACAGGTGACAATGGCCACCTAGGGATGTTGGATTGCTTAAAAGGTGCTTGGAAACCTCCATTTTCAGGAAAAATCTCCTGTTACACACACACACACACCCCACAGTTGTAATTTAGTCGTTTCTGATCCACAGCGCCCCCAGCCGTGTCAGAGTGGAACTGCACTCTACAGAGTTTTTCCAGGTGGGGCTCTTTGGAAAGGTATTGCCTAGAAAGAAAGATGCCTCTAGGTGATTTTAAAGCACCAACCTTTTAACAAGGGGCCGCTTAACCGTTTGCGGCACTCCGGCTGCCATGGGGTCGGTCCCCAGCCCCAGCGACCTGGTGTGCATCAGAGTAGAATGGCGCTGTGTGACCTTCCAGGAGCCGACAGCCAGGACTTCCTTCTGAGGCGCCTCGGGGTGCTTTGGAAGCGCTTAGACGTTTGCACCACTCAAGGGCTCCCATGTGAAAATGCTTGGCATCACGTTCACACTACATGCTGTCTGCCCACGGACCCGCCCACTGGCCCAGGGTTTCCAACCCTTCTTTAAGAATGAACTTCAAAAAAAAAAAAAAAGAATGAACTTCTACGTGCCGCAGGAGGGTCTGCTCGCTCCATGAAGACAGGGAGAAATGGGTCCGGTTTGCTGTGTGTGGCTTCTCCAGTGCGTGACCCTTGCTGGCCCCTGGGTTATTGACTGAGACCTTAGCCACTGCACTGCCTGGCCTCCTAGGAAGGTAGGTGCTTAATAACAAAATTTAAATGTGCATATAGTGCTGTCTCATGAGTCATTGTTTCAAAAAGAATCCCCATTTTACAGATGAGGAGCTGAAGGTTCAGAGGGACACAGCGTCAGTGTGGTCCTTCAATTCACCATCTGCCGGTGAGTGAGACTGATTGGTGGTGACCCTACGAGTGCCAGATGGATGGCTGCTTTGTCCTGAAGACCCCCAGCCTTTTCTTCCTAGGCCCTGGGTGGATTTGAACCTCCAGCCTTACAGTTCATGGCTCAACCATCTGTGGCACCTGGGAGACCTTCCAAGCTGTACCCTGGGCTATCTCGGCCCTTGTGAGGGTCGTGGATTTGCAGAACGGGGGTATTGGTAGTGGTGGTGTCGTTTGTGGGATTCCAGGTAGCTGTGCAGTATGGTGGTGGTGGTGGGAGGGGGTCCCAATTCTGTTATTTGGATGATTGGCATCCTGGGAGGTAGACTGGGAATGCTTTCACCCCCCCAGATATGCTTCTTGCTCTGGAGATTCACCCAGGCCAAGGAGAATGATCCACCCTTCCCCGTTCCCCTCCTGCCCCGCCCCACCTCCCCTAAGTTGCCCGGAGCCCAGGATGAGGGTGAAGGTTCGAGGAGGAGGGAGAGGGGAGGGGATGGGTTAAGGAGGAGTGTGATGTCAAGCAAAAAAGACAACATTAGACACAGATGCTGAGATGGCGTTTATCGTGGCAAAAAAAGGTGAAGTCGCCGAGGGTGGGGGGGAGGGGTGTGGTGGGGGGCCGGGGGAGGGGCCATGGAAGCTAATACATGGTGCACTAGGTCACAGACGGACACTGGGGGTGGGAGGGTGGGGTGGGCGTGGCCCAGGCATGGCAATGGGTGGAGGGAGGGAGGAGAGGGCAGTGGGCCCGCTTGGGGCTTCACCTTCTTAACCTAAGGGCCGAGGCGCCCCAAGAGACCTTTTGAGGTCCTCCAACCCCAGCGGAAAGCCCTCCCCACTGGCACCGGAGGCAGCCCATTCCGACTCGTAGCGCCCCTAGGGGCCAGAGTAGAACTGTGCCGTAGGGTGTCCGAGGCGGACCTGTTTAAGGGAACCAGACAGCCACCTGTTTCTCTCGTGAGTCCTGCTGGCCTCTAGGCTTCCTAGGAAGGTCCACTAGTTCCCGCCCTTTTAACCAGGCGAGGTAAACAAACCTGGGAGGACGCAAGCTCAAGGTGCTAGCAAGGATTTAGCTTTGCACACTCTCTGCACTGCCCCTTCGTTCCCTACCTAGTCCGGCCGGGGACGGAGACCAGAGAAGCGAGTGCCACCTCCTTGACTCCACCCTGGCCTAACGGGGTGTCCGAAGGGAACGTGGGGACAAAACCCATTCCGCAGATGGGGGAAAT
>NW_022104553.1:25641405-25645200 GCF_000313985.2 Echinops telfairi | reverse complement strand
GGGGGAGGGGGGCTAGGCAGTTCCCCCCAATTATCTCTGGGAGACAAGAATGTCCTGGACTGGCTTAGGTGGCTTTAAAAACCAGCGGCCTTCATCTCCCACCCCACCTCCTCAGAGACTTCTCCCATCTCCCTGTGCCACCAACACTCTCTCGGGACAACCGCAGCGGCGCCAAGGACCGGAAACCCTCCCCTGACCGGTGTCAGACAGCGGACTGCAGTGGAGAAGGGATCAGGTGGCAGGGCGGAGCGTCCCGACTTCAAGCAGAGCGTACAAACCCACGCCGGTCCCTGACCCACTCACAGGGAAACTCGGCGATCCCGTTCTCCCTCTTGATAACCAGTTCAGGCTTTTGCAGCAGCCTGCCCACGCAGGTGCAGAGCCTGCCCAGGCTGTCGCAATGGTGCGTGCTCCTCAGCACCCAGATGGGACTGGCTCAGTCTACCACCACCTCAAATCTCGCTGGGAAACAGCAAAACATCTGTGCAGGGAGTGGGGGGACTTCCTCTCACATTTGCAAACAGTTAGCCACCATGCAGAAACAAACTAGAGGAGGAGGAATAGGCAGGAGAAATAAAACACGAGGGATAATGAGAGATTTTGCGGGGTGGAGAGGGTGTCAAGGAGGGAATGGGTACCACGCAAGAGAAGAGTGGTACCGTATTGTTCCAAGTATACGTTCCCCGACTAGCTGTAAGTCTATTCTTACCAAGGGCCACGTGGGATACCCATGGTTCCCACAGCCAAGTCCAGGGCATAGAAAGATAGCACAATTGTCACCTTCGGATCCCCGCCTCCTACTAATTATTGCAATGAAGCTTCTTTGCCCGTGGAGAGGTGTCTGGGAGAGGGTGGAAGAAGGTGTTTGGGGCAGGTTGGCTCAGAGCCCCCCCTAAGGTGGGGGATGAAGATGAATTTGGCACATTGAACCCCTTCTTCTCATAAGTGCTTCGAGATCCTTCGGTCAGTTCAGCTGGCACTGGCCCCTAGAGCCAGCAGAGGCGGGGTCTGACATCTCCCCACGCTATTTCTACAGATTTGTCCCCAAGGAGGCAAATGGGGTTCTCCCCGGCTGGTGGAATTTGGGGGATCCAAAAGGAAGGTAGAAGGGTTAGTTGAAGAGGGAGAACATTTTTTTTCTGTCTTTTTTTTTCTTCTTTTCTTACAAAGAGTCTAAGAAAAACTCGGCATGGGAGGGATGAGGAAGGGGGGGACCCAGTCTAGCTAAGTGTTCACAGACTCTTTTTTTTTCAATGCCTCTTGAGAGCCTTCTGCGAGATGGCCCGATCGCCTCTCCTCTCTCTGAGGTCCTCTCCCTCCAGAGCGGCTCAGTTCCAAGCAAGTTTGGCACTTTTCTTGTTTTAATCAATGGGGAAGTGAGGTGGGGGAGGGGCAAGGGGTGCGCAGCCGCAGGGGGGTAAGAGTTGAGTTGGGGAGGGAGACAGAGAGACAGGACAGACAACAATGGGAGACAGACACACGAAGCCAAAACAGAAAGTTCATAGGAAGCCAGAGAAAGGAAGTGGGAGATGCTGGGGTGAGCTGTGAGGGGTTGAAGGGCCAATGGGCAGGGACAGGGAGACAGTTCAACGCAGCAAACACTTATTAAGCACCTACCGGGTGCTGAGGAGGAGGGTGCAGGGAGGCCATCAGGCTCTTGAGAGCGGATGGGCCAGTGGGGTAGGGAGAGAGGCAGTGGGATTTCCAGTCATCCCCATCCCTGACGCCATGTCAGTGTCCCCTCTGGACAAACTGCAGCACAGAAGTTTGAGGTCAGATGACAGAAGGGCTCTCAAGGGATGGGGAAGACTGCAGAGCACGTTCCTTCCCAGGGTGAAATGGGGGGAAAGGTACAAGTGTGGCTCCTCACTCACGAACATGGTGAGGCAACTAACTCACGGAGCTAGCTGGCTACCGCGTGTGATAGCCCTGGTTGGAGGGGAGAGGGTCCCCAAGAAATGAGAATGAGGAGGTGGGGACACAGACACCCCAGGGAAACACTGTTCAGGAGGCCCAGCCCCCAGAGAGAGAGAGAGAAAGAGAAAGAGCTGAGCCAGCAGTGTGAGGGAGGGGAGAACCTGACTTGAAGGACTGGGATCCTGCCTCCCCTGAATGGTTCTACAGGAAGCATCATTGGTCAAGTCCAGGGTAGCTGAGGATGCAAATGAGATGCAAATGAGCACGTTCAGATTTCCCCACCCCCACTCCACTCCCAGGCACACACCTCCTAACTACCTCTCTCTGGCTTCTTCCCCTACTCTTGAGGATTTGTGGGGGTGGGGGTGGGGCAGGGAACTGTAGGAGGCTATCACAGCTAGGTACTGCAATACCCAGGCGTGAGTGGAGACAGTGGGAAATACTCTTAAGGTCTTTTTGAGGGGTGGAGGGGAACCATGGCCCACAGAGCCACCCTGCCTCCAAGAGCCACCCCCCCTCCCCGCCCCGCCTGCAGAAGATATGTACATCAAGTTACATCAAGAATTGTTTTGGCACAAAGATCTCCATTCGGGGTCAGTCTGGAGATTAGGGGTGGGAGGGGAGCGGACGAGTGGGGGTGGGGGGAAATGGGGCCTAGCCCTCCCCCACGGAGATGCACAGAGAACAATCACCTCCATGCCCCAGGGACAGCTTCCCCTCGGGTGGAAGGGCTGGGCGGAGAGTCAGTGCAAGGTACCCCAAGGGCTATTGCTTTCTAGGGATTTTCACATTTTGATTTCAGGATGGCCCTCTAGCGAGGAGAAAGGGGGTGTGTGTGTCTCTCCCCTGGCTTTGGGGGGGTGGGGATGGTCTCAGTGGCTTTTCTTCCCTCCTTTATTTACTTATTTGGAGAGAGAAAGAAGGAGGAGGAGGCCTGGCCCCCAAAGCCACAGAGAAGAGGAAGGTATGGAAGACCTGGGGTGGGGGTGGAGGGCAAATGGAGGAGAAAGTGGGCATGGGGTGCCCCTCCCCCAGAAATGCTGATGATGAAACTAGGGCTCTAGAGACCCTGCTTTGGGTGGGTGAAAGGAGCAAGGGGATCTTGATGGGGGTGAAGGTGGGTGGGTCTCAGCTATCCTAAATCCTAAAATTCCAGCACAGCAATAGGTGCTCAGAGCAGACCACAAAGACCTCACTCTCAGGGCTGCCAGGCCTGTTGGATGCCTTCTCAATGTCCCAGCTCCTCAGAGCCCACGGTGAGCCACACCAAAACGTCCTGACCCTTCAGACACCAGCTCACCAGAATGCCATGGAGCCCAAGCTCCCCCACAAAGCATCCCGGCCCAAAGGGCCCTACCCAAGCTCACTGGACCCTACGACCGAGCCACATGCTGGCCTGACAGAGTCGCGCGCGCACACACACACTGGGCTCATCAGACTCAATGGAACAAAGCCACGCAGACACAAGCATGCATACAAAAGGTGGGAGTGGGGGGAGGGGGGAAGGTCTTGAACAGTTTTCCACTATCTCCATCTTCCACCCACCCTGCTAGGGTGAGTTCAGAGACTTGGGGCGTTTGAATGGTGGCGCCCAACCCTAACTGTATTATTGGGTCTTTATATTCTTAAGAGTCTTCCAGGTGGGATTCGAGTCACCCTTAAACTCTTCCTGGGAAGATCGGCCGTGAGCCCATCTGGGAAGTGGAATGCTTCATCCCAGTGACATCCCAGGAAGTGACCTGGAGTATGTGCCTCCATGATCTCCCTGACCTTTGGGAAAGGGCTCCGCGAAAACACCATGGGGGACGCCTGCCCCTCTCTTCATCACAGCCAGTCGCCTCCGGTGAACTGCCTCCAGTGATGTCATCATCAAGTGCC
>NW_022104553.1:25624924-25639608 GCF_000313985.2 Echinops telfairi | reverse complement strand
GGCTGGCGTACGGGGAGCCGGTGGGGTTGGAGTTGGCCACGGGGCCGGCCACGTTGGCGTAGCTGATGTTGAGGCAGCTGCTGCTCTGCGGGTCCTCCTGGACCTTCTGCACGATGGCGCTCACGGCCTTGTGCACCTGCTCGGGCTCGCCGCTGACCGTCACCACGCGCTCCTGCAGGTTGATGCCCTCGGGCTTCTGGGACAGCTGCACCCAGGCCCCCGACTGTTCCATCACCGCTTTGACCGTCGCGCCCCCTTTGCCGATGATCAGGCCGGCTGTGCTGTTGGGGACGATCAGCTTGGCCTGTGTGGGGAGCGAGAGGGGTGGGGTGGGGACTCTTTAGTTGGTCACTGAGGACCGACCTACAACCCGGGCTCCGAGCCGCTTCCACCCCACGCACGCAGGCCCCACGAAGCCAAACTGGAATGCAGTCCAAGTTGTGCCTAGTGGGTGAACCGGGGCAGTCACCCTAAGGAGTAAAACGACAGGCCGACGCTCGCTTGGAAGGAGACTCACTCACCTGGTAGAAAACAGTGGTTATGCGTCTCTGGCTGTTCATGGTTCGAAACCATCAACCCTTCCCAGAGAGGAAGATGAAGTTTTCCACTCCCGTAAAGAGTTCCCATTTTGGTAACTCACAGGGGTAGTTCTTGGCACAGAGTCACAGGGACCTTATATAGGGTTTCTGAGGCTGTAAATCTCTATGGCAGCAGACCACCTCCTCAGCTTTCTTCCATGGAGTGGCTGGTGGGTTTGAACCCCTGACTTTGCGGGTAGCAGTCCAACACTTACCCGACAGGGCCATCAAAGCATGGAATGTGAGAGGTCTACCACCAACCCCTTGTGACATAGCCCTAAAAGACAAGCCCCCAAACCAAACCCATTGCCTTTGAATTGATTCTGACTCATGGTAGTCCTATAGAACAGAAGGATTTCCATATGGTTTCCCAGGCTGTGGGAATAGATTGCCACTTCTTTATCCCAAGAGCAATGGGTAGGTTCGAGACCCTGGCCTTTTGGTTAGCAGGCGAGCGCTTAACCATCATACCATCAACATGCCATTTGTTGTTGACATACCGCCAGATTGGCCAATAAAGAAAAAGCTACTATGGCGAATGCCTCACTATTCTCTTGGTCACCCATTCCATGTTTCCAAAGCCCATAGTTTATCCAACCCCCAAGGGCTTGCTGCCTGGTCTGGGGGGCTTCCAGAATCCCCCACCAGGAATGGATTGGTGGCTACGCCTCCTTCTGCATTGTTAAATATTTTGATGACCAGTTTGGGAATAAGGCACCGTTAAGACTCACTGCCCTGGGGTCAATTCCAACTCGTGGCCACCCTACTGGGTGGGGTAGAACCGCCCCTGTGGGTTTCCAAGGCTGTAAATCTTTACAGGAACAGAAAGCCTCATCTTTCTCCCTTGGAGTGGATGCTGGTCTCAAACTGCTGGTTTTGCAGTTAGCAGTCCAATGTCTAACTACCACACTACGAGGGCATCTTAAGGCATCGTTAATTTCACTTCAGAGATGAGAAATTTGAGGTACAAAGGGACAAAGAGGCTTGTCCCAAAGCAACCCGGGTATCGATGGACTGAAATACAGTCTCTTGGATTCATGGTTGTGGTAGTTACGTAATCTGGTGTCAATTTGGAACTTGAGAGGATTATGAGCGAAGGAGTGGAGTCTAGTCTGTCAATCGGGTCATAGCCAATGAGACCTCTGTGTGGGCATGGCCTTTCCCGGAGGATTCTGGGAATGCTTACATTTCCTTCTTGGAGGCTCTCTGCTTACTCCCTGAGATGATGTTCTACTGACAAGACACATGGCACTACGCAGATAGACCCCATGCCCTGTGAACTGGAGAAGCCACGTGGAGACCCATGCCAGCACTGAGATGCTTCTATTGCCACTGGATCCACAAGACTTTGCACCCACTGGCTTGTGATTTTCCTGCATTCAACATCATTGCATGTGTTTTGTCATTGCGTGAGTCTGAAGAGGGCGTTATAGATTGGTATCGGACATATGAGCTAATATTGCACTTGATCTGGACTGGGCTGGGATGTTTTCTCAATAGTCAACTGCTCTTGTCTATAAAGCTCTTTCTTATACACGAGTTTTCATGAATTTGTTTCTCTCGTCTACCAGGACTAACACAAGGGTCCATTGGAATTCCCTCCTTCAGACATGTCCTTCTCACCTAAGTCCTGGGTCTGAGAAGGCGACTCAAAGATCCTGTTAAGTACTCAAAACAAACAAGTAAATACACGACAAGCCCGGT
This sequence comes from Echinops telfairi, assembly GCF_000313985.2. Classification (NCBI taxonomy): domain Eukaryota; kingdom Metazoa; phylum Chordata; class Mammalia; order Afrosoricida; family Tenrecidae; genus Echinops; species Echinops telfairi. The sequence goes on along the minus strand of NW_022104553.1, from coordinate 25,637,326 downwards.
GGCGTAGTGGTTATGCACTGGGCTATGATTCTTCCAGCCAGCAGTTTGAAACCATCAGCTGGTCCTTGAGAGAAAGACAGGGCTTTCTACTCCCATTAACAGTTACAGTCTCGGGAATTCATAAGTCTTAAGCACAGGGCCACTTAAAGATGGAGACTCCACCTTCTCAAACACAGAGCAGCGCATCCTTCAACCACAAATGGGGTAATTCTGGTTCGAGTGGAGAGATTTCAGAACTAGCCCCGTGGAGAGCGTTTCTACCCAGCAATTCCTCCATCCTCTCAGACCGGTGAATCCTCTTCCATTCATTTCTAAACAGACCCTGGGGCAACGGGGTGTGTGCACAGCCCTGCCAGATGTGCGCCGGGCCGGGATGTCGGCACTCCACCAATGGAAAGCCAGACTCTTGCGCTGAAGAACTGTCCAGGGTCCTGCAGAACTTTGTAAGCTTCACAGGGCTTTCATCCAACTCCAAACCAAACTCCCTGCCTTCGAGCCACACTGTGTAGGGCAGGGCAGAAACTACCCCTGTGAGTTTCCGAGACTGTAACTGTGTACAGGAGTAGAAAGTCCTGTCTGCTCCCGAAGGGCGGCTGGTAGTTTTGAACTGCTGACCCTGAGGATCACAGCCCAATGCGTAACCACTACGCCACCAGGGCTCCTTAGGAACGTCATAGGCGAAGTCTAAATCCGTACCCTAAACAGAACTCCATGATACACGTGATTGTTATCGTGGTCACTCCATGCAGACACAACAGGACACTGGCCTGATGTTGTGGCACCCTCACGACCAGTGGCAGACGGGACCATTGTGAGCCACAGGGCTTTTATTGGCTGGTGCTTGGAAGTAGATCACTAGGTCTTTCTTCCTAGTCTGAGTCTGGAATGTCCCCTGAAAGATGCTCAGCAGCAGAGCAACACAGAACTCTTCACTGGCAGACGGCTGGGGGCTGCTACCCATGAAGTGCACTCACTGGCTGGAATCGAACCCAGGTCTCCTGTTGAACCACTATCGGCCTAGACAGTGTAATGATAACAAGATGTATAGCTGTAAAAAAGCCAAGCCAGACTCCCTGCCATCGAGTCGATTGCAACTCATAGCGACCCTCTAGGACAGTCTGTGGCAGTCACCTAATCTGGAGTCAATGTAAGGATGAAGAGTGTAGGGGTGGAGTCTAGGCTGTCAATCAGGAGATAGCCAATGAGACGTCTGTGTGGGCATGGCCTTCACCTGAGGATTCTGGGAAATCGGGTACTTCCTCCTTGGAGGATGAAGACATCTCTCTCTCTCTGCTACTTCCTGGGAGACATTGCAGAAGACAAGCCACATAGATGCAACCAGACCTCGCAAGCCGGAGAAGCCACAGAGAGACCCCTGCCAGCGTTGAGATGCTTACAACGCCCTGGACCCAAAGACTTTCTACCCACTGGCTTGTGATCCTCCTGTATTTGGCTTCATTGCATGTGTTTCATGAGTCTGAAGAGGACTTTATAGATTGGTGTTGGACATGTGGGCCAATATCAGACTTATGGCCTTGGACTGGGTTGGGATGTTTTCTCATTGTTCAATTGCTCTTGTATATAAATTTCTTTCTTTTTTTTAATTAAAAAAATTTTTTTAAATAAATTTCTTATACACATATGTGTGTCCATGGATTTGTTTCTCTAGTCTACCCAGACTAACACAGAGCAAACTGCTCCTTGTGGGTTTCCGAGACTAAATCAGTATAGGGTTAGACGCCTCCTCTCTCTCCTACAGTGTGGTGTGTAACTTCACACTTCAGACCTTGTGGTAGCAGTCCAACATGCAACCCTCGATGCCACAGAGGCCCTTGTGTATATGTAAATGGAGAAAGATATTAAAACTTGGTGAATCTAAGTGCAATGAAGAAACGAGCTATGGTTGGTTACGCATTGGCCTGCTTAATGCAATGACAGCAGTTCAAAGCCACCACCTGCTCCTGGGGAGAAAGACGAGGCTTCCTGCTCCCGTGAAGAGTGACAGTCTCAGAAACCCACAGGGGCAGTTCTATTCTGTCCTGTAGGGTGGACATGACTTTGAATTGGCTTGATGGCAGTCGGGATTTTTTTATTTAATTTTTTTTTTAGTTTAATTGAAATGGGAAGTGATTTCACTGTACTATTTTAAAACACTCTCAAAACAAGTTATAAAAAACACACACACAGGCTCCAACACTGCCTTTCCCTTTCATTTTATATATGGTTTATTTTCCGTTTCCCCTTGAGAGCATCTAAGACCCACAGGGGTGGGGATGTCTGTCTGTTCTGGGCACTGCAAGGGTCCTCAGCGTGTAGAGTTGTGTTTGGGCACATTTGAATCATGGGGCTGGCCAAGACGATGGAAAGCACCACGGACAGCCCAAAGCACAACCAAATCTGTCCTGGAAGAAGTCCAAGCAGAACATTCCTTGGAAGCAAAGCGGAGTGAGACTTTGTCTCCCATACTTTGGACGTGTTGTGAAGAGAGACCCGCGCCCGCAGAGGGCCCTCAAGCTTGGCCAAGTGAAGAGGCAGAGATGAGGAGGGAGGTCCTCTATGAGATGGATTGACACAGGGCCTGCGCTTGTGGGTTCATACCTAACCCTTGTGAGGGGGGCACAGGTCAGTACAGGGTTTCCTTCTGCTGTGCCTGGGTCGCTATGAGTCGGGACCGGCTCGGTGGCACCTAAAGGTGGCTCAGCACAGCCCGTCTGGGGGACTGAATGGAGGGAAGGAAGAATGAGTGACAACAAAGGGAGCGAGGCAGAAGCCAAGCCAAGCAGATCTGAAAAGTCATCAAACAGCGGTTCTCAACCTTCCGAAGGCTGCGGCCCTTTCAAATAGTTCTTCATGTGATGGTGACTCCCCACCATAAAGTTATGATGAATCGGGCGACCCCTGTGAAAGGGTTGCTCGACTCCCAGAGGGGTCACGACCCACAGGTTGAGAACCGCTGTAATAAACCCTAAGCGTGGTGGATGACCTAGCTATAGGATCAAGCTACAGCAGGATTGGTGGAGCAGCCGCATGGAACCCGCCTGGTGGTCGTGGTGTGCGTGGGTGTGGGTGCTCTACCTTTGGACAGCCAATCTCGGCTCAGGATGGTCAGTCAGTTCTGCTCGCTCTAGATCAGTGGTTCTCAACCTACCTAATACCACGACCCTTTCATACAGTTCCTCGTGTTGTGGTGACCCCCCCCCCCAACCATTAAATTATTTTCATTGCTACTTCATCACTGTCATTTTGCTACTCTAATGAATCATCATGAAATATCTGATAGGCAGGATGTATTTTCATTGTGACAAATTGAACATCATTAAAGCATAGTGATGAATCACAAAACAATGTCATTATATCTTGTGAAAGATTTATTTCTAATGACAAATCAATGAAATTTTGTCTTGAAGCATGGTGTAGCACGGGTACTCATATGTGGGCGGACCCACCTGCAGATGGCTAGAGGAGCGGTGTCTTGGTTCCTAAGACCATGGGAAATGTGTGTTCCAATGGTCGTAGGCAACCCCTGTGAAAGGGTCGTCTGACCCCCAAAGGGGCCGCAAACCCACAGGTTGAGAACCACTACTCTAAATGCAACCGGGAACTCTGATTGGTAAAATGTCAAGCAATCCTGGGTTTTAAAACATTGGCAATCTCCTCGAATTTCCGGAACCACTGTGTGAACAATCTAATGTGCTGGCCAGGCCCCACCCCCAGTTTTCAGTCTGTGCCTGTAGATCCCAGAAAAGCAGATTCGACTCTCGACCCTCGCATCTCATGATCAGGTTCAAACCCTTGGCTCTAACCTCTGATGCCAGGAAAGGGACGGAGTCTCCTTGGGGCTTAGTTTTCTCACCTGTGAAATGGGCGTGGGGACAACGTCTTCCATAGGGCTCTTATGAAAACCTCCCTGAGGTCATCCGATGAGGTGTGTGTTACCTGTCAACCTTGTGGTCAGCCGTTTGAACCACCAAGGGAGAAAGCCGGGGCTCTCTGGTCCCCATAGAGAGTTACAGTCTTGGACACCCACAGGGGCAGTTCTACTCTGTCTTGTATGGTTACGATGAGCGGGAACGGTCTCAGTGGCTGTGAGTTTTAGTTTCAGATGTTGAATTGGAATCAAGAGTTTGAAAGCCTGGCCGTAAATAGCCAGAAGGGGGTGGAGCTGTCCTTCAGCTCATCCGCAGCCCCCGCCACTGCCAGGTGAGTCACAACTGCTGCTTTGTGTTGTTAGCTTGGCCCCTGTGGGCACTTTATCATTCCTTCACCCAATCGTCTGTCGGTCACCAAGCACAGGGTGTCCCGGGAGGAAGCTATTCAATGTGTGTCTGGAGTAGCCACTCAACCCATGGTTGCAGTCACGGGCAGACCTGGCGTTGACGCCCCACACCTGTGATCCAGGCACTTTGTGGGAATCAATTTGGCAGTTCCTAAAAAAGAGCTAAATGTAGAGCTACCAGGTCGGCGTGGCTGTTCACCGTGGAGTCAATGCTGACTCCTAACAACCCCATGTGAGAGAATCAAAGTTCAGTTTCCATAAACAACACCACCACCAACAACAAACAACACTCTGCCTCTTGGACATTGAAGAGGGGAGACCCAAGAAGAATGGGTGCAGTTGAATTATGGTGCCGGCAAAGAAGACTGGAAGTACCACGACTGCCAAAAGAACAAACAAGTCGATCCTAGAAGTGCAGCCAGAGCGCCCCCTAGCCCACAGCAAAGCCATTGCCATCAAGTCCACGCCAACTCACAGAGACCCCAGAGGACCGGGCAGGGCGTGCCCTGTGGGCTTCTGGGACTGCAATCCTTTACGGGAGTACAAAGCCCTGTCTGTATCCTGTGGAGCAGGTGGTGGTTTGCATCTACCGACCTTGCAGTTAGCAGCCCAAGGCATAACCGCTGTACCACCAGGGCTCCTTAGGGCAAAGAATAGTAAGGGTCCCGTGGACTGCCCGAAAAACAAACGAGACGATCTTAGAAGCGTGCCCAGGGTGCTCCTTCGAAGCGAGGGTGGTGAGACTCCATCTCACATCCTTTAGACATATCCTCAAAGAGACAGATCGACACAGGCACCAACAATGAGCATAAACATACAATTATTGCGAAGATGGTGCGGGACGGGGCAGTATTTCCTCGTGTGGCACCCGGGCCGCCACAAGGTGGAGTGGGACACACCTAACAGTGGTCACAACTGCCGTTGAAGTCACAGCAAGCACCTACAGGCTTTCTAAGACTGCAAGGATATATGGAAGCAGACAGCCTCACCTTTCTCCCATACAGTGGCTGGTGGGTTTGAACTACTGACCTTGCAGTCAGCAGCCCAAAGCCTGACCCACAAGGCCACTGGGGCTCCTCGAGTGTCCATATCACCTAAAAATGGAGTAAACACCCAAAACAAAACACTCACAGCCATTGAGTGGTGGCGACTCACGGCAACCCTATAGGGCTTAGGAGAACTGCCACCATGAGTTTCTGAGGCTGTAACTCTTTTCGGGAGTAGAAAGCCCCTTTCTCCCGAAAACCAACAGCCACGCACAAATGTGTGCGTGAAGGTTGGTAGCAGCCCGCAAAGTGGAAGCCAGTCAAAGGCCCATCAACCGTGGATCACCATCAGGTGGTTCAATCCAAACAATGGATGATGATTTCACAGCAGATGTGAGAGCGGAGGTGAACCTTAAAAACCCTGTGCTGAGAGGCACCAGGCACAAAGAGCTGCGTGTGTTCATTTAAATGACATGCCCAGAATAGGGGCTCACTCACGCTGGCTGCCATCGAGTTGATTCTGACCCGGAGCAACCCCAGACACAGGGTAGAACCGCCCCTGTGGCAGTTTCAGAGATGTAACTCTTTACCAGATGTGGCTGTTACATTTTGCGGCAACTTGATAAACAGAGTGTGGGGTGGAGTCTAGCCTGTCAATCAGGTCACAGCTTGATGGTACCTCCTGGTGCTGGGCTGGGCCTGGCCTCATAAGGATGATCCTGGGAACTTTTTCTCTCTCTCTCTGCCTTTACTTTCCTGTTGGTCCACGTGGAGACCTGTGTGAGCCCTGGAGATGCTGCTCCCACTGCCATTGGATCCACAAGACTTTGCACCCACCAGCCTGTGATCTCCATCATCGCGTGTGAGTCTGAAGAGGGATTTGTGGACTAGTATCAGACTGATAGACTTCAGTTGGACTGTGCTGGGATGTTTTCCTGATATACAATTACTTCTTGATATACAGCGGTCTCTTAAACATATGAGTGTCTCTAGATTTTTCTCTCTGGTAAACTGGGTCTAGCACACCAGAGTAGAAAGCCTCTTCTTTCTCTGTTAGAGCTGCTGGTGGTTTTGCCCTGCTCAGCTTGCGGTTTGCAGCCCAGCTCGTAACAGCTACCAAATGCAGATGAGTGAGTGTTTGCCAGGGGCTGGTGGGATTGAGGAGGGGCCTAAATGGTATGGGGTTTATTTGCAGGTGGTGAGGAGAATGGTCTCGAACTAGATCATGAACAGTGTCCAACTTTGTGAAAACACTTAACAAAAATGAAACAGAATTATAGACTTAACCATGGTGAGCTATATAGTGTGTGAATGATGTCTCAACAAACTCCTGCCATCCAGTCAATTCCAACTTCTAATGACCCTATAGGGCAGTGGTTCTCAACCTACCTAAGGCCGCGTGACCCTATAATGCAGTTCCTCATGTGGTGGTGACCCCCACCATCCATAAAATTATCTTCGTTGCTATTTTATCACTGTAATTTTGCTGCCGTGATGAGTTGGGCAACCTCTGTGAAAGGGTCATTCGACCCCCAAAGGGGTCGCGACCCACAGGTTGAGAACCGCTGCCTTCAAGTGAAGCCCCTTAGAGTCCTGGGAGACCCAGGGTGGTGGAAGAATTGGATCTGCGCATCATCTATGCCTGCTGCTGTTGGTAAAGTGTGCTGGCGGCTTGGTCAGCAGTTCAAACCCACGAGCTCCTCTGCGGGAGCAAGATGAGGCTTTCTGATTCCTTCATGAGTGAGGGTCTCAGGAACCCACAGGGACAATTCTACCCTGTCCTGTTAGGTCGCTGTGAGTCGGATGGACTCGATGGTAGGGAGTTAGGTTTGGGCTATTGTCAGTTGCCGGGGAGCTGGCTCCCACTCGCGGCAACCCCGTGTGTGCCACGTAGAACAGCCCAGCGGGTTTTCAAAAGCACGCCGCCAGGCTTTTCTTCTGAGGTGCCTCCAGGGGGGTTTCAGCCCCCAACCTTTTTACCAAGTGAAGTCCAGCAGCACTTCTCTGTTTTCTCCATCCAGGGACTCTCCACACGCAGGTCTCCCTGGCCTTTTGAAAGGAGAAAGCTCCTTTAAAACCTCTCTTAGGCCCAAGTGGCCCAGGCAGTCGCCAGTTGTTTATATGGGGAGTTTTTGAGTGCTCCCAGACCCCCAGAACCACAGCAAACAGCACAGGAGACCTGGCACAACACTACCAGAGTGTCCCAGGCACAGCTCGAGGCCAGGATGCGCGTGCAATTCCCGGGGGAAGGAGCGCGGCATCTCCACGCTCACGGCCTGCGGCGCATGTGCGGCCTCTAGTTTTGCTTCTTGCTTCTCTTTCTTTTCTTTAAAATAGAAGCATAATGGGTTTTCTTTGGACTTTTTATCTCCTCCCACAAAAGCCCAAATCCTCCCTGGCTTTCTCTCAGTGTGCAAAAGCAGGTCTGAATGTAGGCCTTTTGTCAGAGCCACGGGGGCGGAGGGCACACGTTGGAAAAGCGGAGGCCAGCTGTATGCTGGAGTCACAGATGTTGTAGCGGCCGGGAAACCATTGATGCTCTAGAGTAGGCCTGTGCTGCTCAGTGCTCAGCAGCAGCTGCCTTCACATCTAACACTGTACTCATCCCTCACCGCTGGGCATGTTCCAAAACACTGCCGTGTAGTAACTTATTTCATCTCTACACCGAGTCTGTAAGGTTTGGAGTCCTGGAGGCTTGGTAAGGTTACAAGGTGGGCGGCTAACTACCAGGTCAGCAGTTCAAACCCACCAGCTTCTCTGTGGGAGAAAGGGCTTTCTACTCCTGTCAAGTTACAGTTGCAGGAACCCACAGGGGCAGTTCTACCCTGCTCTAGAGGGTCGCTGTGAGTTGGCATCGACCCAGTGGCAGTGAGAGTTATGGTCACGGTTTACGGTTTGGGAAATGGAGGTGCAAGAGGTAAAGCAACTTGCTCAAGGACGCACGGGGACTGAGGATGTGTTCCCGGGGGTGGAGGCAGGGAGTCCAGATGCAGGATCCCAGCCTTTATCCTCAGAAATCCTGATTCCAGGGCCTCTGGGCTGAGATCCTAATGTGAAGAATGGAGATGCCCCAGTGGAGTCGTGGTTATGTGTTGGGCTGCTAGGTCAGCAGCTCAAAACCACCAGCCATTCTTCAGGAGAAACACGGAGCTTTCTGTTCCCTCAAAGAGTTCCAATCTTGGAAACCCACAGGGGCAGATCTACCCTGCTCTCTAGGGTCGCTGCGAGTCGGAATCAATTGATGGTAGTGAGTTTGTGTGTCTTCTTTTTATTTTCGGTTGAGAGCCAGGAAGCAGTGTTTCACATCCTTCCCATGACTCACATGAACATGTCCTCAGGGTAGACCAGTCCCTGGGAGAAGAACATCATGCTGGATAGGTAGAAGGTCAGCGACAAAGAGGAAGACTCTGAAAGGTATGGGTCAACACAGTGCCTACCACAGTGGTCTCCCACCTAACGACTGTGAGGATGGTGCAGGACTGGCTGGCATTCCATTCTGTGGTCCATGAGCTGCTGTCAGCGGGAACCAACTGAGGTCCCCCAACAACAACAAATGACTCTCCCACCAGCCAGAGCTAAGAACCACTAGTCTACCCCAGGGCTAACCAACCATTCACCCTCTGGCTATAGCGACGGCTGGCCCACAGCCAGGGTTTCTTTGGTTCACGCACAAAACTCTGCTAATGAGTTGATTTTGACTCATAGCAACCCCACAGAACAGAGTGGGGCTGTCCCCCGTTGAGCTGTCAGGGCTATAAAGTTGGACAGGGAGCAGACAGCCTCATTAGTCTCCCTCGGAGCAGCTGGTGGGATCCCACTGCTGGCCTTGTGGTTAACAGCCCAGCATGTGACCCACTATACAACTGGGGCTTCTCTTGGACCTCTCACTGCCACTGAGTAGATTCTGACTCATAGCGACCTTGCAGGACAGGGTAGAACTGCCCTTGTGAGCTTCCACAACTGTTGGACCTCTTTACGGGAATCCTGTTGAATCAGAGTGTTGTAAAAAGACTCATCCTTGCCTTTACAGTCAGTTTCTCTCAAAGATGCCAGGTTTATTCTGAAGAATTCTGGGTGACGTGGACCACATTGTGTCTACATTTCCCGCCCCAGACAAGAGTCGGCGGAAGCCAAGTGGCAGACGTCCCTTTTAGGGACTGAATGTTTCCTGGAGGATGTTGGTCTCCAGCCTGTATATTCCCTCCCTGGATCCTGCAGGCATTCCCCTGTATATTCCCTGGGTTGGCTTGGTGGACACACCGTAAGGGAAAGTGAGGCCCAGAGTGGACACATACTCTAAAGCGTCGAAGTGTCTCCTGACCTCCGAATCTGATCATCGACAATGACAGCAGCTATCATGTTTTGGAGAGCTTTCTCTGCACCGGACAGGGTTTCTAAGTGCTTTTCAAGCACCCAAGAGCAATCAACCACCATCCTTAAGTAGAGAGATCTGAATGAATCACATTTAGCAGGGGAGAAACACGGGGCAGTGAGAAATCAAGTGGCTTGTCCTAGTTCATACAGGTCAAAAAACTCACTGCCATTCAGTCCCATTGAGTCCATTCCAAGTCGAGGTGACCCTACAGGGCAGAGAAGAATTGCCTGGTGGGTTTCTGAGACTACCTCTTTCCTGGGGTGGAAAACCCCATCTTTCTCCTGAGCAGCTGCAGTGGTTTTGAACTGCTGACTTTTCGGTTAGCAGCCCAATGCATAACCACTAAGGCACCAGGCTCCTGGGTTATACAGTTAACTCACTGCCATCGAGTTGATTCTGGCTCACAGTGACTCTATAGGACTGAATAGAATGGCCCGGGCGGGTTTCTGAGACTGTAACTCTTTACGGGAACAGAAAGTCTCTCTTTTTTCTCACGTGCGGAGCCGTTGGTGGGTTTCAACTGCTGACCTTGAGGTTAGCAGACCAGCGTGCAACCCACTACGCCACCAGGGCTCCTCATTCTGTGGATTAGGGGCGGGGGTGGGAGGCTCAGGCACAGATGGGGCTGACCCCGTTTTCCCTGCCACATCCACAGAGTCCCTTGTGGCCGTGAACAAAGCGTAGGGGGGGTGGGGTGGGGGGAGAGAAGAGGCGATGCCCAGTTCCCTCTAAGCTGTGAGTACATTGGAGAGGCTCGGAGGCTGCGTGCAACGGAGCCGCTTCAGCACCAAGGACAGCAGTTGCGCTCCCAGCCCCAAACCCCGCAATCTGTTTCCATCATTGCTCCCGGGCTCTCCTTCCACCACTTCGCCCAGAGCTTTAGGGGAACGCAGCTCAAGGTCCGCCCCGCCGCAGGGCAAAGACTAGATTTAAGAATTCCAGAAAAGTCTCCCGTGTTTCCCTCTAGGATTCCTCCCTGCAAATGGCTGACAGTCAGTCGCTCGGCGCCGAGCGCACACCGGCCTGGGAGCAGCAAGCAATCAGGGAGCGCGCGCGGCCAGCCCCGCGTTCCCCTCTCCTTTCATCTTCCACGCAATCCGGACCCCACCACCAGGGGGCCTTGCTGTGAGCGCACCTGCCTCCACCCCCACCCCCCGCCGCACCGTCGTCATAGCAACCGCAGAGGCCTGGGAAGCGATTGGCCGGCTCGCTGCCCCGCCCCCTACGCCACTGCTTCCTGGTAACTGAGGCAACGGAGAGGCGTGGCCCTCCTCCTCCCTCGAGAGGGCTGCTACGGGCCCTTTCTCCAAAAGGGTGACTGCCCTGTTCCAGTGATTCACTTAATGGGAAGGAGGAAGGCGTGTGAGACCATTTCTAAAGGTGTCCAGGATGGGGCCGGGCTGCAGGTGATGTCACTTCCGGTGACAACAGGAAGTGGGAGGCAGGTTGCTCAGAGAGACAATGGGATGCAGTGGAGGAGGGGAGAAGGGGGATCGATGGAAAAGCGGGATTTGGGTGCAAATTTTCCGTCTTTCACGCCCCCCCGCCGAACTGGACCAGCGCCAGGAGACCATCTTTCTGATGAAGGCTGATTTGTTAATAGTCACCATTATTGTGGATTTTATTCCGACTCTTGGCCAAACCCTAGAGGATTAGGGCAATACTGCTCCGTGAGGTTTCCAAGACTGTAACCCTTTACAGAAAGCAGACTACCAGCGGGTTCCAACCTCCGGCTTTTTTGCAGTTAGCAGCAGAGTCACCAGAGTCCCTATTTATAATAACTATCAAATATTGAGGAGGCTTGGCGTCCTGGGCTACGCCTTGGGCTGCTGACCACAGTCGTCCGCAGGAGGCAGCTCAGACTTTCTGCTCCCATAAAGAGTTAACAGTCTGGGCAACCCTCAGGGACAGGTTCAACTCTGACTCATAGGGTCCCGATGAGCCGGAACTGACTCGTTTTGAGTTTGACCATATATGAATGTGTGCGATTTTTATAGGCACCCTCCCGCCGCATCCCACCCCACCCCCACCCCTCATCGTCCAGCTATGCGGGAGGGATGTCCCATCCCCCACGTCGCCAGCTTTACAGTCTCACCCAGGCTGCCCCAGCTGACCTGCTTGGCTCTGTCAGGATTCATCGTGGTTTGAGGTTGAAGGATGTTGACCACTTCGGGCTTGGTCATCGCTTGCGGGATTTCTCGGACCTTCTCCGCAATAAAGCTGTGCACCGCATTCAAGGCCTCCGCTGTGCCCTGCACCAGGCACACCCGCTCAGTGGTTCCTGTTGCCCCCGGGGGAGGTGGGGGGGGAGAGGGCAGGCACGTTAGGCTGCGATGGCGATATTCCTGAGTGGACAAGTCACCCACGAGATGCCCATCCGGCCCCACCCCATGCGTGTCACGGCAATGTCTGCTGTGTCAGAGCGCGACCCACAGGCTTGCCAATGGCTGCTTTGGCCCCAGACATAGATGGCCAGAACTTTCTGCTGAGACTAACCCCAAACCCAAACTCACTGCCATCGAGCCCATCTGGACTCATAGCGACAGGCCTCATCTCATGGACTCCTGGTAACTGAATTCCAGAGAGTGGGTCTGACCCGCCCCGCAGTGACAGGCGGTACACATCCACTGGGCAAGCCAGCATGGGCACCCAGGCCACGTTGGACAGCTGGGAGAATGAGTTGAATCCCTGTTTTGTACTTTGCACCCCTAAACCATTTCCAAGAGCGGGGAGAATGAGGCTTAAGTGCTCTGCCATGCCCGCAG
>NW_022104553.1:25614885-25624239 GCF_000313985.2 Echinops telfairi | reverse complement strand
CTGGACAACTGCACACACACACACACACACCTGTCACACTAGAGGGACACTGACAAGCTTGTCTGTGTATGTAGAAGAGAGTGAGCTGACATAGACATGCAATGTGACATGAGTCCAAGGATGAGGTGTGTGACCCCCCCCTTACGTGTGGGTCAGACGCTGGGTGTCCCGGGCGCCATGTGTGGGACTTGGCTGATAGGGAGACAGAGTCTGAGAGAAACAAACAGTCCCACTAAGCGGTGCTGGCACCATTAGGTGCTCGCTCACCATGCAAGCTGACTGTGCGTCGATGTCGCACACGTGTGCACTCGTGTGTTTGTGAAAGAGAGTGGCAGTGTTCCATCCCACCCCTCGTGTTCACAGGACAACAGTCTGTGGTGTGTGTGTGAGAGACAGACAGACAGATGGGACAGGTGTCTGTGTGTGTGTTCTGAGAGTGAATGTGGGTGTATCTAAGAGATGGCAGGAGTATATGATTGCTTGTGTGTGTGTGAGAGAGCCGAAGAGAATGTGTGTTGAGTGTATATGTCTGTGTGCGACGGCAGGTATGTGTGTGTTAAGTGTGTGTGTATGTATGTGTGTGTGAGAAAGACAGGTATAGAGACAGATCAGGAGTATGGGAACATGTGTCTGAGTGTGCGTCAGGGAAGGACACATGTGTGTGTTGTGCGTGTGAAAGAGAGCGAGACAGGTCAGGAGTATGTGTGTTGTGTCTGTGTGTGAGGGAGAGAGTAGGTGTGTGTGTTGTGAGTGTGTATGAAAGAGACAGGGATATAAAGAAACAGATCAGGAGTCTGTGAGCATGTGTCTGAGTGTGAGAGTCAGGGCAGGAGTGTGTATGTGGGTGTGTAAAGACAGACTCCAGTCAGCGGGTCTGTTCGGGCAGAGGCATGTTTGTGCAAGCATGTGCTCGAGGATCCGTGTAACAGACACACACACATGCCTCTCCTGTGCCTGAGCAGCCGCATGTGAGGGCCTGGGGAGCCTGCAGGGGTGTGGCCTGAGTGTGCGCGTTTCCCTGGGAAGGGCCCAGTTGGCCAGTGTCCCCAGCCTCCCAGAGTGTCTGGGACACTTGGAGGTGAGTGTCTGGTGTCCTGAGAGCATCCCCCTGTTGCACAGCCTCAGCCCGTCCTGGGGATGCCAGGCCTATCATGTGTCACTGGGAATCACCGTTTGTGGGTCACTTGGGCCACCATCCGTCCTGCTTGCCCCCCACCCCCCCCACCCCTGAACAATGGCTCCGTCTGAGCCAAGGGTGAGTCAGCGTGCAGACTGCCTCCATCTGGGGAGTAAATAGGAAAGGGTGTGGGGCACGGTGGGAACTGGGTGGGGGGTGGGGCGGGGGGAAGGGAGAGCCCTCTTCTCAGCCTGTGTTCACCACCACCCCCTCTTTGTAATCCTTAACCTGGGGGGCCACAGGGCCTTTGTGGGGGGTGGGGTGCGGGACTGGGCTGAGCCTTGAAAGTGTGTCTAATCATCACAGCTGGCACCGAGAGAACACCATATGCCAGGCCCCTGGAGTACTTCACAGCCAGGCGCTCACTTACTAGGGGAGGCTCCGCGCCCCGCGCGCATGTCCTCAAGTTACTGCTAAGGTCACTGAGGCACCAAGAGGGCAGGGGGCGGACTCAGTCCGGGGTGGGGGGCTGGGGTGTGTGTGTGCAAGACCACACACGGCAGTCTGGTTGCTCACTGATTCTGACTCCCCTGTGTCACAGAGGAGGCCCCTCCAGAGAACCTCCCTGACCCGCCCACTCTTCATGGGAGCAGACCACCAGGACTTTCTTCCGCGTTCCTCTCGGCCCAAGCGGGGTCCAACTGCCCACCTCTCAGGCTTGCAGCCCAGCCCAAACCACCCAGGGCCACAAGACAGGGCCTCCTCTTCGGGAGGCCTGTCCTGACAACACATCGGGTTTGACGCTTTCTTTTTGATAGGAAGACAAGAAATCTGCGCACTCTCGGGGCAGCATCAGGCTCTGAGGTTTTGTGCCTGGGTGGGCGCCTATCACCAATCAATAAGGCTTTTGAGAAGAGTGGGTGTCTGTCTGTGCTTGTCTTAGGGGCAGGGGAGGAGGAGGGGAGGTCTGGTCCAAATCGGAAGCCATTTTCAGGATTACTGGGGGCGGGGCGGGGCGGTGACTTTGGGCACCTGATCCAAGCCAGGGTATTTTCAATCGCCCCCTAGGCATGGGGACGCATTGGGAGGACGGGAGGAGAGTTGATGCCTTCGGAGGATGGCGAAGTTTCGTAAATGTGCTGCGGAAGCCAGAAGCACAAGTCTGTCCGTGTTGGGAGAAGGACAGCCAGAAAGCGCCTTCGATCAGAGGATGGCGAGACGCTGTCTCTTATACTTGGGACACGTGACCAGGAGGGACCCTGGAGAAGGACATCATGCTTGGGAAAGTCGAAGGAGCAGCAAAGAGGAGGCGGACCCTTGATGCGATGGAAGGACACAGGGGCCGCACCAAGGGGCTCAAGCAAAGCCAGGACTGGGGGTGGGCTGGGGGGTGGGCAGTGTCTCCACCTGCTGCATGGAGGGATTGGGTCCCACAGCGGCCCAGAACCACCACCACCAGGAGAGCTGAAGCCCCTGAAACTGGCCCCAAGGTTGGTGGCTTACACTTGCCCATTGGCAACAGGGAAGGAAGACCTGGCAACCGGCTTCCATGCGGATGACAGCCAGGGACACCTCTGACACACGGGGCTGCTGGAGTCAGAGTGGACCCGCCCGCGGGCTTGGTGTGGGGTCTGTGTTAGAATCTGGGAAGATCGAACCTGTGTGGGGTGTGGGGGTTCACATGCCAGGGAGGGGTCTGTAATATCTCAGTCCCTTGCTTGGGGCTAAAGGCCGGTAAGTGCTGTGTGTGTGTAAGAGTATGCGGCGAGCGGGTGTGAGTACGAGTGTGAAAGAGCATGTGTGTGTACGAGTGTGTGAGCATGTGTGTGTGTGAGTGTGTGAATCTACCAGGCAGAAAACTCACTGCCATCAAGTTGATTCCCATGGACAGTGACCCTGTAGTATCCTAGATAGATTAGGATTATAGGATTACCCTGGGGGTTTCCAAGGCCATCAGTCTTGATCTATGGGAGCACACAGCCTCATCTTTTTCCCCAGGAGCGGCTGGTGGCTTCAAACCGATAACCTTGCGCTTAGCAGCTCATCGTATAACCCACTATGCCACCAGGGCATGGAGGACCCTTTGAACTTCTTTCCCCACCCTCACTTCTCATTGAGCCGCCAGCCTTTGCATGTGTGAGCACACCCTTATGCCCACCCGGAGCACCCTTTTATCCTTCCGGGCGCTGCCTTCAGCAGCCCTGCCCTGGGTGTCCCCAGCCTGAGTCAGCTGCTGCACCCATGCTCCCAGCCCAGTCAGCTCATGTCAGCCCTGGCTTCCATCTCCCGCTGAGGCCTTGAAACACAAGGGCCAGGCTGGGGCTCTCTCTGTTACTCTGGTGTTCCCAGCACAGGGCTGGCTCCAGGGTATGCTCAGAGGAATGAATGAATGAATGAGTGGAGAGAGTCAGCCTGGAGGGGGGGAAGCACCCTCTTTGTCTTCTGTAGGGGATCCCCATTTCCTTTGCTCCTGGGAGGTCTCAGGGGTGGGACTAGGACATAGGCAGTACAGAGATCCGGAAGTTCTCTGTCCATTGGTGGTGGTGGTGGTGGGCAGGGGCGAGGGGGGCGGGGAGGAATGCATGCTCGTAGAGGGCATCTGGGAGAACCAGTGAGGATGCCACACTCTGGGCTGCTCAGCTGCCCAAGCCTCGGGGGGTGCACTGGGAGATGACCAGGACTCATGCCACCGACTGTGATCCGTGAGCAGAGCCCCTGAGCCTGAGGATAGATGCCCCGAGCAGAGGCCTGGTCTGAAACTTGTGGGCTGAGGGGTGCCGGAGAAACTGGGCCAGGGCAGCGGCAGAGGGAGAGGGGGCACCTGGCCCTTTGGACATGTTTCTCTAAACCTCTTGCCAAAGCTGCTTAGTGAGATAAGAGGTGAGGGGTGAGGGGTGGGGGAGGTAGGAGGTGGGGGGAGAAGGGTGAGAGAAGGAGGGAGGTAGGAGAGAGAGAGAGAGAGAGAGAGAGAGAGAGAGAGCGCGCGCGCGCGCGAGAGAGAGAGAAGTGACTCTGGACTCCAGCTCTGCTGTTTGACCTACAAAGCCTCCTGAGGGATTAAGGATGAGCATCACCAGGTGCTGGACCACAGGAGGCCCAGGTGCTGGTCTCTGGTCTCCGGAGCGAAATCTGGGGGCTGCAGAAAATCTGAGGGCACAATCCCTTTCTTTTGCATTACCCTCGTGAGGGGGCAGGGAGGGAGGCTATGGAGAGCGGACGGGCCTGGAACCCTCTGTGGGCAGAGTGGCGAGGGAGCCCCCCTGGGTGGTGTCAAATAAATGGTCCAGCTGCAAACCGAAAGGCTGGAGGTACAAGTGCACGCAGAGGTGCTGAGGGAGAAAGGCCTGGTGATCTGCTTCCAGAAAGTCGGCCTCTGAAAACGCTCTGAGCCCACACCCACTGGAGGGTCTCCACATCCATGGGCAACTGGGAGAGAAGGATGGAGCCAGGGAGGGGAGAGGCATGGAGTGGGGAGGATGGAGGGGGGAGGAGAGGGAGGAAAGGGGCTTGGAGACTTCCGAGGAGGAGGAGGAGGAAGAGGAGGAGAAGGAGGAGGAGGAGGAGGGTGCTGAGACACCCAGAAAGACTCCCTAAGGGAGGGCACAGGAAGAAAGGGGAGGCAACCCCTCGGGAAAGGATTGCCTTGTGGGGACGCACCACGTGGGTGATGAATGGGCAGATGAAAGGGCGAGAAAGCGAGGCGAGGAGACACACATTCAGAGAGACAGAGACACACACAGAAAGGAGGGGTGAGTGGGAGTGGTGGAGGGAATGCAAGAGGGAAGGGAAGGCAGGCAGGGAGGGAGATGAATGAGCGGAGACTGGCAGACAGGGGTGGGAAACTAAGACACAAACAGAAGCAGAGAGGTGGAGAGTCAAGAGCGCGCACAGACAGAGACAGAGAGACAGACTGAGAGGAGACACACACACACACACAGAAGCAGAGGGAGAGGGAGAGGCAGGGAGACACTGATGGGGGCTGACAGAGATTCAAGGAACAAAACATAAAAAGTCCGAACGAAGCAGGAGACAACAGAAGAACCAAGACGGAGGACTCTGTAGGGCTGACACTGGCCGCGAGAAACCAAAGCTGACAGGAGGACAGAGATCCCAAGAGTGGCCCAGAAACCTCCGGGTATGGGGGGGCGGAGGGCGGGGAGGGGAGAAGGAAGGGGTGGGTGCACAAAACACGACGGCTGCCTGCCCCTGACCCCAGGGGCACCCTGACACCTGCCTCCCAGCTCCCTAGCCCCCTCCCCCCTCCAACTGACCGGAGAGGGCAGGTGTGTGGGAAGGGGCACATCTGCCAAGGCGTCATGCAAATGAACTCATGAATATGCAGCAGGCCTATTGTCTGGCCCTGCCCCGACCCCCATCTGCTCCTGGCCGGCCCCTCAGGCTGGGGGGGCAGCAAGGTCGCCTTAGAGGGGAGAGTCACCCCCACCCCCCTCACTGCCCCTAGGGGAGCCCTTCCCCCGATCCAGGGCCCAGGTGGGGCCTCAGGGCGGAGCCCCGGGGAGGCGGAGGCGGGCACAGGGGGTGGGTGGCTGGCTCACCCGGGTAGAAGTCTTTGGACTTGGACAGCTTGATGGTGGCGCCCGTCTCTTTCTGCAGCTGGACGATGGTCTGGCCGCCCTTGCCGATGATGGAGCCCGCGGCGTAGCTGGGGATCAGCACCTTCAGGAAGTATTCGCCTTCCTCTGGGGGGGCGGGGGCGGGGGCACAGGGAAGGAGGGCACAGAGTCAGGCAGGCCGGATCTTCAGGTGCAGCAGGTGCGGAGAGAGGGACGTCCCTCCCCCAGAACAAAGACCAGACCCCCACTCGACGGCGGAGGGGAGGGGCAGTCAATGAGCTTTAAACCCAACTCTTTTTCTTTGGAAAAAAAATCCTTTTATTGGGGGGTCGTACAACTCACATCACCATCCATCCATCCGTCCATCCATCCATCCATTCACCTATTGTGTCAAGCACATTTGTACATTTGTTGCCATCATTATTCTCAAAACACTTTCTATTTGAGTCCTTGGGATCAGCTTCTCATTTGTTTCCCTTCCCTCATGAACCCTTGATAATTTATAAATTATTATAGTTTTTTCCTGTCTTACAGATGTCTCCCTTCACCCACTTTTCAGTTGTCCATCCCCCAGGGAGGGGCTTATGGGTAGATCACTGTGATGGGTTTCCCCTTTCTCCACTCACCTTCCCCTGCCCCTCCTGGTATGGCTACTCTCAATATTGGTCCTGGGGGGTTTATCTGTCCCGGATTCCCTGGGTTGCGTTGCGAGCTCTATCTGTAGCTCTGGTCTAGCCGGGTTTGTAAGGTAGAATTGGGGTCATGATAGCGGGGGCGAGGGTAGGAAGCATTTAATAACTAGAGGAAAGTTGTATGTTTCATGGCTGCGGACACTGCACCCTGACTGGCTCGTCTCTCCTCCCTGCCACCCTTCTGTGAAACCCAACTCTTCAAGCCCCCGTCAGTGGATTCAGACGCACAGTGACCCCGGAGGGCAGAGGGCAACTGCAGTGAGGGTGTCCGAGGCCATAACCCTTCCCGGGAGCAGTCGGCCACAGCTGACCTTTGGGGTAATAACCGTGCACTTTCACCGCCGCGCCACCAGGGCTTAAAACAACAAACAGCACAAACAAACCACAACAGACCGTAGTTGGGTTTCTGCCTGCAGTGTTACGAGGTGTCTCGGTGGCATAGCGGGTGACCAGTCAGGCTGCTAACCACAAGGTCAGCGGTTTGAAACCACCAGCTGCTCCTTGGGAGAAAGAGGAGGCTTTCTCCGCCTGTAGAGTTACAGTCTCAGCAACCCGCAGGGGCGGTTCTACCCTGTTCTATAGGGTCGAGATGAATTGGCACGGAATTTGGAGTTCCTGAGCTTCATACTCTTTCAAGAATGCTCTCTAGAGCAGCGGTTCTCAACCTGTGAAAGGTTTTGACCCTTTCACAGGGGTCACTGATTCATCACAGTAGCGAAATGACAGCGATGAAGTAACAATGAAAACCATGCTATGGTTGGGGGACACCACCACATGAGGAGCTGGGTGAAAGGGTCTAGGCATGCGGAAGGTTGAGAACCACTGCTCTAGAGGATCAAACTGACCACTAAGCTCAACCTCACGCCCACAGAGTGGATGCCGACTCATCGACCCTATAAGACAGGGTAGGGCTGCCTCTTGGGGTTTCTGAGGCTATAAACATCACGGACCCAGGCAGCTTCATCTTTCTGCTAGTGGATTTGAACCGCTGGCCTTGTGATTGGTGGCCCATGGCATAATGCACCACGCTGCCACCAGGGTCCCATCAGAGGGGTGGCAGCCACTGGAAAGGTTAGATCAGAACATTTGTGGCCAGGCACGGGGGAGGGGCAGCACAGAAAAGGCAAGTGAGACTTGATGGGTGGTACCCAGGTCAGTGAATTTCCCCTGCAGAAACGGGTGACCCACCGTCTGCCCTGCCGTGGACCTTCTCAGCGATGACAAACACAGCACAGTAAATATTAAAATTAAAAAGATCTATTCATGTTTTTTGACCTATGTCCACTCAACAAGCAGGTTCTAAGCCCTTGCCACGTGCCTGGTACCTTCTTGGGAAAGGGTTAGGACAGAAGCAGACAAGCTCTTTGCTCCGGCGAGCGAGTGAGGGAAAGGTGGCCGGAGAAGTTTCCATAATTCAGCAGCTAGATCCTTCAGATCTGGGTCTGCAAACTTTTAAGACAGAAGAGCCAATCCCGCCCCTCACAACGATTTAAACATTATTCGAGAGCCATACATATATTTTTACAAACAAAACCGCTGTCATCTGTATAATAGCCTTTAAGGGAAACTAAGATAGTTTTATTTTCATTTTTCTTTCTTTTTTTTTTTTTTTAAGTTTTAGAAGCAGGCTTTATTGAGAAGCTTGCGGGCGGGTTCAGCAACTCAGGTATTGAGCTAGTGAAACTGCTTATTTTCATTTTTCAATTGTACTTCAGAGCCCATGGACTTACTGACAGAACTGCATACGGCTCACAAGCCAGTATGTCAGCCCCTGTTCTAGGAACACACACTGATATGCACACATACCCATACACATACACACTCATACATATACAACTCATAAACACACACGTACACACATATATATACACACACACTCTCTCATACACACATACACATACACACACTCTCATACACACATACACATATACACACGTACAACTCAAACCTACATACACACTCACACACACATATACATATACACACATACACACATATACAACTCAAACCTACATACACTCATACACACATTCATATAGATACATACATACATACAAAACATAAACACACATGCACACATATTCATACACACATTAACATGCACACACATATACACACTCACATGCACACACATGCATAGACACAGATATACACACTCACATACATTCATACACACACTCTTACATATACACACACACACACACACACACACACACACACAAAAGATGGCGATCAATTTCCTCTCGGGTGTTGAGGTACAGAGAGACCAGAACAAGGCAGGAAAAGGGGGAGCTGAGCGGGGAGAAGGAGACTGTGTTGGGTACCAACCCCCTAAACCAACACTCCCCACACCCACCCATTCTGTCTCACAGGGTTTCCAGGGCTGTAACTCCTTATGCTCCCTCCCTGGGAACAGCTGCGGGGGTTCAAACTGGCCTTCTTGGCAGTTAGCAGCCCAACAATGGGTAACCCACAAGGACACCAGGGCACCTGTGGGTAGAGTCCTGCCACCAGGAGAGGCCCCCACCCTGCCCCCAAGATCACGGCATGGCTCCAGAAACATCCTTTCAGCCCCTGCAAGCTGGGTTACTCAGGGAGCCCCCACCCCCAGTGGCTCCGGTCTCACTGGGCTAAACCAGAAAGGGCTCAGTGGGGCCCACAGGCTTCAGGGAACGTACGTGTGTGACTCCCCCACCTCCCACACTCATCTCCCCCAGTCCCCTCCCCACCGCGCTCATGAGCTCCAGTCCCACCAGCCCTCCAGCACCAAGAAGCAGGGGATAGAACCCCATGGCCATGTGCAGGGTTGTCCCAGGCCATGGCAGGAGGGGGCTGCTGGGGTGGAGCCAGGCTCCCTGACGTCGGTCTTGGATCAAAGTATGCGCAGAAGGCCCCTTAGAAGCAGGATGGTAAGATGTCCTCTCACTGACTTTAGACCCATTCTCATGAGGGACCGAACTCACGCGCTGCC
>NW_022104553.1:25601946-25612981 GCF_000313985.2 Echinops telfairi | reverse complement strand
ACCACAACGAAGCAAGCCCATAGGGCAGGGTAGAACTGCCCCTGGGAGTTTCCGAGACGGTCACTCCCTAAGGGAGCAGAGGGAAGCCCTGTCTTTCTCGAGTGGAGCGGCTGGTGGTTTCACACGGCTGACCTTGCAGTTAGCAGCCCAGCGTGTAACCACGACGCTGCCTTGACTCCTCTGATCCTGCAAGAGAGGCCCTCAGTTTTAGAAGCCACCGTCCGGATCAGCAAACCGAGGCGAGGCAATTGCCAGGGTCACGTTGGTAGGAAGCAGCCAACGGGAGTCCCCGGGCGGTGCAACATGGCGAAGATGCTCGGCTGCTGACCTAATGGTCAGAGGTTCAAGTGCAACCAGAAGTGCCTGACCTTCCGCTCTTGGAAACCCTCTGGTGCGGGGGGTGGGGGGTGGCATAGTCCTACAAGAACAGGTGGGCTGGCCGTGAGCTGGAGCAGGGACACTGGTTTTCAGATCAGGGAGTCTCTTAGCCATCTGGAGACCCCATCCATGGGCTAAACAGGAGGGAGGGGAAGGGCAGCTCGTGGCTCGGGAGAGGGCCAGCAAGTGCAAAGGCTCAGGGGTAGAACTGAGGCCGGAACACCGGGAAAATGGGGAAGGACCAAAAAAAAAAAACCAAGCGAACTTGGGGCTACAGAGTCGACTCCAATTCCTAGTGACCCTGTAGGACAGGGTCCTACTATCCCTGTGACTCTTTACTGGCATAGAAAGCATAGTCTTTCTCCCAAGGAGCAGCTAGTGGTTTCGAACTGCTAACCTTGTTCAATATGTAACCACTGTGCCACTGGCGCTCCCGCCCCTCACCCATCAGCCCCAGACCCAAGGTTGGCGCAGAAGACCTAGAAGTGGGACCAAGCTGGGGCTGGTGGGGCTCTGGCCACTCTTTGCGATGGATCAAAGCCATTTTCTCGGTCACATGACTACCCGTGAGTCAATTTCAGCTAATTACTGGACAGAGTAGACAGAGCAGAACTTCCCTGGGTGGGTTTCTGAGACTGTAACTTTATAGGAATAAACAGCCTCCTCTTTCTCTGTCAGGGCGGCTGGTGGTTTTGAACCATTGACCTTGGGGTTAGCAGCTTAGTGCTTTAGCCCATATAACCACCAGGGCTCCTTAGCCATGTGTCCAGTACTCTGAGAATTCAGCTCGACCAAGTCCCAACCTCTTTCTACCTTCTCACCAAACTATGGTCTTTACGTAAGGTGACCAGATTTTAACATTGGTAAAGCGGGACAAAAGCGGGACACCATTGATAAAACTCCTATCCTGGCGAAATAGCCACATGACAGCCGAAAACCATATACCCTAGCTTGTCGTGCATTCTTTCCAAAAATTGGGACTTTTTAAAAACGCAGCGGGATGCTGGACAAATTGTTAAAAATCAGGACTGTCCCGCCAAAAGCGGGACGTCTGGTCACCTTATCTTTACGTCTTAACCAGGGTGAAGATTCTGCAACCTTTGTAGCCTGGCCCCGTTTACGATCATCACCTGCTCATTGTTCCCTGTCCCCATCTACCCCAGGCCCCCTGCACATCCCTTTGCCTCTAACTCATCTCTCCCTGTTCGAACAGTGGCCTCTCCAAACCTTTCCCTGGACCTGGGTCAGGACCAGCACTCTCCTTTCATGCCCCCAGAGCAACTGGCCACAGAAGGCTGCTCGCTCCTGCCCCAGGGAATTCCAGAGCGCTCAGCACACCATCCATCGGCAAAGGAAAACAGGAAAAAGATCGGAGGGGCCAGGTCCTTCTGCCTCTAAGGTTAAGCTGCCTTCTTCCCGCCAACCCCAATAAAAGCTGACACACACCCCCCCTCCCACTACCATGACTCGAATTTGACCTTGCAAGTCTGGCTAGACCAGAGGAGGTACACTGGTACAGATAGGAACTGAAAATACAGGGAATCCAGGGCGGATGAGCCCTACAGGACCAGTGGTGTGAGTGGCAAAACAGGGAGGGTAGAGGGAGAGTGGGTAGGAAAGAGGGAACCGATTACAAGGAACTATATGTGACCTCCTCCCTAGGGGACGGACAACAGAAAAGTGGGTGAAGGGAGACGTCGGACAGGGCAAGATATGACAAAATACCAATTTATAAACTATCAAGGGCTCATGAGGGAGGGGGGAGCGGGGAGGGAGGGGAAAATGAGGACCTAATGCCGGGGGGTTTAAGTGGAGAGAAAATGTTTTGAGAATGATGTACAAATGCGCTTTACACAATTGATGTGTATATGGATTGCGATAACAGTTGTATGAGCCCCTAATAAAATGTTAAAAAAAAAAAGGCTGACTTTTTCAACGATCCCCTTAATCTAAGGGATCCATGGTGACTCGGGTGACCCCACGCGTGTCAGTGTGGAGCTGTGCTTGGTAGGGTTCTCAATGGCAGGTTTCTCTGCATGGAGAGACTGCAGGTCTTTCACGATCTTGGACTTCCCACTTGGGTGCCAGCGGCTGAGAGCGGGAACCATTTCATACCACCCCGGGACTCCCCCCTTTTCAGTGTCTCTGGGGACACAGCAGAACAAAAGGCTTCTCCAGTTAAAGGGGTGAGATGGGGCCCCCAGAGACCCCTTAGGCCCTGCTCCCCTACGAGTCAGGGTCTGGGGGTCCCAGGGTATTAGGATTGGGGACTGGGCCTGAGGAGCTGGATGGTGTAGGGGGAGGTGGGGCAGGGTCTAGAATTAAGGGGTTTCCTGAGCCTAAGCCAATCTTCTTAAACTTGCCTAATCAGACCATTAAGCCTATTAGGTAATCAACCCTCCAGGGTGCGCTCCATCCATCATCCGGCTCCTCCAGAATTCACCTGCCTCCCGGGGTTCCCCCTCCCACCCCACTCTGGTCTCTAAACCAAGGACCCAGGCGGGGTTGGGGTCCATATCTCAGCCAGGTCCTGGAAGAATGAGAGTTTTTTTGTTGTTGTTGTCTGTTTTGGTTAACCCTCAGGCTTCCATCCTCTCCAGCCAGGGCCTCTTTTCCAGCTTCCTGGCTACAAAGTGGACCATATCCATCTGCCCTGGGGAAAATGCCTGCTGGTTCCTATTGTATGCAGCCCCGCCTCTCTGACCCAGGCCTCTGGGTTTTTTTTTGGTTTTGTTTTTTTGTCTGAGAACCTCAGCATCAAAGGGCAGCAATGGGGCCGGAGGCCTCAAGCAAATCCCATCACTTCTCTGGGCCCCAGCTTCCTCCTCTGTGAAATGGGAGCCATGATAGAGGGGGGTGGGGGGGCCCAAAGAAACTTACACAGACCCATTTGCCATCCTACTCCCCACCCCCGCCTCTGAGCAGAGCAGAACTGCTTTAGAGCCGGAGGTTAGGCTGTTTTTTAAAAAGAGCCGTATTGTGATTCAAGTGCAAGTTCATGGAGCAAATACGTTTTCCATTCCCCGACAGATACACCTGTTTTGACTCCCGACCTTGACTTTCTTCTGTGGTGCTGCTGGGTAGGTTTGAACTGCCAACCTTTAGGCCAGTCGTTGGGTGCAAACCGCTTGTATCATCTAGGCACCTGTCCAGCTATCCCCAAAGAATTAGGTTGATTGACTCATTGGTTGAGTGTCAGGGATCCCGACACTTATCATATGGGTCATTCTACAAAGGTTAGCTGTCATGGACATCATCGTTATATCAGCGCTTACCTCACCAATAAGGAGCCCTGGTAGCGGTGGTGTAGTGGGTGATGGGCTGGGCTGCTAACTGCCAAGTCAGCAGTTCAAAACCACCAGCAGCTGAGAGGGAGAAAATTGAGGCTTTCTGTAGAGATTGAGAGTCTGGGAGACTCATAGGGGCAGTGCCACTCGGTCCGATAGGGTCGCCGCCAGGAGTCCGAATTGGCTCGATGACATTGCATTTCAGTTGGGTAAGGCCCTGTGGACACAAACCACTTACCACTGTCTGGCGAATGCTACACACAATAACATCAAGTGGATTCCAACTCACAGCGACCCTACGGGACAGAGAATGGCCCTGAAGATTTCCAGGGCTATCAGTCTCTACAGAAGCCTCATCTTTCTCCCTGGTGGTGGCTGGTGGGTTTGAACCACTGACCTTGTGGTTAGCGGCCCAATGCTTAACCCGCTCCTTGGAAGCAGTCTCTACAGAAGCCTCATCTTTCTCCCTGGTGGTGGCTGGTGGGTTTGAACCACTGACCTTGTGGTTAGCAGCCCAATGCTTAACCCGCTCCTTGGAAGCAGGCTCCTTGGGAGAGGCCAACTGCTTTGTAAATGGACACCAAGAGTCCAAGGGTCGAGGGTTTGGTTGGAAGAGGAGGAGGGGAGATCCGCTTTCTGGTCACTCGGCCCTCCAAGGGGCTGAGAGGAGGAGGGATGGCCCCTCTCTGACAGAAGTGACCTTCCTGTTCCCCCTTCTTCTGCAACAGACGCCTCATGCCCATCTTCCATCGTGGCACTGTGGGTTAAGTGTGGGACTTCAAACTGCAAGATCAGCGGCTCCAATCCACCAGCCCCTCTGAGAGCCTTGGAAACCCTGTGGAAGCAATACTACCCCATCCTATAGGGTCACTAAGGGGCCCTGTTGGCACAGTGGGGAAGGTGCTAGGCTGCCGCTCCGAGGGGGAAAGAGGTGAGCATCTGAGTCTACCAAGATGACCCCCTGTGAAGCCCCCCCCCCTGGGGGGGGGCAGCTATGGGTTGCAATCGACACCATAAACCCCAAGAGTGGGTTTTTGGTTTGGGGCTTCATCTCCCTGCACCATTATTCCCTTCTTTCTCTCCCTGGTGGTATAGCGGTTCCCCTTGGGCTGTTAACGGCAAGGTCCACAGTTTGAAACCACCAGCCGCTCCGCGGGAGAAAGACCGGGGCGCTCTACTCCGGTGAATAGCAACCATCTTGGAAACCCACAGGGGCAGTTTTACTCTGTCCTACAGGGCCATTAGGGGTCGGAATCGACGTGATGGCAGTGAGTGGACGGAAGCTGATGGTCCTTGAATCAGACTAGGGGGACAGGCCGGCTTTCTGAAGCCTCCTCTTCAGACAACAGACACCCTCCCCCCTCCCCATAGGCAGACGGTCAGAACACCACAGACAGACAGGAGCTTGCCTCAAGGACCTCAGTCTACCATATTCCCACTCGAATCTCCTCCCCTGTCCAGGGCCACTTCCCTCCTTAGGACTTTTCAACGCCCAGAACCATGAGTCCGCACCACTTTCTTGCAGCAAAGATGAGACTATGTTTTTTGAGAATGATGAGGGCAACAAATGTGCATATGTGCCTGACACAATGGATGGATGTATGGATTGTGATGAGAATTGTATAAGCCTCCAATAAAATAAAAAAATAAAAAAAAGAGATCAGACCATGTGACCTTGGATGACACCACCCCCACCACCCCCTACCAGCCCCCTAGACATCACCTGCTCTCCCACCTTGATTGAAAGGACCCCCAATCCCTACCGGTGAGAAGGGACTTCCTTCTACTCAAACTGAACACAGAGGCCCACTTGCCCCTCCGCCTCCCTTAGTCTCCGCACCGGAAGACAGCCAGTTCACCTCTCACCCACCTGCTTCCCTCTTGCTACCGTGTCAAGCAGTTCCACCTTGGGGGAAGAGGCCCCCTTTCCTTCGCAGTCACTAGAGGGGTGTCTAAGGAGCCCTTGGGCGCCGCAGTGCTTACTGCAGACAGCAGTTCAAACCCATAGCCACTCCGAGGGGGAGAGAGGCGGCTCTCTGCTCCCCTCAAAGAGCTGTAGCCTCAGAGACGCACGGGGCCAGTCGGACTCTGTCCTGCAGGGGTCGCTGTGAGTCAGAATGGGCTTGATAGCTGCTGTTGTGAAAGGCCATTGAGTAAGTAGGTCCCAGCCTCGGAACGCCACGAGGCCCGCTCCTGCGCCACCCTCACCACCATTCCTGTGCCTGCGGCCCTGGCGGCAGCCACGGACGGAGTCCAGGGAGGGCCTTCCTCCTCCTTGCTGCCCCTCTACTTGATGGCAGTGACGGTTTTTTTGTTTTGTTTTGGGATGAGTCTCTGGCCCCCCTTGTCCCTTGCCCCACTCCCAGGAATGCCTCTGGAGATTCCCAAACTGCTCCTCCTCACTCCCCGATCTTTGGATAGTGTGGTGCGATCAGGGCAAGCGATTTTATTGTTAGGGCCGGCCGGTAAGGCGGCCTTTGTTCTGGAGGTGAGAGGGCAAGAACGTCAAAGGCAGAGTTGAAAGTATTTCAACGACGAGTGGGGATCGAGTCGCTGGCAGCCGGTTGCTTGGTTTTGAGAGTGTTTCCTGTCATGGTGTCAGCTGCCAGGGTATGTGACAGGAGTGGCAGGCATCGTCCTTGTGTGTGACGCTGTCTGTGTGTGAGAGGGAGGGGGTTGGGGGTGGTTAGGGGGTGTGACTTTCTTGGGGGCGATTCATCATTGCGTGGGGAACCTCACTGTCACGGGGGTCAATTGCAACTCCTAGCGACCTTATAGCACAGGCTAGAGTTGCCCCTGTGGGTTTCCGAGACTTGTAACTGTTTACGGAGTAGAAAGCCCTGTCTTTCTCCCAAGGAGCAGCTGGTGGTTTTGAACAGCTGACCTTGCAGATCGCAGCCGAACTCATAGCCACTACGCCACCGGGGCTCCTCGAGAATACGATATCGTATGACCCAACCCACTGCCAGGGTCAATTCCAAATTAGAAGGGCGAATGACAAATTTTGAGGCTCTAAATCTTGACGGGAGCAGACAGCTTTAACTTTCTCCCGAGGAGCGGCTGATGGGTTTGAACCACCTATCCTGGGTTTAACAATTACCCAACCTGACAGCACCACCAGGGCTCCAGTGGCAATGATAATGATGATGATGATGATGATGATGATGAATAAAGACTATCGAGGTAGTCCTTGCCTCACGGCGACCCCTTATACAATAGAACCAAATGCTGTCTGGCCCTGGGCCACCCCCCACGAATCAAATCACTATGGTCTACAGCAGCGGTTCTCAACCTGTGGGTCGAGACCCCTTTGGGGGTCAAGCAACCTTTTCACAGGGGTCATCTAAGACCATCAGAAAACATCTATTTCTGATGATCTTAAGAACCGAGACACCTTGCCTCTCTGTCTCCAGGCGGTCCGCCCACATGCAGATACACCCGCCTTTAAGTACCCGGCATGAAGACTGTTACCCATGCTACACCATGGTTCAAGACAACATTTCATTGATTTGTCATTAGAAATAAACATTTCACAATAGATCATGACATTGTTTTTGTGATTCACCATGATGGTTTAATAATGTTCCATTTGTAACCATGAAAATACATCCTGTCTATCAGCTATTTACATGATGACTCATCACCGTAGCAAAATGACAGTGATGAAGTAGCAACGGAAATAATTTGATGGTTGGGGGGGTCACTACCCGAGGAACTGTCTGAAAGGGTCACGGCATTAGGAAAGTTGAGAACCACTGATCTACAGGGACTGCATTGGCCGATTTTTGGAAATCAATCACCATGCTTTCCGTTCTAGCTGGTCTTAGTCTGGAAGCTCTCCTGAAAGCCATCCAATGTCGTCAAGACTCACTGCCACCGAGTCGATGCCGACTCGCTCGACGGTAGGAAGGAGAACCATCCCTATGGCTTCTGAGGCTGGAACGTTTGGCTGGAACAGAAAGGCACATCTTTCTTTGACCCAAGGACCTACCTTGTGGGCAGTAGCCCAATGCAGAACCACCAGAGGGCCTTGTTCAGTGTCAACGCAAACACGTTGACCGCCAGGAGAGGCGCTGCTGTCTGAAGTGCTGGGATTCCAACTTGGGTGTGCCTGTCGCTCTCTCTCAATGCCGTTCAGTCGACTCAGACTCATAACAAGCCGAAGACTCATAACGAGCCGATAGGGCACATTAGAAAGGCCCCTGTGGGTTTCCAAGTCTGTGGCTCTTTAGGGGAGCAGAAAGCTTTTCTCCCGTGGAGCGGCTGGTGGTTTGGAACTGCCGACCTTGTGGTTGACGGGCGCAACGCGTAACCACTATGCCATCATGGCTGCCCTGGTTTCTTTGAGTGGACGGCTAGAAGTCTATTGCCGAACCAGAATCATTCTACCACGGAGCCCATAGAAAGAATGCCCAAGCCCCACTGCTGCCAAGTCTAGTCTGACAGCGATGACTTCCTGTGTACTTACTACCTGCCAGGTGTTTTACATGAAATCCACAATGACCTCTACCCCACACCACATCCCAGAGAGCTGGATCTTCTCAAATTCATTGCCATCGACGTGACACTGACCCATCACGGCACCCCGGGAACTCCGGGACGGTAACCCTGCATCAGGGCAGGCGGCCTCATCTTTCTCCTGGGGATCGGCTGCTGGTTTCCAACTGCTCATCTTGCGGTTAGTAAGCCCAACTCGCTACCCACAACACCATGAGGCTCTGCCTCTTCTTGGCTGGTGCACCTTGGGCAACTTCCTTAACCTCTTTGTGCCTCGGTTTTTTTTCGGTCCCGGGCAGCCTAACCGCTGTGGTGAGGATTAAGTGATGGATGCCCCTTTCCTGCGCTGTCTGGAACGTTTGTGCACCATAAATTCGAGCCATTATCATCTGCACCATCATCACGATGATTATTATCACAGTGCTGGTGGCAGAGCAGGCTAGGCTGAGGACTGCTCACCGGATGGTTGGTGGGTCGAACCCACTAGACACTCCGAGGGAGAAAGGAAGGGTTCTTCCCTAAAACATGTGCAGCCTGGGAAGCCCCAGGGAGCAGTTCTACTCTGTCCTGCAGGGTCGCGAATCGGAATGGGCTTTGTTATCATTTGTCACTCCATCACGCAAACAAATAAGTCAAACTCATTGACATCAAGTCCATGCTGACTCACAGTGACCCCCTCGTGGGTTTCTGAGACTGTAACTGTTTATGAAAGTAGAAAGCCCGGTTTCCCCCCCCCCCCCCACAACTGGGGGTGGTTTTGAACTGCCGACCATAAGGATCGCAGGCCAACACGTAACCACTGTGCCACCAGGGCTCCTTCACAGATTGTTGACAGAACTAAATGAAATGTTGCCTGTGCAGCATTCACAACACTGGGAACTGTTACTACTGGTAAGGAGCTCTGGTGGCACCTAGGGTTGAACGTTAGGCTGCTCACCACAAGGTCGGAGGTTCAACCTCACCAGCTGCACCCCCCCACCCCGGGTGACAGTTGAGGCTGTCTGCTCCCCGTAATAGTCTTGGGAAGTCCAAGGAGCCATGCTGCGCTGTCCTGTGGAGTGGCTATGGATCTGGGCGTATTACCCGTATTACTTGTAGCGTGAGGGTGATGGTCATCTCCCCATTTGGCAGATGAGCAAGCTGAGGGTTCAGATGAGAAAAGGCTGGAGGCTCAGGGTCTCAGAGTCATCATGGTGTCTTTTTAAAAAATCATTTTATTGGAGGCTCGTACAACTCTTATCATAATCCATCCATCCATCCATCTATTGTGTCAAGCACACTTGTACATTTGTTGCCATCATTCTCAAAACATTTTCTTTCTACTTGAACCCTTGGTATCAGCTCCTAATTTCCCCCCTCCCTCAGGAACCCTTGATAATTTATAAATTATTATTATTTTTTCATGTCTTACACTGTCCGATGTCTCCCTTCACCCACTTTTCTGCTGTCCACCCCCCACCCTCCCCTTACTCTCCTGGTATCACTACTCTCATGATTGGTCCCGAGGGGTTTATCTGTCCTGGATTCCCTGTGTTTCCAGCGCTTATCTGTACCCGTGTACATGCTCTGGTTTAGCCGGATTTGTAAGGTAGACTTGGAATCATGATAGTGGGGTGGCGTGGGGGAGAGGAAGCATTAAGGAACTAGAGGAAAGTTGCATGTTTCATTGGTGCTATACTGCACCCTGACTGGCTCGTCTCTTCCCACAGTGCCTTCTTAAAAAGAGCCCTTCCCAGTGTTAAGATCAAGGTCCTAGCTTCAGGCCCAGGCCTGTCCCTGTCCATGGACTCCTGCCCCCTTGCATCTCTGGGGAGTCTCCCCACAGGGAGTTGGGAAGGGGTGGGAGGAAAAGGCTGGGAGGAGATGGACCCTGAGGGCTTATCCTGGTCTCTCCCTACTGCCCCCTCACCCCACTGTGGAGGGAGGCAGGCTAGCATGGTGGTGAAGTCCCTGAGCCTGGGACCGGGCAGTGAGGGTTAGAAACATCCTAAGCTTCACCATTCCTGAGCTGTGCGACCTTGGGCAAGTATCTCCACTTGGCTTGAGCCTGGGTTTTCCTTACCAGTAGGAGGTGGGGGGTGGTGGAGCCCCAGCTCCCTCCCCTGGGGTGGCAGTGAGAAATTAACCCATAGCTCAAAGCCTGGTTCAGAGGAATCCTGAGTGAGTGGATATCATCATCATCGTCATCATCTTCTCCGCTGCAGCTACACTGAACGGCTCACTGAACGGCTCAATCGGAGCCATCAGATGGCAAGCGTTTCTGTCCCTTTAAGGGAAGCATGACGTCCCTGGGTGGCATCAAGCTCTCAGCAACTAAGCAAAAGGTCCCGAGGCCCCAAGGAAGTAAGACCTGGTGGCAACTTCTAATAAAAACAGCCATAGCAGATCCTAAGGGGCCCAGGCAAATGGGCCTCTGATGTGCAGGGGGACCCTGGGAGTCTGAACTGGACAACTGGCTTGTTCTTGGCGCTCTGGACCAGGATGGGCAGCTGGGCTGGGCTCAGGGTCCTCCTGGGGTCCCCAGGCCCTGCCCTGGCCTCAGACTGGGGCAGGAAGGGGAAAGGAAGTGGCCTGGGGCTGGGACACAGTCTCTGGGGTGTGCTGGGTGGGGGGAGGGAAGCAGGAAGACCGGCAGGAAACTCCCTCCCACCCCTCCCCCAACTTCCCTTTCCTCCAATTTCTGCTGGACACCCTCATAAGCAGGAGGATCCAGGGGGTCCCCCCACCTGCATGGGGGTTGGGTTGGAAGGAAGCTACTGGGCTGGCTGTCCTCAGGCAAGGGGAGGGGAGAGGGCTCCCTGGCAAATCCCTCCACTCCAGGGGCCTGTGGGATGGGAGGGGCCGGCTCATTCCATGCCACCTCTCTATCCGGA
>NW_022104553.1:25600259-25601541 GCF_000313985.2 Echinops telfairi | reverse complement strand
GGGGGATCACAATCACATACCATCATCCCTCTATCTTCTCTGGCCACCCAAACACCCATTGCTCACCCTCTCTCTCTCACACACACACCTCCCCTTGTTACACTCTCTTGGGGGATGCACACACCCCTGTGCACACACGCCCTTTTTATACCCCTTGGGTCACACACACACACACGTACTCCACAGCCTGGTCACACGAACGAACGCCTATCCCTCCCTGGCCTGGTTACACAGCCTCCCTCGTGCACCTCACCCCTGCACCTCAGCCTCTCCCTGACCCGGCATACACCCACCTTCCCTGGGCGCACACACCCCCCTCTGATGTCATCTTGCACACCCCCATGTGTCACACCCAGCCACAGCCTCTCTGGAGTCACACCCACACCCTTCTCTTGTCACACCCCCTCCTCTGCTACTCCTGGCCTCTCTAGGGGCCAGACGGGACCTGCGTGTCACACACAGGCCCTCCTGCCCCTGCCCCACATGGGCCCTCCTGGTTACACATACACACACAGACCTGGCCCGTTCTGTGGGCCCCTCCCCACCCCCCACACTCCCCCTTGCATGTCAACCCCCCCTCCTCTTGTTCATGTGTCACAGCCCCCGCTAGGGTGACATGCATACACCTACTCCTCTAGGGTCTCCAACACGGAGCCCAGTCCCTTTCTTTCACACACACACACACACACACACACACACACACACACACACACCCTCTTCGTCGTCAGAGCCCTGATCTGTAATGTCACCATATCACAACCCAGGACTCACACCTGTGTTTGTGAGCTCACACACACGTCTCAGCCACATATTCTCCCACTTAGCTTTCCACACCCACTCTCTCCTCCAAGTCACCCAACACACCCACCCCGGCCAGCCCCACGCACAGTCCCGCCAAGGGCCCCCACCTGCCTCTCTCCGGACCAGCGCGGACAGAGGCCTCCTCAAGCCCAGTCCCTCTCCTCCTCCATCGAGCGAGCACAAATTTGGGATCCTCTCGGATCCTCTGCGGACGCAAGCCTGGGGAACACCCCTGCCCAGAAAGGGTCACATCACACACCCCTCAAGGACACAGCGACGCTCGCCCCGATGGACCCACGCCCACATCCTCAGTACCCCCCAAGGACACCTACCACCCCCTGCCCTCCCCCAAGTCTTCTCCCGGCAGACAAAGCTCGCAGCCGGGGCCGCGGCGAGAAGGGGAGAGGGCCCGGCCCCCTCCCCAAATCCCTCCTCGGTCCTTCGCCTCGGAGAGGGGCGCCCAGCCGCTCCTCAGACCCCT
>NW_022104553.1:25595763-25599224 GCF_000313985.2 Echinops telfairi | reverse complement strand
CCACCCCCCCCCTCACGCCCTCCTCCCCCACCCGCAGCTGCCAGAGGGACCCTGCTCTCCTTCTACAATGGGCACTGGGTGCATCCACACCCTGGCCACACCTCACCTTTAAGGGACATTTATTGAGCACTTCCTACCTGCAAGGTCCAGGGCTGAGGAAGCGCTTCCCAGTCCCCATCTCTTTCACTGCCCAGAGCAACCCACTCTGGACAGTACTCTGTTCAGCCCCATTGCACAGGTGAGGGCATTCAGCCTTTGAAGGCTGATTCTGTGCTTGCTTTACGACCTCCCCCCCCACCCCCCACCCCCCCACCACCACTGCTAAGTTCCTTGTCAGAACTCCTAAGTGCCACCCCTTCCAGAATGACTCTTTGTGAGGGGTCAGGTGAGAAGCTGCGGTAAAGTGTTGTCACAAAACCTGGCACACAGTTTCAGTCCGTCAGTCAACAGCACTTAGGGACCACCTCCTAACTGCCAGGCAGTGTCTTAAATTGGGTGGCGTACTGGTTATGCATTGGGCTGCTAATGGCAAGGTCAGCAGTTCAAAACCACCAGCCGAGAAAGATGGGGCTTTCTGACAGCCTCAGAAAACTCACAGGGGGGCAGTTCTACCCTATTCTGTAGGGTCGCTATCCACTCGATGGCAGTGAGTTTGGTTTTAGAGTCCCAAACCCCAAGGAGTCCTGGTGGCACTGTGGGCTAGGCATTGAACAGCTCACTGCAAGGCTGAAGTTCAAATCCACCGAGGTAGAAGGATGAGGCTTTCTGCTCCTTAGAAACCCACATGGGCAATAGGATCCCTATGAATTGGAATCGATTCTATGGCAGGGAGTTTGTTCCCCAACCCTGGGACTCAGCAGAGAACTAAACAGATAGGACTCTCTCTGTGATCTAGAAACCTTGTTGTTCAGAAGGAACCTTGGTGGGGGGGTGCTTGTGTGTGTTGGGCTGCGATCCGAGCAAAGTCAGCGGTTCCAAACCACCAACTGCTGGTGCTGGAGAAAGATGGGGCAGTTATCTTCCCAGAAACCCCACAAGGGCAGTCCTTCCCTGTCCTGTAGGGTCACCAGGAGTCCGCATTGACTCGTGGCAATGAGTTTGAGGCTTGTGTGTGTGTGTGTTCAGTCGGAGCCTCAGGAACGTGGTGGAGTGGCTTGTCCCAGGACACACAGCGCAACAGAGGGAGAACGGGGATTTGAACGCAAGAGAAGCCTGTTCCCAGAGCCTGAGGTGGTTGGAAGTAGGAGTCCAGCCTTCCTCGGAACGGATGCCTGTGGATGGTTCCTGGTCTGGGCTCCTTAGAGGTACTTTTCCCTGGATGCCTGGTCCCCAAGGAGTCTTGCTTTCTGAGGTTGGCTGCGGGCTGAAGGCAAGATGAAGCTCACAGAGAGGCTGAATGGGGACAATTGTGACAGCTGGGGGGGACCCCTCCCTCTGCTCCATTCCACTCCCTGCTCTTCTCTTGCCATGCCCAGCTTCCCGGTCCCCAGAATGGAGAGAGGGGGGTGTTAGCAGATGGCCTGGGGTGGGTGGGGTGGCTGCCCATCTGTCCCCTCCCCCCCTTATTGTCCCCAGAGCCAAGAGGGGATGGGAGGGGGCTATGGTCCACTGCAGTCTGGATCCTCCCCCTCCATCTTCCTGGTAGGAGCAGAGGAGCTGGTTGCCATGGAGACAGGAAAGAGGCACTGAGGGATGCAGGGAAGCACTGGGGTCAGGCCAAGAGCCCCATCTTCAACCCTCTGAGTCACACACCCTCAATGAGCGCAGGTACACGCTCTAATGTCCACCGGGTTGGTGTGAAGTCCTCCCTCCCCCAGGAATTATATACAGCCACAAAGCCCCCTCTGCTGACACCCAGGTGTGGAGACCTGCACAGTCCCACTCGGGGCTGCAGACTTACATGGTCACACCCAGGCGCACAGCCCCACACAGTCACACCCAGGTGCCCAGATATATACAGTCACACTCCAGTACACAGACTGGTACAGTCACACCCAGGCATACAGACTCACACCATCACACTCAGGCCCATAGGCCCACCCACTCACACCCTGGTGCACAGACTCACACAGTTACACCTCCAGGTGCACAGTCACACAGTCACACCCAGGCATGCTGCTGGACAAAGACGTCTCCATCGCACGCCCCCAGCTGTGCCGGCCCGAAGCTTCTCCACAGGCTCCCACCCACCAGGTGACCTCATCCTGTATCCAGGTCAGCCCCAGGTGGACACAGACAAGTGGACACAACGGCGGCACAACTTGGCCACACCTGCCCTCCCGAAGAAGGTAGAGGCCTCCGCCACAGACACGCCTGACCCATGTCACAGAGAACAGACATGAAGGTGACATGTGACATAGACACTCTGCCACATAGGCTCCATCCACAGGCTCAGTCCTGCCTGGCACACATATTGAGGTATCACACACCTTGAGATCCACGGCCACACGTAACCGTGCACGCACAGCGCGCTTGGACCTCCCCCAGGGAGATTCGCTGAGCTGCTCAGCCCCGCCATGCCTGCCCCAGCTCCACCCCACGAGAGCCCTCCCATTTGGACACACGCGGCACGGCACGACGGCCCAGTCGGTCACGCACTCACACTCACACACAAACACAAACCGCCTCCTGGATATTTTTAAACCCGGGCTAGTTCTGCTGCCATGGCAACCGCCCCAAACCCATCTCCACAGCAACCCAACGTCAGCTTTCCAAGCACCAAATCTTGGGGGATTGCAGGGCCCTCCATCAGAGGCTGGTGGAGAGGGGATTGCTGCTGTAGGTTCTGCCTTCATCCTTGCCTCCCCCCTACCCCAGAACCCCTACCCCAGAACTTACGAGAGATGGACTGCCTGGGCTGGGCAGAGCTGGGGTCACCAGGAATCCAGACCAATCTGGAACAAGGAGAGGAGGGCCGCTTATCTGCTCCCCGCCACCCCCACCCCGCCGCCCATCATTGCTCTATGCATGGCCTCATGGATACGAAGGACACACACGTACACACGTCTGGGTTTGAATCCCGGGCTCTGACGTCTCCCTGTGCTGTGTGATGTGGGCATGGCCTCTCCCTCTCTGAGCACCACTTCCCTGATGCTAAGACGCTGTTGCTATGAATAGCCCAGAGGACAATAGGTAAAAGCCTGGTCCCATCTGCAAGCACAGTCTGACCCCTTCCTTCCAGCTGTGTGGGTGCTCGCCCAGCTGCCTTGCCCTCTCTGTGCAGAAGTTGGGGGTGGAAGCAGACAGCAGTCCAAACTCACAGGGCTGGTGGGGAGATTCTCCACTCACAGGGTACACTCACTGTTCTAAGCACTTCTGCCTAACTTGTTTAACATCTTTTATTTTTTAATCGTTTTATTAGGGGCTCATACAACTCTCATCACAATCCATGCATCCATCAATTATGTCAAGCACATTTGTACATTCATTGCCCTCATCATTCTCAAAACATTTGCTCTCAA
>NW_022104553.1:25592902-25594603 GCF_000313985.2 Echinops telfairi | reverse complement strand
TTTATCTTGCCTATCTTATGGAGAAGAAGAAGAAGTAGTGCCTATAATAGTTCTAGGTCTGTCTGTTGACCCTTATGTATGTTTTCCAATTGAGTCTGATGAGGTGCCAAGCCCGCGTCTGGTCTATTTTCGGCATTGCTCAGGGACTTCGTTGCTTGAGGGCAAACCTTTAATGCCACCCAGGGACCCTTCCTGTAGTTTATATTCACCTGCTGTGTTAGTCTGGGTAGACTAGAGAAACAAATTTATAGACACTCATATGTGGATGTGAAAGAGCTTTATATCAAAGAGTCATTGTATATTAAGAAAACATCCCGGCCCAGTCCAGATCAAGTCCATAAGTCTGAGCTTAGCCATAGGTCCGATACCAGTCTGTAAATTCCTCTTCAGATTCACGCAACACATGCAATGATGCTGAATGCAGGATGATCACAGGCCAGTGGGTAGAAAGTCCCGTGGATCCAGTGGAGGTGGAAGCATCGGTGCTGGTGTGGGTCTCCACGTGGCTCCTCCAGCTCCAGGGCTCTGGTTCCATCAGCGTAGCTCCTTGTGGCTTGTCAACAGGAATGTCAAGCTGAGAAAGAGTGTATCTGGCCTCCAGTCAGCCATTGATCTCAGCACCTCCAAATGAGGTCATCCAGCTGCGACCTGATTGACAGGCTAGACTCCACCTCTGCAGGTTGGCGGTTCGTGTGAACCCACAGCTTCCTCAGATCCTGGAGATCTATTTCTGAAAACCCAGCCACGGACAACCCTGGGGTGTCCAGTTCTACTGAGCTGGATGTTGACTCGGCAGCGATATGCATTGGGCTGCTACCCACAAGGTCAGCAGTTCCAAACCACCAGCGGCTCCTCGGGGGTTCGATGACGCTTTCCATTCCCACAGAGTCACACTCTCAGCAGCCCCTGGGGAGGAGGGGGGGGCAGCTCGACCTTGTCCTCTGGGGTTGCTAGGAGTCCATGGACTTGACGGAGATGAGTTTGCGTTGAGTTGTTCATGGGGCTGTGATCCCCAGCTTGAAGACTCCTCGTGTGGAGGTTCGTGGCTGGGGTCCTCGGGGGGATTTGAGCAGGGTGGTGACACAGGCATCAGAGAGGCGGAAGAGTGGAGGGGTACCGTCTTGGGGTGGGGGGGGCTGGCCTAGGCATCAGAGCAGACCTGAGCAAATAAGAGGTGAATGCCCGGTCCCTGGCAGGGGAGGGCCACCGGAGCCATGCACTCATTTGTTTTGGGGGGGTCACAGGCATGTGACCCCACAGACAACAGGACGGGACATTGCCCAGTCCTGGGCCCATGGCGTGATTCTGTCCATTAGTGCAGCCATTGCGTGCCCTCCAATCTTCATCTTCCAGCAGGTACCAGACGATGTTCTGCTGTGGCCTGAAGGGTGTCTGAAGGGTTTTCAGTGGTTAACTTCCAGAAGGAGATCACCAGGCCTTTCTTCTTAGTCTCTCTTGGTCTGGAAGCACTCCTAAAACATTTCCACCAAGGGGTCCCCTCCTGGTAGTTGAAATACCAGTGGCATGGCTCCCAGGGATACAGCACTGTACACCAGTGCCTTTCCACCTTCCTCATACTGCGACCCTTTCATACCGTTCCTCATGTGGTGGTGACTCCCAACCATCAAATTATTTCCGTTGCTACTTCATCACTGTCACGTTGCTACTGTGATGAATCGGGCAACCCCTGTGAAAGGGTCG
>NW_022104553.1:25590524-25592368 GCF_000313985.2 Echinops telfairi | reverse complement strand
ACCAGAGCACCTCAGTATAGCGTATCATCCATATAGGCTATAAATCTTCCCCCCCTCCTACATATAAGGGGGTTTATTATGGGGGATTAAGCAAGTTACCAAAATCCAGGATCCGTGGAGTAAGGATGTAGTCATTCATCCACAGCAGGACCTCTCCCCAGCCAGGAGCCAAATCTCTCCTGGTCTTCAGCC
The DNA here is from genome assembly GCF_000313985.2 of Echinops telfairi. Classification (NCBI taxonomy): domain Eukaryota; kingdom Metazoa; phylum Chordata; class Mammalia; order Afrosoricida; family Tenrecidae; genus Echinops; species Echinops telfairi. The sequence continues at coordinate 25,592,176 of NW_022104553.1, read as the reverse complement.
TCTCAGCCACGTGGTCCCTTGGCCTCTGTCTCTGCGGACCGGGAAACTCGCCTATCGCTCTGGCTCGTAGTCCAATGGTCTCCATGCTGTTCCTCTGCCTTGTCCCATTGTCTCCTTGCCACAGTCTCTGGTACTTCTGGTCTCCGCCTCCGCTACTTTAATGTGCTCTTCTGATGGTCCTGGGCCTTCTGGGCAATCCATAAAGATCCATCTTTATGGATTGCCTCTTTCTAGATATTGAAGACTACGAGGAGGCTAGGGATGGGGGTGGGGACAGGGAGAGGGGAGGGGTAGTAAATTATAGAAGGAGAGAGAAAGGGGAACCGATTACAGGGATCTACATATAACCTCCTCCCTGGAGGACGGACAACAGAAAAGTGGGTGAAGGGAGACATCAGACAGGGCAAGATATGACAAAATAATAATTTATAAATTATCGAGGGTCCATGAGGGAGGGAGCGGGGAGGGAGGGGAAAATGAGGAGCTGATGCCAGGGGCTTAAGTGAAGAGCAAATGTTTTGAGAACAATGAGGGCAACGAATGTACAACTGTGCTTGACACAATGGATGTACGTATGGATTGTGATAAAGGTTGTACGCGCCCCCAATAAAATGATTTTAAAAAGGAGAGAGAAAGGAGATGAGGGGGCAAAAAATAGAACCATCTTAGGGGGAGATTGATATTATTACTGGTTTCATCTGTTGAGGTGGGGTTGCCACGCTATAGACCACACTTCTTTTAAATCCAAGATAAATCCATAAAAATGCGTGGGGGAGTTCACAGTCTTAAAACTAACAAAAATGTCACCAGATCCCTAAACCCTCAGATCTTAATATTGGTCTGAGTGGCTGAAAAAAAAAAAAAAGCAAAAGAAGGAAAAGTAAAACTGAAGTGGGCTTGGGGTCTTTAGGGAATTTCAAGCTCATGTCAAATGAATGAAAAGGAAGGAAAGAAAGCCTCCTCTTTCTCCCGAGGAGCGGCTCGTGCATTTGAACTGCTGGCCTTGTGGTTAACAGCTCTGCGGGGAAGCTACACTGCCACCGGAGCCCTGAAGGAAAGAGACACCTGTTCCACCGGAGCCCTGAAGGAAAGAGACACCTGTTCCACCTCCTGAGTTCCCACTCTGGAGAGACAGACCACGTGCAGGAAGATGATGCAAACATATGGTCTTTTCCACCATGGTACGCTTCATGGCCAAACACACCACGGCCGGGAGAACGTTGGGCTGCGATTTTAAGTCGGGGGACCAGGCTTCCCTGAGGAGGTGACTTCTGAGCAGAGATCGGAAGGAGACCAGGGAGTAGGCCGTGTAAGAATCTGAGAACAGGAGGTGCAAAGATCCCGGGGCGCAGGGATATCCCATACCAGGGAGACACAGCAAAGAGCCTCTGGACGCTGGAGAAGAGTGGGGAGGGGGGTGGGAGACAGGGTGTGATGGAGGAGGACAGAGATTCAAGCAGGGAGCCGCTTGGACGGGGCCTGGTGGGCCACTGCAAAGACTTGGCTTTGACCCAGGATGAGATGGGAGCCGTGGAAGGCTTTGGAGCCGAGGAGGCATATGCTCTGACATCAGTCTCATCACAAGCTCTTCTGGCGGTGTGTGAAGAACACACTGTCAGGAGCAGGGGTAGAAGTAAGGGCACAGCAAAGCC
>NW_022104553.1:25576742-25590072 GCF_000313985.2 Echinops telfairi | reverse complement strand
GGCAGCTCCTAGCGAGGAGAGACTAGAGGGATAAAACATTACAGAGGGAGGGAAGTCCAGGGGAATTGTGTCTCCTGTCTAGCTGCCCAGCAATGGACTTTGGGCAGGGAGGTGTGAAGAAGCAGGTAGGGTTTTATAGAGTGGCAGGGTGTTGATTTGATCCTGGAAATAATCAAGTCAGAGGCTTTTGCGCCAACATTGTCTCCATGCTGAAAGAGTCACGGGGTGGTACATGCACTTAGAAGAAAGGCCTGGTGACCTCCTTTCAAACACCAGCGGGGCACCCATTGAAGGGGGCACCCTGAGCCAGAAGGGATTCCACAGCCTCCCGTTTTCGTCTTGGTTTCAGCGCTTTGTGCAGCTCTGGGAGGAGCCCTGGTGGCATAGTGGTTATGCATTGGGCTGCTCACCACAAGGTCAGCAGTTCTAAACCACCAGGAGCTCCTGGGGAGAAAGACAGCGCTCTCTACTCCTGTGAAAGTCTCAGACACTCACAGGGGGTGGGTCTACCCTCTCCTACAGGCTCGCTATGAGTGGGAATGATTTGGCTTGGAGAGGAGTCTCGTGAGGAAGTCTGGGTGGGTAGGGCTAGTGATCGGCTGCTAAGCCAAAGGTTGCCTATTCAGATCCACCCGTGACGCTGCGGAAGAAATGCCTGGTGATCTGCTGATGTCAAGAAGGCTGCCACGAAAACCCCAAGGGGCAGTTCTACTTTGTCACACGGGGCCTCCCCAAGAGTCAGAATAGACTGTGACGTACAAAGATTTAAAAAAAAAAATTTTTTTTTAAAAATTTTTCTCAAGACTCTTGTGTTCCTAACAGCAAGGGGACGTGGAGGTTCAAGTTCAGAAACTCACCCGGAGTTTGGGGTTGAGCCAGGTCATGTATCCTGTCTCTTGGCCTGTGCTCCCTGTCCGGGCTACCTCCTTGGGGAGCCTGGCGTCTGACTGTATCACCACCCCCACCCTCATCCTGCATCAGCCCCGACATCCTCCTTGGACTCCCTGCCATCTCTGGGATGCGTTCCAAACTCACTCAGTGGCTCAGGCCAAACACCTTGGAGCTGTCCTTGACTCGCACGCCCAGGCCCATCCATCAGCAGACACTTCCTGCAGACCTAGCTCCATCAGCACCACCAGGGACCCGCTCAGCTCCCCCTGAAGCGTGAATGCTGCCCTCTTCCCTGGGGGTGGGGGTGGCTCCCTGCTTCCACCTCGCCAGGCCTTCCCAACCTGGAGCCAGTGTCTCATACAAGGAACCACAAACTTTTTTAAAATTGTGAACCCGGTGACGGTGTACAGAGCGGGGTTCTATACTCAACCATGCACCCGCGTTCTGATTGGACCCAGCTGGGCCATTCCTTCTGTGGGCCATCGTGTATCCCGTTTCCTCCCTGTGTTTCCGATTTCCGGCCTGCCTTCTTTTGAAGAGGCCCTCTGGGGGCGCAGCGGGAGAAGCAGGGCGCTGCAAACTGCAAGGCCAGCGGTTCGGAACCAACGGTTGCTTCCGAGGGAGCAAGATGAGGCTCTCTGTTTCCATAAAGACTGACGGCCCTGGAATCCCGCCGGGGCTATCAAGTGGCTTTGAGTCAGAACTGACTTGATGGCAGTGAGTTTAGTTTGTGAGTTTGTTCCGAAGCCCCGGGACTTTGTAATGCTGGCCCTTTTCAATTTTAGGCGGTTGATTAATCTGACGTGGAGCTGAGTTCAGTTCTAGGCCTGAAGGGGAAGTCTAAGTCAAATTTCTATCCAACCAGGAAGCCTGGCCTCATGTATGATTTTGAGGTTCAAGCCGCCCCCCGGTTGCTCCCCGATAGAAAGACAGGGCAATAAGACATACGGCTTGATAAATCCTGGGGAGCAGTTCTACTGGGTCCTGTTGGCTGGCTCTGAATTGGAATTGTCTCCATGGTAATGCGCAGTTCCCACAAAAGGAGTCCTGGCCGCTTGATGGCTAAGTGCTTGGCAGCTGTCTCAAAGGTGGGTGGTTTGAACCCACCAGCTACTCTGTGAGAGAAAGATGAGGCTCTCTGCTCTCACAATGATTTACCGTCTCAGAAACCCTTGAAGAGCCGTCTTCCTCGCTCTCAGAGCAGTGGTTCTCCACCTTCCTAAGGCGTGATCCTTTCAGACAGTTCCTCCTGTTGCGGTGACCCCCCCCCCCCCAACCATCACATTATTTTCGTGGCTACTTTATCACTGTCATGTTGCTACTGTTCTGAATTGGGCGACCCCTGTGAAGGGGTCGTTCTATTCCCCAAAGGGGTAGCAACCCACAGGTTGAGAATCCCTGTTGTAAAGGCTCACTCAGTGGTATCTTTGTATCTATCTATCTATCTATCTATCTATCTATCTATCTATCTATCTATCTATCATCTATCTATCTACCTATCCGTCTATCTATCTATCATGTATCTGTCTTTAATGTTGTCATTTCCCCCTTTTTTTATATTACTGTGTAAAACAAGACAAAAGCCCCAACCTAATCCATGGCTGTCAAACTGATTCCAACCCATAGCGACTGTACAGGACAGGTTGAGGCGCCAAGGCCTGTCTCCAAGGCTGGCATCGTTAGACAAGCTGACTGGTCGCTGCACCATTCTTCTACAGAGCAGCTGGTGGGTTCCAGAGACCGGCCTTTCTGCTTACCCGCCGGGGGTCCCCAGGGCTGCTTACAGGAGGGTGGCTGTGTGCAGTCCCACTGTGCCTTTCTCCAGGACGAGTGATGAACACCCTGTTCCTTCCAGCTCCCTGCGCCTGGTCACGTCGATCCTGGCCTCCGCTTCGTTTCTGGGCTTGGTGGAGAGGGAGATAATCAGGTCATCGGGATGTCCCCACAGCACATGTAATTACTCCAAGCCTTGCTCTCCAGAGAAGAGGCACCTACGTGCACACCCATCGCAGGTGCCAAGTGCCTCCAGGTGCTTCCCCAGAAGCCAGTGTTATTGTTGCTGTGCCGGCCAGTGGATAGGAAAAGGCTGGCTCCTTGGATCACAGTCGTCTCTGGGATCCTCCAGTCTCCATCGGTGGCAGTGAGATGGGGCTGTCTGCTCCTGTAAAGACCTACAGCCTCAGGAACCCACAGGGCCAGCTCCACTCTGTCCTGGACGGTCGCTCAGAGTAGGAATCACGCCGTGGCAGTGGGGCTGGCCAAGTCGCCGGGTAAGGTGGTGCAAATGATGTTCAGCAGCTGACTGAAAGGTTGTTGGTTCAGATCCATCCTGAGATGCTTGCGATAACTGACTATGGAGGTTGTGTGAGTCTGGGTGGACTAGAGAAACACATTCATAGACACACATCTGTGCCTAAGAAAGAGCTTGATATACAAGGACAATTGAGTATGGAGAAAACAGCCCAGTCCAGATCTAGTCCATAAGTCCGATATGAGCCCATATGTCTAATCTATAAAGTCCTCTTCAGACTCATGAAACACATGCAATGGCGCCAAATGCAGGAAGATCACAGGCCAGTGGGTGCAAAGTCTTGTGGATCCAGTGGTGGGAGAAGCATCTCAGCGCTGGCAGAGTTCTCACGTGGCTCCTTCAGCTCCCAGGGCCCGGGCTCTATCAGCATTGGGCCATGCATTTTGTCAGTAGAGCATCTCTCAGGGAGTGAGTCTTGTTGGTTCAGAGTCTCCAAGGGAGTGAGCAGAGAGTGTCTCCTGCCTCCAAGGAGGAAAAACAGGAGTGCCCAGAAGCCTCAGGAGAAGGCCACACCCACACAGAGGCCTCATTGGCTATATTCTGATTGACAGGCTAGACTCCACCCCTTCACTCTTAATCCTCTCACATTGACACCAGATTATGTAACTCCCACAGAGGTGGACGCGTCTGATCTCCTCTGCCTTCTTTCCTGGTCCATCCTTCGTTACCTGTTCCAACACCAGGTCCTCTTCCCACACCACTCTAAGTCTCTGCTGGACTCCGCTATTTGTTGCCATGGTCACACAGAACTCAGGGACAATACTCTCAATCAAGGTGGTTTATTAGGGAAGTCCGTTGGCTACCGCAAATCAGGATCAGCCAACAGAAGGATGTAGTCATGGGTCTGTGGGATGACAGAAAGGTTTTCCCCACCCTACCCATGTTATATGACCCATGGTAAATGAGTGTATACTTGGAGGTGAGTTATCTCCCTGAGGGCATCAGCCATCTAGAGCAATCAGATTTCTAGAGTCTGTCCCACCCTAAGTAGGACCCACTCCCTGCTGATAAGGATAGTTGATTGTTCCCCTGAAGGGGAGCCCAGAGACAAGGTCAAGTCAACTCAAGAACAACCAAAGTTAGGGTGCCATCTTGAATTTAGGGTCCTCTCATCTTGTCACATGTGTACCTCTAGCGTCTCTTTTTCCTATGGCGTGTACACCCCAACTGGTCCCGTTCCTGTGGACGTATACCTATTATACAACCCCTTCCTGTTATGATGTAATCAGGGGGGCTTGCATGTCCCCCAATATATATATAAGCTGTGATTGGAAATATATTCACTCTTTCTCTATCTGTGCAGACCTGGCTTCTGAGATCATGGCCGTCCGGGAGGTGAGCAATTGCATGCTTTATCTTGTCTGATGTCTCTTTAATTTTACCCCTCGGTTACACAACCGCCCCTTGGGTCCATTTGATTGTGGGGGTTGGTACCCGATGTTGGTCCGCATCAATATTTCTGTTCAGCCAGCAGCCAAGTCTTTCCCACGATCTTCAGTCTTTCAGCCACACAGTACCATAGTCTCAGGCCAGAGGAGGAGCAGGTGCCCCACGGTCTCAGCTCTGCTCCTTGGAGTCTCCGTGCCACAGACCCTGGTGCATCTGGTCTTGGGGCCTCTGCCACTTCTGACCGAGATCTTGGACGCACTTGTCCCATGGTCCCCAAGGTTTCTAACTTCTCTGCTGCTGCTTCAAAGAATGGTTCATCCTTCCAGCCAGGGGGCTGGTCAGGAAAACAGATCCCATCCACCACTTAGTGTTCCGCACACCCCGTTTGCATGACCCCACCTAATTGAGTGGTGGTGGGGATACAGAAACTTGAGTCAGAGAGCCAGATAAAGAAATGTGATGACACCACAGTGCTTTTGAAGAAAGGCTTTCTCATCTCCTTCTGAGAGAAGACAGTGAAAATCCCAGGGAGCATACCAGTGGTTGGAGCTCCAACCAGTCACGGGGATGGGGGAAGACGGGGTGTCTGTGTGCCATCGTACATGAGATCCACATGAGTCAGGGGCCAACTTCACCCCCAGCAGCCAAAGAGAGCATGTTCCCGGAGGAGTCCTGACTTGCTTAACCTCCCCTCCTTGGTTCATCCTTTCCTTTGTTCTCCCAGCATTTTTTTTGGGGGGGGTGTGTGTCCCATGGCTTCTGGCACAGCCCATTCAAGTGTGTTTCCTGCCAGGATGTCTGATAGCTGCTTCTTGTCAGTCTCCTCTATGATCTTGTCCTCATTTTCGGGCGTCTTGAAAGGTCAGAGGCCCTTGGGGATCATCAGTCTTGTAGCCTCTTCTCTTTGTCTTCTTCATTCATTCCTTTGGTGATGAACTGTGCCCCCCCCCTCCAATTTTGTATCTGTGGGTTGCACTCTAGCCTGGACTCCAGACTCATGTATTCAATTGTGGAACCAACACTTCCCCTTTCCACTTGCACGTCCACTGTTGGGGTTGCTGTTAGCTGTGGTGGGCACTGACACCTGGGCATTGCTGGGTCCTGCGCCATCTCGTGATGGTTGGAATGGATGTGCCCATGGTGGGGGCCGTTGTACCAATTCATCTTGTTGAGCTTGCCACCTCTGTTTTCCCACACTTGGTTTCAGTGGTAGTTCCATAATTTCGTGTCAACTTGAAGTGTAGGGGTGGGGTCTAGCCTGCCAATCAGGTCCTAGCCTAATGGTGCCTCCTTGTGGATCTGACTGTTCGTAAGGAACGTCCTGGGAACCTCCCCGCACCCTCACCTGGCTTTCACCTTCCTGTTGGTGGAGCCACATGACTCAGACCTGACGGAGCCCTGCAACGCTTCCACTGCCATTGGATCCACAAGACTTTGGATCCACCGGCCTGTGCTCTTCCTGCATTCTGCACCATTCTGCATGTGGCTGAGTGAGTCTGACGAGGGACATATGGACTAGTTTCGGACTTGAGTTGGACCAGGCTAGGATGTTTTCCTGATACCTAATTACTTCTTGATACAAAACTCTTTGATACAAAACTTCTTGATACAAAACATCTATGAGTGTGATGGGATTTGTTTCTCTAATCAAACCAGATAAACACAGGCAACTTGAGAAACAAAATCAGAGACACTCATCGAGGTCTAAGAAAGAACTTTATATCAAGAAGAAATCATATATCAGGAAGGCTTCCCAGCCCAGGCCAACTCAAGGCCAGGGGTCTGATGCTACCCAGTGCCCTGTTCAGACTCATGTAGTGGAAGGCTAATCATGCACAAAAGGGTGAAGTGAGAGGCAGTAAAATCAGAGGTCAGTGGGCATAGAGTCTTCTGGATCCAAGGTCGGTGGGTACATGGCAGGGTGTAGACAGCTCTGAAGTTGGCTCCCACAGTCAGCGGCCCACCTGGGGCTGCTCCAGGGGACAGACACAGAGTCCCATCAAGGATCAAGGTGAAGGGCAAGAGACAGGAAGGAACAGTTCCCATGGCCACCCCCAAGGAGGCGTATCAGGCTGTGACCTGGCTGATAGGTTGGCCTCCACCTTACCCTTTCACACAGGGTCAAGTTGACACACAATCTAACTACAATGGAACCTTCTCCTGAGGTTCCCAGTCTTTTGCCATTGTCCCTTCTAAGGAGGATCCTGGTGATCCATTCGACACCTGTAGCTCCACATGGCCCAAACTAAACTCTCAGTCTCCCTGCCTCCTCTACACCTGCTATGGATCTAATCCAAATGGAAATGGAGGGGAACCGATTATAAGGATCTACATGTGACCTCCTCCCTGGGGGACGGACAACAGAAAAGTGGGTGAAGGGAGACGTTGGACAGGGCAAGATATGACAAATAATTTATAAATTATCAAGGGTTCATGAGGGAGGGGAGAAGGGGAGGGAGAGGAAAAATGAGGAGCTGATGCCAGAGGCTTAGGTGGAGAGCAAATGTTTTGAGAATGATGAGGGCAATGAATGTACAAATGTGCTTGACACCCTTGATGTATGTATGGATTGTGATAAGAGTTGTATGAACCCCTAATAAGATGGAGACACCATCTTGGCAGCTGCTTCTCAGACAAAAAAACAAAAACCAAAAAGCCCTCTGGGTCAACTTGGTTGAAGAGGAGGATATTATTCCACAAGAGAGAGATGGGAAATCAAAGTGGGGTGGGGGGTGCGGCAAGCAGGGCAAACAGTTGGGAGGTTTGCTACATCATTTACAATGCCGGATACAAAAGCGAGGATTTGAAATGTAACCCCCCCATGTAATTCACCATAAAAAAAGTTTTTCAAACGCTCAACAACTTTGGAGTCATTTTTGACGCCTCTCTTGCTCTCTCGCCAACTCTTCAATCCATCAGCAAATTCTGTCAGCTCTACCTTCAGAATATATGCAGATAACCACTTCTGCCACCCCCACTACCACCACCCTCGTAAAAGCCCCAATCATCTCTTGCCTGAATGACGTTTGAACAAGAAAATCTTTTCTCTCCTGAAACTTATTTTTTACTTATTGAGGTGAGATTCGCTGAGCATATCGCTGACCATTTAAACGTGTATATAAACCCACTGCCATCAAGGTGGTTCCGACTCACAGTGACCCTGCAGGACGGAGGAGAACTGCTCTTGTGCACATTGGAGACTGGCACACTTTACAGGAGTAGAAAGCCTCATCTTTCTCCCTTGGAGCAGCTGGTGGATTTGAACTGCCGACCTTCTGGTTACCCAGCACATTTTCATCGTCCGGCAGTCCAAGGACCTTAGAGGGAACCTAGCAATGTGCTCCTGAAGACTGACGGCTTTGTAAAATGTGCATAAAGGAGAAACTTCAAATGCAATTGAATAAGGCCACTGTCTTATCTCAGTCCAACTCCCCCTCCCTTTTCTCGGCGCTCTGGTGGCATCGTGGGTTATGCTTTGGGCTGCTCACCACAAGCTAGGTGGTTCAAAGCCATCATCCACTCTGAGGGAGAACGATGAGGCTGTGTACTCCCATCAAGAGTCACGGTCTCAGAGCCCACAGGGGCAGCTCTACCCTGCTCTGTGGGGTCGCTGAGAGTTGGAATCAACTTGCTGACAGTCAGCTTGAGTTTTCTGTACTCCTCCACTTGCCACACTTCCCTCTGCCATCAGTTGTTGGAAGATTTCCAGATTCTCCCTGAAGGGGAGGTGACTTGATGCATTTAGAATTTAGTGAGGTATTTTGTGTGTGTGTTTCATAAATATGTAAATTACCAACTCCAAAGCTCACTGCTATTGGGCCAAATCCTACTCTGAGACACCCTACAGGGCAGAGCAGAATCTCACCTGAGACGGAAACTCTATGGGAATAGAAGGCCTGTCTTTCTCCCACAGAGCAGCTGATGGTTTCTAACTTCTGACCTTGGGGTAGCAGCCCCAATTGTAACCCACTGTGCCCCCTGGGTCCTTCTAACCTAACTAGCTCTCCGGAAAGGACACCCAGGGGTGTAGTGGTTAAGCGCTCAGCTGTTAATCGTACGGTTGTGAATCCCAACCCACCCGATGAGGGAGAAAGGTGCGGCAGTCTGCTTGTGTCAGGATTACAGCCTTGAAAACCCCATGGGCAGTGTTTCTCTGTGACCCTGCAGGACAGGCTATAACTCGCCCTGCGAGTTTCCAAAGCTGTCATTCTTTGGGACTAGAAGGCCCCGCCTCTCTCCTGAGGAGAGGCTGGTGGTTTTAAACTGCTGACTCTGCAGTTCGCAGCTCAGTGCCTAACCAGGACACCACGACAGAGCTCCTGCTGTAAGCTGGAATCCGCTGGACAGCAAAGAATCAGTCCTTGCCCTGGTTTCAGGAATGGTCAGGCTCCTGGAATGCTTCCCCTGTCCACGGTGCTGAATGCCTCTTCCACTGGCAGACGCCCCAGGCACGTGAGTGACGGAGGTGGGATAGGAAATTGGAAGCCCACGTGTACAGTTGCCGTTCGTGTTGTTGGGGGAAAAATAGCCTTTGCAATGAAGACGTGCTTGGTCTTGCAAAATTCTGCCATGCGATCCCCAGCTACCGTTTCTAGCACCGAAACCCTATTTTCTGACTACGGTTCCTTCCTTTTTTGTTTCCAACCTTTGCATGTTAATTGCCAATAATTATCAATGCATCTTGATGGTATGTTGGATCAACTTCAGATCGAAGGCATTGGTACAGTTCTTCCATTTCTGCATTACTAGTGTTAGTGGTGGGTGCATCAATTTGAACGATAGCTGTATCGATTGGCTTTCCTTGTACGCAGGTAGGCCTTATAGTATCACCATAGCGTTGTCCTTCAAGAGCAGTGGTTCTCAACCTTCCTAATGCCACGAACCTTTCATACAGTTCCTCATGTGGTGACCCCCCAACCATAAAATTATTTTAGTTGCTACTTCATCACTGTAATTTTGCTACTGTTATCAATCGGACAACCCCTGTGAAAGGGTCGTTCCACCCCCGCTCCCCAGGGGGTCGCGACCCACCGGTTGAGAACCACTGGTCAAGAGATCTTGAAGTGTCCTTTTTGTGTTTGGCAGGAGAGGTTGAGGGGAAATGAGCTGACAACAATAAGTACAATATCGAAGACGATGTTCTAAAACCGGTGATGATTGTACAACTTGTCGTGATGTCATTGAACTATAGTGAATTGTGTGATATGTGAATTGTATACCCATAAAACGTTTTGGGGGAAAGTTTGTGTTTTTCTTGACGATGCATGTGACGCTGTTCCTCTCGACTTTGTCATTCCAAACCATAGGAGGGCCTGATTCAAGATGCCAATAGCAGTCTGGTTCAGCTCCCGAATGCCTAGGAGATCGGCCTTGATGTAGTTCATTGAATATTTTTATGACTTCTAACGTTCCTAGATTCATACTTCACACATTCCAAGTCCCAATTATGGAGAGATGCTTGCAGCTGTTTCTTCTCAGTTTGAGTGGTGCCTCACCAGCCGGTGAAGGCCCTGAAAGCTTTACTCCATCCGGGTCCTTAGGGTCGACTATAGTTTGAGTATTTCGAATGCCTTCTGACCCGAAGGGCTCATCTTCTCGCTCGACCTTGAACAATATTCTGCGGCTACTCATGAGGTTTTACGCTGGATCTTAGCCAAAAGGCCGAGGAGCGAGACTCATGAGGTTTTTCGGTGGCGAGATTTCTCAGAAGTGGACAGTCCATGATGCCTTCGTCCGAGTTTGTGCTTAGTCTGGAAGCTCTGCTGAAACCTATGCCCTTTGGGCGGCGCTGTCGGTGTTTGAAATACCAGTGACACAGCAGCACATGAGCCATCACTGGTGACACACGGACAGAGCAAGTGGTGGGAAAGGTGTGGAGCCAGAAGCTAACCTATGGGGACATTTCCCTCAAACAGGTAGCTAACATACGATGAAGCGTCTTGGACGTTTCCCAAAGGTTCTTAAAAAAAAATTCAATGACCTCATTCATTCTGACATGGGCAGTAGAAAATCTTTTCTTACCTGATAACAAATAAAAATCAAATTTGAAGAAAAAGAAAAAAAAATAACTTTTTTTTCTACAATCCCTTTAGATATTATAAATGTATGCAGCCAAAACCAAAGAAACATGTCGGAGAGACTTTTCCGGTCAAGTAAGGAAAACATTTCGTTGTAAGATTTGCAGTAAAACATCAACTCTTTCTGATTCACAGTCGAACCACATTCTCCTGGTCTAATTGTGTGCTTGTGGCTTTTGCATCTTTTTGTCTTAAGGAGGGCCTCTTCATTCTTAAAGGCTTTACTTGTTAGTATCATTTATTTTTCCTGACAGTTTTTCATACAAAACCTGTATTGGCTCTTATTGACTCGTGGCTTCCAAGATACAGTTCGCTCTCGGGCCAGTGGCTGTACTGCTTTGAGCCTGAGCGGCAAAGCCGGATCACAACAGTGCCTACTTTGCAAGGTCTCTGCGAACTTCAAATAAGCCAAGGCCTGCAAAGTGCTTAGTTCGGACCTGGCACGCGAGCAGCGGAGATAAATTTCAACTTGTCTTTACGCTGAGATCATTCCCGGAGCTTAGGCACTGTCAGCCAAATCGCTACACGCATGCGCACGAGGCCCCGGCACCCCGCCCTCCTTCACGCAGGCGCGACCTACCACGCTGCAGGGGGTGATAGGCGGGGTCAGGAGGCTACTTCCGCGTTTGTCTGCTCCCCTTTCCCCCGCCCCCTCCAGGGGCCACCCTCCCTGGGTGACTGGCAGCATGATTAGCCAGTAATCATTGGAGAGGAGGCTGACGCTAGGGAACTTCCCTTACCCATTTGGGAACGCCTCTTCTGAATGAGCCAATTGCAAGCCTGAGAGGGCGGGTTCTCTTCCGAGGCGGGACCGAGTGACGGGCGTCTACCTGGACTAATGGGAGCTTGGTTGCGGGGACGCTCAGGCCACTCAGAAGCGGGAAGGCCAGACCCTGGGCGGGGCTTCGGGCTTCGGCAGTTGAACCGCTCGCGAGGAGGGGTGGCCGTGGAGAAGGTGAGCGGCGGCGAGAGCGGCGGGTGCGCGGGCTGGGGCACCATCCCGCGGGGGAGGGGGTGCCCTGGGGGAGAGTGGGCTACTGTGGGCAGCGGGAGAATGGGGGTGGGGACGGCGTGCCCGTGCCCTTTAATTCGTGCAGGCGCTTTCCAGTTGGGCTGTGAGGCGTGAGTCTGGGGGTCTGTGTATTTCGCTGGAGGGTCTTTAAAGGGGAAGCAGGGGAAGACGGAGCCGGGGGTCAGCAGATGGCGCGACAGAGACGCTCTGGTCAGAGAGCGTTGTGATTGAACGGGGACTTTTAATAGCTTAGCATAGAGAGTCGGGGTGTGTGGGTCTCTGCGCTGAATTATAAGCTTTGCTTTGGGAGGTGGGGGTGGGGTGGGGAATACTGGGTGGAGGGGCTGTGAATGAGCAAATAGATTGTGTGTAGGAGTGTGGGAATGGGGTTTCCCTGGGAATGTGCAGGTGAAGGCATAGGAGAAGTGGTGTTTTCAGGGGTTCCCCTGCAGGTGGCTTAGCGTGATGGTTCAGGATGGCAGGTTGGCTCTGTCACCGTCTTGCCAATACAGTGGCTTTGGGCGCCTGTCGCTGCCTTGTGTTGCTCGCCATCAGTAGAATGACCTCATCGTGGCCCCTCCCACTCGCTGGGTAGACCTTCTCTAGCCCGGATCTCTCCCCTGCAGCCCCCCCACCCCATGTGTTCAGTGGTTGACTCCTGCCTCTTTTCCGAAGCCCACCTGACGTTCACTTAAACATGTCCCCCACATCCAACCTGCGGTTTCCACCTGCCCTCCTCTAGGCAGCTTCTCACTGAAGGTGGTGGTGCAGTACGATCCTTGTAGGGGGACCTGGGGGACCTAGGACAAGCATCTTGGCAATTGACCTCTCCTCCTGCCATGGGTTCAGTCTGTCAGCCCTCCCTGTGATTCTGTCTTCAAAGCATCTGGCTACTGCTCTGGGCCAGGCCAGGGCCACCTCACAGGGCTCTCTTTGCTTCCCACCGTCTGAGAGGTGGTGGAAAGGCCTGTTGAAATACAAGTCAAAGGGGGCTGACCCTCTCTGTTCAGACCCTGTCGGGCCTGTGGCCTCCTAAGGCCCCACACAGCCCAGCTCCCCCCTCCTGGCTGCCCTTACTGATACTCTGCAGCCCACACCACGTTGCTTCAGCCACACTGGCCATCTTGCTGAGAACTGGAGCAAAGACATTCCCACCCCAGGGCCTTTGGACTGACATTCTCTGCCCCACCCTGTCCCTGCCAAGATGTCTGGATGTGTGGCTTTCCTCCTCGCCACCCTCTGGTCTCTCTCTTCACACGTCAGCTCCGAATACCGTGGCTACCCAGCCGAAGCGCGCTCTCTGTTGCTTGCAGATCCCTCACTTGGCACTGTTTTTGTTTGTACCTGTGGCCCTTACCTGACACAGATGACTTCTGGTTTATGGCCACTGGGCTTCTCAACCCCTGCCCCAGAGTGTGGGCTCCATGTGCCTGGTACATCCCCAAATATAAAACCCAGCGCCATCGAATGGATTCTGACTCATAACGATCCTGTATGGGGTTTCTGAGACTGTAAGCTTGTAAGGAAGCGGGTAGTCTCTTCTTTCTTCTGCAGAGCCGCTGGTGGATTTGCACCAGCGACCTTCCGGTTAGCAGTACAATACCTACCATGCAGCACCACCAGGGTTCCTGCTTAGCACACAGGTGTTGA
>NW_022104553.1:25573519-25575111 GCF_000313985.2 Echinops telfairi | reverse complement strand
CGGGGAGGAACTTGGGTGTATCCACAGGGTCTCGATCCCCATTTTCTTGCATACCCCAAACCAAATCAGTTCTGCCTCAGAGTGACTATAGGACAGAGTAGAACTGTCCCTGTGGGTTTTAGAGACCGTAAGTCTGTACGGGACCAGACAGCCTCATCTTTCTCCCACAAGGGGCTGGTGGTTTTGAACTGCTGATCTTGCCGTTAGCAGCCCAATGTGTAATCCACCACACCACTAGGGCTCCCCTCATTTGGCGGCACCTCCCATGAACTCACCAGCAAGCCTGCCTGGTCCCAGGTGCTGAATTGATTCCTGAGTGACCCAAGTGGCCCTGTCCTCACTGGGCTGCAGGCTGGAGGACAAGGTTGACAGTCTCCAGTGATCTCACAGGTGGTCGCAGCTGCCCGAGTGGTACTGAGCCCTGGTAGCATAGTGAGTACGAATTAGGCTGCCAACTGCAAGGTCAGCAGTTAGAAACCACTAGCTGCTCTTGGGAGAAAAATGAGGCTTTATACTCCCATAGAGGTACAGCCTCAAAAACCCACAGGCCTAGTTCTACCCTGCCCTATAGGGTCGCTATGAGTCGGAATTGACTTGTTTGCAGTGAGATTTTTGAGGTAATTGAATCCTCACCCCAGTCCTGTGAGGGAAGTGCTCTTATGGCTCCCCCCCTTTACTGATGGGGGGAAAGGCCCAGAGAGGGTAAGTGCCTTGCCCCAGGTCACACTGCAGTAAAGATAAGCCAGGGGATATGAACCTAGGACCCGGCCTGCAGGTGTGCCAGGCTGAGGTCAAGTCCAAAGTAGTGGCAGGAGGGTAAGTTGGGTGGCTGGGTGGGGTGTCAGAAGTGGTCAGTGGTTACTGAGTAAGGGAGGGAGTCTTGTGGGACCCTAGACCAGCTTCTGTTTCATTCTGTGTGAAAAGGGAGACCCTGGGTGGGGCAGGTGATGGGTGCTCACTGCTGGTGGCTCAGGACCACTCAGGTGCCCTGGGAGAAAGGCCAGGTGATCTACTGGAAATCTGGGTGGAGCACCTTTCTACTCTGACCCACAGGGGGTGCTGTGAGCAGAACGCAGCGGAAGGGGCTTCTTGAATGCTGGGCACGTCTAGGGGTGGTTAAGGGAAAGCTTTGGGGGCCAGCGGGAGGATACTTCCGTGTGGACGATGGATGACCACGTTGTGGGGTGTCTGAAAGGACGTTTTGTGTGTGGCTACATTCCAGGGGGACAGCGCAGCATGCTTTGATCTGCTCTGTTGTGAGTGTGCGTATGTGTGGGTCCCGGGGAGATGAAAGGGATGAGGTGAAGGGTCTGTCTGAGTGGGGAAGTGGGCCAAGGAGGGGCGCGCTGCGCTGGGGAGTCACGTGGGGCTCATGTGATGGTAGTGGTGGTGGGGGGCTGCCAAGGGCGGGAAAACAGACGTGAGTCGCTGCCCGGTAGGATGTGTGTTGTGGGTAGCGATGGTGTGGCCCTGGCCCTGGATGGCCAGTCCCTAGGCCCAGGACTGAAAGCTGTCAGCCCCTGCTCCCAACGCGGCGCCGTGCAGGGGAGGGGCGGGGCGGGCGGGGAGGAGCCACAGGCTGTGATGCGCCC
>NW_022104553.1:25563492-25571998 GCF_000313985.2 Echinops telfairi | reverse complement strand
CTAAGGTCAAAAGCCACTGGCCTGGAGTGGCAGGGCTCATCTTGTCTCTCACAGTACTATAGTTGACCAAGTTAGACTCTAAGCAGGACTTCCAGGGGGAAGTGTGCCAACTAGCGTAGGTACAGGAGAAGAGGAGATCCAGGGTTGGGGGCAGCTATGGGACTTTGGCCAGGGCCCTTTGCCCTGCCCAGCCTCAGTTTCCCCTTGTATCCACTGGAGAGAAGAGGCCTCGTACTCCGGCCTCCCTCAGGACTCTCACAACAACGGAGACAGAACCATAATGCTGATCCCAGCAAGCATTGCGTGCTTGCTACCTGTGCCAGGCAGAGGGCAGTTTCTCCAGGGACGTCAGCAGGAGTAAGGCAGGCCAGGGGAGGTGGGCGCTGCTGCCCACAGGTCATCGCGCAGCCTTGTCCCCACTGCTCTCTCCCTTCCAGCCCCGCCAACCTCCTTTTCTGCCCTCAGAACCAACCAGTGACCTTCCATCTCTGAATCTGTTCCCACTGTGTCCTCTGTCTGCACATCCGTCCCGTCCTTCCCCAGATTCGTAAGTCTCCCTCGCTCCCACCTTCCCAGCCTCTGCTCCATGGCCTTCCACAGAGAGGCTCCCTCCCCACTGACACCCCCTCTTCCCAGAATCTCCCTCCCCCTTACATTGAGAAACATCTATCTGCACAGATGCTGCCATGTTGGGGCCCATCCCTGGGTGTCAGTCCGTCTCACAAGGGTCTCCCTTACCCTCTCTGGCCCCCTCCCGGAGCGGTTGATCCCTCCCGATGACGACGTGTCCTGAGTAGGGGACCCCGACCCTGCTCTGTGGGACCCACCAGGCTTTCATTGACTGGGTTTTGAATGTGGATCGCCAGGGCCGCCTTCCTAGTTTGTTTCAGCTCCAAAGTTCTGTGGAAGCTGGGCCCCGGTGACAGTTTCACCTGTAACAGGTGATCCTGCAGTCTTTCAAACACTGATGGCCTAGCTGCTGGCATTGACACCAACACACAAGTCACCACTGTATGACACACTGACAGACGGACGGTGGCTATATTCGCTTTCTTGGGTGAGAAATACCTCAGTCCTTGGCTTCGAGAGAGAAAGAATTCACTCCGAAGCCTGGTTTGTGATCCAAGTGAGTTTTTTATTAAAGAACAAAAGCAGTTTCAAGCATTACAGTAAACTGAACACAAGCCAGAGAGAGAGAGAGAGAGAGAGACACCTTGGCACAGCTGTGCGGGACTGGCTGCACTGAACTGTCTAGGAGCCTCCGGGAGAACCAGGGTGGTCTCATGTTTCGGGCTTTTCAGGCCACCCCACCCCACCTTGGGAGGCTAGGTCAATGGAACTGGTTGACCCCACTGGCTGAATTAAGCCCACCTGGCCTAGATGGGCCCAATCCAGGTGTACCGCCCACCTAGGTGTACCGCCCCCTGGCTTGGAGCCTGAATGTAAGCATGCCCCCCAGCCTTTATGGTTGGCTGGGCTCACCTGATTCTTTGCAGCAACCCCCTGTAGGGGCGCTTTGGCATAGAGAGGGACATCTCCCTCTCTGGCTACCTAACAGATACTGTGTATAAGGGTTAATAATACACTAACAAGCAGTGATATTCATGTTTCTCACCTGTAATCTCAGTTAGCTGGCATGTCTTGAAGGAGCCTTGGTGTGACGGCCCAATGGGCTAAAGCATTGGACTGCTAAGTGCCAGCTCGGTGGTTCAAGCCCACCAGCCTCTCCACAGGAGAAAGAGGAGGCTGTGTGCCACTGGAAAGACGGAGCAGTACTCCCTGTCCTGTAGGGTCTTTATGGGTCGGAACCGACTCAGTGGCCGTGAGCTTAGTTGTTTTGGAGCTTGAGGTTGTATTGGACTTCATGGATCCTTGGGAGGAAAGGTGGGCCATTTGCTGGTCATACAGACCGCCCCCCCCCAATAACACCATGGTGCATGGTAATCCACATAGGATCACAGGATACAGCTTTTACATGTTGGGTCCAGTATAGTTCTCAAGGACAGTGAGGTGGGTCCCACTCTTGTGCCCATTTTCCAGACGAGGACACCGTGTCCGCCACTTCCCTCAAGGTGCCACATCCGTAGAAGGCGAGGCCAGACCAGGCACCTTGAAAGCCTAGATTTTCTCAAGCGCCATGCCTCTCTGCCCCCTGCTCCCATCTCCAGGGACCTCGGTCATGGACCAGCCCGCTGGCCTGCAGGTCGACTACATCTTCCGGGGCGTGGAGCACGCTGTGCGGGTGGGGGTCTCTGGGCAGGTGCTGGAGCTGGAGGTGGAGGACCGGATGACGGCTGACCAGTGGCGGGGAGAGTTTGATGCCAGCTGTGAGTGTGGCGGCCTCCCCTCTCCCCAGAGGCCAAGGCCTCTCCCAGGGTGGGGTGGGGAGGGCTGGGGCCGGGCTGTTAGGCCCCTCCGTGGGAGCAGAGGAACAGGGTCGGAGTGGTGGAGAACTGGGATGCCCTGGGGCTGGGCAAGGGCGTCAGACCACGGAGGGACTTCTCTCCCATCCAGTCATCGAAGACTTGACCCACAAGACGGGGAACTTCAAACAGTTCAACATCTTCTGTAACATGCTAGAATCAGCCCTCACCCAGGTAGGGGCCAGTGTCGGGGCTGGGTGGGGGGGGGTCAGGTGGGCTGCGGGTGGGGGTGTGGTGTGGGCGTGGGGTGGGGTGGGGGAAGGTCTAGTCCCTGTGTGTGGGGCCACAGCTCTTCATCTGTCTGTCTTTCCCTCTCTTTGCTCCTTTCCCAAATGTAAACGGCTTTCCTTGTTTCCTTTCGCCTCTGGTGGCTTACACCCTGGACTGCGCACCGCAAGGTCAGCGGTTCGAATCCACCAGCCACTCTGTGGGAGAAAGACAGGCTGTGTGTTCCAGTAAAGAGTTCCAGTCTCAGACAAACCCACAGGGGCAGTTCTACCCTGTCCTACAGGGTCGCTGTGAGTCGGGTGGTCGATGGCAGGGAGTTTTTTTTTTATAATAAGTTAGAAGCCAGAGTTGATGGACGCCATTGGCTTTTCCCCCTTCTGCGTTGTGGCACCCATCTAACTGCCTTCCGCGCGGGGTGGCCCCCGACCCAGCACAGTTGCCCAGATGGCTGGAGGGTGTGGAGGAAGAGCCCCCACCGTTAAAGCTGCACCATGAGTGTCAAAGGAAACCTGCCTCCAACAGCCGAAGGGCCAGAAGGCGCAAATGTCCGGCGATGATATAGAAAGAAGAGAGTAAAGTCAGAGCATAAGAAAGATAGGAGAGAGAGTAAAAGAGAGGAGTCAGACAGTTTATGGTAGCTTGCCTCCTCTTGATGGACCACGTGGAACTGTGAGAGAGAACCTTTCCTGTCTCGGCACATTGATAGGTCGCCATCAGAACATGCGTCACCAGGTGGGTGGTATCTACATTGAGGTCCCTGAGTTCACAGGTGAGAAAACCGAATACCTGCATTGGGGGAAGGTACCAGGGCATGGGGCCATGGCGGGAAGAGAGACGAGGATGATGTCTGCTTCTCCAGGGAGATAGAATCAACCGTGCACTCACTTTCAGGCAGCATAGCTGTTCAGGGGAGGATCGGTGGAATGATTTATGTACTTGGACTTGACCTCTAACTGACCCATATGGAGTCTTTCCTACGGTGGAAGACCAGCTTTCCAGATTCCCTGTGTCATAAGTTAGGGAACAGAGTCCTCATCCTGTTTCCCTCCGTGTTAGTTTCCCACACACTCGTGCAAATGCCACCAAAGCGGACAGGGGAACGAACGATTAATGTTCTTTTGAAGAGAGTTTGATCTCATGGATGCCCCGGAAGGATCTCGGGGGACCCCTGAGGGGCCTACCCCCAAGAGGTTCCTCCAAGGTTGGACAGTTAGGGCCTTCCCCATTCTCCTCATCTTCCTGTCTGTCACTGCCCTGTGTCGGGTCCCACCCCCACGCTCACTGCTGCCCCAGGTGCCAGCTGGGATAGGGCCTGCGGCTTCCTGTGTGTCTACGTCGGCTTCCTGGGTGTCTACGTCGGCTACCGGGGTAGCTCCTCTCTCCGTCTCCTGACAGAGCAGCGAGTCGGTCACCCTCGACCTGCTGACCTACACAGACCTGGAGTCCCTGCGGAACCGCAAGCTGGGGGCCCGCCCAGGCCCCTTGGCCCCGAGATCGGCCCAACTCAACTCCAAGCGCTACCTGATCCTCATCTACTCGGTGGAGTTTGACAGGTGGGGACAAGGGGCTGTTGGGTGGGTCGGGCCAGAGAGAATGTGGTGGCCCTTAGGTGTGGGGGAAGGCCAGCCCCCCACAACTAATTGATAGACGCAATTGTACAGTTGAGATATATAAAGATTATAATAAAGTCATAGAGAATAAGGAGAGATAGAAGAGAGATTGAAATAATGGAGTCAGACACATTTCATGGTAGCATGCTCACCTCAGCCCCACTTGGTGGTCCACGTGGAGATGGGACATCGGAGGGCAGGAGAGAGGGGAGGGGAAGGAGGACAAGGGGAAAGGGAACAGGGGAGCGAAGACAGGGGAGAGGAAGGGAGAGCAGAGAGCCAGAGCCAGGGAGAGCAGCTTTATTGCTAACCAAGGCTTATATATCTTTGGGGAACGTGCAAGCCCACTAATTACAGATAAAGACCTATGTCACAGGAAGGGGTTGCACTATAGGTAATACAGCAACGAGAGGGGGACAATCTAGGGACATACACGCAATAGGAAGGGGAGGGATTGGTGCACACGTGTGACAAGGTGGGCAGATCCTAGATTTGGGATGGCAGACTAACTTTGGATGTCACTGAACCGGCTTGACCCAGTCTGGCTCACATCAGTAGGGTGTGAACTGCACCTAAGGTGGACCAGCAGCAGTCTGAATGCCTTCTGGGAGAAAATCTTTAAGTATCTGACCTCTCCCCATGTGCTGGCAAAGAGCCTCAAATGTTTGGCATATCTTTGGGGGAGACAAAGCTGGGGACAAGTCTTATATCCCACACTCAGGGACCCCTCCCAGGGACCCAGGGCAGGGTGGGGATGCCTGGTGCTGGGGTTGTCTCTGTGTCTCAGTGCGTGCTGACACGTAGCAGGACAGCGCCCCCCAGTGCCTGCCACAACGGATGCTCTCTTCTCGCAGAACCAGACGTCTCTTAGGTGCCCGCTGCCCAGCTATTCCATGAAGGGCCCAGGCTCATTCTTCAGTTCCCCCTGCCATCCTGAAGCGTGCTGGCATGTTATTTTTGCCTGTCTTAGCTCTTCATGGTCACAAACCGGCTGCGGTGCCTGCAGGCTTTGCATCTGGGGCAAAGGCAGGAAAGGGGCCCAGGCTGTTTGTTTGTGGTTTAAATCAAGAGAACAAAAGCTTTCCCCAAGACCCCCTAAGAGATTTCCTGTAAGTGGTCACATGGCCTTGCGTAGGTGCAATGAACATTCATCTTTCTAGCCAATACCGGGAGGCAGCTAGGGAGGAGGGAGCTGAAGTTGCCCACTGGGTGGGCTGGGGGACCGTATCTGCCACATTGGCTGATAGCTCTCGAATTTTCTAGTGGGAAGTCATCAATCTTCTTGGAATAGGCTTGGGGGCCGGCAGTTAACCCCTTGGCCAACGGATGACTCAGGTCAGGCCAACTGAGGACATTCCACCCCGTGCCCTGCCGTGGGATCTGAATTAGGAGTGTGCTTGGCTGCAAGTAGGAACCCTGGGTGCATAGCGTTTACGAGTTGGGCTGCGAACTGCAACGTCGGTAGTTCGAAATCAGCAGCTGCTCTGAGGGAGGAAGATGAGGCTTTCTGCTCCAGTGAAGAGTGACAGCCCGGAAGCTCACCAGGGCAGTTCTACCCTGTCCTGTAGGGTCACCGTGAGTCGGCTTGGACTTGATGGTAGTGAGGTTGGATGGATTGGCCAACATAGATTTCTTCCAGCAGCGCGTGTGAGGGACGGTTCTTCCCACAGTGCCTCCGGGGCCATCTATCTAGACGGTTCTGACACTACCAGGAGGGCCGAAGGGGTGGCAGGCTGAGGGGAGGGGCCTGGCCTCAGGGGCAAGGCTCAGACCTGTGTTCAGAGTGGAGCTTCCTGGAAGAGCAGGGGAGGGCAGTGGTGACCGCCTCACGGGCTCTGGGTCTCTCAGACGCTGAGGTTCTGACCCCCTCTCCTCAGGATCCACTACCCGCTGCCCCTCCCGTACCAGGGCAAGCCGGACCCCGTGGTTCTCCAGGGCATCATTCGCTCGCTGCGGGAGGAGCTGGGCCGCCTTCGAGGGCTGGGCGGCCAGGAGACCCGCGACACCCGGGACTCGGAGATCTGGCACCTGCGGGAGCAGTGAGTGTGCTTGGGAGTGGGGTGAAATTGATGGGTGAAATCAAGGGGGGATACCTACCAGCATGCACTGTGGGAAACCTGAACCCCAACCATACCATCGAGTCGATTCCCACTCAGTGACCTTGTAGGGCAGAGTAGAACTGCCCCTGTGGCGTTCCAAGGTTGTCAGTTTCTATGGAAACCATCGGCCTCATCTTTCTACCAAGGAGTGATGGGTGGGCTCGAACTGCCGACCTTTGTGTTAATGGCTGAGTGCTTAAGCACTGTGCTCCCAGGCATCCTGGCTGTGTGCTGTAGAAGGCCTGGATTGGTGATTCTGCCTCCACCTGGCTGAGGCCCAGCTTCGGGGCACAGGGGGACTCATAATATCTTCAGTAATAGTAATACTTTGCTGTTGTTGTGTATGTGTGGAGTTGATTCCAACAGCTAGCCATCCAGTGACCGCGCAGAAGTGCCCGGGAGATCAGAATGGCCATTTTCATGGAAGCCAACTGACACACCTTTCTTGTGTGCAATCACTGAGTAGGTCCCAGCCACTACCCTCTGGGTTAACAACCCAGCCCTTCAGGGTGGCTCCACTAGGGTCCCTTCATCGGCATGGCCATCAGCAGCAGCACACTGTAACAATATGGCGCAGGCCCAAGCAGGTGCTATACATTGAGTTGCTATGAGTCGAATGGACTCGTTGCCACCCACCAGCAACAACGTAGTAATGATAGCAGTAGCACGTCTTGAACGCTCAAGTGTTTAATTGTGTACGAGGGACTCTGCTCCGTGTTGTATCATGTTTTCATCCATTTCATTCTCATCACCACCGCAGGCGGTAGGTACCGCTATCATCCCCCCAGTACAGTGGAGGTGGCCGAGATTCTGAGAGGTTAAGGAACGATACAGCCTGTAATCTGGGCAGGCCAGACCTTGTATCCAGGCAGCCTGCGTGGCTGCTGTGTGCTGTTCGCAAAGTTGCCAGCCCAGGGCTTAGTGCTCGCTGCTGATGGGGAGGACCTGTGCCTGTCCAGAGCCTGGAGTGCTCCACGGGTCCTGACTGCACGGGAGGCAGAGAGGAGGGGAGGGGCTGGACAAGTCCCCCTCAGGCTCCATCCTCAGGTCTTGTTGGATGAGAAGTCAGGTCCAGAGCAAGTTGCTCTCAGGCCGACCACAAGGTGGCGCCACCTGCCTTTCCGAACCAACCTGAGACATTACTGCCCGGAGGTGGTCAAACCCCAAACCCCAAACCCCCTGGCACCCAGTCGATTCCCACGCTCAGGGCCCTTTCAGACAGGATAGGACTGCCCGTTGGGGTTCCTGCGACTTTAAATCTTTATGGGAGCAGGAAGCCTCAGCTTTCTCCTGCAGAGGAGCTGGTGGCTTTGAACCACTCACCTCCCTGTTAGAAGCTCCGTGGGCCGCCCATTAAAGCTGGTGCAGTGGGTCAGGGCTCATCGTTTTCCTCCCACTCTGGAGTGAGGGTAGGTTCTGGGCCCATTCTTCCATGCATCCAAGCTTACCACGTTCACACTGCCAGGCACAGACCGTGGGCCAGATGTGGGCTCAGCCCTCTTCAGAGAACCTCATCCCGAAGCATCGCCCCGTACTCCATAACCCTCAACCCCAGAAGAGAACACCGAGGCCCAGAGCCCTGTGGAAAGAAGACAGTTGTGGAAACCCTGGGGTTGCAGTGAGAGTGGGATTCAGCCCAACAGTCGGGGTCTTTTAGAGCTGGACGCAGAGCCCAGGAGCCTGGGCATGCTGAACCAGAAAGTTGGCGATCCCATCCTTGCGAGGGCCGGGAAGGCAGACAAGAAACAGATAAGCTCACAGATAAATGCCAGTTCTACATGCTCCTTAGGAGCCCTGGTTGCCTAGTGGTTCCTGATGGGCTGCTAACTGCAGTCAGCAGTTCGAAACCACCAGCCGCTCTGCAGGACAGGCTTTCTGCTCTTGTAAGGAGTCTCGGAAACACCAGGGTGGGGGGCAGTTCTACCCTGTCCTATAAGGTCACAATGGACTTGATGTCAGGGTGGCTTTTTTTTTGTTTTTGAACCAGCCCCCTGGAGATGGAGTCCCAGGGGGACGGCTGGGCTGATGGGGCCGGTGCCCCTCTGGTGGGGGAGGCCAAGGGTGATGAGGTCAGCCGCTCTTCCCTCAGGGTCTCACGCCTGTCCTCCGAGAAGCGGGAGCTGGAGCAGCAGCTGGGCCGCTCCCG
>NW_022104553.1:25558625-25561934 GCF_000313985.2 Echinops telfairi | reverse complement strand
TAGGGACTCCGGCCATGGCAGTGACTGGGCGGGGCCACCCTCCGCAGTAGCTGACACCCAAGCGAGTCTCGTCTCCTCCCCAGGCAGCAGCAGCGGAACCGATTGGGCAGCGGGGGCAGTGGGGACGGCCCGGCCATCTCATGGTCTCGTCAGAACCGTCCCCCTCTGCCTGTGACTGGCCGAGGGGACGCGGCTAACCGCTCGCGAAACCGCAGCTCGTCAGGTAACGGGCTAGAGCGAGGGCCGAGGGTCAGGCGGGTGCTGGGTGGTGCCAGGCAGGCCAGCGATGCCGGCTGTCCGGTTGCTCCCCAGCCTCATGCTCACTTCCCCCCTCTAGTGGAAAGTTTCCGCAGCCGCTGCTCATCTGCCAGCTCCTGCAGCGAGTTGGAGGATTTCTCCGAGTCGATTTCCAGAGGGTAAAACTTGGGCTAGGGAGACCAGGACCACCTTGAATTGGGCGTCTGCAGAGGCCGGGAGGGCTTTGAAACCGTGGAAGGCGGGCAAAGGCACCACCCCATCCGTCCTTTCAGGGTTCGTCGCCGCAGGAAGCCGCCCAGCCCCTCCACCTGGAGTAGGTCCAATCCGGTGAGAGCCTTCCGCACCCTGGCGGGTGGGAGGTGTAGGGGGGAGGCAGCCAGCTTCACCACCTCCCATCCCTCCTGCGGGGTCAGGTTGCAGAGGCGGCCTTGAAATGCTGCCAGAGGCTGAGTGTTGCCAGACCCAACGGTGGGAGGGGCGGGGACACTGGCTAAGACTTTAAAATCTTACTCCCCCTTCTACCACCTGTGGGGCCGCGGGCAGTTTCTTAGCCCCCAGTTTCAGTATCGATGCAATGGGAACGGGGTGACCTTGGCCACCCAGGGGGTTGCTTAGTGGTCTGTGTCAGCCCCGTTGTTTCTGAGGACCTAGTTTTGAGCATCCAGTGGAGGGAAGGGGCCAGAAAAAGGGGGAGGGAGCCTGATGCTCTTCCGCCCCTCCCTCTCCCAGCAGCAGCAGAAGTCCACCGCCCTGGAACGCAGCGGCCACCTTCGCCTGGACAAGTCCGGGGGCTGGGTCCCTATCAAAGGTGAGCCTGGGACTCCCTTTTTCCCCTCCTGTCAACTTCCCTCCACCCTAGCATGCTGGGATGGGGCCAAGGGCATCAAATTGGGTCCCTTACAGCCTCCCACCCTCCTGCCCACCCCCACAGACTACAGCTCAGACTACCAGGCGGCCGACATGGCCGAAATAGACGCCCGCCTAAAGGCCTTGCAGGAGTATATGAACCGGCTGGACACGCGGTCATGACCTCATGCAACTGGGATTTTGTGTGTGTGTGTGTGGATGGTTATGACATGGGAGCAGGGCTGAGCTGTCTGCCAAGCCCCACCTCTCCTGGAGCTCTGGGCTGGCCAGGTGAGGTTCTGCCCACCTCTGCCCCACCCGCCGAAATGTGTTGGGAGGGAGGATTTGTGCCTTTTGTAAATAAACGCATGTGTTCTTGGGACCCCTCAAGTTATGACTGAAGTAGGCGTGCAGAGGGGAGAGAGGAAGACTTGAGGTTCGGGTGAAATCAGACCCCGTGTGTCTGTCTGGGAGACAGGTTCAGGATCCTGAGAGAAGCCTGTGCTTTGAAAGGGGTGACCCTAGGTGGGGTGATGAGCTGCTGGTCCCCAGAGGGATCCCAGAGTGGCCACGCCGTAGGAGAAGGGGGTCATGCAGCCTGGCGTATCCCCCCTGCCCCCGAGCTGCTGTCCCTGATGCCGCCGGGCCGACGTGGTGCCTATTCCTGGGCTCTGACTCAAGACCTCTGGGTTCTGAGCCCTGATGTGGCTGCCGAGCTGGGATCTCCGGGGTTTTGGTTCAGGGTCAGGGCCTCTGGGTTCTGAGTACCAGCGAGGACCATGTTTCGGGGAGGAACAGGGTGGGGGGGGCAGTCAGCGCCTGGCGGACCCAAGTGAGAGGTGCATCTTTATTGGCAGAGGACAGCGCAGGGGTTCTGGGGAGGGGGCAGGGGCGGGAGGCGTGCTGGGCCTCACTAGCCGCGGTAGCGGGGCCAGGTTTGGATGATGGCGTAGAGCTGGTCTCCGGGGGAGAGTGTCTGTTGCACGTCCCGGTGCCCCTTGACCTCGTACCGGGAGCTCAGGGCACCTCGGGCCACGCCACAGGCCAGCAGGTTCTGGGCTGCCCGCAGGGCCCGGGCTGGGGGTGCCCGCTCTGGGGGAGGCAAAGACAGAGATGAGGTTGGGCTTTCCAGGGAGGGTGCTGGTCGGCGTGTGTGCGTGTTTGGCTCTGGTCAGGACCCAAATGGAGGCTTTGCCATTCTCTAGCAACAGCAACCTCTCCGTGCCTCAGTTTCCTGCTCCACGCCTGACACTTGGGAAGCCCCCAGCAAGTGTCCACGTGGTTAATGCACATTCCTAGTTTGCCGTAGACGTCTGGGTCCAGCCCAGATGATAGCTGATGTTTTACACGCCCCAGACTTAACTTTCACCTCAGCCCTATGGCTGAAAATGACCTGCCACTCATCAGTTAGTGGGTTACTATTGAGTTGCTAACACGAGGTCAGCTGTTTGAATCCACGGCCCCTCTGGGGGAGAAAGAGGAGGCTGTCTCGTCCCGTAAAGATTTGTTGTCTTGAGAATTCACAGGGGCAGGTCTCTCCTGCCCTGTAGGGTCGCTATGAGTTGTAATTGACTCTGTGGCAGTGAGTTTGGGTTGGTTTTGGTCCAAAGGAAAGGCGTCTTGGTGGTGCAGGGGGTTAAGCACTGGGCCCATACCCCAAAGGTCAGCAGTTGGAAACCACCAGCTCCTTCCAGGGAGAAGAATGAGGCCGAGGGAGATACGCGAGATTTACATTCGAAGCCAAACTCACTGCCTGCTAGGTCAGTGCTGACTCAGCGATCCTATAGGACAGGCTAGAACAGTCTGTGGGTTTCCAAGACTGTAATTTCTTTTTTTAAAAGGCTGTAATTCTTTACGGTAGTAGAAAGCCCGGTCTTTCTCCTCACTGATCACATCCCCCAAAGTAACCACTAAGCCACCCGGGGCTCCTTGGGAGGGAGATTCACGGCCTTTGAAACGGTAGGGAGCGTTTGCACCTCTCTTCTGCACCAGAGAGGGCGCTGTTGAGTCAGAATCGACCTCAGTGGGCATCCACAGGAGGACAAGGTCGCTGCGCTTGTAGATGAAAGCAACCTTTTTTTCTGAAGACCCTCACCTCTGAACTTAAGGGTAATTTGGGAGAGGCAGGATTGGGGGAGGGAGCTTCCACCAGGCCTCCCCTGCCTTGGCCATGTCCCCCTCATCCCTGCTCAGGCCCTATAGAAG
>NW_022104553.1:25555856-25558086 GCF_000313985.2 Echinops telfairi | reverse complement strand
GCTGAGCCCCTGCTGTGTGCCAAGCACACTTGGCACCTCTCCCTGCAGCGTAAACCCAGCATCAGCCGGAGTCACCCAGCCAGGCAGGCCCAGAGCTGGAACTTGACTCCCACCCACGTGGTCTTATTTCTTACTCCCTCCTGCCACCTGGAGGATCTCTTGAGCTCCCATTTTGCCGGATCTGGCAGTCCCCGAAGGTAGGTACCACGGGTATCTCCATGTTAAGCTTGTGGAAGCAGACTCAGAGAAATGAGGTGACTGGCCCAAGGTCACCTCACTGAGAAGTGTGCCCCCACCCCCACCTGCTTTCTAGCCTCCGGGGTCACTTGGCTCAGGGCCGCAAGGGTGATCGTCACCCTCACACCGACCCTGGAGCTGCCACCTCTGGCCTCCTGGGAGTTCCCCAGTCCCGGAAGTCAACCCCTGGGACCTGTTCATCTCTCACAGCGGATGGAGCCTGACTTGCCACTGGGCGATGAGCCAGGCGACCAGCATCGTGGAGCTGCGAGCCCTGTGCGTGATTCGGCCCCTCGGACTCATGGGGTCTCAGGGTGGGGTGGTGGGGGCGGGGAGGTTATGCACCGGATGTTGGAGGGCTCTCAGGGCATGAAGCTGCTGCTTAGAGGAGACCAGACCGTCAGAATCTGGCTGGGAGGCCTTATAAGTGCTCACGTTAGCCGCCAGCGCAGGGCTGCCGAGGCCCGCCCCGAGGCGTGCCCCCCTCACCACCACCACCCCTCGTGGATTTGGAAAACGGTTGTAGTGGTCTTAGAACTGGAGAGTGCACAAGGCAGACGGCCAATAAGGAAGCGCAGAGAAGAATCGCTGCCTTTGAATAATGGTGATGGCGCGAAGTATGTGGACTGTTCCAGAAATCTGCCTTGGAGAAGGACCAGCCAGAAGAGAATGCTCTGTAGAAGCCAGGATGGTGGGACTTCCTCTCAGCCCCTGGAGAAGCACATCCTGCTCGGGAAAGCCGAGGGGCAGCGAACAAAGCGGAAGGCCCTGGACAAGATGGATTGACGCTGGCAGCGACCATGGGCTCCGACATGATGGTGGCCCGGATGACGCAGGGCCAGGCCGGGTCACATCCTGTTGTCAAGGTAGAATGTGACAGCAACCATTTAAAACTCATCTACCACCTGCAGGCGGGTACAGCTAGGAGCCCCATTTTGCTGGCGGAGGAACCCACGCTCAGAGAGAGAAGGTGATGTTGACCAGGGGCCTCTGGGAACTTTACAGCGTGACTGAATTCTGAAATCTGAGAGCCGGCTCTCTGGGGCAATGCATTATGGAAACACTGTGAGCCTGAATGATAACATTTTTCCCCCCCGGGTGGCTGAGGGGTGTGGTGGATACCCCTGAAGGACCCCAGTCTATTGCCTCGGAAGTTGGTGACTATCGGCCCCCACAAAGCAGATCTAACACTGCCCCCTCCTCCTCCACCTTAGGCCCTGACTCCGCCTACAGGCTGTTCACCCTGTAACCACCAGAGGCGCACACGTGGAAACAAGCTCATGCCCTTTGTGTTCTGAGTCCTCCCGGGTCTCTGGGTCAAAGCCCTCGCAGTGGATCACTGGGTCCTGCGCATGTGGACGCTACCGTTCTCTCCCACCTCGTTTCATTCTACCTCCAGCCATTTCTAAGACTGGTGGCACTGTGGGTTAAGTGCTGGCATGCTAACTGCAAGGCTGGTGTTGCAATCCCATCACCCACTCGGCCTGGGATAACATAAGGCTGGGGACAAGGCTGGCTGCTCCCATAAAGACCGGCCACTCTCGGAACCCTGGTGTCGGGTCACTGTGAGTCGGGACCCACTCGGTGGCCGTGGGTGGTACAACCACTATCAGTCAAAGTCGACCTAATAACGTCCCCTCCTCTGCCGCCAGCCACACTGCCCTCAGAGGTGACCAGTCCACTTGACCTGCCCTGGCCCCTGCTTACCACGTGCTCCCCTCAGCCCTCTATCCTAGAACCCAGGGCTAACTCAAAGCCACCACCTCAAGGAGGCCTCCCCTCCCCCACCCTTGAAGAGGAACCCAGGTGGGCCCCGATCTCGCTTCCAGGGTCACCTTAACACCATCACTTTGTCCCCCTCAGCCCCCACCCCATCACATCTCTCACCGCCTGAGGACTCTGAGGTTTCCAAGACTGTAAATCTTTGTTGATTTGCCCTGAAGGTGCAGGGGGTTGTGAGTTGGGTTACTACACCCAAGGCCAGCAGTTCAAA
>NW_022104553.1:25553746-25555284 GCF_000313985.2 Echinops telfairi | reverse complement strand
CCCTCATTTCCAGTCCTCCATTTAGAGACCCTCCACTTAGTGAGACCCCCACCCCCCCACTCCGCTTGGAGACCCATGACAAACACTGCCAGCCAGCGGCTTCTGGCTTACCAAACTCAACCTCACTGCCCTGGGGTCGATTCCGGCTCACAACAACTCTGTAGGACAGGGTAGAACTGCACCCGTGGGTTTCTAAGACTAACTCTTGGCGGGCGTGGAAAGCGTACTCATTCTCCTGCAGAGTGGCTGGTGGTCCCGAACTGCCAACCTTTTGGTTAGCAGCCCAACACGTAACCCCTATACCACCAGGGCTCCGACTCACAGTGACCTTTCAAGGGGTTTGCCAGACCTATAATGAGAATAGCAATACCAGGAGGGGAAGGGGAAGGTGGGGGGAGAAGGGGAACCGATCACAATGATCTACATATAGCCCCTTCCCAGGGGGATGCACAACAGAAAAACAGGTGAAGGGAGACAGTGGACTGTGTAAGATATGAAAAAAAAATTATCACGGGTTCATGAGGGAGGGGGGAAATGAGCTGATAATCAAGGTCCCAAGTAGAAAGAAAATGTTTTGAAAATGATGATGGCAACATATGTACAAATGTGCTGAAACAATGGATGGATGGATGGATAGTGATAAGAGCTGTAAGAGGCCCTAATAAAATGATTTATAAAAGAAGAGAAAAAACAACACAATAGAATAAAAAATAAAAGGGTTTGCCAGCCTGTAAACGGTACCGGGAGCAGACAGCCTCCTCTTTCTCTCAGGGAGTACCTGGGGAATTTGAATAGCTCACCTTGGGGTTAGCAGGCCAATACTTAACTCACAGCCGCACCAGGGCCTCGCCCTTCGCCAGCCTGGTTTTCTACCACCTCACAAGGCACCAGGGTCCAACCGGGCTGCTCCCTCTAGGGGATAGAGTTGGGCCTTGTGCCCCTCCTCCGCACACGGAGGCTCTGGGTGGCCACACTGGGGATAAAGCCAGGCCGGGGAGCCCCGTGGGTGCCCCAGGTGGGCGACAGCTTGGCTCCAGGGCAGCACCTGCCCCCTCCGACCCCCTTCCCACCCCCTGGTGGGGACACTCACTTGTAGGCCACGTCGCACCATTCCCGTTGCCGCATGTGGTAGTGCTGCACGTTCTGCGCCTGCTGCTGGCACAGGGCCGGGCTGTCGCAAGTGCTGCCCGCCGTGTGAGACACGATCACGTAGCGCGCGGGCAGCCGCAGGGTCTGGCTGCACTCGGACGCCAAGGCCCTCCACTCGCGCCGGGGCACCACGGAGCCGCAGCAGGCATCGACCTTGTCGCTCGGGGTCGCCTCCAGGGCCAGCAGGAGGGCCGCGGTGAGCAGCGTGAGCAGCGCGCAGCGGCGGGACATGGTGCGCAGGGCGTGCAGGGGTGGCTAGGAGCGCGCGCGCGTCGTGCTCGGCCTGCCTGTCCTTTTATGTCTCCGCGGGGGCAGGAAGGAGCTTGCTTCACAGCGACCCCCACACTGGGCTTCCTCTTGCAGCTGGGAAGGAACAGTGTGGTCAGATC
>NW_022104553.1:25551780-25553408 GCF_000313985.2 Echinops telfairi | reverse complement strand
CATCCCACAGCTGCATAAGCAGGGCGGGAGGGGGAAGTCACCAGCCAAGGGGGACAGGGTGCAGGCAGTTGGCTCCTGGTGGTGCAGGGTCTGACAGCCTGCCTGCCTTCGAATCTGGTCACTTTCTCCGGGGTAGGGATGGAAAGTAACATAGTATTACACGGTGCCAACAGCAGTTCTGAAAAGTAGCTAGATTAGGGATGAAGGGAGGTGGTTTCCACCGAATGCCTACCTGCTAAACCAAAAGTAGCTAGCCCTGCCACAATAAAGGGGTGGGAAAATCCAGGCCAGAGCATGCGCAGACCCAGGCCACCGAGGCGCCGGTGGAAGCCGTCGGACCATTTACCGAGGGCTTTACCCTCCTCCCCTGACTCGACTCTACCAAGCACGATGTCCTTCTCCAGGGACTGGTTTCTCCTGACAGCCTGTCCGAAATATGTAAGATGAAGTCCTATCCTTGCCTCGGAGGGACACTCTGGCCGTACTTCTTCCAAGACAGATCAGTTTTTCCTTTTACCAGTCCGTGGTACTTTCAGCCTTCTTCTCCAGCACCACAATTCAAACGCACCATCTTCCTTCTTCAGCGTCCAACTCTTCCCGTGCTTATGAGCCTATTGAAAAGACGACGGCTTAGTCCTCAAAGGAACACCCTTGCTTTTCCATACTCTAAAGAGGTCTTCTGCCTCAGAGTCACCTTAATGCCACAGCTACAGTAGGCATCAGCAATATTGCCTCAACTCAGGGGGGCCTAAGCTCAGCCAGTAAGATGGGCCAAAACCCTCAACCACACCTCTCCAGCCAGTGGGGATAGGAGGGTTTAAACACCTGACTCAGTGCAGGTCATTCACTCTGTGGTTTACGTGCCCTCTTGCAGGTCTGTGGCTGAGATTCCACCCCCTACCCCCCACTTTCCACGTGTGCAGCCTCGCCGGGGTAGCTTGCTCTCTTGGGATTTCCTGCTCCTGGTCCCTCACGCTGGTTCCCCTCTCCTGTTCAGGTCCTCTTTCCATGTGTTTTTCAGCGCTCCCCGGAAGTGGCTTAGGGGGACCATTTTCAGTCGCCAACTTTCCCACGGCCCGCACCACGCTGCCTCCCCCACTTTCCAGAGATAGCGTGTCCTTTCTGAGACTGTCATACCTGAAACTTCCCTTGCCCTCATGAAAGTTACTGGGATCGACACAACTGCTTCTGCCGCGTGAATTCTTCTCAGTGGTGCGAAGCAAGAACCGAGAGGTGAACGACCCCAGAAACCTAACAGTTCCATTCTGCCGTGGATGGACACCGGGCCTGACGGGGGATAGTCACTTGCCCAGGACCATCCAGTGGTTTGGATCACCTGTGGGGGCTGAGGGCTTTCCTGGGGACTTCTGCCCTACCCAGCAAAGCTGTTCTGAACACAAAGCCGGAAGAGCCATATTGCTCAGCGAAGCCTGATTTGTTGCTCCCCTCTCGTTTCTACTTGGGCTGGTTATAAAAAAAATGACAAAACTGACATCTGCGAGTGGTAATGCAATAGTCCGATGGATGCAAGATGTTACTCACCACGCCTACCTGAGGCAACAGGTGGACACAGTGTGGCACGCTTCCTTCCACCTTCTCTTTTTATTACTTATTTATTTATTTAAAAA
>NW_022104553.1:25549656-25551002 GCF_000313985.2 Echinops telfairi | reverse complement strand
CCTGATCCCTGATCCCTTCAATGCCTTGTGATCTCACAGGCTGGTGTGCTTCTTCCATGTGGGCTTTGTTGTTTCTCAGTTAGATGGCCCCTTGTTTATCTTCCAGCCTATAGGACCTCAGATTTTATATATGTTGACAGCCAGGCAGCTTTCTTCACCGCACTTGCCTATGCACCTGCTTTGTCTTCAACGTTCCTGTCGGGGTAGGCTGGTACGCTTCTTCCATGTGGGCTTTGTTGTTTCTTAGCTAGATAGCCACTTGTTTATCTTCAAGCCTTTAAGACCCCATATGCCATATTATCTGATAACTGGGCACCATCAGCTTTCCTCACCACTTTTGCTTATGCACCCACTTTGTCCTCAGCGATTGAGTCAGGACAGACTGGTGTGCTTCTTCCATCTCTCAGCTAGATGGCTGCTTGTTTATCTTCAGGTCT
Source organism: Echinops telfairi (assembly GCF_000313985.2). Lineage (NCBI taxonomy): Eukaryota > Metazoa > Chordata > Mammalia > Afrosoricida > Tenrecidae > Echinops > Echinops telfairi. The sequence goes on along the minus strand of NW_022104553.1, from coordinate 25,550,565 downwards.
TTAAGACTTCAGGTGCTATATCTTTCGGTAGCCGGGCACCCTCAGCTTTCTTCACCCCATCTGCTTGTGCACCCATTGTATTCAGCGACTTCAGGTGCTATATCTTTTTGTAGCCGGGCACCATCAGCTTTCTTCACCACATTTGCTTGTGCATCATTGTCTTGGTAGCCGGGTACCATCAGCTTTCTTCACCACATTTGCTTGTGCACCCATTATCTTCAGAGATCGTGCCAGGAAGGTGCACATCTCAGACTGCCGAATTGTTAGAACATAGTGTTCTTGTGTTGAGGGAGTACTTGTGCAGGGGCCCACTGTCCATCTGTTTTCTTAATACTCAACCTATAAATATATGCACATAGCTCTATTTCCCCCTGATTGTATATAAATATGTTTACATCTTTATATGCCTGCATTTAAATCTCTATGACTACCCTTTGCTTCCTAGTTCTTCCTTCTATTTCTTTGTACTTTCCTCTTGTCCTACTATCATGTTCTGCCTTCATTTGGGTTTTAGGAATTCCTCTTGGTTACATTGCCCTTGATCCAGCCCTGCCAGACCTCCCACACCCTCCTTGACACTGATTTTGGATCACTTGTTGTTCCCTTGTCCCTGGGCTAGTTAACCCACTTCTTTTCCCCCAGCTCCCCTTCTCCCATGTTCCCCCAGAACTGTCATCCCATTGTTCTCTCTTCTGGCTTGTTTATTCCGCCTATCCCTTCCAGGTAGACATGCTATGTACCATCTCAAGACTGAGTACAATGAGGCAACAACAGAAAGTAAAACAATAGCTACAACAAAAACAACAACACACACACACACAAACGTATAAATAGTTCAGGGTCTGTTTGTTGTCCTTCACGGGTGCTTTCCAGTCAAGTCTGATGGGGTGCCATGCCCTGGCACCACCT
>NW_022104553.1:25546430-25548256 GCF_000313985.2 Echinops telfairi | reverse complement strand
GTTGAGTCAGTTCTGACTTATAGCAACCGTAGGAAACACTGCCTTGTCCTGCGCCATCCTCACCATTGTCTTTGTATTTGAACCCATCGTTGCAGCCGCTACGGCAGTCCGTCTCTTTGAAGGCCTCCCTCCTTTTCGACGCCCCTCTACTTTCTCAAGCATCATGCTCTTCTCCAGGGCCTGCTCTTCCCCGACAACATGTCCAAGGTACATGAGACTAAGTCGCATCATCCTTGCCTCTCAGGAGCACTCTGGTTTTACTTCTTCCCTGTCCTTGTGGCGGCCCATTGGTACTGACCACACTCTTCACCAGCACCCTCATTCAAACCCGTTGATTCTTTTATGAGCGTCCTTATTCAACATCCACATTCACCATCCTCAAAGTAACCTCCCTGCTCTTCAACCTTTTAAAGAGGTCTTGTGGGACAGACTTACCCAATGCAGGGCCTGCTCTGATCTCCCGACTGCTGCTTGCCATGAGCATGGATTGTGGACCCAAGCAAGGTGAACCCTCGACAATGTCAGTCTCTTCTCCGTTTTTCATGATGTGACCTATTGGTCTCCCCAGAACGCCCAGCGCAAAACAGACGCTCCATCGAGAGTAAAGATCGACCCTCCGGCATCGCAGGACATAGTATACCATGGTGCATCTTTGTGGAGCATAATTTTGGCGGCTTCTCCAAGAGTTAAACATGGAATCGCAATGACCCACTGCCGCCCAGTCAATGAGCATAGTGGGTTACTAACTGCATGGTCAGCGGTGTGAAGCCACCAGCTGCCCCTTCTTGGGGGAAAGAAGGAGCTCTCTGCTCCCATCAGGATTCATAGTTAAACAAGCAGACCAACCAACATGAGAAGCATGGTCTTGGAAATCCGGATGGTGAGGGGGTTGGGGGCAGCTCTGCTCTGTCCTGTAGGGTCGCTGTGAGTTGAAATCAACTCCGTGACAGTGAGGTCATTTTACCAGGTGTCACCCTGGCGTCATCTCTTGCAAACCTGACCATGAAAGCGTGCCTTCTGCTCTTCACCTCTGTGTTGTCATTGGCGTTGGTCACCCGGTCCAACAGACCCAGCCTTTATCTGGCACTGTCCCCAGTCACTCACCCCTGCAACCTCCTCTGGCGGTTAGTTTCCCCAAGCCCTGGTGGTGCTGTCAGATAAGTGTTGGGCTGCTAGCCCCAGGGTCGGTGGTTCAAACCCATCAACTCTTCCATGGGAGAAAGCTGAGGCTGTCTGCTCCCATAAAGATGCACGGACCTCACAGAGGGTCGTCAGAGTCAGAATTGACTCTACGGTGGTGGACTTTTTTTTGGGGGGGGGTTGAGGGATATCCCCCAGCCACCCTGCCTTTTTCACTGCCCTTGAAGACGTCTCTCCCACCCTGCCCCCACCGGGTCTTTGTCCACCCAGTGGTTGCATTTGAAATAGAGGAAACTTGAACAACACGGGAACTTTGAGCCTTGCTGTATGTAAGATGACAAAACACAGAGCCAGTGTTTTGTTAAAAAAAGGCGGGGGACTATTTGCACACTGCCGGGGATAAAGTTTGAAGAAGCCAAACCTCGGTCATGTTGGCCAAAGCCTTCTTTCTCCTCTGGTTCTTGTCCGTCTGCCGTTGAGAGATTTCTTGGGGGGTGGTGATGGGGGTGGTGGTATGTGTGTGAGTGTTTCATGGTCTTTAATCCTTTGTTTACTTTAAAAAAATCATTTTATTAGGGGCTCATACAACTCATCACAATCCATACACACATCAATTGTGTAAAGCGCATTTGTACATTCATTGCCCTCATCATTCTCAAAACATTTGCTCTACACTTAAGCCCCTG
>NW_022104553.1:25539085-25541327 GCF_000313985.2 Echinops telfairi | reverse complement strand
TACAATAGAATAATAGAGTCCTGTCTTATTCTGAGTTCTCTACAGGTGAAAAAATGAGTGAACTATATCTACACACATAAATACAATGCATATGCATAGTACATATATTTTAGAGCAAGGAAATGGGCCGCACAATTGTAGGGGCCTCAAAAAAGAAACCCAAACCAGCAAACCAAAAAACAACATGCTACAACAACAACAACACCTCATTGCCACAGAATCGATTCTGAATCACAGCGACCCTATGGGACGGTGGTTCTCAACCTTCCTAATGCTGCGACCCTTTAAGACAGTTCCTCATGTGGTGGTGAGCCCCCAACCCATACAATTATTTTTGTTGCTACTTCATCACTGTCATTTTGCTACTGTGATGAATCGGGCAACCCCTGTGAAAGGTTTGTTCGACCCCCAGGTTGAGAACCGCTGCGATAGGACAGGGTAGAATAGCCCCTGTAGGTTTCCAAGATTGTAAGTCTTTATGGGAGTAGAAAGCATCGTCTTTCTCCTTCGGTAGCAGGCTGGTGGTTTCAAACTCCTGATTGTGCAGTTTGCAGCCAACTCGTAACCACTTTGCTACCTGGGCTTCTGGGTAGGGAACTGGCAATTCTCTAATTGGTACATGAGATGGCAGGCTGGAGGCCTCTGTTAGCTCATAGGATTGTAGGGGGCTGGAAAATTCAGTATCTGTGGGCCAGGCAGTAGTCTAGAGGCATTGAGAGGCTTGCCTTCCAATATCTACAGGTCAGGCAACAAGAAGACCACAGGGTTGAGAGAGCAAGCTCTGTCTCATTATTCTGTTTCAAAACCACTGAGAATCACAGCCTGTGTGAGTCCAGGTTGATTGACTAGAGAAACAAATCCATAGACACTCATTTGTGTATAAGAAAGAGCTTTAATATAAAAGAGTAATTGTATCTGAATAAAACATCTCAGCCCAGCCCAGTTCAAGTCCATACGTCCGATACCAGTCTATAAATTCCTCTTCAGACTCACGCAGCCATGCAATGCTGCCGAATGCAGGAAGAGCACAGGCCAGTGGGTGGAAAGTCTTGTGGATCCAGTGGCAGTGGAAGCATCTCAGTGCTGGCGTGGGTCTCCACGGCTCGGCTCCATCAGCGTAGCTCTGTGTGGCTTGTCAACAGGAATGTCTCCCAGAGAAAGCATGTCTGGCCTCTAGTGAGGAAGACAGGAGTTCCCAGAATCCTCAGGAGAGGGCCATGCTCACACAGAGGCCTCATTGGCTATGACGTGATTGACAGGCTAGACTCCACCCCTTCGCAAGTTGACAGAGTATGTGACTGCCACACAGCCTAACCATGTTGCGAACCATCACAAGTCCCTTATACTATCATCTCAGTTAATTCTTCCTCTCGCATGCTCCTTTAAGCCGTGTCCCCGTGGGACCATTCTCCAGTAGAACCTAAGCGTCTGAGCCCTTTGCCCTGCCCCCTTTGCTCTCCACACTCCAACGGATGCTGGGAAATAAGGGGCCAGATGATGACTGCCATTGTTTCAGCCAAAGACAGAGAGCCCAGGTTGATTCGAGAAATTTATTTTCCCAAGCGCTCGACCAGAGGAAACAGTGCAGTTTGCTACCTCCTAACTACTTCCAAGTTTCATTGAAAATGAAGCAAGTTACTTATATACCTGAAGCTCTGTACCGAGCACCAGGCTTTGCGATAGTCCCAGGAGATAATGAACAGGCTTGAAAAGGGTCCGAGAACAAATGAGACAAAGGGAGCAAGGTCCACAAGAAAACAGTCCACACTTCCCCAAGGGATTATCAGACCATCAACTGATATTTTCATTGCTCCAGGGGCTATAAGACAGGTACCCCCTAAGGTTACAGGCTCCCTGGATGATTTCTACGGCCTTGCTTGCCTCCAGAGGCGGAGCATCCTTATTGAGTCAGTCGAAAAGGATTGCAAGGGAGGGAACTGTTACATCTTGCGTCCGTTTAAGCCAGTGGTTCTCAACCTTCCTCATGCCACGACCCTTTCATACAGTTCGTCATGTGGTGGTGACCCCCCAACCATAAAATTATTTTCATTGCTACTTCATCACTGATTTTGCTACTGTTATGAATTGGGCGACCCCCATGAAAGGCTCGTTTGACCCCCAAAGAGGTTGAGAACCTCTTAGTTTATTGTTTACTTAGTACTTAGTTTATTGTGCCAACCTGGCCGATAAACACATGTGGGGTTCATTGAAGGGTGGAGGGATAAATGGCTCGGTGAGCCTC
>NW_022104553.1:25536796-25538414 GCF_000313985.2 Echinops telfairi | reverse complement strand
GGTCCCAATCACCCACTTTTGTTTTTTTAATTTTTAAAATTGGTAACAGGTATTTTACTGGTTGTTTTCAGGACCAGTACAGAGAATTATAGACAATCTGTACATAATTCTTTGTTGTTGTTATTGTTGAGGATCGCAGTGGCTGCATTTCTGATGTTTGGGGTTGGAAGGGGATGTAAGGGCGGGCACTCTGACCACCTCGTTGCCATCTGCTGAAGATGTCCTTGAAAACTGACTTAGCTCAGTGTCCACAGCCAAGGGGAGACAAGAGCTCCGTTCCGTATTTCCGGCCTGCTGGGGATCCCCAGCTAGCAGCCACATTCTGATCAGGTTGGCAGGGTGACGGGGTTGGGGAAAACAGCTCAGCTGTAGGTAGTAGTTCAGGTGTACAAGACAGCGTCCATTTCTTGCTAATTGGGCTGGTGACGTTTGGAGACATGTCGGAAGAGTCAAGGTCTACAGCTTGTGAACCTCCACCATCTCAGCCACCATCTCGTTGGAGATGTACCGAGATGGTGTCAAAACTCAGAGGGCTATATTCAAGGTCATATTTTGGCTCTGGTGGATTTTTTGGGTTTGTTTTCACCCTCAGCTTTATCTTAAACGTACACAGGAGCAATCAATGGCTTTGTGGGGTCCAGCCTCACACTTGAGCGGGTCAATCTGTAAAGCTCAGGACAGGCAAAACTCATCTACGATGATTGGGCTCAGAATATTGATTAAGTTTTGGGTAGAACACTGATTAGGAAGGGGAATGAAGGGAGATGTAAAGATGATCTTATGCTGCATAGGTCTTCCACATCTATGTAAAAATCCACATATTGGTATCCCTGAGATTTGTGCATTTTACTTTAAAAATGTTAAGGGGAAAAATTTTTTTTTTGCGTTGTAAAATCTCTTCCCTTCTATAGCCATGAATCCTAGTGTTTTCTGGGAAATGCTTTTCCTTGTTTTCTTAACATTTCCAAACAATATGCTGCTTCAGGGTTATTTATCTCCTTAATAGAAAAAAAAAAACACCTCACGTCTCATATTTATTTTTCTCTTGAGGTAAGGTCTAATGAAATTGGAATTTTGTTTGTGTGCAATTTCTACATATCCTTCCCCTGTAGAACTAAAAAGTCTTGCAATCTGTATTAAATTTGCTTTTTTTTTTTTTGACTGATGTCTTTATATTCCTTGCTGAAACAATGCTTGGCTTCTCTTATGAGTGATGAGAGATTTGGAGACTTATCATTGGGAAGGTAGCACACACAAAGACCACATTTAATATCGTTGAATTTACCCATGTGTGGCTGTTGACTTGGCTCTGACTCCTAGCAGTTCTATGTCCAATGGATCAGAACACCGCCCGGTTCTGTGCTATCATCACAGTTGTTCTTCCATTTGAGCCAATGTTGAAATGGAAAACATTAGCTCACCTATAGAGTTACCGCAATAAAACCCGCCACGCCCAGACCAGTCGTGATGATTAAATTGTCCAGTCTTAAAGAACATGGGAAAGTTGGAAACACGAAGAAGGAACAGTCGTTGGAGAATATAGTCTTGGTGTGATGATTAGGTTTCTTGTGCTAACTAGGCTCCTGTAGGAAAATGTGGCCCGCGTTTAATCAGGTCC
>NW_022104553.1:25534012-25535202 GCF_000313985.2 Echinops telfairi | reverse complement strand
CTTCCCTGCTAGATGGCTGCTTGTTTAACTTCAAGCCTTTAAGATCCCAGACGCTATATCTTCTAATAGCCGGGCACTATCAACTTTCTTCATCACACTTGCTTATGCATCCCTTTTGTCTTCAGTGATTTTGTCAGATAGGGGAGCATCACAGAATGCCAGGTTACTAGAACAAACCATTCTTGCATTGAGGGAGGGCTTGATGCATGGAAGGAAGATGGAAGAAATATACAGAGTCACTGAGTCAAAAAGAATTGTTTGACAATCAACCATTTCAAGAGGTAGCATATGGTCAAGAACCAATGGTCCTGAAGGAAGAAATCCAAGCTACCCTGAAGGCATTCTCCGAAAACAAGGCTCCAAGAATTGACAGACTGTAAATTGAGGAAGTGCTGGAGCCACTCTCTACATTATGCCAAGAAATTTGGAAAATAGCTACCAGGCCAACTGACTGGAAGAGATACCTATTTGTGACCATTCCACAGAGGGTGACTCAAGAGAATGTGGAAACTATCAGACGATATCGTTATCTCGCATACTGTGGGAGCAGATTGTCTTGAGATGACCTCTGGGTAAGGGAAGGAGTACGTGCCCAAACCTCTGAACACGGAGATCTTGATGCCAAATTCTTGGAATGCAGAGATCCTGGAACTGAACGCCGTCTTGGGCTCCCAAGTCACAGTGCGTTGACGGGGCAGTCTGGAGCTCACTTCCTTCTGCAAGTCGAGGATCATCGCCTTCCAAGGTTTAGGCAAGTCCCCTTGGGAAGGTCCTGACAGTGCAACTCAAGGAGCTGATGCACCGGAAGGTCTGACCTTCGACGAACTTAAAGTAGACACTTGCCCTCTGATTCCCCGAGAAACTGCTGAAGCCTAGCATTCTGCAAAAGACCAGCTATACTCTCTGTTCCTGGCTTCATCCTCCCCTCTGGGCCTGAGATAATTAAGGTTTATTGTGCCAACCTGGCTGATAAACACATGTGGGGTTCATTGATGGGCGGAGGGATAAATGGCTCAGTGAGCCTCGCCTTTATAGTTCTCGGGTCTCTTGCTTTGTGATGGTCGGACCAGGGTGCAGCTGCCTTCGCCAGTTCCTTGTTTCAGCTGGCAAGGCTCACTTCCTGCAAGACATCCCCAAGGAGAAGCCACATGGACCTACCCTGATGCAGCCCTGGTGCTGGAGCAGCTGTG
>NW_022104553.1:25531049-25532821 GCF_000313985.2 Echinops telfairi | reverse complement strand
TGAAACAGGTACAGGGAGATGGACAGACATAACTGACAGGACAAAGGAGAGCAGAAACAGAAATAGCTTTATTAGGGGGAGCTCCCGGATGAGGTTCCATGACCTAGGCCAACAGGTCAGGGAAGTCGTGCTCAGCAGTCAGGGATGCGGGTTCTTAAAGGGGCGGTGAGGAATGTATGGCAATTAGCGTATGGGGTCTGGACACTGTGCTTGTCCACTCCTTGCAGCTTTCTTTGAATCCAGAGTATCTGGTTTCGCTGGTTATCTTCTCTGGCGCCATCTGCTGCGGACCTTTGGGATGTGCAGGGAAGCAGGGCCCTGACCTGCTTCAGCTCAGCCCAATCAGTCCAGCCTTTTTAGTGATATAAGGGGCGTCGAGATCTGATCTGACTGCTTCCTGCTGGTATGGGGTGACAGGGGGAGGGCTATGGGCTGGAATGGTCTGGATCAGCATTGACAGGTAGTGGGCTGTAAGGATGTAACAAGAGTTGGTTAGCAGTTAGATTGGATATGTCTTTCATTCATTCTGGAAGGAACTGAAAAGGACAAGGGGTTAAAAGTAACGGCAAACAAATTATTACCAGGGGCATGACCCAGGACATAACAGGGTTTTGGAACCAGGAGGTGGTTGCTGCGTTGCCCCAGTGGTGACTTCTGAGTTCTTCGGTCATGGTTTTTACATTTTGCTCAACCCCTCCCGACTCATTAATATAGTAGCAACACTTTTTCCTAGAAACAAGCACATACCTTCTCTGGTCAGCTGTTAACAGATCCAATGCACAACGGTTCTGAGGGTCACCTGTGCCAGGGGTGTAAGCTGTCGCTGTAAGGAGGTGAGAGACTCTGAGGTGGAATCTATGACTAGCTGGAGTTGTTTGTTAAAGTTTTATGTTTGGAACATGCTGTGCTCTAATGTTCTACTAGAAATTTTTGTTGCTGTCAGGAAGGAGGTAAAACTAAGGTTTACTAGGACAGGTAGGAATACAGGCATGCTTTGCCTTACTATCCCTGATTTATTATCATGATAACGGCACCCTTGAGCTGTGGCTGCAGGGAAGCTAGAGAGACCGGGGTGGATTAAGATTGCTGCTTTTCTTGACTGTTGGGGAGTAGCTACACTTGTTCAGCTGAAGTTGGTGGTGGGAGGTCTTTTATGACCCAGTGTCTCTCTGGAGTTAAACTCTGAGTGGTGGGGTGAGGCACAGGTCTAGATAGATAACTGTGGAATGAGATCATTGTGCTTTGGAGGGAGAGAGAAGTTAAAGGAGTTGGGCTGCATTTGCCTTAGAACTGTCCTAGGAAGGGCTGCAGGTAAAGGCAAACAAATGAATACCATTGGTTTTTTACTGGTAAGATTGGAGGATTGCAGGGAGAGTAGGTAGCAGTAATGAGGCATTTTACCGAGAATGACAATAGACCTTCTGGTGGGGGAAGGAACTGACCTACCACACCCAGATGGAAGGTGGAGCAAGTGAAGGTGAGGAAGGGAGTGGAGCACATCCTGGCCCACCAAGCCCTGAGGACAATATCCCGGCTCAGAGCAGCCAATGCACAGAGAGGACCATATGGCCGGCCCCACTACAAGACGTGACATCCTGAACTGACCCATAGCCCTACAAGGAACAACACTGGAGACACAGTGTGGGAATTGTGCCCGAGCTGACTCCACCACACCGAGGCAACACACTAAGGGCGTGCAACAGAACAGGAAGGAGAACAGAGCAAGGAAGTCCCGAGGGAGTATAAAAAATAGATGGCGGGGCCAGGGCATG
>NW_022104553.1:25523234-25529324 GCF_000313985.2 Echinops telfairi | reverse complement strand
ATATATGGATTGTGATAAGAATAAGAATTGTATGATTAAAAAAAATTTTTTCTATATGATCTCTCTCTCTGCCACCTTATAGATGTGTCTAAACATAACCAAGAAGTGCTGGTGGCACTGTGGGCTAAGCATCGGGCTGCTAACTGCAAGGTTGGCAGTTCAAGCCCACGAGCTGCGCTGAGGGAGAAAGAGAGACCTGTCTGCTCCCATAAAGACTCCGTCTCAGAAAACCTATACCCATAAGGAGCCCCCAGGGCACGGTGGTGAAGGCGCTTGGCTACTAACCAAAAGGTCAGGCCTTCCAACCCGCCAGCCTCTCTGCAGGCAAATGGTGTGGTGTCGACATTCTCAGAGAGCCTTCAGTCAGTCCTACGGTTGAGGAGCCCTGGTGGCGTAGAGGGTTACACACTGGGCTGCTAACCACAAGGTCGGTGCTTTGAAACCACCAGGAGCTCCTTAGGAGAAAGAGGAGGTTTTCTACTCCTATAAAGAGTTAAGGTCTCAGAAATCCACATGAGCATTTTATCGTCTGTCCTATAGGGTCACTAGGAGATGGAATTGACTGCGTAGCAGGAGGATTTTGCTGCCGAGGTAGAATCAGCTAGATGGCAAGAGGGTACACACTACACACACACACACACACACACTTTTAAGACTCCAATCTTAAATGTAATTTAAGGAGAACATTTATTCAGTCTTAAACGAGACAAGGGGAAGCCGCTAGCACTAGGTCATAATGGTATCTATCGCAGGCTTTGCTGAGATTCAGGGCTTTCAAAAGGACACGAGAGGGCAAAGGCACCTGTCGCAAAACCATGTTTGGTGGCAGATCAATACATCCTAGTCCCCGGTGGAGCTATAGAAGCAGGGACAGAACCCTAATCGGGGCATGCATATTATGTGAGAGGAGCTTACAGGATTGGTCCAGGGCCTTCCGACCCAGGCAGTCAGGGCAAGACTGATAGGCACGGCTCATGATTGTGGGACCGCCTGTACTGCCCCAGAATGGCTTACCTCCATCAAGAATTCACCCAGGTAAGCCCCCAAGACAGACTGTCCTTCCCTAGGATGGCTGAAGAGGACTGGCGGCAATGTATTTTCCCTCTGCACTCTGTCTGAGGTCAAGGTTATCTACATCCTTGGTTAGTGTTGTTATCAGGCCCCACTGAGTAAGTGCTGACCCTCGGTGACCCTACACAAAGCAGAAGGATGCACTGCCCGGTCCTGCCCCGTCCTCACAAACGTTCCAGTGACGATGATCGAGCCCATCGTTGTAGCTACGGTGCCCATTCAACTCTTTGCGGGCTTTCTTCTTTTTCCACGCCCCTCTACTTTACCAAGCACGATGTCCTTCTCCAGGGGCGGGTCTCTCCTGATACTCTTTCCAAAGTATGTAAGAGGAAGCTACGCAGTCCTTGGCTCTAAGGAGCACTCTGGCTATACTGCTTTCCAAGACAGATGGGTTTGTCCTTTAAGCAGTCCATGGTATTTCAATATTCTTCTCCAGCGCCACCGTTCAAATCCACCGAGTCTCCATCAGGCTTCTTGGTTCACTATCAACCTTCACATGCATGTGAGGTCATTGAAAAGGCCACGCTTTGGGTCGGTGAGACAGTTTATTGTGCCAGCCTGGCTGATAAACGCAGGTGGGATGGACTGAGGGGCGGAGAGATGGATGGCTTGGTGAGCCTTGCCTTTCTTGTCTCTCGCTCTGTGATCATCAGACCAGTGTGCGGCTGCCTTGCTTGGTCTGTGCCTCAATTTAAAGGCTACACTACCTGTGGGACGCCTAGCCTGTGGACTGTGTCGCTGTAAGTTGAGGTCCCTTTAAGACTTCTCTGGAGCTGGGGACTGGCGGTTGGTGACCTGCCTTGTGATTGGCTGCTGTGCTGACATAGCCTAGCTCTCTCTACAAATAGAGGAAGATCTGGCATCAGACAGAGACTTGAAGGCCTGCTAGTCTCTCAACTTTCTCTCACGGACGTGAGTTGCACTAAGCCATTTATAGTGCTTCTAATTTAACTGTTTATTTCTTGTATTGTTTTTTTTCTTGTATTGTATATTTATCTGTATATGATTTAACATTTCATTTCTCGTTATATATCTAATTATCTTGATGATTTAACATTTCATTTCTCGTTATATATGAATTATCTTTATAAATACATATATTATATTATCAGGAATTTGGTTTTATCTCTCTAGAGAAGCCTGTCTAACACAGTCGGGTACACTTTGGTTCTCAAAGTAACATCCTCCCTCTTTAATACTCTAAAGAGGCCTTGTGCAGCAGGTTTACCCGATGCAATATGTCTTTTGATCTCTTGACTGCTGCTTCCATGAGCACTGACTGTGGATTCAAGCAAGACACAATCCTTGACAATATCAACCTTTTCTCCATTTATCGTGATATTATCTGTTGGTCCACTTGTGAGGTTTGGGGTCTTCTGTATATTGAGTTGTCATCCACACTGAAGGCTGCACTCCTTGATCCCCATCAGCAAGTGCTTCCAGTCCTCCTCACGTTCAGCAAGCAAGGTCGTGTCATCTGCACCTCACAGGTCGTTGACCAGCCTTCCTTCCATCCCGACGCCACATGCTTCTTCATATGAGCCAGCTTCTCTGATGATCTGCTCAGCACAGATTGAATCAGGATGGCGAGGGGATCCAACCCTGATGCACACTTTCCTGATTTTAAGCCACGCAGTAGTCCTTTGTTCTGTTTGCACAGCGGCCTCTTGGTCCACATCCAAGTTCCACAGGAGCATGATGGAACCTTCTGGAATTCCCGCTCTCCTTAAGGGCATCCACAGTTTCCTATGGTCCACACAGTCGGATGCCTTGGCATAGTCAATACAACACAAGTCAACGTCTTTCTGGAATGCTCTGCTTTCAGCCAAGGCCCACTTGGTATCACCCATCAGATCTCTTGTTCCAAGTCCTTTTCTGAATCTGGTCTGCACCTCTGGCAGCTCCCTGTCAATGGACTGCTGCAACCATTGGTAGATGTTCTTTTTTTTTTTTTGGCAGTGCAAGCCCTCCTTTTATTGGTCTCATTGGTTCACAGTTGAGCCACCTGCTCAGACAAGCGGAGGGCAGGCGGTGCTGGGACCTTGCGGACTTGATCCCGCCCAGCCATTGCTTGCTCTCTGTCTCTGGGCCTGGGAGGGGTGTGTGTGCTGACTGGATCGAGTCAGAGTGGGGGCCAGAGCCTGTCTTCACAGAAGGGACCATAAGTTTCTTTAGGACAGACATACAGAAGACGGGAGAATGACTATTACTCTCACTGTTCCATTTTGCTTGTTTTTCATCACAAAAGAGCAGCCGGAGAGACAAGGACAGAGGAGGGCTGGTTTCTGATCAGAAAAGGCTAAGGAGGCAAAGACCAGGGGTTCCAGCCCGAGGGTCCCAGGCTGGCCCGCTGCCTCCTGGGAGGACTGGTTAGCCCTGGAGGGCGGTGGCCAGGAAGATAGGTGGCCTGGGTCCACAGTGGGAGCAGCACTCCCCCAATGGGTACCCCCGGCTGGGCAGCTCGCTGGACTCGAATGTCTCCTAGACACAGGCCCCAGGGGCCAGGCAGGGGGAGCTGGCAATAGGGGGCCCGGCCCTACGGCTGTCGGACACCTCCCTGCTGGTCAGCCAATCAGTTTCTTCAGGAAGGCCCCCAGCTGGTCCTGGTCCTTGATGCCCATGAACTTGTCCACCACGTCACCGTTCTTGATGTCCAGTACGATGGGCACAGCAGACACCTCATATTCAGTGGCGAGGTCTGAGTGGCCATCGATGTCCACCTTGGCCATCAGGACCTTCCTGTGCTGCTTGGCCACCGCTTTCTCCAGCCTCAGGCCCAGGATCTCGCAGGGGCCGCACCACTGTGTGTGGAAATGCGCCACCACCGGGGTTTCACTGTTGACAACTCGGTTTTGGAAATCAGGTCCATCTTGGACATTCAAGGAGGTGGCACAGGCTCTGGAGGCAAGGATCGTCCGGGCTGGGCTGCATGCTGCTGCTGCCAGGCCACCAGAAGGGCCCTGTGGGATCTGGGGGACCCCGGAGGTGAGGGGTGCCCACCGACACTGAGGGGCTTTCCTGGGGATGACGGAGGCCAGGAACCTCCTTGGGAGAAGTCGCTGTGCCATTTCCCAGCAGCATGAGCCCTCCCCGCCCATCAAGGACCAATAGATGCTCTTCAGTAACATTTTACTTGCATGTGAGGTCAACGACGCTGTTCTATTGTTTGAGCACTGGGTCACTCTTCTTTAGAGTGGGTGCAAATATGGATCTCTCCCAGTCAGTTGGCCAAGTCGCTGTCTTCCAAATTTCCTGGCCTAGATGAATGAGTGCTTCCGGTGCTTCATCATTTGTTGAAACATTTCATTGGTGTTCTACGTAGCATATGATATTCTATGTAGCATTGGTGTTCTATGTAGCATATGATATTCTAGGTAGCATTGGTGTTCTATGTAGCATATGATATTCTAGGTAGCATTGGTGTTCTATGTAGCATATGATAGTCTATGTAGCATAGTTCTATGTAGCATATGATATTCTATGTAGCATAGTTCTATGTAGCATATGATATTCTATGTAGCATAGTTCTATGTAGCATTGGTGTTCTATATAGTATATGATGTTCTATGTAGCATTGGTGTTCTATGTAGCATATGCTATTCTATGTAGCACTGGTGTTCTATGTAGCATATGATATTCTATGTAGCATAGTTCTATGTAGCACTGGTGTTCTATGTAGCATATGATATTCTATGTAGCATAGTTCTATGTAGCACTGATGTTCTATGTAGCATATGATATTCTATGTAGCACTGGTGTTCTATGTAGCATATGATATTCTATGTAGCATTGGTGTTCTATGTAGCATATGATAGTCTATGTAGCATAGTTCTATGTAGCACTGGTGTTCTATGTAGCGTATGATATTCTATGTAGTATAGTTCTATGTAGCATTGGTGTTCTATGTAGCATATGATATTCTATGTAGCATAGTTCTATGTATCACTGATGTTCTATGTAGCATATGATATTCTATGTAGCACTGGTGTTCTATGTAGCATATGATATTCTATGTAGCATAGTTCTATGTAGCATAGTTCTATGTAGCACTGGTGTTCTATGTAGCGTATGATATTCTATGTAGCACTGGTGTTCTATGTAGCATATGCTATTCTATGTAGCATAGTTCTATGTAGCACTGGTGTTCTATGTAGCGTATGAGCATAGAACCAACGGTGCTGAAGGAAGAAGGGCAAGCAGCACTGAAGGCATCAGCCCCAAACAACATTCTAAGAATCAGGTAATGGTCAGAGCCCTGCCTATCGGATTCCTACATGTCACAGGAAAGCAAGGAGGGCATTAAAGTAGTAAATATAGGGTGGTTCTCGGCCACCTTTCATTGAGGGTACTCTCAGACTTAAGTTCTAATTCTATCTATCTATCTATTTATCTATCTATCTATCTATCTATCTATCTATCTATCTATCTATCTATCATCTATCTATCTATCATCTATCTAATGTATGTTGTCCTGGGAGAAATTATCACAAAGTTATAATAGTGAGGACAATACAATGTTATTTGGTATATGAAAAAAAGAGAAGAGAGAGGTAGGGAATGGAATGACATGTCATTAAAACGATGTCTGACTGAGTCTGAAAGAGCTACACAAGGTAGTGCATGCCCCACATTGATAGTGTTCGGTCCTTTCAAAAGACAAAGTAAACACGAACCATATCTTTTCCAGGAACTCTGGGGAAGTAATGGCTACGTGTTGGCTTGCAAACCACAAAGTCAGCAGTTCAAAACATCAGGACCGTGATCCAAGTAAGCGTGTTGCATCACACCTTAACCTCTTACAAGTGACAGACTGCCCATAGCAGCGCCCATCCCAGAGGTGTTCGCATTGTGCTAGGCCACGTCACAGGGGATTACCAGGAGTGCCACGGAGAATCCTGGCCCAGCTAAATTGGCACAACACCGAATTACTGGCCCTTGCTAAAAGATCCTTCAACATCGAAGGTGAAGATTCTTCTGCTTGTAGCCACCAGGGAGCAGCTGGAAGTAGACTAGCTTGCC
>NW_022104553.1:25520559-25522263 GCF_000313985.2 Echinops telfairi | reverse complement strand
AGCCACATGGACCTATCCCGATGCAGCCCTGGGTGCTGGAGCAGCTGTGTGGAGACCCTTGCCAGCGCTGAGATGCTTACACGTTCACTGATTCGGCTTTCCTCCTGCAGTCGGCGTCATTGCGTGTGTTTTGGGAGATGGAGGAGGACTTTGTGCTGGACATATGAGTTAATGGATTAAGGCTGGACTTGTGGACTTGGGCAGCACTGGGTTGGGATGTTTTCTTGATGTGCACTCACTCTTTCTATAAAACTCTCTCTTAGACATGGGTTTGTGTGGATTTTTTTCTCTGAAGTACCCAGCCTAACACACTGGTTCAGCGCCCGCGTGGAATAAGTATGGGGAAAGGCTGTAACCCCGACTCATGCCTCTCCTCCTCATCTCGAACCACCCAATAATCCTTGGTTCTCTTTGAATGACTCTCTCTTGATCCACGAGCGCATTGAAGTATTCTGCAATTTCCCTTTCTTCCCAAGGCTATCCAGAGGTTATTTATTGAGATACCTTTTCATACGCAGTAAAACCTAAGTTAACATTTTTTTTCTGGGATTCCCTGCTTTGAGCCAAGGTCTACCTGTGTCAGCCATGACAGCCCTTTATCATGTCTTCCTCTGAATTGAGCCTGACCGTCTGGCAGCTCCCGGCCAATGCACCATTGCAGCCTTTGTGGAATGATGTTCAGCCAACGTTTCCTGACCTGTGATATTAAGGATACTGTAGGCAATTTCCACAGGGTTGGATTCTTACACCTTATTTATTTAATACTCTCACTCAAACAACTTCAGATGTCCAGAAATAAGCAAAGTGAACACCATTTGGATGGATGAGGTCATGTCCACTCTGATGCCCAGCTCGGGCCTGCAGCAAGCTGGAGGCCTGGCCTCCGGGAGGAAGTGGACGCCTCTTCTCTCGGTCCCTCTCTTCGCTTGCTGCAACCCTCACAGGTTAGTGTCTGATCTCACTGTGGCTGAGGTTCAGGGAGGGGCCTCAGGGGGCAGCAGTCTCTCGGCTGAACACCATTTCTGGAGACCCAAGGCAGCCACTCTCTGGACTTTATGATATTTAAAACTTATTCTTGCCTTCCCAAAGCAGCTCTGGTGGCTTAGTGGGTTTACACATTGGGCTTAATGTTCAAGCCCACCACCACGTCCGTTGGAGAAAGATGAAGCTGCTGGAATAGACTGGACGGTAGTGGGTTTGGTTTACGGTTTTCTTACTCTGGTGACAGGGGGAGCTAAGAGTTGGGCTGTTAACCACAGAGTCATGGGTTCAAACCCACCAGCCACTCCATGGGAGAAAGAGGAGACCTGCTGCTTGGGGAGCGGTTTGCAGCCTGGGAAGCTCACAGGGAGAGTTCTGCTCTGGCCTACAGGGTCGCTATGAGTCGGAAGTGATTTGATGGCTGGGAGTTAGATTTTGCCCTCAAAGGGGCCTTATACCTTTCAGGAAGACACCCCCACTGCTGGAGAGCTCTCACCTGAGCTGACCTGGATGAGGACGCCTGCATCTCCATTCCCTTTGGGTATTGAAATGCCTTCGAAAAGTTCTCAGAGCGAAGCCAGCCTTGTGGTTTCCACATAAGCACCCACCACCACCACCGCCTTCCAGGGGGAAGAACAACAGAAACTATGGGGAAAAGGAGACAGCAGTCAGTGTGAGATATGCAAAATAATAATAATTTATCATCTATCAAGGGGTCACGAG
>NW_022104553.1:25517975-25518782 GCF_000313985.2 Echinops telfairi | reverse complement strand
TTTGCTTATGCACCCATTTTGTCTTCAACGATCCTGTCCAGAAGGTGAGCATCACAGAATGCTGAATTGTTAGAACAAAGGGCACTTGTGTTGAGGGAGCACTTGAGTCGAGGCCCAATGTCCACCTGCAACTTTCATTCTTCACATATAGATATGAGTATATAGTCCCCTCTCATTATAGAAGACTGCAGCTTTTGGTATGGATTTCAACTCATAACTGGATCAATAGGAAACATTATGATAAACAGAAAGATGGACGTTGTCCAGGATTTCATTTGACGTGGGTCCACAATCACTGCTCATGTAAGTAGCAATCAAGATATCAAATGATAAGAGGGAGATAATGTCAAGAAGCTCAGGAAGGAAACGCATGTTTGGAGATTGATTATGGAAGCAACTGTATAATTCTGTTGGACGTGATTGAGCTATGGAATGACATAACGTATGTATAGACTCCCAAGTTACAGCAAATTGGAAAAAACATCCAGGAATGGGTTTGGGGTTTGCACGAAATCCTAGCTCCAACTTTAGTTCTTACATCATGGCCCTGCTCAATACTCACCCACAGGAAGGGACAACAGAAGACCCGGGCGCTATAGCAACCTATGGCAAAGAACATAGATAGTGCCCGACTATCAGATAAAATAGCATCTGGGGTCTTGAAGACTTGTCTTCTAATAAGCAACCATCTATTTTTTTAAATCATTTTATGAGGGGCTCATACAACTCTTATCACAATCCATACACACATCAATTGTGTAAAGCACATTTGTACATTCATTGCCCTCATCGTTCTCAAAACATTTG
>NW_022104553.1:25513800-25517156 GCF_000313985.2 Echinops telfairi | reverse complement strand
GGAAGGTAAAAGAGAGACGATGTCCATGTAGAAAACGAATGTTTGGAAACGGACTGTGGTAGCAATTACTTGACGTGATTGGAATTTGGAATGATATATATGCATCAAATTCCAACAAGCAATAATAAAAAAGAAATTGAATGGTGGGTTGCATTGTTCAGATCTGAGGCACAAGACCTCATTAAAGTATCACGGAGCCCAGAAGTCACCTTGAGGACCCAGGAGCGCCTCCCTCAAGCCTCGGTCTTCTCCAGAACCTCACCTGCCTCTGACAATGGAACAATCCACAAAGAAGAGCAGAGGCGCGTGGACGCATGAATTGGACTTCCCACGGACGGCCAGAAGGACAGACAAGTCTGTCTTGCAAGAAGCGAAACCAGAAGGCTCCTTAGAGGCGCGGAGGATGAGACTTCCTCTCACATAACGTGGACATGTTATCAGGAGAGACCAGTCCCTGGACAAGGGCACTCTTTTTGGTGAAGTAGAAGAGGTCATGGAAACGGAAGCCCCTTAATAGGATAAATTGACACAGTCCCGTCAACAACGGGGTCAAGCATAATAGTTAACGAGGCTGGCTCAGGACCGGGCAACGATGCGTTTGGTTGTTCATAAGAACCTAATGGGGAAAAAAAAAAAAAAAAAAAGAACCTAATGGGATGGGCTCCGTAGCCTCCAACAACAACCGCAACACTGCAACTGAGTGGATTTTCTGAAACGTAAATCACATCTGAATAAAACTATTCAGATGTAGCCAGTGTAAACTCTATTAAGACCACTTCTTTATAAGCCTCGGGCTTTCATTACCCCGCAACAGCAAGGAACTGTAAGGCGAACACAGGGATCCTTTGGGAAATGAGGCAAGCCATAAATGAGGACATATAGAATCACACCAATGGTCAAGCACTGTGGAGGAACTGGGATTTTTACCCGTTTGTTTTCTGCCACAGTTTCGGGTTAGCTGTAGAACAGGCAAGTCTCTTGGCTCAAAGAGTTTGTTCCTCAGAGCAACAAACACTAACCAGTTGTTAATGTTAATGTCTAGCACCCCCTTCCTAGCGCGTGTATGTTCCCCTAGCTTGTTCCCCTCCTGTCATGCGTATGCCTCTAATACACCCCCATCCTGTTAAGTTTGTGGTTACCTGTAATTAGAGGGGCTTGCGTGCCCCGAGAGTGAAGAAGAGATGAGAATACACTCTCTCTCTCTGCTCAGACCTGGTTCCTGAAGCCACGGTAGAGGTGAGCCCTTGCATGCCTTGTCTCAGCTCTCTTTAACTTAGCCCTCAGTCACACAACCGCCCCCTTGCACCCATTGGGTTGTGGAGGCTGGTCCCCGACAATCGGTGTCAGCATTTGTAGCTGTTCCCTGAGCCTCAATTCAGATAGAACTCAGTGAAGAGCCCCATTTCCCACATTAGGATTTAGGAGCATCAAAGAGGGTAAACATAGTTACAAATATGTGTAAACTGGTGGCTTCAGGTATAGCTAGTGTGGGGTTTAGCGTTAACTTTACCAAAAGTAACTTGGTCTTTGTCCTTGGCTCTTTAGAGATACCCCTTCAAAGCTTCGATTTTTCCCTACTAGTGAGGGTCTTTGTTACCCAAAAGGGCTCCAGATCACACCTGACATATTATGCTAATTTGTTGACTCTTGTGAAGTGGGGGATGACCGTATCAAGAAGACCCTCTGTGCATAAGTAGCTGACTTCCAGAGAAAGGGGCTGGAGGTTGAATTCAACTGCATGGGCAATGATGCAGCCAGCCATGTCTATGTAGTGAGACACTCCCCCACCCCCCTCACCCCACAACATTCTCTGTACCCTGAGTCTCTAAGTGCTTTCTGATTAGGTAGACAACGATGCATTGGGGTGGCCAGTGCAATCTTTGGGACACAGAAGCCACGCATTGTGAAGCCACTGTGTTAGTCTGGGTACTTTAGAGAAACAAATTCACAGAAACTCATGTCTAAGAGAGAGTTTTATATAAAGGTTAGATGTGCATCAAGAAAACATCCCAACCCAGTGCTGCCCAAGCCCACAAGTCCAACATTAGCCCATATGTCCAACCCATATGTCCAACACCAATCCACAAAGTCCTCCTCCATCTCACAAACCAGACGCAATGACGCTGACTGCAGGAGGAAAGCCGAGTCAGTGAAAGTGTAAGCATCTCAGCACTGGCAGGGGTCTCCACACGGCTGCTCCAGCACCCAGGTATGCCTCAGGGTAGGTTCCATGAGGCTTCTTCTCAGGGATGTCCTGCAGGAAGTGAGCCTTGCCAACTGAAGCAGGGAACTGGCTAAGGCAGCTGCACCCTGGTCCGACCATCACAAAGCAAGAGACCCGAGAACTAGAAAGGTGAGGCTCACCGAGCCACTTATCCCTCCACCTTTCAATGAACCCCACATGTGTTTATTGGTCAGGTTGACACAATAAACTAACTACCTCAGCCACCTAGACCTCACTATCTGGGACTCTGTGTGTATCCCTTTCCTGTAATAAAACTTAATCATAGGAACAGCATTTTCCTACATTCTGTAAGTCACTTTAAAAAATCATCAACCTCCCCCCACCCCCAGATCATCACCCCGATACACATTGCTGTCAAATAGATTCTAACTCCTAGCGACCTTCCTCTAAGGACAGAACAGAACTGCCCCATGGGGTTTCCAAGGTTATGGCTTCCTCATGGGCACAGACTGGGCACTTGTCTCCCACAGAGGAGCTGGCGAATCACCCACCTTTCAGTTTGCAGTTTGTGGGAAACTGAGGACTTGGAAGGACATGTCCGTGGTCTGCTCCCAGGACTCATGACCACAGGGCTCGGCACGCCATCCCTGGCTTGAGGCCCATCTCCGCGGTCCGAAATGTGAGGCACATTTCCAGGAAGGACGGTTCTCCACGGCACATCTGCCCCTCTCCGCGTCACTAAGTGCTTAAAACTGCGGAAGAGACAACGAAAAGTCTCCTACCGCTGCCTGACTCCTCCCTCTTAAAGCATGCCGTTAAAGTACACTTATCTCAAAGAAGAATATTTGAGATATTCTTAGCCTAAGGCATGGTGGTTCCTCTTGGCTCTTCTGTGTTGTGTGTTCCCTTTGAAGGAACTCCCTCTGAATGCTTGGAATACCAAGACCAGGACGTGCCCCCCTCAGCCCCTCTTGGTGGTCCAAGTGGGGAGAGGGGGAAGGGAAGGAGGATGGGAAAGGGAACAAGGGAGAGGGGACAGGAGAGGAGAGGGGAGGAGCCCAGCAAGAGCGCTCTATTGCTAACCCAGGCCTATATACCTTTTGGGGGCGTGCAAGCCCACTAATTACAGGTAAAGACATATGTCACAGGAAGGGGTTGCACTATAGGTTAC
>NW_022104553.1:25510705-25513023 GCF_000313985.2 Echinops telfairi | reverse complement strand
TCAACAGGAATGTCTCGCAAGGAGAGCCTCCAGCCTCCAGTGAGCTATTTCTCTCTGTTGTGCCTCCAAATGAGGTCATCAAGTTGTGACTTGATTGACAGGCTAAACTCCACCCCTTTCCTCTGCATAGTCTCAAGTTGACACCAGATGATGTAACTACCACCATCAAGAATGCTGCCTTTGAGACTCAGCCAAGTCTTTGTACGTATCATTGCTTCCTTTGCATGGCCGAATAGAATTCCACTGTCTGGATGGGCCTGTGCGTCTGTCCTCTCTCCTGCAGGTGGGCTGGGACTCCTACAAATGAAAAAGCTACAAACATTCATGTGCTGTATTTGAGGAGCAATACTTTTTTGTTTCTCTGGGGTACTTGCCCAGGAGTAAGCCGACGCTGTCCCTTCAATTATATCCAGATGAACTTTTAGAGCAATCTGCTTTGTGATTTTTCTCCAGAGTCATTTGCACTTCACAACCCACTTGGTCTTTCATGGACCCCCTGAGCCCCTTGGGTCTAACCGATCTAGGAGAACGAATGTGGGTCCTCCGGGTCTGTCTTCTAGGTAACTGGGTGGGTGGTCTCAAGGGGAGGGGTCTCTGTTAGGATGTCAGGGCAGAAATCGAGCTGAGAACATCCGTACACAAGTACACGCTCTCACACAGGAGGACACAGCTCATTCGTGGGCATGAACTAGACATGCTGCTCTGAAGTACTGAACACCCACCTAACACAGGAGATGGGGTGGTCACCCCCAAACAAGGTACTTAGAGCACTCTGTCCTCTCCTCACTGTGATACGGGAGGAAGTCAACGCAGGACGGATGGCACACTCAAACTATACTGCACCACACAGACAATCTCCATAGCAACCATGGGACAGCCAGAGGAAACCCGGAGGAGCAATTCCGTCGGACATGACACTACAAACATGCTGCCTTTCAGGCTGCGTCAGGAACCCAGGAAGGCCCTACCCACGACTTTGTCGGTCTCCCCAGGGGCTGTTTCACGGGTCCCACTCCTAGACGATGCTGCAGCTCTAATATACCCCCCAAATGACTCTGAGGGGCAGTCAACACGGCAGCTCTGCAGGTGGGTTGAGAGGCAGAGTATAGGGATCTCTGGAAACTTCCAGAGTGGAGGAGGGTGGGGAGGCTAGAAACCGCTGGTGGTTGGCGCTGCGGTTGCACACAGACCAGGGAGAGGCCGTGGCTCTTTCACAGCTGGGCAGTCGCTTGTTCACACTCAAAGGAATCTCACCTTTGCAAACCTGCAGGGGGCTGGGAAACTCGTTTAAAACACCTTCTGTGACACATACGCATGTATTTTCCTGACACATACCTAGGGCTCTTCATGCCTCTGGGTGTGGCTGGAGTCCTGTGAGGATATAAAGCCGCAGCGAAGGTCCTAAACCTGGTCTTGGGCTCTCCCTTCAGCTCCCCCCGGGAGCCACCTGCAGCAGCTTGTCGCTCAGACACTTTGGTAAGCCACCCAAACCCGCCGTCCACCGTGAGTGTCTTTGCCTCCCTCCTATCCCTCCAACTCCCAAACCTACTCTCCTCCTATCCCTCCAACTCCCAAATCTCCTCTGTTCAGTTGTGAGCCTCCACCTTGACATCTCTGGTTCCCCTCAGACTGCATCTCCATCTCTTTCCTACCCTGCAAATTTCTGAATCTCAAGTCTCGCCAGAGCCCTCCCTGCATTTCCGTATCTGTCCAGACCCTCCGGGTCAGTCTGTAAATCCATGCTGAGCTGTCACCAGCAAGGAGAGAAGCTCAGTGTCATCGTGCCCCGGGAACCTGATCAGATACCTACGTAACTCAGCATCACTAGAACTTGCTGTGGGAACTCAAGCTCGGCGAAAGACTATGTGGACAAATTCTTGATGCTCGTATTTTTAAAAAAAATAATTTTATTGGGGGCTCGTACAACTCTTATCACAATCCATACGCCCATCCATCGTGTCAAGCACATTTGTACATTTGTTGCCATCATCATTTTCAAAACACTTTCTACTTGAGCCCTTGGTATCAGCTTCGCATTTTTTCCTCTCCCTCCCTCATCAACCCTGGATAATTTATAAATTATTTTTTCTTGTCTTACACTGGCCAATGTCTCCTTTCACCCACTTTTCTGTTGTCCATCCCCCCCAGGGAGGGGGTTATACGTAGATCGTTGTGAACAGTTCCCCCTTTCTCCCCCACCTTCCCCTTCCCCTCCTGGTATGGCTACTCTCATTATTGGTCTTGAGGGCTTTATCTGTCCTGGATTCCCTGTGTTTCCAGTTCTTATCTGTACCCGTGTACATGATCTGGTCCAGCCG
>NW_022104553.1:25495566-25509749 GCF_000313985.2 Echinops telfairi | reverse complement strand
TCCCGTATCCCCCTGCAACCATTGGTCCCATTCTTGTCATCTCTGAATTACTTATCTAGGTCATCATGCAGATATTTTAAAAAGTGCAAAAACCAGGCAAAGCCAAATACAACAACAAAGGAAGTCAAATCAACAAAACAACAACAGCAACAACAACAAAAAACAAAAACACAATAATACTAACAAAAAGAAAGCCACGGACAACAATGGAAAAAGCCTATAAATAGTTCAAGGTGTTTGTTGACCTTTATGAGTGTTTTCCAGTCGAATCTGATGGGATGCCACACTCTGTCTCCAGAGTTTGTTTTTGGTCTTCCCCCTGCTGCTCTGCTGCATGCCCTCAGTGCCTCACCCCAGCATGATAGGGCCAGACCATGCACTATTCCGGCACTGTGTCTCCCGTGCTGTCCCCTGCAGCACCATGGTTCAGTGAGGGATGCTGTGTCCCGTGGTGAGGCTGGCCCTATGGTCCTCCCCATGTGTTGTCTGCTCAGAGCAGGAGCATCGTCCCTCGGGGCTTGGTGGGCCAGGATGTCCTCTCCTCCCTCTCCATCCCTTTGTGTTTCTCTTGTGTGCTCTAATATGATGCGCCCTTCTCCACAAGCTATAGCCCCAGTGCTGTCCTCTGAAGTGCATTCTTCTGAGGGGGTGGGGGGGTGGGGTGTCCACATAGTTGGGATTGGGGCTGATTCCACAGACCCATCTGTTGGTTTCCTGATACATGCTGGTACGTTGTATTCACATCTTGGTGCATCAGGTTGAAGCCTGGTCTTTCTCTCCCTCTCTTGTGTAAGTATAAATAATACCCTCCCTTTGGATGTTAGTTCCCTGCTCCCCCCGCCACCCATGTCTTCTTCTTCTTCTTCTTTCTTTTTTTCTTTTTCTTTCCCCCTATTATTTAGTTGACTGCCATATGTATCCCTGGATTGGGTTTGGCCCCTGCCACAGTTGCTGGACCTCACCCCAGGGATGTATGTATATAGTAGCTTTTCCCCTAGCCCCCGTTTTTTAAAGCTTACCTCAATGGACTCATGTTGCACTTGTCTTTTTGTGCTTTGCTTCACTTAGCATGATTTCCTCCAGTTCTTCCCATGCGGCAATGTGCTTCATGCATTCATCGCTGCTTTTTAGGGATGTGTAGTACTCCACTGTATGTATGTACCACAGTTTTTTGATCCATTCGTCTGTGAATGGAAATTTGGGTTGTTTCAAACTCCTTGCAATTATGAACTATGCCGCCATGAACATTGGAGCACAGATGTCTAGCTGTGGGTGATTTCTTGCCTCTTCTGGTATATGCCCAGTAGGGGGATTGCTGGGTCATATGATAGCTCAATCTCCATTTGTTTTAGATATTGCCAAATCGATTTCCATAATGGCTGTACATACTTACAAGTCCACCAGCAGTGGACAAGAGTTCCTATCTCACCACAGCCCCTCCAACACTTGTTGCTTTCTGATTCTTTGAATTGGGCTATCTTTGAGGGTGTTTGGTGGTGTCTCATAGTTGTTTTAATTTTCATTTCTCTTTTGGATAATGATCGGGAACATTTTCTCATATGTTTATCGGCCATTCATATTTCTGCCCCTGTGAAGCTTCTGTTCAGGTCATTTGCCCACCTCCTCAGTGGACAGTTAGTTTTTTCTTATTGTAAGTTTGAAAAGTGTTGTAGATTTTAGTAATAAGGTCTCTGATGTGTCATTGCTAAAGATGTTTTCCCAGTTGGTGGGCTCTCTTATTACTCTCTTGGTGAATTATTTTGATTACACAGGTGACTTATCTTCAGTATATCCCACTTGTCAATTTATTACGCCTCTGTATTTGTATTCTTCCCTATTTCTGATAGCCTATGTACTCCCTTTGCCAAGGTTCTCAGGTTTGTCCCAATTCCCTCATTAATAGCCCTAATAGTTTTACCTCAAGATCTGTGATCTACCTTGAGTTTATTCATGTGCTTGGTAAGGGTCTTGCTTCATTTTTCTGCAGTTAGATATCATTTTTGCCAGCACCACTTATTGAAGAAGACATCCACTTCCCATTTGATATTTTTGGGCCCTTATCAAAAATAAGTTGTCTGTATGCTGATGTTTTTATGTCTGAGTCTTCATCTCTTTTCCATTGGTCTGAATATCGGTCATTATACCAGTACCACACTGTTATGACCACTGTGGCTGTATAATACATGCTAAAGTTAGGTAGAACAAGTCCTCCCACTTTGTCCTTATTCTTGAGGAGTTCTCTGCTAATCTTGGGCTTCTTCCCTCTCCATATGAAGTTGGTAATCAGTTTTTCCAATTCTTTGAAGAAGGATGATGGTGCTCACATCAGAATAGCATTAAACTTATATAGTGCCTTGGGTAGAACTGACATCTGTACTATATTGAGTCTTCAAATCCAAGCATGGGATATTCTTCCATTTGTTGAGGTCACTAGGTTTCTTGTAATAGTGTTCTGTAGCTTTCCTTGTACAACTCTTTTGTTTTTTAAGTCAGATATATCCCTAGATATTTCAATTTGTTCTTGGCTATTGTAAAGGGTACTACCTTTTTAATCGTCTCTTCTGTGATCTTGTCTGATGTGTAGAACAGTCCAATAGTCTTCTGTTTATTGATCTTGTCTCCTGCCACTCTGCATATTCCTCTGTTGCTTCCAACACTCCGCTTGTGGGAGTTTTGGGGATTTTTGATATATAAAACCATATCCTCTGTGAATAATGATAGTGTCACCTCTTCCTTCCCCAGATGAATACCTTTGATGTCTTTTCTTTGTCTTATGTTGTTAGCTAGGACCTCCAACATGATGTTAAATAGGAGTGGGGACAAGGGGCATCCTGGTCTGGTCCCCTTTTCCAGTGGAATTGTTTTAGTTTTTCCCCATTGACTACCACGTCGGCTGTTGGTTTTTCATCTATAGCTTGTATAATATTGAGGAATTTTTTTCCATTCCTATCTTCTTGAGTGTCTTAACAGGAATGGGTGTTGTTGAGTGCTTTTTCTGCATCTATCGATATCATGTGGTCCTTATAATTTTTCATGTCAATGTAGTGAATAATACAAATGGTCTTTCATATGTTGAACCATCCCTGCATCCCTAGTATGAATCCCACTTGGTCGTGGTGAATTATTTTTTTTTATATGCTTTTGTATTCTATTGGCTAGTATTTTGTTAAGGATTTTTGTTTGCATCGATGTTCATTAGGGATATTGGGCTGTAGTTCTCAATTTTTGTGGGCTTCTTGCCCACTTTAGGTATCAGAGTTATATTAGCTTCATAGAAATAATTTGGGAGTTTTCCATCTTTTTCTATGTTTTGGAAGAGTTTGTGTAGGATTGGTGTCAGTTCTTCCCTGAATGTTTGGTGGAATTCTCCTTGAAGCCATCTGGCCTGGGGGATTTTTTGTTGGTAATCCCTTGATAACCTTGTCTATTTCTTCTATTTCTATGGGTCTGTTGAGGTTCTTGACATTCCCCTGGGATAGTCTAGGGAAGGATTGTTTTTCCAAGTATTTGTTCCTGTCTTCCAAGTTGTTGAATTCGTTAGACTACAGGCCTTCATATTATTGTGTAATTATCCTTTAGATTTCATTAGGGTTCATTTATATGTCCCCTGTCTCATCCCTCATCCTTGCTATTGAAATTTGTTCGTTCCTTTCTTTAGTTAGGTTTGCCAGTGTCTAACATTCTGTTAATCCCTTCAAAGATCCAACTTTTAGCTACCTTATTTTTTCCCCATAGTTTTCTTGTTTTCTCTTTCCTGTATCTCAGGTCTGATTTTTATTATTTCTTTCCTTTTGCTATTAGTAGGATTGTTCTGTTGACTCTGCTCTAATTGGTGTAAGTTTTGTGCCAGCATATCAACCACACGTCTCCCTTCCTTTTCTATGTGTGCATGTATTGCAATCAGCCTTCCTTTGCCAAATGCCTTTGCTATGTCCCAAAGGTTTTGGTATGTCATATTTTCATTCTAATTGGTTTCTAGAAGCTTCCTGATTTCATCTTTGATCTGGACCAATACCCAATCCTTTTGTAATAGAGAATTATTCATCCTCCAATTGTTTTTCCTTGTTTTATTCATCGTCTTTTTGTGGATTTCTAGCCTTATGGCATAGTGGTTGGGGAGAGATGTCTGTATGATCTCTATGTGCTTGAATTTACTCAGGTTCAACTTGTTTCCCAGCATGTATGTGCCATGGGGGCTTGAAAATAATGTGATTTTTTTTTTGCATTTGGGTGGAAAGCTCTGAAGATATCTATCAGGGTAAGTTGTCCAATTGTGCTATTTAGATCTGTAGCCTCCTTGTTAAGTTTCTTTCCCCGTGATCTGTCTTTTTCATAGGGTGGTGTATTAAAGTCACCAACTATAATCGTTGAGCATGTGATTTCTTTTATTATCTTTTGGAGTGTTGACTTATGAATTTTCGGGGTCTTTCCTTAGGTGCGTATATATTTATTATGCTCACTGGCTCTTGGTCTACTGTTCACTTGAGCATCATACAGTACCCCTCATCTCTTGTTATGGCTTGTACCTTGAGATCCATTTTGTGTGAGATTAAGATTGCTACCCCTGCTTTTTTTTTTTTTGGCATTGCCATGTGCTTGGTGTATTTTTCTCCAGCCTTTATTTCTCAACCTGTTTTTGTCTGAAAGTTTGAGATGTGTCTCCTGTAGGCAGCAGATCGATGGGTTATATTTTCTGAGCCAGTCTGTTAGCCTCTGCCTTTTAATGCCTGAGTTCAGTCCATTGATATTCAGTGTCATTACACCCACCTCTGGACTCTGTGATGTCATCTTGTACCTTTGTGTTGGGTGTTTTCCTACCTACCTATCTTAGTTTGTGTTGTGTGTGTGTGTGTGTGATTCATTTTTGCCTTCATTCCACTTTTGAACTAATGATATCTTGGGGGATGTTTTCTCTTTGTCGCCCTCTGGGTGGAGTTGTTCTATGTGATGGTCTCTTATTTGCGCTCGGTGAGTGTTGCTCCTCTGCCCATACTGGGTCGGCAAGGATTTTTTTGTAGAGCTGGGTTTCTTTTTATGTATTCTTTGAGTTTTTCCCTGTCTGGGAAGACTCTTACTTCTTCATCTATCTTAGTAGATTATTTGGCTGGGTATAATATTCTTGGGTTTGCCTTATTTACCTTCAATTTTTGGAATATGTTCCTCCACTCCCTCCTCTTCATCATGTCTGCTGGTAGGTCTGAACATATTCTTATTTGGGTACCTTTATAAGTGACTATTTGTTTTTCCCCAGCTGCTCTTATGATTTTCTCCTTTTCCTCATAGTTGGATAATTTAACTACTGATTTTGTTGATTTCTTGGGATTCAGTCTGGCTGGTGTTCTTTTGGTCTCCTGAATGATTGCCTGATTTTCATTTATTAAGCTAGGGAAGCTTTTCACACATGGCTCTCAGGTTTTCTTCAACTTCCCCGATGGTCTTATTTGATTGCTTTTCCCATTTGTTGAAGTCTGCTGGGTATCCTCTAGGTCACTGGTGCAATTATCTGCTTCCTCAAGTCTGTTGGCAAAGTCTGTTAATTTGATACTGGATTTTGTTATTTCGTCTTGTATTTCCCTTTGATGCGCTGCCTTTATATCCTCTATCATTTCATCCTTTCCCTGTATTGCTTCCCTAATATCCTGTATGACTCCAAGCAGGATTCTGAAAATTTCTTTCTGTGGCAGGTTAATGTCTGCTTCTTCTATGCATGTCATTAGGTTCATGACTTCTTCCAGCATTGTCTTCCGTTTCTCCTGCTTTTTCGTTGAGGCTGTGGGGGGTGGTTGCTGTTTATGTGTTATTTTAGAGGAGCCCAGCACCATCTTCCAGAGTCGAAGAGCGCTGGGATCTCTCTTGGGGGACTCATACAAGTGCTTCTATGAACTACCTGAAGGTAGCTGAAATGGGGTGGTGGTGGTGGTGTCAGGCTGCTCCTGTATATTCCTGTGGTTTCATTCTTACCCTAGCTAACCAGTATTCAGTTATTTCACATGTGAGTTAGATAGTCCTCTCCCGGGACACTGGTTGGGTGATTGTGGGCCTACAAGGATAGAGTTTCACTGGCTGATCTCCCAGTAAGCTGTGGTGGTGTGTCTTATGGGGCTTGGAGGACCTCAAATGGCACGTGGTGTTTCCCTCTGCTACTGGAATGCCACGGAGGGTGTGTGGGTGTACCCTCCTTGATGTAGAGCACCGTAGATGTCAGGTGGAATTACCCTAGTTGGAGAGATCGCCGTGGATGTTGGGCAGATGTTCCCGCAGCAGCATGGAGCACCACAGACGGTAGGCAGGAGTTCCCCCAGTCACTTGTAGGGCCTTGGGGTGTAGGCTGGAGTTCCCCCAGCCATCTGAAGGGAAGATTCCCCCAGCCACTTGCAGTATGGTGGAGGATGGGCGTGATTTCCCCAGCTGTGTGTAAAGCTAACAAGTGCGGGTGTGATCTCTCCCAACTGGGCCGTCAGAGTTGCCCTAGGCAGAGGGGAGTGACCTGGAGGGTGGTAGTGGCTGTAGAAAGGAAAGAGAGGGAGAAGAGAAGAAAAAGAGAGAAAGGAGACAACAAAGACAAGAGCAAAAATAAAAAACAGACTAACACACACAAATTCAAAGACAAAACAAAAATAACAAAGAGTCAAAAAAAGAAAAATTGAATCTGCTAAGACTGTGATGGGAAAGAGAGTAGAGAGAAGAAGAGGGGAAGAAAGAGAAGAAAAGAAAGGAACAAAGAGAAAAAGAAAAAAAATAGATAAAGAGATAGCTGAGCCCTGTACTGTGCTGTGTGTAGCACTGCCTCATTGGCAGGCTGGAGCTCTCCCCACTGGGTAAGCGGATTTGCCCTAGGCAGAGGGTAGGGGGCTGGACACCAGCAGCGGCATGTGGAAGGAAATAGAGGTAGAAGAGAGAAACACAAGAAGAAAAGGAAAAAGAAGAAGAAAGAGGGGAGAAAGAAGGGGCAAAACACAACTGTACTCGCTAAGATTGACGGTGCTGAGAAAGAGAGAAGAAGAAAAATAAAGAGTAGAGAGATAGCTGATCCGTGATTGCCTGAACACGGGGCTGGAGGGGTTTAAACCCTGCCCCCAAATGGCACATGGGTGTGCCCTTTTAGTACAGGGCCCTACTGGTGCTGGGTGGAATTACACTCGTTGGAAAGAGCACCAGAGAGCCAGACTGAGGTTTCCTCCGCAGCACGGAGGGCTGTACAGGGCTGTCACCGCTGTCTTGTGTGGTGTGCAGCACTTCCACAGAGGGCAGGCTGGAGTTCCCCCTGCTGTTGGGGTGGAGTTGCCCTAGGCCGAGGGTAGTGGCCGGGAAGCCAGCAGTGGTGTATAAAAGGAAAGAGAGGGAGAGAAGAGGAAAAAGATGGAAAAAGAAGAAAAAGAAAGAATAAGAGAAAAAATAAAACTGGACCCGTTGGGACCGACTGAGGTGGGAAAGATAGAAGGGAGAGAGAATAGAGAGAAGAAAAAGCATAGTAAGAAAATAACTGAGGCTTTCTCACCTGACTGTGGGGCTGGAGGAGTTCCAACCCTGCCTCAAGGTAGTGGGGTTGTGTGCCCGCTTAGTGTAGGGTCCCACAGATGCTGGGCAGAATTACCCTCGAAGGCAAGGTCACAGTGAAGGCCAGGCAGCGGTTCCGCAGCAGTGTTGCGTGCTGGAGATCACTGGTATAGCTGCCTTGTGCTGTATGCAGCACTGCAGCAGGGGAGAAGTTCCCTCCGCCATGTGTAGGGCCCCAGGACAGGCGGGGGATCCCCCAGTCACGCAGAGGACAAGCAGGACCTCCCCAGCTGCATGTAGGATCACTGAGGGCAGACAGTAGCTCCCCCACTCCCAGCCCCCATTGGGTTTGCAGCATTGCCCTACTTTGTTCCAAAACTGCTGATACCTTAATAGCTCAGAGTTGGTTTGCTTTTTCCCCCTGGCCTGCCTGAATTGAATTAAGTTACTCTGAAACTGAAGCTTGCTCCAGGTGGTCTTTGTTATGTTGAATGCCTCTGGGCTCTGTAGCTAACTTCTGGCCTTCCTTAGCCCAGGCTCACTTATTATGCTAATGTATGTTAAAGGACTCGTTCTACCAGTTGTCTTGGAGTTAAACAATGAACCTGGGATTAGCAGTTTTTATGGAGAAAATGTTTTCTCTTTTTTATATTAGGCTTGTGGGGTGCCCTGATTTCAGGGCTGTCATGCTGACCCCAGAGGAGGAGATTTAGCCTATCAGAGAGTTTGTTTTCTTTTCAGCCAACTGGAACTGAATTCGCCCCCTGGACTGCAACTACCTACTTCTGCTACAGCACGATCTGACTCAGGTAAATTTCCTGAAGTCTTTTCAATTGCTCCAAATCGATGGCTACCTACTCCGACCCTGACTCCCAGGCTATGATCTCGAGGCAGCTAACAGCACAGAGCTCTAGTGTGGGGTCCTGTGACTAGCTTTCAGAGGTTCACCTTGAGTCTGGGATTACGACCCCTTTTAGGCATCAGCCTGGGAAAATCGATACTCCCCTCTGAACTAGGGCACTGGTAGCTGCTCGACCAGCACACCAAACCGAGAGCGATTCAGTGCGTTCTTGGTTTGCTTTTTGAGTGAAAATTAAAAAAGGAGGGGTTCAGGACAGACCCTAGTACCCTGATTCTAATTTCAGGACTCCTCCTCCCAGTCTCCTTCACCTTACCTCCCAATTTTCTGGTCTGGCAGCAGGAGCTCTGGACGAGTTAATCTAACTGGATGTCATCTTCTTCCATCCCAATCTGTTTGATTTTTGATGCCACTTTAAATGGGATCATTCTCTTAGCATCATTTTCGGGTTGTCCCATGCAAATGTACAACACACAGTGGACTTTCTTGTGTCAATTTTGTCGTCTTGCTGAATTTGCCTATTCACGCTAGAGGTGGTTGTAGTGTCTCCCTGTGGTTTTTAAAGATATATGTCAAGTCATTTATCAATCGAAAGAGCTTTGCTCTTTCCTTTTCAATCTGGATGAGCTTTGTTCCTTCTTCCTTAACAAACTGTTCCGGTTTGAATTTCTAGAGCTATGCGGGATACCCATAAAAGGCAAACACACTGATCCTGTTCTGATATTACGGAGAAAACATGTGCTTTTTTCCCCCCACCATGAAGCATGTTGGCTATGGGTTTATTGCAGATGTCTTCTATCAGCTTGAGAAACGTCTCCTTTATTCCTACCGACTAATGGTTTATGCACTTATTTATTTATGTTATAAAATGGTGCTGGGTTTTGTCAAATGCCTTTTATTTGGAAACATTCTTTCTTTTTGATCTTAAGACCAGCTGTTCCCTGGAGGTAGAGCTGTGCGCTGTGCAACCCCCCCAAAGCCAATTCAGCTCCACCAAGTGACGGAACTACCAGGAATTGAATCCGCTATGGACACTTGGAGGAGGAACGGAGCTTCAGCCCTCTATAACAGTCTGGGTAAAGACAAGGATGTATATATGTTTCCTTAGAGCAAAGCGATCACGCCGACACATTCCATTTTCAAGGAAGAAGGAAAACTTGTTCAACCCTAGCTTCGAATTGTATCTAACAAGAGTGTCTTCTGCAATGGCAGACTTGACTTTGAGAGAAAGGAGGAGGCTCCAGGCTGACCCCTTTGGAAGGTTCTATATTAGAATGGAGAATAGATGGCTTGGGGATTTTATTTTGATAAGTTTTGTGCTTGGATTCATCAATGGATCCCCCTACTTTTTTTCCCCCTCTAGCTTTTATCTGTGTACTGTTAGTCTTCCTCCTGAAGGGTACGCCGGTTGTCACAGGTGAGTATGGGAAAGAGGGAAGAGGGTGCCTTGGGAAAGGGTCACAGAGAGCTCTGGTTTGGGAATTAGTGCCTGATCCTCCTCAGTCTCACACCAGCACTGTCTTCTCAGACTCCCCCATGAACTCCGAACTGTGGATATGCCATCGGCTCCCCATGTGTGGAGACAAGATCTACAACCCCTTGGAGCAGTGCTGTTTTGATGAGAGCATCGTGCCCCTGAATGCAACCCGCAATTGTGGCCCTGATTGTATCTTCTGGCCCTGCCATGAGCTCTGCTGTCCAGAAAATTATGGCGTCCACAAACATTTTGGTGTGAAGTTGAAGATTCTGGGAGCTAAGACCAAGTGCTCCTCACACTCCCTCATCACCAGGTTCTGCTCCAGCTAAAGCACCTCATCCCTGGCTGTGATGGTGGGGTGGCGATGGGGGATGGGCAGAGACAGGAAGAGAGTCTGGGAATCTTCTGACACGTGTTTTCCATTCATCTCTTTTTCTTTCCCTTTTAATGTCTTGCTGGAGTATATGAAGAGGAATCCGGCATCAAGATGGCGGGAAGACTCACTAATCACCTTTATTTTGTTAGTAGAGAGCTTTTTTTGTTGTTGTTGTAGAGATAAGTTGGTTAGACATTAAAATTCTTATACATCAAAAACTTGCTTGAGAGACATAACTGTAAATTAAAAACTCACACTATTAAACTTTGCCTTTTAGGGTCCTGGTTCTTACGTCATGATTTTCTGATTCCAAATGGCCAATACCAATCCATTTCAGCTCACGAATGGCTAGGATGTCGATCCTTATGCATTCGCTTCTGTCAATACAGTATTTCTACAAGACATCACAGAGCTGCATCCCACCTAGCCATGGCTCATCACTTAAAAAGTCACCTGGGGGATGACTCGGTGTGTGTGGGTCTCAGATGACAAAGGATGTGGCAATCTGGGTTAAGTAGGCGTCCCATCCTCCCACCTTACTCTCCTTCCTTCCCTTCCCCACCATCCTTCTCTCACCGGAAGTGCCCTCTCAGCTTGACCCCAAGTGGATGGGGATGTACACCAACTCTGTGAGGAAGGAGCAGGGCCAAGCGTTGGGCATCTTGATAGGCACTTATTTCCTCCTTTGGGGCAGATAACCAGGCTAGGTTCAGGTTACTTCTGAACCAAGCAACAGAAGCAGAAAAGAGACAAGGGCCTTCCCCTAGACCAAACACAGAGAAAACTTTCCCTAGATCCAGAAGCTTGATTCAGACTTCCAGCCTCCTGACCTGTGAGACAATAAATTTCTGTAGATTTTCTGGTGTAGTTAACAAAGACACCACTGAAGCCATCTCCTGAGACTGTCTTTGTTGAAGGCTTTCATTATTGATTCAATCTTTTCACACGGTCTTGGTCTATCCATATTTTCTATTTCTTCTTGAGTCTGTTTCAGTAGTTTGCTTGATTTTATTAATGTGTTCATTTCATCCAAAGCATTCGACTTCTTGGTGGATGGTTTTTTATGAGATTCTCTTATAGCCATTTCTACTTTTGTAAAGGTGGTAATGATGCACCCGCTTCCATTTACGATTTTAGTAATTTGAGTCCTCTTTTTTTTTGCCGTCATCAGTCTAGCTAAAGGGTTGTCAGTTTTGTTTTTGCCTTCAAAGAATCAACTTTTGGTTTGGTTGATTTTCTCTATTGTATTTTTATTTCATTGACCTCTGCTCCAATCATGATTATTTCCTTCCTTCCGTTACCTTTGGGTTGGCTTTGTTC
This sequence comes from Echinops telfairi, assembly GCF_000313985.2. NCBI lineage: Eukaryota > Metazoa > Chordata > Mammalia > Afrosoricida > Tenrecidae > Echinops > Echinops telfairi. The sequence goes on along the minus strand of NW_022104553.1, from coordinate 25,498,220 downwards.
TTGTTTACCTTGTCCCGTAAGGTGTCCACCTAGGTTATTGATTTGATAATTTCCATTTTTAAAAAATGAACGAGGGCATCTGCAAGGACACCTGCATTTCACAGCTTCTCTGACTAGTCACCTGGCACACAGATTAAAGTTGGGCCACATGAAGAGGAATGGGGGCATCAGGGTCAGAGAAGCTATTGACAACCTGTGATGTGTAGAGGACACAACCTTGCTGTTCAAAGTGAGGGGGACTTGAAGCACTTGTTGAAGATCAAGGATTTAAGTCTTCAGTGGATTGAAACTCAATGTAGTGAAAACCCCAATCGTCACAAATGGATTAATGGGCAACATCATGATAAATGGAGAAAAGATAGAAGTTGTCAAGGACTCCACCTTGTTTGGGTCCACAATCAATGCTCTTGGAAGCAGAAGGCAAGAGCTCAAACAACTCATTGCATTGGGTAAATCTGCTGCACAAGACCTCTTTCCCGTGTTGAAGAGCAAGGATGCTACTTTGAGGACTAAGGTGTGCCTGATCCAAGCCATTATATTTTCTTCCCCTCCAACCTCATACCTTTGTTTAATAAAGGTGTCTATGATTTTATAGCAATACTTTTGTTTTTAATTTTAAAATACTTTTTATTATGTAATGAATGAAAGTTTACAGAACAGTTTTGTGTTCAACAATTCATACACACTCTTTTCATCTCATGCATTTGAAATCTCCACAATGTAACATCACCTATCCCACTTTCTCCCTGTGTTTCTTGATTCCATTTCTTCCCTGGTCCTTTTGAACTTTGTCCTTAAGTAAATTCTCTCCCCTTTAAAAAGTTTTTAGATTTTTAACAATAATCATTACTATTATAAAATTTATATTTGTTGACATAGCTTACTCATTCCAATATATCCATTCACATACAATCCTGTTGTTTGGTCCCATTAAGTAGAAGGTTATACAATCATCAATACTTTCAACTCCCCTTTCTCCTCCTTTCCCCCCTAACTTCCCATACCCTCAGGGAACCATTACTTCTGTCACTGTCCCTGAGGGGTCGTCTATCTTGACTACTACGAACCGAGTGATCTTAAATATACAAATGAGCACACGCAAATCTAACATGGTTAATGAGGTATAACACATGCAGACCTTAATCGTAAGGGGAGGAGAATAGTTATGTGGTTCATCAGTGCCATACTGCACCCTGGATTTATCCGCTGTTTGTGAGGCCCTTCTAAGAGGGACAGTCCAATTGTCTTGCTGGTGGGCTTTGGGTCTCCACGACATCCAGTCCCCTTTATATCAATTTGGATGAGTGTTTTTTGAAGTTCTCATACCTCTTTGCATCGACACTCATAGTCACACAGGCTGGTGGGCTTCTTCCACGTGGGCTTTGTTGTTATCCTGCTAGATGGTCGCTTGTTTAATTACAAGCCTTTAAGACCCCAGATGCTATATCTTTTGATAGCCAGGCACAATTAACTTCCTTCACCACATTTGCCTATGCACCCATTTTGTCTTCAGCGATCTTGTCAGGAAGGTAAGGTTCATAAAATGCTACACTATTAGAACAAACTATTTTTGTACTGAGGCAAGAGTTAAGTAGAAGCCCAAAGCCCATACTCTTCTTTATTACATATGTATATATCTAGATATACACATATAAACAAATATATTTATTTTACTTTTTTCCTCCTAGCCCATTATTATGTTTGCCCACCGTTCATCCCTCAGATACAATTTGATTGATCAAACATGACCAGAAAAGCTACGTACTCCTCGCTGTCAATTTTAGAACACTGACCCTGTACTTGTCATTGTTGGCTTCCTGTTCACCTAACCCCACTCCCATGCCCCCAGAAACTGTCAGTCCAGTCCTATAGCAATACTTTTGGATTGCCCTCTATACACAATGATGAATCAAGACCAAATCGCATATTTAACATATTTGCAAATATGAAGAACTGAATAATTCACTCCCATCTCACCACTGTGGGGAACATAGAATTTCCAAATTCATGTTCTAGCAAATTATTTGTTAAAGACCTACAGAAGGCGCCCTAGTGGCATGGCGGGTCACAAGTTGGGCCACTAACTACAAGGCCAGAAGTAGATAGGCGATGCTCACTGAGCCATTTATCCCTCCGCCCCTTCAATTAACTCCACATGTGTCTATTGGCCAGGTGGGCACAATAAACTTTAACTAACTCAGGGTGTGTGGCCCCCTTAGCCTCCTACCAGCAATGTCTTCCCAGACTTCCCCACTAGCTAGGACTGTTGCTATGCCAACCTGTGCCCACCCATGGAGACCAGCTCTACAACCCTGTGAAGCAGTGCTACCATCATGAAACTCTCCTTCCCTGCAGCAGGATCAATCACTGTGGCCCCAACTCCACCTTTTGGGCCTGCTTTGGGCTCTGCGGTCTGAGTCTTTTGGCTGAACAAGAGGCTTCTGTCATGCATCCCTACCCTGGACCCTTCCGTAAGAAGTCCTGTTCATTCATTAATACAGGCTTCCTGTTACGTGTACCTTCTAAGTCTGTGTTAGCCCGGCTGACTAGAGAAACAAACCAGTGACAGGCATGTGAGTGTGAGAGAGGCTTATCACAAGAAGTAAGTATACACCAATGTCCCAGTCCAACTCAAGTCCACAGGTCTGAAACTT
>NW_022104553.1:25492363-25495299 GCF_000313985.2 Echinops telfairi | reverse complement strand
CCAGTGACAGGCATGTGAGTGTGAGAGAGGCTTATCACAAGAAGTAAGTATACACCAATGTCCCAGTCCAACTCAAGTCCACAGGTCTGAAACTTGTCCGTAAGTCTCTCTTCAGACTCACGCAGCCACGGATGCAGAGTCCAGGGAGAGCACAGGCCTCTGGGTCAAAAGTCTTGTGGATCCAATCGGGGCAGTGGTGGCATCACGTGGCTCTGGCAGGTCTCCCAGTGGCTCACCAGCAATAAGGTGAGGCAGAGGTGGGGGGATGGGGTGGGCTCCAGCGAGCCACCTATCTCAGTCATGCCTCCAAATGAGGTCATCAAGCTGCGACATGATTGGCAGGCTAAACTCCACCCCTCCACTCTACTTATCAACTTGACATGAAATTATGTGACTACCACAGACCACCCGTTGTCAACTTGACACTTTTACACAGCTCTTTAGCCATACATAATTTTAAATCAAAGGCAATAGTCAAATCATCTTTGTGCCTAACAGGATGAAACTAAAATGTGCCGGTCTCATGCAAACATAAGAGTCTGTAAGTGAACAAAACAAAAATAAGCTATGCCTAATTGCAGTTAGGTGAACACCTGTACCATAATCCTATGAGCATATTCCTCCACCCGTGAAAGATTGGAAGCCAGCCACTTCATGCCTTTATACTCCACATTTTGGGTTTCCAGTTTCTATACTGCCCACTTACATCAACTCATTGTTCTGAAGAGACAAGCATGGTCTTTGATGTGAAGAATCATCATGCCAGTTGGAAACTTGTGAGTCTGCATCCATGAGCAAAGTCGAATTAGGACAGACTGCCCCTAAAGGCTGCAATATGCACCAAATCACAGGTTCAAAAATCCCATTTTCATCTGGTCAGATTCTGGTCAACTCAACGTGGGAAGCCTCACTTAGCCTCACCAGGGTGCCCATTGGCCCCCCTCGCCTTTCACCCACGGATCCCTTCACAAATTCTCCACCACCCTAGCTCCCTTGGGCTATATCATGAACTTAAGAACATGTTACCTCTGAGGAATTTAGTATAAAGACCAGCCAAATTTAAAAAAATCAAACAGGTCTCTCTGCCCCATCTTTATTGGTCATGTGAGACTTCCCGGAAGAACCTGACTGGTACTCAGGTCGATAAAAGCCAGTTCATTTTTCATAGCATGTCATAGCCCTATTGAAAATTGCCTTTGGAGAGGGATGGTCCCTAGAGGCTGAGGACCTCAGTCCTACAACCTCAAGAAAGGTAATTCTACCCCACACCAGTGAGTTTGCAAGAGGAGCCTCAGGTGAGACCATAGCCCTGTCCGATACCTTGATGGCAGCTTGTAAAATTCTGAGCAGAGGCCCCATCTCGGCTGGGCCCAGATTTCTCACCCACAGGAAACTGACTGGAGGTCCATGGAGACCCCGGATGAGGTGGCAGACACGGATGTGAGTCAAGGCCTTCCATCCTTACATCCGCCTTTGACTTCACTGACTAAATGTTTCCCTTTGCCACTGAGACAGAGGAAAATTCTTCCTGATAGTTCTATATCAATTTGCCACAAGGAAATCTAGAAAGGTCACACAAGGGCATCCTCCTCTGGGACATGTGTTTTATTGTTGTTTGGTTACAGCACCATGGCACTCATCGCTACTGATATCTTAGGATCGGAGTGCTCGAGGCGACGGCAGCAGGTACTGGCCCTTCATCTTCACCTAGAGAGAATGAGAGAAACCAAGACCGAGCCATTGATTGAGATACAGACACGGAGAGGAACGGAGATATACAAGGCTTGGGCTCCCCAACCTGGAGGGACAAGGCATCCAGGCCCCCTCCCATCCACGTTCCCCACGTCGTCGTCTTCTTACTTTGGATAAGGCAGGGCTTTTAGCTTTTGCAGATGCTGGAGATGGGGGAGGTTAAACACTGGGATTGTTCGCCCTGAATCTTCAACCTCACAACGTACTTCTTCTGGGAGCCTACGTACTCGTAACAGCAGAGCTCAAAGCAGGGCCAGAAGGTGCAGTTGGGACCACAAGGGAGGGTCTGGTTACTGGAGAGGATGGTCCCAAAATGACAGCAGTGACAGGAAGGGTTGTAGATCTTGTCTCCACACTTGGGTGCTGGCCGGCACATCCATAACCCGGAGTCCATGTAGTCAGCTGCAAGACACAGAGTGGGTGTTGCTTCCAGGACCACGGGAGTCTCATCACCCATGTCATGGTCCCATGAGTACCCTCTCTCTCTCCCAAGGGATGCCGCCTTTTCCTTCGCTCCCACGGTCTTCATGAATGGTCATACCTGTTCCTGCCCACAGGAAGGTGATGAGTCCAACAGCAGCTGTAGGGGAGGGTGGGGGGAAGGCAGAAGGATGAGGCTGACGAGAGCAGCATCCAGGAAGGCAGGAAAGAAACATCCACTTGGGTTTGCCTGATTACATTTCAAGAAGGAATCTCTTCGGTTGGATTTGGTTCTGGCTACATTCAGGTGAGAGCTGACACTCTTTGGAGGTGGGCTCTAATACCCTGGGGGTAGGGTGGGGGTTATGAGGTGACAGAGGTTAGGAGATTGTATCCTGGTTACAGAGAGAGAGTCAGAGGTGGCCCTGAAGTGAGCTGATCATCGGGTCGTGCAGTTGTGCTTTCAGCGAGGAGGAGATGGCCGCCATGCGAGCATGAGATGCTTTGAGTGGTGGGGAGGATGAGGATGCGTGAGTCGTTGCTGGATGTGGAAGAGCAGGAGAGGGTGATGGTTGGACTCTCAGGATGGGAAGAATCTGATAAAACTGGAAGTGGACTGGTTTGGGAACTGAGTTAGTTAATTGTGCCAGCCTGGCCGATAATCACGTGTGGGGCTGGTTGAAAGGCGGAGGGATAAATGGGTGGTGAAGCCTCGCCTTTCGAGTTCTCGGGTCTCTTGTTTTGTGATGGTCGCACCGGGTGCA
>NW_022104553.1:25488065-25490759 GCF_000313985.2 Echinops telfairi | reverse complement strand
AGTAGAACTCCCCTCTATAGGGTCTTTCAAGAACTTTCTTCTCTCTAGAGGGCTAGACCTTTCTCCCACAATGCCTCTGGGTGGACGCAAGCTGCCAAGATGCAGTTTCTAGCTACCTGCACATCGTTTTTGCCCCCACCCCCCAAGGACCTCAGGAAAGCCAAGCCCCACCAAAATGCCAGATGCCAGGGACTAGAGGGGACACCCTACAGCTCTAAGACCCTACGCATCTTTCAGAATCACCAGTCATTTCCAGGAGGATCACAGCTAGATCAGGCACCAAGTCCCGAGGGCCCCTCATCTACTCGGTAAGTGTGTCTCTCAACATTCACTCATTGCTCCTTAGTGATCACGTGACCACCCAGTGTCGTCATAGATCGTATCAGGCCATTAACGTAATGATTAAAAGTATGAGTGTCCCGGGAGTGGTTGAGACTGAGTGGGGCTCAGAACTAGAATCATCCTGTCTTCGGTGAAGTAGAGAGATTCCTGCACCCCCCATTCCGACACAGTGGGATCCCCACTGCCTGAGCCCCACCCCGCCAAACAGCAGCCAAGTACAGGAAGCTCCACGAGGCTGGGGCCCCTCAGGCCTTCTACACCCATTGGCGAGAGCATCTATTTCCCTCTCCGGTCTTCTATCTGCCACGCATGTGGCTAGAAGAACCTAGAGTTCAAAAAGGAGATGGAAGATTTGGGTCGGGGGAAGCGGTTGCAGGTGTCGAGGTCCAGGTGGGCACTTGGGCCACATCAAGGGAGGCTGAATCCTGAAAGGTGGCTTAGGCCTCAGCCCTTGGGGGCTTTTCCCTGATGACTGCATTTCCCATTGGTGACAAACAGGCTGAACAAGTCTGCTTTGGTCTCTCTAGAAGCCCTATGAGTCAGAAACCATCACATGCTGTGGGATGGGGAGGGGATCGAAAAGGAGCCAGGGAGTCGCGCAAGATGAGTGGGTCCAAACGACCACCTGCCCCTGGTGGGATAAATGAGGCTCTCCGATCCCGGAGAGGTTTACTGCCTTGACAACCCACCCGAGCAGTTGGACTCCGTCCTGTAGACTTGCTATGGGTCTGGATGGGCTTGATGGATGAAAGTTCAGATGGGGCAGAGGGCTAAGCCCTTGACTATTAAGTAGAGGTTGTTGGTTTGAACCCGCCTAGAGGTATCTTAAAAGACAGGCTTGGTGGTCTGCTTCCAGCCTTGAAAACCTAACGGAGCCGTTCTAATCAACTCAATGGCCGTCAACACCATCACCAATAGTGAGCCCACCAATAATGGGCCCACCTAGGGCCTGAGTGAGTTAGTTGGGGAAACACGGCAGGCAGTCCATTTTCCAAAGAAGGCCACGGTCCTAATCTAGAGAGGCAGGAAACAAACAAATGTCCAAAACGAACAAACAGAAAACGGATGGGAAATTGGTGGATCCCTGAAAGAGGTGGAAGACAGGGCCCTTTGTCCCTACCTCCATCGCTGAATTCACTGGCTAGATGATTGTCTTCCCTACAACACCAATAATCATTCTTCTTTGATCCTACAGGTCTCTGAGACCTAGAAATGTAGAGAGTATAGATGCACCCTCATCTTACTCTAAGACGCGTGTTCTTACTCTGCTTACAGAACAATGCCACCCATTCCGCCTGATCATCTTAGAATCCCAGGGTGGCCGGGCTGCAGCAGGAGGATTGAACCACGAAACTCCCATTGCAGAAAATGAGCCAAAGATGGAGCAGCTAGGAGACATGTATGTCTCAGAGATGCAGCTATGGAGAGGGAAGGGACATGTAGGGCTCAAGTCCTCCACGAGAGACGCAGCATCGACTCACCTCCCTGCCACACACCCCTTCCTCCTCTTACCTGGGGTAAGGCAGGACCCTTACCTGGTATCTCTCTCACTCCCTGCCATTGGGCCTACTCTGACTGGGGAGAGTCTGGGTGAGACAGAGGAGGCAGGAGACGGTGGGAAAGACCCGAGGGAAGAGTCAAGTTGAGGAGACGCTGGGACAAGAAGACACGAGAGTACGGCAGAAGGGTGTGTGTGAAGGATAGGACACCGGGCGGAGGAAGAAGAGGCAGGCAGAAAAGAAGAGAAATGGGGAGAGAGGAGAGACTTGGAGAGGGGGAGGTGAGAGGCACATGAAGAGGTGCGAAAGGAGGCGTAGGAGCAGGTGGCAGTCATTTGGGTCGGTGCCGGCCATGGTATGAGAATGTGGGGCTCGGTTGTCAGGATGGGTCTGATCTGAGCAGCCTTGGGAAGCCAGGAGGGGGGCCCTACTTACCCAGCCTGCAGCTGCTGGCTGTCAATCTTCTGGGCCAGGTTTTGAGCTGGTGAATAGACAGAAAAGAGAGAAGGCAGGATCTGAGTCAGGGCGGGGCCACTCTCTACAGCTCTGGGTGTGCAGCGTCCGGGGAGACGTCTGGGAGGAAGTTGGGGGAAAGTGTTTGGGACCATGGCAAACAAAGCAAAGGCAAACCAGAAAGAGGTGCTCCCCGTTGGAAGGGGTGAGGCAATGCTGGGTGAGGGGGGTCAGGGAGAAACGAAGACAGATGGGAACGGAGGTGGGAGCCGACGATAGTTGTGTCACCAAGGCAGGGGAGAGTGGGAGACGTCGGGAGAACTGAGAGAGACAGGCTGATGCCTGCAGAGATGGAAAGAAGGGCCGAGATCAGAGAAGCAAAGGGTGGAAGAGTCACATG
>NW_022104553.1:25485101-25487121 GCF_000313985.2 Echinops telfairi | reverse complement strand
ACAGAAGGAGCCACCGCCTGGTCCTGCACCCTCTGCACCGGGGTGTCCCGCTGCCCCCATTGTTTCAATCCACCGTGTCCAGGGTCTTCCTCTCTGTGGTGGGTGCATCATCTGGTGTCAGTTTGGGACTTAAGAGTGAAGGGGTGGAGTCTAGTCTGTCAATCGGATCACAGCCAATGAGGCCTCTGTGTGGGCCTGGCCTTTGCCTGAGAATTCTGGGAACTCCTGCCGTTTCCCCCTTGGAGGCGGGAGACACTCTCGATGCCCACTCCCTGAGAGACGCTCTAATGACAAGACACATGACACTACACTGAGAGACCATGTGCCCTGGGAACTGGAGAAGCTACATGGACCTACCCTGATGCAAGCAGACCTCTGGAGCTGGAGAAGCCATGCAGAGACCCCTGCCAGCACCGAGATGCTTACAATGCCACTGGATCCACAAGACTTCCTACCCACTGGCCCGTGATCTTCCTGCACTCGGCATCGTTGCACGTATTTCGTGAGTCTGAAGAGGACTTTATAGATTGGTATCAGACCTTTGGGCTAATATCGGACTTAGGGACTTGATCTGGACTGGGCTGGGATGTGTTCTCAACATTCAGTTGCTCTTGTGTCTAAAGGTCTTTCTTATGTACATCTGAGAGTGTCCATGGATTTGTTTCTCTAGTCTACCCGGACCAACACACACTCTTTGGTGGACCCTATAGTTTATCAAGTCTAATGCCCTTTTCCAGAGACATCTCTCATGATAAGATGTCCAAAGTCCATGAGACGAAGTCTCTCCACTTGAGTTTCTAAGGAGCACTCTGCCCGTCCCCCGAGACAGATTTGGGTTTGGTGCTGGAGGGCTTTGGGGGGGCGGAGGGTTAGGTGGTGGGGAGGGCTGGCTCCCAGGCCCAGCTTTCTTCAAAGAAGTAAATGTGTTGGGGGCATCATCTTCGGCTCCTTTATGTAAGATCGGTGCTTACACCTGAAGTTGCTCACGGTCGGGCGAGGATGCCCACTGCAGTTGGGTGATAGGATCGCTGCCACCCAACAGGCAGGACAGGCTGGCATCATTCAGGGGACTGCAGGGAGGGGAGGGAGGGGACTCAGAAATGCTTACACGGGCTTAGAAATGATTGGTTCAGATTCCCAAAACAGAGGCAGCAAAACCCAAGGTAATTGAATGAAGAGGTGTTTTTGTCTGGTTTTAATGGAGAAATAGACAGGGGGTGGCACTGGATCCCCCCTGAACCTATGGTCAAGTGGCAACAATTACCTAGGTTATGATATTGGCACACGGGCAAAGGGTGGTGGTCTAACAATTTCACTCAAAGAGTGAGTCCCCCATTACAAAGTCCCTCAGAGTTAGGCACAAAGGACCTGATTGTGAATTCCTTTTCCAGAAGCCCATTACTGCCCCCCACCCCACCCTCCGGCCCTGACAGAGCGTCCCAAATGCTGAACACGCCTAGTTATTGTCTACAGTAAGCTCAGATGATTAAGATCCAGTACCCACCGCCTCCCCTCTGGAGGCCAGGGAACAAGCCTTTTACACCAAAATCCCATCTCCTTCCCTCTGTTCCCAAGACGGAGGGCACTGCCAGGCAGGGTGATGGACGGGTGGACACACAGGCGGATGTGGCTGGGATACCCATGGGGGCATGAGACAGTGTCCGCTCTGATGGTGTCACTCCCCTGAAGTGGGTGTTCCAGGTCTCCAGGACAAAGGCAGGGAGGTGGTCTCCTCTCTGGTGCAACGCATCGTCCAGAGCTTAGAGCGCGGGCATCACACTGATCACACTCCCCCTGCTCCTCACCTGGCCACCTTTCCGGCTGCTGATTCCCAACTCGGGGAGACCCCTCTTCAGCCTTCTCAGATATTGCCTGGGTCATGGGAATAAACACGCTCATTTTGCCATCCTAAGATGAGAAATCTAGTGACCGTGCATGAAATTTATTCTTCTGGGAGTGGTAAAGTGTGTGTGTGTGTGTGTGTAGTATTAAATTAAAAGTGGCGCGGGGGAGTGGGGTG
>NW_022104553.1:25483073-25484477 GCF_000313985.2 Echinops telfairi | reverse complement strand
GTGTGTGTGTGTGTGTGTGTGTGTGTGTGTGTGTGTGAAAGAGAGAGAGATTTCACTTATTCCACGCATTACTGAGAGGTCATCAGAAAGAACACAGCTACGGCGTGCCTGCACTGCTTCTGGTATGTGTTTCAGCAACACTTGACCGTGGGAATCACTAGTGTTCACCGGGGAAAGTATGCCAGGCGCACCACTGCAGTGAAAAATGTCCCAAGTCCTTTCCAGAACCCAAGAACCGTCGGACCTGGGTTCCAAGTCAACCAGGATCCAACCGGGCCAAGGAGAAGCTTTATGAGAAGCCGGGGGGTCAGCTCATGCTCAATGTCTCTTGGTCCCAAGCGTCCCTCAAACTCTGCATGGTCAAACAACAGCCCATGAGAGGGGTGACTTTTTGCGTGCAATCACATGCAAACCAGGGGGATGAACAGCTAGGGACCATCCCACCATTGGTGTTCCTTATGGGCCCGCTAAAATTTTGAATCCAACGGCGCTGGGTGGGAAAACGAATGCAGAAATAGTAAGCTTAAACAATGGGAAAGTACAGAAGCAGGCTAGCAAATGAGCCTCAGAGCACGTCCATCCCCCATCTTCTTTTGTGGAATCAAAATCATTGATTTCTGCAGGTCACGGATTTGGGCAATTTCCAGTCATCCCACACCGCGTTGAACCCTCGGGAGGTGGGGCGGGGGTGGGTCTGGCCTACGTAACAAGACAAGTGCATGTCACTAACTGAACAGTTCCTCGTGGTGCTGGTATCTGAACGCTGAATGCCCTGATCCCGGAAGTCCCCCTTCCCCGCTGTTCAGGGCTAGCCCGGTGAGGAAGATGACGCACATGCAGTTCTAGCTTGAGGGGCTGGTCCTGCTGGGTCAGGTCCCATCTCTCCGGTGCTGCCTTTGCTCAAGAGTGATGGATCCAGGCGGGGCATTCTGCTACTTTGAGGACCATGGGGTGGGGGGTGGGAGTCAAGACGACTGTCAAAGGCCCATGTTAACGGGGGCTAAGTCAGCGGTTCTCAACCTGAGGGCCACGACCCCTTTGGGGGTCGAACGATCCTTTCACAGGGGTCGCCCGGCTCATCACAGTAGCAACATGACAGTGATGATGTTGCAACGAAAATCCTTGTATGGTTGGGGGGTCACCGCCACTTGAGGAGCTGTATGAAAGGGTCGAAGCATGAGGAAGGTTGAGAACCACTGGGTCTAAGTCCTTCTTTCGTCTGGTGCGTCTTAATATAAACGCAGCCTCCTGGGGTGCCAGAAGAAGCCAGCTCCTAGCACAATCACTACGGGTCTGGTAGGCGCAATTGTACAGCGATAATAAGTAAATATTATAGTAAAGTTATAGAGAGCATGAGAGATAAAAGAGATATATAGAAATAAATGGAGTCAGACACATTTTATG
>NW_022104553.1:25477080-25478314 GCF_000313985.2 Echinops telfairi | reverse complement strand
CCCAGGTGGGGCGGTGAGTGGAAAGCACAGATTCTAGCAGAGAAATGAGTGTCTGAGGCTTCTCCAAAAATGAGGTCTGATTCCTCCCGAGGGGATGATGGGGGCAACATCCGGGGACGCTGGTCTTGTTCCCCCTGGAGCTCCCCGGTGGAGCTGGCAAGAGCTCAGGGTGCGGCATATTTGCCAATCATGCATCCTGGAAGCCACGGTGGGGGCTGCCAAACCATAATTAACCATGGATCTATATATGGGAATTGAACCACATACCCTGGATTTCTGGCACACCCTAGGCACCTGCTCAAGGTTCCATGAGCCCAAATCTGCCCACCCAATCCTAAAGCTCAGCTAGTCTAATTGGCAAAAAATTTTAAGCTTATTTTGTCGGAAACCCTACTGCAAAATTCCCTAACATACACTGTCACGGTGGCGGGGGTTTCCTGGTGGCATTTCCCATGGTCCCTAGCACTCTCTCAGCCCTGACCTCACACCCTCTATATTTGTAATGCTTCCAAGTATCAAAATAATACATCAAGAAGAGCACAAATTCAGCCAGGGCCATCAAGACTAGTCTGCCTGCCCTCTCCTTCCAGGGTATTGGACCCTGCGCCCTGTGATAGAAACCAAATTTTTGTTATCCATTTCCCTTGACGAAACACCTTGGGATATTAACTAGTCTTTCACTTGGTTATTCTTAAATCCTCTGCGTTTCTTCCAACTAAAAATAAGGAAAAGCCAGAGGGATTTCCTAACGGGGTCTTCTGAATAGCCAGGTCTCCACGGGCTGAGATCCGGGGCGTGTACTCCCTGGCTGGCCTGCACTCTGGAAAATGTCGAATGATCTTGTGGGGAATAGACTGCTCTTGCTGAACGCGGAGCACAAGACCACCTCTACTTTGGGGAAAAGGTTTTAAACCCCATCCTGAGTCCGGGTGTCATAAAGGCTTGGGGAGGGCGCTCTAGAGCCCCCTGAGCATCAAGGCAATGACTATCTTCCCTCTGAAAACTGGAGCCACGTGTAAAGCCAGGGAATCCATCAGAGAGCTCCCCCGCCCCGCCCAGAGAACGTGTCTTTGACCAGCCAAAGCTTCCACGAACGTGTTTGTTCAGCTAAACCACCAAGGCATGCCTCTGCTCTGGCCCAGGTTGGTGGGAAATGTCCAAATCCTGTCCACAGCCTGGGTACCTTCCAGACTCCTTACCTGGCTCGCCCATCTGCACATTTGTTGCCATCATC
>NW_022104553.1:25474192-25475421 GCF_000313985.2 Echinops telfairi | reverse complement strand
TACTTTCCTCTTGTCCCACTATCATGCTCAGCCTTCATTTGGGTTCAGTAATTCCTCTTGGTTACATTGCCCTTGATCAAGCCCTACCAGGCCTCCTATTACCTCCTCACCACCGATTTTGGATCACTTGTTGTTCCATTGTCCCTGGGTTTGTTACCACCCACTTCTTTCCCCCACCTCCCCCTCTCCCATGCCCCCTGGAACAATCAATCCCATTGTTTTCTCCTCCAGATTGTTTAATGCAGGATGTATTTTCATTGTTACAAATTGAACATAATTAAAACATAGTGATTCATCACAAAAACATGTAATTATATATTGTGAAATATTTATTTCCAATGACAAATCAATGAAATGTTGTCTTGAAGCATGGTGTTGCATGGGTAACAGTCTTCACATTGGGTACTCATATGTGGGCGTATCTGCATGTGGGTGAACCCTCCTGGAGACAGATAGAGGAGCAGTGTCTCAGTTCCTAGACCATTGGAAATATATTTTCTGATGGTTTTAGGCGACCCCTGTGAAAGGGTCATTCGACGCCCAAGAGGTTCGTGACCCTCAGGTTGAGAACCGCTGAAGGAGAGTATTGTGGCAGTTACATCATCTCCTGTCAACTTGAGGTAGGGGTGGAGTCTCGTCTGTCAATCAGGTTGCAGCTTGATGACCTCATTTGGAGGTGTGGCACAGATAAAGAGCTCACTGGAGGCCAGACACATCTGCTACGAGACATTTCCTGATGACGAGCCACATGGAGCAACACTGATGAAGCCAGAGCCCTGGAGCTGGAGGAATCACGTGGGAGACCCACACCAGCCCTGAGATGCTTCCACTGCTACTGGATCCATGAGACTTTCCACCCACTGGCCTGTGATCTTCCAGCACCCAGCGTCATGTGTTGCGTGAGTCTGAAGAGGAATTTTAGTCTGACATCGGACCTATGGGCTAATATTGGCTTTATGGACTTGATCTGGACTGGGCCAAGGTGCGTTCTCAATATACAATTGTTCTTTTATATAGGGCTCTTTCTTATACACATATGTCTATGGATTTGTTTCTCTAGTCTACCCAGGCTCACACAAGGATGTTATCTCCACAAGACTTTAGGGTGGAGACGGTATTTATAAGGACCATGGAGCCTGGCGGAGGAGCCCTGGTGGTGCAGTGGTTACACTCTGGGCTGCTATCCACAAGGTCAGCAGTTCAAAACCACCAGCTGCTCTGTGGGAGAA
>NW_022104553.1:25462579-25472434 GCF_000313985.2 Echinops telfairi | reverse complement strand
CTGTGGAGATGGATCTCGGCTAAAGGATGGATTTCAGGCGAGCCAGCGTCTACATTTAGCCCGGAGTCAAGATCTGCCCACATAGTTTCCTTTAGTGGAAGCGGTGAGGCCAGAGCTTACACAGTAGAACCGGGTGCTCGACGGCATCAGTACTTGATATAATCAGATTTTGACTCAAAATGCCGAGAAAATTTTTCATCGGAGCTCAAATGAAACATCAGAATCCGACCGGATGCGTGTGCTTTTTGTAAACAAAAGCAGGTCCTGTTTCGGTCACTCGGTGCTATTTGGCATCACTACGTGTTGTTTAAACGCTTTGTGGCTGCGTTCCAAGCATTTTTGCTAGAATTTTCTTAGTTTTTGTGGCTTTTTGTCCTGTTTTTAGATTAAAAAAAAAACATGGGTGCTAAGAAAAAGTTTTTTGAAAAGGATCATCATGATAAGGAAGTGGTTAACGGTGTTATCAATATTGTTGAGAATTTAATCAAACTTTTTAGAGAACAGTGAAGTAAACGCCAACAGCAGACCACATTAGACAGATTTTTTTATTTCATTTTAGAGAAAGGCAGCCAGGTCCTGGTGAAAAAAGGCAAAGGGAAAAAACTCCTGAAAAGCGGCTACCGGGTGATTTGATGGAAGGGGATTCCCCTTCGACACAATGACTCTCTCTCCATCCCTCCTCTCCACATCCGTGTCCACAGATCCAGAGCCTCATCCGTCTCCAGGTAGGGGCCACACAGTAGTTGCTAAAAACTTTTTAAATGTTGTGTTTCTTATTTGAATTATATTATTTACCTCTGAATTTATTTACTTTGACATTTCTGTGTAATGTTTTGTATAAAAAGGCAAGGTGAGGGTACAAACTTGGTGGTCGAGAACACATTAATCCATTTGCAGTTAAAACATTGCTTCCGGAATGCATCACATCTCGATGCTCCTTCTAGAATGGGTTAAGGTGGAGGTCCGGGGTTCTGCTGCAGTTCAGAGAGAAACTCGATCGCCTCTCTCACTTTAGCCTGTCTAGCGAACCCCCAAGGGATCATCGCTTTTGCTTCCTTCCACCCTTCCCCCGAGCCCCGAGCCCTTTTGGGTCTTGGACGTTCCTTATACATCCAGGAAGCCAGCTAGCTCCTTTTGGAGTTAATCTTTAGTTAAATCAAATAGGTTCTTGGGAGGTGATATCTAAATCCTGGGTTTTCTTGGGAGATTAGAGTCTCTTCATTATTTAAGCTGGGTTCTCCAGACGCCAGTTGATGGTGGACACAGCCCAGGTGATGCATGATTGCACCCGGCTAGTTTTTGCTAAGGAGATAACTCAGGATGGGAAACTGTTATGCCAGAACGATCCATCCGCGTAGAAGCCTGGAGCTTCGTTTGCGTGTTAACCCAATCTTTGTAACGGGGGCGTGGGGGCTGGAGACCGGGTTCAGTCACCTAGCCTGTTACGCAATTGACCTCCAGGGGTTGATCGCAGCACACCTGCGTGTCCATACCACGGGGGACCTCCGTGGCCACTCAGGAATCAAAGGCTCCCCGCCCCCTACCTCTTCCGTTCTTCCTCTTCCCAAACCTCCCGTGTCAGCGGGTCAGGGCGGTTGTTGCAAATCTCGCCCTGTCACCAACTACAATCGCTTCTGACACCGGCCGCCTGGAAGTAGGTCAAATGTCCAGGCGAAGGCCACAGTCCTCCACAAGCCTGCCCTCGCTTCAGACGCCGACCACAGTTCAAGGCGTTCGCTCCACCAGCAGCCTTCAGGGTTCCCAAAACTCCCTGAGTTTAGTCATTGTCCAGAATGAGGCAGAGAACACCCGGGTGGGGGAGCACTAAGCTATTATAGGTCTATCACAGCAACATGGAGCCCTGGTGGTGTCGTGGTTAAACCCTGGGCTATGATCAGCACGGTCAGCAGTTCAAAACCACCAGCAGCTTTGCAGGGGAAAGATTCGTGTTTCTACTCCCACCAACAGTTCCAGTCTTGGGAACCCACTGGTAGGTCATGGTAGGTCATGGTAGGTCATGGTAGGTCACGGTAGGTTAGCACTGACTCACGGCAGTGAGTTTTGAGTTTTGAGTCTAGCATCAAGCGCCCAGGTGGCACAGTGGTTTCGTCTTGGGCTGCTAACTGCAAGGGTGACAGTTTGAAACCACCAGCTGCTCTTTGAGAGAAAGACAGGACTTTCTACTCCCATAAGGAATAGAAACTCCTTGGAATCTCACAGGGGCACTTCTACCGCATGGAATAGGATCACCAAGGGACAGAATCGATTTGATGACAGTGTGGGGTTTTTTTTGTTTGTTTGTTTATTATAGCAAAATAATACCAATAAGAAATAGCCAACGAGATACAAAAAGAACAAGTTTGAGGAGCATCACACAAACACAAAAAATCGATTGCTCTCATCCAAAGAGCCAAGAGACATCACCATCAACCACTCTTTGGCACATTAATATGTGACCGTGTACAGGATGGTGCCCATTTCTGTTGTCTGAGTCTTTATGAAGGCTTCATTACTTAGGCTTGATTGATTGAATCCAGGGCGAGGTGGTGGAACACCTAGTCTCCAGCCTCCACCCCCCCCTCCCCAACACCCAGTCTCCAGCCTCCACCACCCCCTCCCCAACACCCAGTCTCCAGCCTCCACTCCCCCCACTGTCGCAGAGTCGCAGAGATTCGGCTAACACGTGAGCAAACGCTCCAGCCTTCTAAGAGGATGGATCTTTCTGGTATAACACGTCTCCATCCTGAGTTCTCACACACTGGTCAGGATCCGGCCACGAATCACCTGGGTCGTGCAAACTACCCGATGGCGTCTGGAGAACCCAGCTTGAATAATAAAGAGACTCTCATCTCCCAAGAAAATCCAAGATTTAGATATCACCTCCCAAGAACCTAGGACGAAGGCCAGCCAAATCCTTGATTGTACAAGTGGCGTGGTCATCGCCCATGCACAGGTCCCCCAGCTGTCCAAACTCTTTAATCTAGCAAAGTCCTATGCCCCTGCCTCTCCAGGGTCTATGAGACAACTGGAGGAAACAAGCGAATGGGGAAGCATTGTGTTGAGGCCCGGGGGAGGTAGCTCGTTTGCCATAGAGGGCTATCGTCCTAATCCAGGAAACAAGAACCGCAGAGACCCTGAGTGAGCTGCAGGGCGTGAATGAGAGTCTGCACTCCGTGCCCCTACCTCCACCCCCTCCTATTCATAGACTAACTGCTTACCTATCACATAAAAGCAGACAGTGTCCTCTTGGAGCATGAACCCAGCCAGGAGGGCAAGGAAGAACATGTTCTCAAATGGACTGCGGTACCGATGGCACACACCCCTCTCCACAGGCCTGCACTATCGAATCGAACGAGATGTGGATGAAGTGCCGCTAGAACGATGAAGGGGAAGGAAAGGCAGGGAGATGAACTACAAGGTCTCAGAGAATGCATGGAACCTCCCCATCCTGCAGGACTGCGGTTTATTATCGCTTCGTTACAGAACCAGGACACCCGGGGCTCCTTCTAGTCTAGAATCCGGGTGTGCTGGGGATGCAGGGGGCGGGGCGACATCAGCAGGTGGTCTGGCTGTTGCTCTCTAAGCTGCAAAAGAAGAAAGAGACTGGGAGAGAGGCAGACAGGGGGAGGGAGGAGCCTGGGCCTCCGCTGGCAGGGGTGGGGGGTGGCTCTCAGCACACCCCCCCCACTTCCCCGATGACTCACCTCTTTTGAGTCTCGCCATCCGTGCGATGGGATCTTTATTTTTCACAGAACCGGGAGACGGGTGAGGACTGGCACTGGGACTTTGAACCCTGCACCTTCAGCCTCACAGTGTATGTCTTGTGGGACTCGTATGTTTCCGAGCAGCAGAGCTCAAAGCAGGGCCAGTACGTGCACCGGGGGCCACAGTGGTGGGTCAGGTTCAGGGGCTCGATCTTCCCGTAGTTACAGCACTGTGCCAGGGGGTTGTAAATCTGATCTTCACACTTGGGTGCCAGGTTACACAGCCACAGCCCCGAGTTGGGGATGTCAGCTGGGAGACAGAGAGTTTGCATTTGTCCCAGAAAACCAAGGCAGTGTGTACCTGCCTTGCAGTCCCCTGTGTATCCCCGCCGTTCCCTCTTCCGGAGAGATCCCTTCTTGCCCTCACGGCCCCCCTTCCTCACCTGTGAGCACACCTGTACACAACCACAGGAGGATGAGGAGGATGCCAACAGCAGCTGGGAAAGGGGAGGAACGGGCATTGAGAGGGCAGCTGAGAGGGGCAATGCCCAGGGAGGCAGGAGAAATGCGCTTACATTGACATTGGTTCTCACTGGGATCCAGGGGCCCCTGCTGGGGTTGTGGTTACGTGTTGGGGCTGCGAACCACCAGGTCGGCAGTTCAAAAGCACCAGCCGCTCCAAGGGAGGAAGAACCATGGGGCTTTCTCTTTCTGTAAAGCAGTGGCTCTCCACCTTCCTCACGCCGTGCCCCTTTCAGACAGTTCCTCATGTGGTGGGGACCCCCAACCATCACATGGTTTCATGGCAATTCCATCACTGTCGTTTTGCGACTGTGATGAATCGGGTGACCCCCAAAGGGGTCGCGACCCACAGGCTGAGAACCACGGCTGTAAAGAGTGACAGGCTCAGAAACCCACGGGGGCAGCTCTGCCCTGTCCCACAGGCTGGCTGGGCATGGGAGTCGGCTCAATGGCAGGGAGAACGAGAGGTTAGGAGCAATTTGGAGATGGTTCCCAAAGCTTCCAAGGCACATGAGGAGCTGGGCCCCGGAGACCACATCCCTGGGATTGTACCGATAGCACTGCCGTCCTAACTGTCCAAACAAAACCAGCAACAAACCACACCCACTGCGATTCCAACTCAGAGCGACTCGAGTGGGCAGGGGGGAGCTGCCCCTGGGAGTTTCCGAGGCGGTCACTCTTACTGGAGAACAGAGCCCCCTGTTTCTCTGGGGAGCGGCGGGTGGTTTCAAACGGCTGACCTGGCAGTGAGCAGCACGACATGGAACCACCCCGCCACCAGAGCTCCTGTCCTGGACGAAGCTGAGCACTCAGCTATTTAACTGTTCAGTGGCGAAGAGACTGCTGTGAGATGGAGAGATGCTCTCGTAGCAGCCGGGTGGTGGTGGTGCTAGTGCTGGTGGTGATTGTGCTGCGGTGGGAGTGGGAGTGCGCGTGGTACTGCTGTGGGTGGGAGTGGTGCGGCTGGTGGTGGTGACGGTGGTGGGAGTGGTAATGGTGGGGGTAATGGTGGTGGTGGTGGTGGTGTTAGAGGTGGTAGTGATGGTGGAGGTGGTGGGGGAGGAGGTAATGGTGGTAGTGGTAGTGGTGGTAGTAGTGGTAATGGTTGGGGGTAATGGTGGTAGTGGTAATAGTGAGTGGGTAATGGTGGTAGTGGTGGTGGTGTTGGAGGGGGTGGGGCTGGAGGGGGTGGTAGTGACAGTGGAGGTGGTGCTGGGGAGGAGGTAATGGTGGTGGTGGTAGTGGTGGTGGTGTTGGAGGTGGTAGTGACGGTGGAGGTGGTGGAGGAGCTGGTGGCAGCGGTGTCTGTAGCTGAGGAGAGGAGGGCAGGAGGGGAGCATGACAGTTGGCCCTTTAGGGTGGGGAGCATCTGAGTCCTGCGACTTCCAACAGGCTGGTTTTGCACCACAGGTAGCTGCCGCTCACCTTGCTCCTGGCTAGCCTTGTGGATCAGACTGTGAGGGAGAGGGAGAGGCCTACTGGTCAATCTTGACCCTGGCTGGATGGGCAGTCATGGGGCAAAGGGAGCACGGAAGAGAAGACGAGGCAGAGACCAGCAGAAATAGAAGAGGGAGGAGCCGCCAGGAGAGACAAGCTGGGTAGAAAGTGTTGGAAAGGAAGAAGGCAGTGGGGGGAGGAGAGAGGGTGGGACGTGGGACCGGGACCGTGGGGGTGGTGATGGAAAGCGGGAAGAGAGAAGGGGGGGACGGGAGTGAGGGAAGGGAAGGGAGGGGGACAGGTGGGGACAGAAGGAGGCGGGGAGCAGCTCTCAGACACCTGGCCTGATGCTGGGCTTGGCGGGAGGCTGAGCAGCCTGGAGGAGCTTGTCCTAGGGCCCCACTTACCCAGCCTGCAGCCGCCGGTCACCATGCCTCTGCACCAGGCTTTCAGCTGGCGAGAAGACAAACAGGAAAGAGAATGTGAGCTGGGGCGTGTCGGGGAGGGCCCTCGGTGCCTCCCCAGGAAGATCAGATGCCAAGGTGCCAGCCCTCCCAACTCTACCAGTCTCATTGGGGAGCCTCCTTTTGAAGAGGGCCCAACCCGGAACAGGCGCTAAAACCAGACTGGAAGGTGACTCCCCCACCCACCCCAAACGCCTCCCTAGTCATCCAGCCTCAGGAGATGAAAGGGGTCTCATCACAGGCACCGGCCCACCCAATGAACCCCTGGGAGTGGAGATCGGGGCAGACGGGAGGGTGGGGTGGGGTGGCTCAGAGCTAGAGACGCCCTTGCGTTCCTTCGTGGCCAGAGTTTCCTGCTTCCCCCACCCCCCCCCCCCCCCCCCCCCTCAAGGCCGCCCCCCCCCCCCAAACAACACCAGGTACAAGAACTCTATGGGCTGTGCTGATTTCTGGACCCCTCAGAGAGGACGTCTCTCCCCCCAGCCCCACAGGTTGCCCACCTGTTGACAGAAGCAGGTCCCGGGCAGGAGGCACCTGGGACACCTGCCCCACCCCCCCCTTTGGAAATCAATCGCGGCAGCCCCGTGCGGCTTTTCCCACGATGGCATCGGATGCTCCTACTTGGGCCAAGGACCCTGCTCTTTGCTCTTTTCTTCGTTTCTTTCATTTCCAGGGCTCAGAATCAAGGATGTCCTGGGAGGCCCTTGATGTCATTGGGAGCCCTGGCTACACGGGGAACCTCATGGGCACTGGGTGGTTCAAGACCACCGGCAGCGCCGTGGGAGAAAGACTTCCAACCGGGCTTTCAACTCCCGTCAGCGGTTACCGTCTCAGACACCCACGTGGGGGTCAGTCGGGGGTCAGCATTGCTGGACGGCAGTGCGGTTGGTGGTGGTGGTCATCATGGAGTCGAGCGGAGTCGGGGTCCCTGGGCAGTTGCACGTGCTAGAGGCTGAACTCTTAGCTGGTTAAACACTTGCTTTGTGGCACGCGACTAAAGGCCATTTAAACCACCCGGAGCTCTCAGCCTTTAAGCTCCTCCGGGGCAGCTCGGATCTGCGCACAGGCGTCTCTAGGATTTCACAGCCACTCGAGGGCAACTAATTACCCGCAAGCGAGGCAGGAGGGGAGGTGAAACCGGCCATCAGAGAGGAAGCCCAGGGAGGTCTCAGCCACGAGAGGGGAGGCGCCACTGGGAGGGGCATCCTGCACCTTCCTGGCAGTGAGAGAGTCCATGTAAAAGCTGGGGTAAAAGCCGGGGTGACCCTAGTTTCTAAGAGGGGGAGAACACCCTCTGGGCCCGTGGTGAACGGAGGGTGGCGGAGGACCAGGCAGGCAGCTCATTGAGAAGTCCACAGCCCTAATGTAGGACCACAAACTCATACATACACATTCGGGAGCTGGCCGGGACCAGAGTCCCTGAATGAGGGCAGTGGCCACCGAAGAGAGCCCGAGCCGTGTGTCCATACCTCCATCCCCGGGTCCACAGGCTGGCTGCTTCTCTTTGCTGAGTACAGACCCTCCTGGATAATTCTCCAGCGTGTCCGCATCCTAGAAATCCGGAGAGGAGAGATTTCACCTCACCACATTCTAAGGCGGCCACTTCAGGGCTGCTTCATTACAGAACAATCCCCCTTATGCCTCCCGAGGGCCCTAGAATTCCAGAGTTGCCAAGCTCCTGAGAAGCCTCGAGGACCCTCTCCTCGCCACCCTCCCCGCTGCTTCCTGCTCTCCCCCTTGGGTAGCCAGGCTCCTGATTTGGCAAAGAGGTTGGAAATGGGTGAGGAGGGACACTCACAGGGCTCCATGTACTCAATCTTCAACTGCACAGTCTTCCTCTACGGGCCCTAAGACTCAGGTGGGTCTGCTTCAGGGAGGCTGGTGTCTCCATCACACTGCAGCTCCAAGATGTTGTCCATGTTGCCTCCCATACCCCCCACCAGGCACCGGCTGGCACCGCAGCCACCCAAGCCCTTGGGGTGTCTGGGAGGCGCAGAATTTGTGTTGGTGCCAGAAAAGCAGCATGACATCCACGCTGTGGTCCTAAAGGGACGCCACTGCCCTTCTTGCCCTCTTCCTCGTGTCTGATGGTGTAGTGGGCTTCACACTGGGCAGCTAACCCCAAGGTCAGCGGTTCAAAACCCCAGCCGCCCCTCGGGAGAAAGATGAGGCTTTCTCCTCCGGGAAGGAGCTGCCATCTCAGAAACCAGTAGAGGCAGTTCTACCCTGTCCTATAGGGTCTCTGTGAGCCGGAATCGTCCGGATGTCAGGGAGTAAGTGAGCATCCAGCTGTCTTCTACCTACTGTCAGGCGCTTGAGGCAGCTTGGAACTAATGCAGGACAATGATAAGGCCATGAGCTATCTGGGTCGCAAAAGAAGCTCTTCGTTGGGGGCAGGCACAATGGTAGCCACGTGCTGGCGGGAATCCACCCCTGGCCAGAGACCAGTGGTGCAGGGAGTCTCTACGGGGACAACAACAGGGTAATGCTGGCAGAATACAAGGGGCTGGGATCACATATGCCAAGGAACTATCTTTCTGTAGCAGGTGAGGGAGAATCGGCATCTGAGAACGCCAAAGGAAAGCATCACTTAGGGGGCATAACTACGGGCCTGATGGCTTCATGGTTACACGTTGGGCTGTTAACCACAAGATCAGTGGTTTGAAACCACCAGCTGCTCTGTGGGAAAAAGACGAGGCTGTCTGCTCCCATCAAGAGTGACAGCCTCCGAAAGCCACAGGGGCAGTTCTAGCCTGTTCTATAGGGTCACTAGGGGTCTGCATTGACTCGGTGGTGGTGAGAGGGTGTGTTAGGTCGGGTTGACCAGAGACACTCATAGATGTGCACGAGAGAGCTTGATATCGAAGGGCAATTGTATATTGAGAAAGCACCCCAGCCCAGTCCCGATCAAGTCCACAGTCTGATCCTTGTCCATAAAGCCCCCTTCAGACTCATGCAGTCACACGTAAGGATGCAAAGTGCAGGCAGATCACAGGCCAGTGGGGGCAAAGTCTTGTGGATTCAATGGTGGTGGAAGCATCTCAGCACTGGCGTTCGTGGTTCTCCACGTGGCTCCTCCGGCTCTTCAACAGGAAGGTGAAACAGAGCGACCGAGAGAGCCTCGGAGAGGCATTGATCTCAGTTGCCCTCCGATCAAGTTTGGACCTGACTGACAGGCGGAGCTCCACCCCTTCACTCTTACTACCCTCAAGTTGACAGGAGATTATCAAACTAGCACAGAGGGTGAGAGAGATGGCCAGCACAGGTTGACCAGGAGTCCACAGGGTATGAAACGCAGGCGGGTTTGAAGCGGCTACAAATCCAATTGGCCTGTTTTCTCAACAGGTTCTTGTAGTCATCAGGAAAGACAGAACTCCGTGACAGTGAGTTGGAACTGAAGACCACGGTACAGCATGCCAGTGCCCCACAACCATTGGCCGTGTCGCTGGGTGCCAAGGAGACACTTTTGACTCATGGTGGCCCCAGGTGACAGAGTGGAATGGCCACGTAGATTCCTCCCGCACATCATCTTTAAGGAAGCAGATGACCAGGGCTTTCCTGAGGTGACCACAGGATGGGTCTGTGACCCCAGCCTTTCACTCAGCAGCACGGGGGCTTCACCATCAGGCCACCGCCAGTCACCTGCAGTGTCAGAAACCAGCTGAAGAGTAACGTCTGTCTGCCTGTGCTCCTGCGAGAACCTTCCTGAGGACAAACAGCGCCAGGTA
>NW_022104553.1:25459500-25460620 GCF_000313985.2 Echinops telfairi | reverse complement strand
GTTTTCTGGGGGTTTGACCGCTTTGTTTTTGAGAAGTACGGTAAGCAGTGTCTGACTTACGGCGTATTCAAGTTACCACAAACCACCGTGGGTTTGGGTGATTTGTAGTGGGTGTGGTTTGGGTGATTTGTAGTGGGTGTGGTTTGGGTGATTTGTAGTGGGTGTGTGTATACATCTTAGTATGAGGAATGAGAACCACATACGGGGTTGCTTCTAATGACTGATGTTCCCATTCTCAGCTCTCCACCCACAGCCGTTCCGGGTGGTGGTTTACTATTCAAACGCAGGCCATGCCTGCACAATTCATTTATAGAAATGCATTGCTTCACATCTCTAAAGAAAAGTGATTTTTTTCCACAAGAAACAAATTTGCATAGACGAACATCGTTGACGATTTTAATTTAGCCCTGTAACGCCGAGCGTGATGTTTTCATAACAGTTAATTAAATGTATATATTAATATGTATATTGATAACTATGAAAGTAAAGAATAAAGACAAATTTTTTTTCCTGAAATTAAAAATCCAGGCATTATAGGGTTAGAAGATTATGCCTAGGCAAGCCAAAAATGGAAGGCATAGACATGAGTAATCACCACACAGCAATCTTAAACATATATTTATTTCAAATGTGAATCAAAAGGAGCAGTGCAAAATTATGTTAAGGGCAAATACAATTATATTTTACATTGAGTTTGCTTTTCCATAACTTTGAGGGATCTCAAGTTCAAAGTGCATCTGAATGATGCATTATCCCTTGAAATCCTAAAAAACAACATGAAACAAAACCAGAACAAAGCCCAGTTTCCATAACCTGAACTGACCCCTGGCCTGGAGTTTCACTGACCCTGCAGCTCCTCTCAGAAGCCACGGTCCTATGGGGCCTCTGTGTGGAAGGCATCCTCGTGAGACTGAGACAGGTGGACTCGATGGAGAGCCAGCCACTGATCGCAGAGACACTCTTCAACACGTTTCGTTAGCTCAGCTCAGGACTCGGGACATGCCACCTGGAGCCCAGGTAAAGGCAGCAGGCTCACAATCTCTTGGAGCTACGTTGCAATAGAGAGACTAGCCTGTCCCTGAATTGGGTCTCTCCTGAGGCTCCAGGTGGACCTTCTGCT
>NW_022104553.1:25455963-25459085 GCF_000313985.2 Echinops telfairi | reverse complement strand
TCCGTGTGGGCGTGACCGTCTCATGAGGATTCTGGGAACTTCCTCTCTTGCTCCCTGGAGGAGAACCACACACACTCTCTCCTTCACCGTCCTATGGAGGAGACACACACAGGAGGTGGGGGAGACACGTGGAGACCCACGCCAGGGTGGAGGTGCCTCCCCCACCACTGGATCCACAAGACTTTCCAATGATGCATTCAGCATCATTGCATGTGCTGCGTGAGTCTAAACAGGAATTTATAGACTAGTATCAGACATAGGGACTTGATCTGGACTGGGCTGGGATGGTTTCTCAATATACAGTTACTAATTGACATAAAGCTCTCTCTTCCACACTTGTGCTTTCTCTAGTCCACCCGGCCGAGCACCCTCCTCCTGTCTGCATCTGCCTAGCCGTTCAGTCAGTCTCTCATTTTCTGCAGCTGAGGATGGACGGACGGTTGGACTGCCATCTTCCTGGTGCCTCCCAGAAGCCTGGTGACGTTCGGATTCTGAGATTACTGGGTGGAATGGGTGTCATTGTTCTGTCAGCAGCCATGGAACGTACGTCTTCGGGGGTGGTGAAGGTAAATCTCTGCTTTCGTGGTTTCCAAAGCCCAGGGAATTGTCAGAGAGGAATGGTCCCCGGCTTTGTGGGGGAGATAAACATCTAATCCGTTGGCGAGGTGATGGAGGTAGGGGTGTGGGGCCCTTGCTCATCCTTTCTCCACCGCTTTGTCCAGGGCCCCTCAACTGTTTCCCTGGGATATTTTGCGAGGAGGCCCCCCTGGATTAGAGCTTGGGGAAATAAGTTGGTCCCCTTCTATCTGATGGGCTCATCCCCCTGAACACCCCCCCATCCTCCCACCCCCCACTCCACACAACACTCTTAGGTTTCTGAGCCATATGGCTTCTACAACAACCACACCAGAGCCTTCTCAGCCCACTTAGAGTCAGGAGGGGAAAAGTCCCACAGGGCTGTTGGGATTCCGAACCTCCCTCCCTGCCCAGATGTGAGCAGGTGTCCCAGGTGCCCCTGCCTGGGATCGGCACTCCCCCAGCAAGCCTGGACACCCTGCTTCCTCCTGGATATCCTGGGACTTCTGCCAACGTGGGGGAAAGATGTAGGGCTAGAGAGAGGAATGTGCTTATAGCTCCCGTGCCTGCTGCCCTTTGGTGGATGATCAATCAAGCAGGGATGAGGCATCTCAGTACCAGCGAGGACTTGGTCCCTCCCCCACATCTCACATGTCTAATCGCTCTCTTAATGGCCCAATGTCACCTCATCTCTGGCTCCCCCATGACTGTGAAATGCGTGTGTGTCGGTTTGGAGACCACACGTTTAGGAGGGCATGAATTGGCACCGCAACTTGGGTTGGTCCTGAGAGTGAAGACAATCCAAAGAGATTCATTTGGCCCAGTGGTTATGGGAGGGACCGAGGAGGCTGGCCCTTGACATGGTACTACTGGGACACTTGCCTTCCCAGGGCTCTGGCCTGGTCCTTCCGCCTCCCCGCCTCCCCACCAAGTCTTACGATGCAGCCCAGAATTCCCAGCTTCTAGCAGGCTGGGGTCCCTCATGTCTCCTCTGCCTCCCAACTCTCTCCCCATCTCCCGTGTCTTGGGACTCCCACTTCTCTCTGGAATCCCTGTCTTTCTCTGCCTCTCCCTTCTGCTCCGTGTCTGCCCCTGGCCCTATCTCATTGTGCGTCTCTCTCCCCGCTCCCACAGTCTCTCCAAGTCCACCCCTGATCGCCAGTCTGTCCCCCGTCTATGGTCCTCACTACCCCTCAATCCTCTGGGGGGAGGGGGGCACGTCTCCCACCACTGTCTTCTGGGATCCTCGCCCTTCTTCCCATCCCTCTAGGTGTCCAGCTTCTCTATCGGGACTTGGAATGTCGCCCACTCTCCCCGTCCCTGTTGCACAGCTGGCCTCTGCGGTCTCCTTATATGTCCTTCTTCTCTGTCTGTGGAGCCTGTCCTTGTCCCCTCCCTGTCTCCCCCGGCATTCACTCGCTCCCCCAGAAAAGAACACCTTCTCTTCTTGTTCCTCCATCTTTGCCGCCGTCCTCTCCCCCTCCACCTCCTCCCCGGTGCCTAGCCAGTCTCTGCACACCCAGAGCCGTAGAGAGCCCTCCCCCTCCCCCAGCTCAGATCCCCGTCTCCCTTCTGCCCAATCAACAGCTCAACGCCTGGTCCAGAGGAGTGACAGCCAGCCGCTGCGGTCTGGGTAAGTAGGAACCCCACCCCCACCCCTGTCTTCCCAAGGCTGCCCAGATCAGACTCCCTCTGAAAATTCAGCCATCATTCTCTCCCCGTCATCCTCGCACGAAGACCAACATCTGCCCAAATGCGGGCAGCCTGCTCCTATGCCTCCCTTCCTCGTGCCTCCCTCCTCCTCCTCCTCCTCTTCAAAGGGAGCCCCCCTCTTTATCGTCTCTCCCATCCTCCTCTTCCTCTGCCTTCTTTGCCCACATTGCCTGCCCATCTCCTAGTTTCTCCCTAACGGGAGTCTTCTCTCCTGTCGATGTTCTCTCGCGCCTTGCTTTTGCCGTCTCTCCCGGTCCCTTCTTCCCACGGATGCTCCTCTTCCACGTGTCTGTCCATCTAGGGCCTTTGAAAGAACCAGGGTTAAGATTCTCTACCAACCCCCCAGACCGAATGCACTGTCATCCAACCATTGACTCGTAGGTCCAGGTAGACCCGCCCCTGTGGATTTCCAAGATTGTCGTTCTTTACGGGAGGAGAAAGGCCCCGTCTTTCTCCCTCGGAGAGGTTGATGGTTTCAAACCGCTGACCTTGCAGGTCGCAGCCCAATAGCTTGTGCCCTTAATCCACAAGCCTGACCAGCAGGGCGACGATGATAGGGAGCTACTTGCGGAGTAAGAAGGAATCAAACCAGCCCATCTCTAGATTCTCCTCGTCTTGAGAGTCCAGGGGGACCTCTTTCCCACCTCCATTCCTCACCCCATGCCCAGCGTCTGCCCAGCCATGGGCTCCCTCCTGTCTATCCGCAGGGCATCTCTCAGTTCATTTCAGTCGCCTCTCCAGGCAGAACCTAACAGACCGATCTCATACTCAGCCCATTTCAGGACATCTTGGCCTTCTCTCCATGAACAAAGAAGCAATCGCCTAGGGTCCAT
>NW_022104553.1:25452705-25454962 GCF_000313985.2 Echinops telfairi | reverse complement strand
ATGTGATTCATTAGTGCTATACTGCACCTTGGTTGAACTATCCCTTCCTTATAGCCCTTCTGCAGGGAGATATCCAATTGTCTACAAATGGGGTTTGGGTCTCCACTCCAAACCCCCTTGTTTGCATCACTGTAGTTGTTTGTTTGGGATCTTTTGATACCTGATACCTGATCCTGTCAACACCTCGTGATCACACAAGCTGGTGTACTTCTTCCATGTGGGCTTATTTACTTCCCTGCTGGATGGCTGCTTGTTTAACTTCAAGCCTTTAAGACCCCAGACGCTATGTCTTTTGATAGCCGGGCACCATCCGCTCTCCTCACCACATTTACTCATGCACCCACTTTGTCTTCGGCGATCATGTTGGTCAACCCTTATATTGAGGGTCTTCCTCTTTTCCGCTGCCCCTCTACCGAGCACGATGCCCTTCTCCAGGGACTGGTCCCTCCTGATCACATCTAAAAGTATACGAGGTGAAGTCTGGCCATTTTTGTCTCGAAGGAGCAGAAAGTCTGGCCGTACTTTGTCCAAGACAGGCTTGTTTGGTCTTCTCCAAGGCTGTGGTACCTTCAATATCCAATATTCTTCACCAAGGCGCCTCCCTAGTCAATGTCCAGCTTCCAAACCCAGATGGGGGACTGGACACTCTGTGGCTTGGGTCAAGCATGTTTCAGTCCTCAGTGTGAGTGTCTGCTTCTTCATAGCTAGGAGAGGTCTCTTACAGCGGACCCACCCTATGGGCTGTCATTTTTAATGTCTCGACCGCTGCTTCCACGGGTGTCAATGGCGGGTCCCAGGCAAGTGAAATGTGCGACGACTTCCATCTGGTCTCCGTTGGTCACCATGTTGCCCACTGACCCAGTTGTGAGGAGGTTTGTTTCCTGAAGCTTAGCCCCAGCAAATCCAGCCTCATCCTCATCGGCCTTCCTCCCACACAGCTGCTGTTGGCGTCCTCACCTTCCTGTGGGCAGGCACAGGTGTAATCACAGGTGAGGACGAGGGGAGTGAGGCGAGGAAAGGCACCTCCTGGTGTGTGAGTGAGGGTGGGTAGGGCGGAGGGGGACGACGCAAACAGCATCACGGTGTAGGGGAGGCTTTGCTTTCTCGGAACCAATACGCAATCTGTCTTCCCCAGCTGACCACACGATTCCAGGGCTGTGGTCTTGCCGCCCGGCGCCCCAGTGTGGGGAGGAGATCTACAACCCCTTGGAGCAGTGCTGCGATTCCGGGGTCCTCAGGCCCCTGAACCAGACGCGCCTCTGCGGCCCTAAGTGTACCTTCTGGCCCTGCTTTGAGCTCTGCTGCCCTGATTCCTATGGCCCCCAGAAGATGTATGTTGTGAGGTTGAAGGTTCGGGGTGCGAAGTCCCTGTGCCTCAGCTCACCCATTTCTAGGTTCTGCGCCAGGTAAAGACCCTCCCTAACCCAAAGGGAGACCAGGAAGAGACGGGTGTGGCAAGCAGGAGCCCTAGATCCTGGGTCCCCCTGGGACGGGGACGTTAAGCCCTGCCTGTCACCAGCCCTCTCCATATCTGCTGCCTCCCTCTTGTTGCTCAGCCTTGGTCCCTCTCATTTCCTGCAGCTGAAGATGGACAGCTAGGGCCACCGGCTGGTGGAGCCTTTCCAGAGCCTGGACTGCTGGGATTTCCAAGACATCTGAGGGCAGGCCTGGCATGATTCTCTAACAAAGCAATAATAAAACACGTTCTAGAGTATGGTGAGATGGAATGGGTTCTTTCTAGATTTCTGTACTGGGTCATTATTTAAAAGAATGGTTCTCTGCTTGGGTGGGGGTGGGGGTGGGGCTACAAGTCAGTGAACTCAACGATGGCAAGGATGGTTCAGGGCCCTGGCTGTCACCCATGCCTGCCACCTTCAGAGTCCGCTACACCCACTTCCAACTGATTTTAGGTAATGCATTTGTTTCCTGCATGGGGCCTCGACCCACTTGGACCCTGTCTGGACCTCCATCTGCCTCTACACCTAGGGCAAAAAGTGACTGGCAAGGTCACCTCTAATCCTGTGGAAAGGTTAACTGGCTCTCCTCTTCAGTTCCCGCGTGGTCACCTCTACCTGGTAGAGTTGTTTTCTGAGCTATGGTATGTAGTATTACATTAAAAGATTGGCGCTTGGGGGGGTGAAGGGACCAGCCCCCACCCGCTGCTTGAACTCACTGGTTCAGTAATGCACAATTGTACGGTTGAGATATATAAGCATTATATTAAAGTCATCGAGAGGATGAGAGATATTACAATAAT
>NW_022104553.1:25450662-25451941 GCF_000313985.2 Echinops telfairi | reverse complement strand
TTGTTGTTGTTGTTGTTCATGTTGGGTCTGATAACTGATGACTCACGGTTGGACTCTTGACGGTGTTTGATAAGGAGATCAGAGACTTGTCACTCCAGAAAGGCCAACCCTCTGCTTAGAAGGTTGGAGACTTGAACCACGTGCTTCAAGACCAGCCTCGGAAGAGGAGAGGGTGCTGACAGAAGATGGAGTGTAAGGAATCCTGGCTGTGTCAAGAAGCCTTAAGAATGATTCCATCTGCCAAGGTTGAATGAGCTTCCATGGTTGGCACGTTTCATAGTTGTTTCCTGGTCTGCTGCATCTCTCTCTCTTAAGTCCTTTTATTGGGGGCTCTTGCAGGGCCTATAACATTCCACACATCGATTGTGTCAGCCGTAGGTGTACGTTTGTTGCCGTCATCATTTCCAAAACATTTTCTACTTGAGCCCTTGGTATAAGCGTCTCTCCCCCACTCCCTCCCAAGCTCCTCCCACCCTCGGAAATCCTTGATCAATTCTATATTGTGATTATTATTTCGTATCTTACACTGTCCATTGTCTCCCTTCACCCACAATTCTGTTACTTGTTTGGTGGTGGTGGTAGGGGGGGCAATCCATGCAATCTTGTGGGCTGCATCTCTCCTGTTGTTCAGACTTGCTCAGCCTTGCGGCAGGCCTCAGTGCGACCGGGGTGCTTTCTGACTCTTCCAGCAAGGGCAGTGGAAGCCTTTTTATGGGGAGGGACTCGCCAAGACCCATTGCCATTTGGGCATGTAACTCCACAGTCACCCTCCTGGCTGTTGAAAGGTCGGCTCCACTGAAAGCTACAAAGCTAAGGAAAACGTGAGCGGTACCTCCCCCCAGCCGGTGGAGGACCAAACACAAAAGCAAATCTCCCTCAGCATGTTGACTGACCATCACTGTTCAGGCACGAAGCTTGTTCAAGATGTTGAAAGAAAAAGCAGGACCCGATGATGGCGTGGTGTTCCCAAGTCACGTCTTTCACAGAATGTAGCACAACCATGAAACAACCCGTGGCTGTGTGCATTTCTAGTTCAAGTGCCCGGTCAGACTAGGGAGCCCGAGAGAGCAGCGGGGTTAGTGGTGTCACATTGAGGAGGTTGCAGGAAATGAGATGCAACAAAATGTATATGGGTTGTCCACAGTGCTAATATTTTAACGGAAAAAAAAATCAAAGAATTGCGTTGAGCAAAGCTGTGGGGAAAGACCTCTGAGCTGGTAGGGGAATGAACAGATTTGTCTTGGAAGAAGTATAGTGGCATGTTCCTTAGGCGCAAGGG
>NW_022104553.1:25447225-25448660 GCF_000313985.2 Echinops telfairi | reverse complement strand
CTGTATTTTGCTCATAGAATCTTTTAATAGGGCAACACGAGGCTTGACGTTTTTCTTCCTTTTTTTCCCTCAGCTTGAGAAATTTGGGGGATGCCCTTCCTTTTTTGGCTTCCTCACTCCGGGTCTCTGCACGTTTCCGTGTGGTCCTTTGTCTTTAGGAGCTCACCTTCGAAGCGATCTGTTCAGCTCTTTCAGGACATCGTCATTTCTTCCCTTTGCTTTAGCCACGCTACAGTCAAGAGGGACGTTCAGGGTCTCCTCTGACATCGATTCTGGCCTTTTCATTCGTTCCTGTCTTTTTGTCAGGTGTGATGTTTTGATTTCTTCACGCATGATGTTCTTGAGGTCATCCCCACAACTGGTCGGCTCTGTAGTCCTTGGTGTGTCCAGTTTGTCAAATCTGCTCTTGACGTATTCACGCGGGATAGACTCAAGGTCATGTTTTGGTTCTTAGGGACTTGTTTGAATTTTCTTCATCTTCAACCTCCACCTGCATACGAGTGGTTGATGATATGTTCCATAGTGGGCTCCTGGGCTTGTTTTAGCTGATGATTTTGATCTTCTCCATCCTATTTACCCATAGATGTAGTCATTTTGATTCCTGTGTATCTAATACAGCGAGGTTTGTATGTATGGTCACCATTTATTTGGTTGCTGCTGTTATTTTCTTATTTTTCCAAACCATTTTATTAGGAACTAATCCAGACCCAGATGACATACTGTTGCATAGTTCAATCCTATCAAGCAGTGTGGTACAATCGGTACTAGAGTCATGGTATTTGCAATGAAGAAGTTGTTGGTCTTGCAATTTGTTATCATGTGATCTCCAGGTTCGTTTCCACATCCAAGGCTATGTTTCTCAACGACCGATCCTTTCTCTCTGTTTCTAACTTTCACCTTGCAATCATCAGCACTAATCAATACATCTGGATTGCATGCTTATTTTCAGACTGAAGAACTTGATAGAGTCCTGCAGTTTCTTCATGACTAGACGCAGGGATCGATGTGTACATTTGAATAGTCACTGTACTAACTGGTCCTCCTCCCAAGTTCCTAGATCCTCTCCTTTTGTAAGATAGTACTTGGTGTCAGGCTAGATCTTGAAATGTTCTTCTTGATGATGAACATGGGGACATTCATCTTTACATTGTCATTCCTGGTATAATAAAGAATGACCAGTAACAGTCCCTTGCATCTCATTAGCACCTAAGACATCGATCTTTGTACATCCCATCTCATTTTTGAGGACCTCCAATTTCCCTAAATTCATACTATGTAAATATCACTTTCTGATGAATAATGGATGTATGCTGTATGTTGTTGGCATGTTATTGCCTTCTCTATGCACCACACAGACAGCTAAAGAGCAAGAGATGGCACATGCACCATTGGACTTCTCTGCTGTGATGTTTGGTGAGAACTTGGAAGGACACAT
>NW_022104553.1:25443788-25445495 GCF_000313985.2 Echinops telfairi | reverse complement strand
TCCACGTGGACCACCAAGCTGGGCTGAGGTGAGCAATGCTATCATGTAATGTGTCTGACTGTATTATTGTAATATCTCTCATGCTCTCGATGACTTTAATATAATGCTTATATATCTCAACTGTACATTTGTGCATTACTGAACCCAGAAGTAGTATTACTGAACCCGGTGACTAGTATTAGTAGCAGCGGGTGGGGGCTGGCACCCCACTCCTCCGTGCCAATTTTAATTTAATACTACAGAGATTGAGATCAAGTTCCACATTTGAACCCATCCACAAAACCACAGTTCCGAGTGCCCTTAACCCTTAACCAATCTCACCTATTGGAGTCCAGTTGCTCTTCCACAGTTCTGATTACATCCCCCTTTCCCTCTCCTTGTCCTTTTTAGGGTCCACCCCAGCCCTTTCTGGGTCCAGGACTTTGTGGCAATTTAAATAGTGACCGCCTTAAATTTTGATAAAGTGGACTTCACGTTTTCCTTATCGATTTGAATGTAAAACAAACTTCACATCAAATTTTGAAAAGGTATGGAAGTGTCATTGGGCCTCCTAGAATAGAGTCTCGATAGAACGGCCTTAGAAGAATATGCTTCTTCTTGTCCTACATTCCAGCCAATGCTCTGGGAAGTGGCGGGGTCATGGGGTCATGCACATCTTGAAAGGACTGTGCAAAAACATGTTTGGGTTGGGGATTCATCCATCCCAAAGTCTTCAGGCATTGTGTTAGTCTGGGTTGACTAGAGAAACAAATTCATAGACACTACTGGTATATAAGAAAGAACTTTATATACAAGAGCAATTGAATATTGAGAAAACAGCCCAGCCCAATCCAGATCAAGTCCATAAGTCTGATATTAGCCCATATGTCTGGTAGCAATCTATAAATTCCTCTTCAGACTCACGAAACACATGCAATGACACCGAATGCAGGAAGATCACAGGCCAATGGGTAGAAAGTCTTGTGGATCCAGTGGCGGTGGAGGCATCCCAGCACTGGCAGGGGTCTCCACATGGCTCCTTCAACTCCAGTGCCCTAGCGTAGCTCCATGTGTCATGTGAGCAAGCATGTCTTACAGAGAGTGAGTATGTGTCCTGTCTCCAGCAAGATATTTATCTCCCTAGCACTTCCAAATGAGGCCATCAAGACGTGACCTGATTGACAGGCTAGACTCCACCCCTTCGCTCTTAATCCTCTCAAATTGACAACAGATTATGTAACGACCACAGACATCATCCTCAACCAAAACTGACTTTTGTGGGGCCCTTGGATAATGAGCCCCTTCTTTTGAGGGGAAACCCCCTTATTATTCAGAGTTTTAAGGATTATTTTCTTTGATCATTTCTCACTACTTTCTGTACTGAATTTATACCCTGATTTTCAAAAGTTCCTTAGATTTTTATTTTCACGAATCACACCCACTGACACAATTTATTATATAGTATTAAGGGGCCGGGGCCATTGGTCAGACCAGTGGAACTGGGAAAGGTAGGGCAGGAATCTGGGTGGCTTGGGATCTGGTGATGGAGGTCTGGGAAGAGGCAAGGTTCAAGAGTTCTGGGAGTCAAGCGGCCATCAAGCTCAGAAGCAACAAAGCCCACATGGAAGAAGCACACCAGCCTATGCCACCACGAGGTGTCGAAGGGATCAGGTGTAAGGCATCATCAGAACAAAAAATCTTACCATAGTGAATGATGGGGGGAGTGCG
>NW_022104553.1:25442250-25443098 GCF_000313985.2 Echinops telfairi | reverse complement strand
AAAGAGTTCTGGGAGTGCAGGAGAAGGTGTGGAGTAGTGTTGGGATTCAAATTTCACAACCAGTTAGCTGCCCTTTTGACAGTTTTAAGTATAAAAAAAGATACACCGAAAAGTAATTTATTATTTCCTATAGTTAATAAATAAGAATAAAAGAGGTCCATAAAACTAGGTTGTTTTAAGTTTTAAAATACTAAATAATGCCTCAAAAAAACAATAAAACGATTTAAGATACTTCCATATTGCTTCTTGCTTGGCGTCCTCATTTGCAACATTCTTCACTTTTATTACAAGCATATTCTAAACTCATTGCCATCAAATCATTGCCAGCTGGCTCATGGTGCCCCCGCTGAGGGTTTTCGAGACCGTAAAGCCCAGTCTTTCTCAGCGGAGCTGCTGGTGGCTTCAAACTGCCCACCATGCTGATTGCAACCCAACGAATGATGACTACCCCAGGGCACAGTTCCGGCTCATTTTTTTATACCTCTGGACGGAATGAGTATTACTATAGGTGCTTGAAATATGCTGTTGGGCAGATGGGAGTTAGAAAAGAATAAAGAATGTAAACGTGTGATTTTCATATTGAGGGGTCGAGCCGCCCACCTCCGAGAGAACTGGTAACAAGCAGTTCGTGCAACTGGTGTTGGAACCTGCTGGGTCCCACCACTGTGCGGGGGCTTAGGTGAGCCCCAAATAAACGGACTTAACCTCGCGCTGGAAAGCTCAGAGGAGCCGCGGGATGTCCGTGGAAAAGATGCTCCGACTCTTCCTTTTTCATGTTCCTTGGCGGTTATGCTCTACATGTTCCTTGTCTGGAACCAGCGCGCTGACTTTTCTCTCCAGCGAAAAGG
>NW_022104553.1:25433003-25441453 GCF_000313985.2 Echinops telfairi | reverse complement strand
CCGCCCCTCACAGGCCAGCCCCGCCCCTCACACACAGACTAGCATGCGGGCCTCCGTCCCCTCCAATGGGTAGAGACTGGGTGGAGGGGTCCCTGGGTCAGTGCAGTAGTCCCTTCCCACCCTCAGGATGAGGTCAATACAACAGAGTCCAGTGACGGAGATCAGAATTTTATTCCTGGAATCAAGAGTTTCAAGGGAAGTGTTTGGGTTTGCTTTTTTAAGTCATTTTATTGGGGGCTCTTACATCTCTTATCACAATCCATCCATCCATCCATTGTTTTTTGCACTTGGACAAAGATGGACCAATTGGAAATATCTTGTCGCTTCTGGAGGTCAAGAAGATCCCATGATCACATCAAGATGACCCATGGTTAACATCTGCTATGTACCAAAAGTGCTTTGCTCCTGATGAGAAAGCTTCGAGCTAATGACATTTTCAAAGGAGGAATCCCAAGACCAGTCGGGGAAGGCACAGCTTGGGGTGGGTCATAGTGTCCTGGGGTACCTCTCATCGCCAAAGAGACCCCTCACACTTGTCTAGCCCCGTAGAAATAAGAGCAGTCACCCCACGCAGGCCACATAAGGCTGAGTATTAGCAGAAGAGAGAGAATGAGGACGTGAGGCTTGAGTCTGAGTTCCTTCTGTCCCTAAACTCTCACACCATGTCCTGGGTCAAAGTTGGCTTCACCCAGGCTGCAGCATCTGGCATCCTCCGGCCACCTCATCTCCCATCAGATGACACTGAGGAGACACACAGAAGGTCAGAGACGGTGAGACACAGGGAACCTGAGCAGAGGAAATGGAATGGGGAGGCATGGATGACGTCTGGGGGGTGGGGTCAGGGCTTGAGAAAGAACCCGAAGGAGAAAGAAATGAGGTTCGAAGGAGGAAGTCTGCCGAGGGGAGGAGAAAGGGAGACGCTGGAGGGTCAGGACTTTACCCTTGGCAACCCTTGTCATTCAAAGATGCAGCTGAAGAAGACAGCTGACCTTTCTTTCACCATGAAGGCTTCCTGGGGTCTGAGAGACCAGGGGGAGCACTGCTCAAGGCAGACCCAGAAGATGCAGTTCCCCCACCTCTGGGTCCTGGGTCAAGGGCACGAGGGCATCCTCGGAGCAACAGTGCTTCAGTGGGTCTTAGAACTGGTCCCGGCATCCCCTCGGGGGCTGGCACACCATCAGGTGTGAGTTGCCTCTGGCGAGACTAGGGGAGACAGAGCTGGTGTGGGCTCAGGCAGCAAGGCTGGAGACTCAGTCTGAGCACCTCCCCAGAGTTCCCACAACCCCTCCTGTGCTCACCTGGGGCTCTGTGTGGGCAGAGGAGTGTAAAGAAAGTGAAATCGGCCAGGACAGCTGTGGAAGAGCAGAAAGAGCAGATGGGGTGTGGTGGTGGAGCAGTCGTCATCTGGTCAACCTCAGGGCACCTAGCCTGGGGCAGGGTAGGATCTGAAGGGGCCCTGTCCTCACTGACATTCAGGGAAAAGCTAGAAGCAGAGCCAGGGTGGAACTCAATCTACCTGTGTAGTGTCTTGGGGAGTGTCGGGACACTACAGGGTAATCATGCAGGTAGGACTCTAGGAAGAAATGGATTTAAGGCTCACTGAGAGCCAAGTGGAGGTGGCTGAGTGGGAGGAGGATGGGTTGAAGGCACCGAGAGGGTGAGGCTATCTTTCTCCTTTCTTCTAAGTCGCCTAATAGGTTTGGATATGCTGACTCTCAGATTGGACGCTTTGATTAGCCCTAACAAATTTAGTAAAACCGTGATCAGAGAAGCTAATGAAGTCTAAACTACGGTTTGCAAAGTAGAATGCCAGAACAATCCCCCCCTCCCCGCAAAGGGATTTGCTACCTTGAAAACGTGGAAGGAGGGAAGAGTTATGTCTGGGCTAGGCTCATTCACCTTCCTTGAGCCATGGCACTCTGAAGCTTCAACAGGTAACAACGCACGGACCTCTCCGCAGAGTGAGCCCACACACCATTCATCTTAGGTCACAGCTGGAAAAACGCAAGTGGGCTCATGCGTGAAGTCATGAAAGACAGTCACTCTATAGACAAACCATCCGAACGAAGGCCCCGAGGTACGCATTCCATCATCCTCCTGCACAGACCTGATACCAACAGGCCGCAGTGTCTCTGGGAACATCCCTTCGTCTTTTAGGGACATGAAAATCTACCGCGCCCCAAAGGCAATGCTCTGTATCCTACTTTGGGTCTTTACCCAACATAATGTCTGTTTCGGGGACTGGTCACTCCTGATGACGTGGGCTCAGAGGCAGCGGGAAAAGGATGGTTGGGGGCTGTCCAGCCCACGAATTCAGGATTGGGGCAGCAAGAGAGGGACTGGACCTCGGAGCGGACTCTTAAAGGGCCTCCAAGGCTGGTCAAGGAACGCGGCTTCCGGTTGACCCCCGACCTCCAGGAAGTGAACCGAGAGCGCCCCCTGTCGCCCCTATCCGGAACTTCCCTCCAATCCCGCATGCGCACACCCCTCCAGACCCCGCCCCGCCCCTCGCGCGCGCACGCACGCACGCACACACAAGCGCGCGCACGCACCCGCAGACGCTTAGCAAGCCAGTGCAACTCACCTGTCTCCATTTCAACGTCCCCCCCCCCCCCCACCCCCAACCCAAACACAAACTCAAGCATTTGCCCAAGTGGCCCAGGCATTTCCAGAGGAAAAGGGGCTGGTTGTCCGGTCTGTGTAAACTGGACCTGGTGACTGAGGAGGGGTCGCACCCTGACGGCCCCCAGGTGTCTCCGTGCCTTCTCGTGAAACGGTATGTTCTGAGGTCCTCTGCCGGCACCCTCCCCCACCTCGCTGCCCTTCCAGGGACAGGTAGACGCCGCAGAACGATCAAACCCAAACCCAGCTCACCGCCTTGGATGCGGGGACTCATGGTGACCCCGTAGTTGGTTCAAGAAGCGCCTGGTGGGTTCTAACGGTGACCTTTAGGTTAGGACCTTCTGTTTTACCACGCTTGCCACCAAGGATCCTTAACAATGTGCTACTCAGAATCTACACCCAACCCCAAAGCCAAACTTACTGCCATCAGTCAACTCTGACTCGTAGTGACCCCTGTGGACCCGCTTGAACTGCCCATATGGGTTTCCTGAAGCTGTAAATCTGTATGGGAGCAGAAAGCCTCACAGCAATCCCTCTGGATCCCTCTTCAGGTCCCGAATCCAGCGGGAATTTTTGGCAGCCCCCTTCTGATGGACTCAGGCCACTGTTTCTGACTTATCTTCAGCAAAATGTGCCCTGCAGGGCGAGGGAGCCCTGCTGGTGTAGTGGTTACCCGTTGGGCTGATGACTGCAAGGTCAGTAGTTTGAAACCACCTCCAGCTTCTTGGGAGGCAGGCGGGGTTTTCTCCTTCCTGAGGGAGTTTGTCTCGGAAGCTCACAGTTAGAACCCACCAGACACTTTTTGGAGGAAGCACGTGACAGGCTTTTCAGAAAGCATACAGCCTTAGGAAATGTATGGCCAGTTGATTGTGGCCTACAGGGTTGCCGATTCAGACTCCATTACAGGTGCAAGGTGGGAAGTCAAACAAGGAAATGAAGAAAAACTTCACTTGGGAACAATTTCCTTGACCCCTTACCCCATCTTTTTACTTGTGGAATTAATCAATGCTGCTGCTGTCTCCGCCCACCGTTGTTAGATGCCATTGACGGTTGTAACCCATAGCAGCCCCACGCACAGCAGAAAGAAACGCTGCTAGTTGTGCACCGTCCTCACAGTGGACCTTCCTCTTTGTCACTGCCCCTCCACTTTACCAAGCACGACGTCCTTCTCCAGGGCCCGTTCCCTCCTGACAATAGGTCCAAAGTATGTGAGATGAAGGCTTGTCATTCTTGCCTCTAAAGAGCACGCTGGCTGTACTTCTTCCAAGACAGATCAGTTTGTCCTTTTAGCAGTCTATGGCACTTTGAATATTTTCGCCCAGCATCACGATTCACATAGTGAACACACAGACACCCACACACCCACACACACACACAGCCTCTCAAAGGTAGTTTTGGGATGTTAGACCAAGATGTTTTGCCTGGAAAGTTGGTGGTCCCTAGAAGAAAAAGCCTACCGTGGTCCTGCCTGATTTTTAAAGTAAATGAAAAAAGACTGAATTTTTCATTATCTTTAGATTTTCTCTTTTTTTTAAACAGCCCACAAAGCTTCCTCGTAAACAGCTTCCAAAAAGCTTTAGCCTCAGGAACCCTGTGTGGTAATACTCTGAATCAGAATGAACTCAACAGATTTTTAAGAATACGACAAATACAATTCAAACCAGATTAAAATCCAAGAGACCATGGGGTTTCCCAGGCACTATCTGAAGCCTCCTCTTCCAGTGGTTCTCGACCTTCCTCATGCCGCGACCTTTTCATACAGTTCCTCGTGTTGTGCTGACCCCCCAACCATCAAATTATTTTTGTTGCTACTTCATCACTGTCATGCTGCTACTGGGGTGAATTGGGCAACCCCTGTGAAAGGGTCGTTCGACCCCCAGGTTGAGAACTGCAGGCTATTTACATCAACCCTGTGTGTGTGTGTGTGTGTGTGTGTGTGTGTGTGTGTGTGTGTGTGTGTGAGAGAGAGAGAGAGAGAGAATAATGAAGTTTGGACATGAGGACCTCCGTTGGGATGGTTTGTCATTGGTGTTGACTATAGTTTGATTGTTTCGCTTGCCCACATACGAGCCCCCCTGCTTTTCAGCTATGACCTTGTCGTGAACATTGTCTGCCCTCCCTTTGCAAATGTCCATGGGTGGTCACCTAGTCATGCAGCTTCAGCATGCCACCACTCAAGGAAGGTTAATGAATCCAGTAATGTTAGATCTCTCTGGAGCTAGATATACCGCGGTCCTTGGCTCCACGCGAGAAAGAATTCACGACGAAGCCTGGTTCGTGATCCAAGTGAGTTTTATGAGCGTTAGAAGAAGTTTCAGGTTTACACAGCACCTGAGGGGCTCCTCCCGAGCGTACAGCTTGTCTGGAAACTGCTCGGTGTCACGCAAAAGTGTCCCAAAGTTCTCCCAAAGCTCTGCGCCCAAGTTCTCCCAGAGTTCTCTCAAAGCTCTGCCAAAACTCTGCCCAAGTTCTCCGGGCTCCTGCCTTTTCAAGGATTCCATGGGGAGGCCCTGATCGACCCCATTGGCTGAATTGAATTCACCTGGCCTAGGTGGGCCACTTCAGGTTCACGCCCACCCATGCCTACCAGCGGGAAACCTGAGCCTCTGGGCATGTGCAGTGCGCCACTCCTTTGTTCCCATTGTGGAGATGGCATTGGAGGGGTTTTGTTATATTTAAGAAGCTAAGGGAGGGAACAGCTATGTTACTGTTAGGTAGACTAGCATAGAGCTGGGGAATCAACTGGCCATACATTTCCTAAGGCTGTATGCTTTCTGAAAAGTCTGTCACGGGCTTCCTCCAAAAAGTGTCTGGTGGGTTCTAACTGTGAGTTTCCGAGACGAACTCCCTCAGGAAGGAGAAAAAGAATCGATCCAAATTCCCTCTGTGTTTTCCCGTTCTGTTTCCCCTTATTCCCCAACCCTTTGGAGTTTCCCCTTGGGCAAATTGTGCCTTTTGATCTCAAATAGGTGGTTGTACTGAAGTGTGCATGCATCCCCGCCTTTCTCCCAAGGAGCCGGGGGTGGTCTCAAACTACTGACCTTGCAGTCATCAGCCCAACCACTACACCAGTAGCAGGGCACATTTTGCTGAAGATAAGTCAGAAACAGTGGCCTGAGTCCATCAGAAGGGGGCTGCCAAAAATTCCCGCCGGATTCGGGACCTGAAGAGGGATCCAGAGGGATTGCTGTGAGGCTTTCTGCTCCCATACAGATTTACAGCTTCAGGAAACCCACATGGGCAGTTCAAGCGGGTCCACAGGGGTCACTACGAGTCAGAGTTGACTGATGGCAGTACGTTTGGCTTTTGGGTTGGGTGTAGATTCTGAGTAGCACATTGTTAAGGATCCTTGGTGGCAAGCGTGGTAAGATAGAAGGTCCTAACCTAAAGGAATGCCATGATCTCCTTCCCCCTCCACTTCCACCACTAGGGGAAATATCAGGAACATGATAGGTGGGCTTTTTCTTCTTTCTTTCTTTTGAACCTTTTCTTGGGAAGGCTTACAGAACACGCTGTCCTGTTTTCATTCAACAATCCATACACAAGATGTTGCATCTCCACAATGTAAAATAATTGATCCAAATTCCCTCTGTGTTTTCCCGTTCTGTTTCCCGTATTCCCCAACCCTTTGGAGTTTCCCCTTGAGCAAATTGTACCTTTTGATCTCAAATGGGTGGTTGTACTAAAGTGTGCATGCATCCCAGTGTGATTTTTCCCTTTACAGAACTGTCTGGACTGGCAGAACTAGGGAGGTGTGTGCTATGTGACTTATATTTCAAAAATATTTGAAGATCAGGCAGGAAGTCGCTAGGCTTTCTCTTCCAGGGACCACCAACGTTCCAGGCAAAGGTCTGACGTCCCTGATGGCATCTTGGGAGTTGCTTGGTGTTTATGATTTGTTAGCTCCTGGCGAGAGTCAAGCAAATGGAAACATGGGCTCAAAGATGATCAGAAAGGAAATACAGTAGTTGCGGAGTGAGGATTGTCTTCATTTCTTGGTCTCGGGTCTGTGGTCTCTCAGGGAGGGTCTGCCCAGCACCAGTCCTTGGTTGGGCAGCAGGGCCCTCCCAGGTGATTAAGAAGACCCACCCATCTGCCCAAGGGAAGGATCAGTTGTAGACCCACCCATCTGCCCAAGGGAAGGATCAGTCCCTGGGGCTTCTGCTACATGACAACTGGCTCCAGGAAATACTAGGGATTGGATCCTCCCATCCGATTCATT
The DNA here is from genome assembly GCF_000313985.2 of Echinops telfairi. Lineage (NCBI taxonomy): Eukaryota > Metazoa > Chordata > Mammalia > Afrosoricida > Tenrecidae > Echinops > Echinops telfairi. The sequence goes on along the minus strand of NW_022104553.1, from coordinate 25,434,609 downwards.
GCAATACAACAATACTCATTACAATTCTGCTGCACAAGACCCCTTTAGAATATCGACAGCAAGGGCATGACTTTGAGTAGTAAGGTGTGACTGACCCAAGCCCTGGCATTTTCAGGTGCCTCATTTGCATGTGAAAGTTGGCCCTCCCATGAAGTCCTCCCTGGGGCATGTGACTTCAATCTGTCGGCTCCCGAGGGAATCTTCTATGAGCAGTCAAACTGGGAAAGGAAGTCGCCTTAGGGTGTGGTCCTCATCCACGACATGTCCAGATGTTCCATTAAAGCTCACTGTCCTTCTGGACCTTCCCTCTGACATAGGTCACCTGGCCTCTCTGGATCTTGGACTGTAAACCAGCTGCCTGCTAGCTGGCCTGCCCTCTTGCATCCTGTTTGTCCTCAACCAGAAGCCCGCCTCCACTGTTTGGGAATCATCAGCCTCCATAAGGTGGTACGTTATTTACTTGAATTCAGTCTTTGTGTTTATGAGCCCGAATGGCCCCTTTATAGAACCCCGGCGGTATAACTTGAAGGGTCACGGCTTGACTCCACCAGCCACTCTACAAGGGTAATATGACAGTGTCTGCTCCCGTAAAGATTGACAGCCTCAGACCCTCACAGGGGCGGTTCTACTCCGTACCTATTATGTGGTTGCTATGAGTCACAATTGACTCTATGGATGTATTTTGCGGTATTGTGGTTTAAATGTTCGGGCTGCCGTCCTGCAGAAATAGGGACACAGCAATCTGCATATATATATTTATATATGTTGGAAGCTTAGTGGTTAAGCATTGGGTTGCTGACTGCAGGGTCAGCCTCCTTTGATTTTCAGCGTATATTTGTCTTTATAGCTAAGCTATGGTTCTTATAAGCGCTTTATTAAAGGTTTGTGTTTTGTTGTTGTGTCTAAACTGGTGAATTCAATCCATTTACATTCAGTGTGTTTATTGATAAATATGTTCTTGTTGGTGTCATTTTTTTGATGATTGATTTCCATTTTGATGATAATTTTAGGTGTATTTCCTGTTTATCAGTTCTCTTGTTTCATTGCTTTTTGCTGTTTGTTTTTATAGTATTGGTTGACTGACTATGATTTTCTTCTTTTGTATTTCGTGGAGGTTTTAAATTTTTCTTTGCCGGGTTTTTGGTTTTATTTTCAAATTCAAAACAGTTTTGGGTTATCTACTATCTCTATTATCTCTTATTTCTACTCTGTTCTCTCTGCTTTTAAAAAAAATCTTCACTGTGACATGTTATCTGTGATTCCTTGTTCTGTGTCATTTACATCTGTTTCACTTTGAGCATTACTTACATGGTTTTTTTTCTCTCCGTAATAAATTCTTTGCTGATAAATTTCGCTTGTTCACTGTTATAGAAATCCTTCTCGTGGTTTTCTTGTTGTTTTGTTTTTGTCAAAGTGGCCTTGTGTCTATACATTCTTTTAGGTTTTCCTTATCTGAAAAAAATTTTTATCTCTGCCTCATATTGAAGGGATATTTTTTCTGGACATAGAATTCCTGGTTGTAAGCAAATGTGGCAAAGAAAGCTGATGGTGCCCAGCCATCAAAAAGTATAGCGTCTGGGGTCTTAAAGGCTTGAAGGTAATCAAG
>NW_022104553.1:25428774-25432097 GCF_000313985.2 Echinops telfairi | reverse complement strand
GGCAAACCTGGTGAAGGACTCACTTCCTTCGGACCCAGGCCATCAGTGGTCACCTGCTCGAATTGGAGAAGAGAAACACTGCCCGGCGGCACACCTGGATGCGGTGTCTTCCTACCTGAGTCCCTCGGCAGCTCCAGCGTTGAGATTGCCTACAGCCTTGGTGCATCACAGAGCAGCCTGTCCCTGGTGGGCATCGGCATCTGGAAAGTGCCCTCCTCCAGGGTCATGTCTTCTGTGGACAAGAGAGATGCCACCCCTGGCTCCTCCTGCGAGGGGGCCATCAGCCCCACGCCAGAGGCATCAGACTCCTCCACGGTCTACCACATCTTTTTCCTGCCCTCCCCAAGTCAGTCACCCACCGCCCTCAGAGACTCTCCCGTGTCGCCCAGCTACTCTCCCACCATCCCCACGTTCCAGGGAGAGTCGCCCAAGCACCCGGAGGATGCCTTGAGTTCACCAAGCTCCCCCTCCTCTTCACCGTCCATCTCTCCCGACACAGCCTTGAGAGACTCTCCCGTGTCACCCAGTTACTCACCCACCACCCCCAGGTCCGTGGGAGAGTCTCCAGAGCACCCCGAGGACACAGGGAATACCCAAAGCTCCTCCATGGCTTTCATCTCTTCCAACCCAGCCCGCAGAGACTCTCCCGTGTCACCCAGCTACTCACCCACCGACCCCAGCTCTCCGAGAGAGTCGCAAGAGCACCGAGAGGACCCGCTGAGCTCACCAAGCCCTTCCTCCTGGCTTCCCGTGACTTCCCCCACAGCCCACAGAGGTAGGCCTGCGTCACCCAGCTACTCTCCCACCACCCCCAGGTCTGCGAGAGTGTCCCCCATGCACACAGAAGACACATCAGGTTCACCCAGCTTCTCACCCATGACTTCCATCTCCCCACACACGGCCCACAGAGATAGGCCTGTATCCCCCAGCTACTCTCCCACCACCCCCAGGTCTGCGAGGGCGTCCCCGATGCACACAGAAGACACACTGAGGTCGCCACGCTTCTCATCCGTGACTTCCACCTCTTCAGCCACTGCCCTGATAGACTCTCCCGCGTCGCCCAGGTATTCTCCAGCCAGCCCTAGGTTTCTGAGCGAATCAACCCCACAAACACAGGCAACACCTAGCGGATCCCAGAGCTCACGCCGTGACTGCTCCAGCCTTCATGTCTGTACGCCAGCGGTGCCCAGACATGTGCCAGCACCTCCCCACACAACTCCTGTCCCTCAGGGACACAGGCTAGCCCTTACACACACCCACCACTATTGCACTTCCACCCCGCTTCGTGGCCAGTCCACTGAACCACGTGATGCAGATACTGTCCACGCTCCGGCTGCTGGTCACCCACCCTCCAGTGGAATGGGCTCTCCTGTCTCCCGCCATCGCACACAGCGCTGCCCTTCCACTTGCTATTGCCACACACAGAAGAGACACTTCTAATGGCAGACACCACTCCAAGCATCATCGCCTCATTGGAACATGACCCTCCTGGCTGCCTGTGCGATTGCTGCGCACACCACCCATCTGTCCCAAACCCCCAGCCTGTGCGTGGCCCTGTGGCACCCGGGGGGCCAGTGACTTCTTTAGGCTCCATCTAAGTAGGCAAGTGTGTGGGTCATAGAAAACTCTGGATCCCCTTAAGAAGAATGGGAATTCCAGAACTCGTCCTGGTGCTCCTGCAGAACGTGCACACGGATCCAGAAATACTTGTGGTTTCTTTCCTTTCAGGGTAGAGTGGTACATGATCTGGGTATAGGAAATGCGTGGGTTTCATAGCCTTGATCCTCAGGGCCGACTGTTCAATAAACATTTTTTGAAGATTTCCAAGATGGAGGTTATTTATTTGTTCATTTTATTGGAATATAAGTCACATATACACACCCATAGTGCAGTCATATTTGAAAGGACTTGCATCTGCATCACCACAATCAGATCCAGTGCATCGCGCCCCCCACCTCTGTGTTCATGATTTGCTCCCCAATTTGGTTTACCCGGTGCCCTTCGATCTCTGTCCGCCATATCCACAGTAAGCCATTATTACATCAATTAGCGTCCGTACATCGGTGTTTCGTACACTGAATCCCTTGTGGTGGATAGCAGCAGAGGAGGCACTACTGTCCATCCCATTGACACCGCTTGGTACCACCTTTGAACACACCTTTCTAGACACCCCTGACTGTTGGACTGAGATAGCGCCATCTCTTCCCGACTGGGGTGGTCCTAGTAAAAGATGCAAATCCCTTTCCCTGGGCCAAAGGCTGGATCCTGAGCAGTGAGACAGAAAAGTGCCAGCCTGGTCCAGGAGAGCTACCTTGGTGAGTGTCTTTGGCTTAAGCAGCAGGAACACATTTTGAGAAGGGCCTTACTCCGTTGGGCTCCATGATGGGATAGGATAGACTCTATCAGCGAGTGGCAGATGAGGTTTCCGCCAGGACCATTGTCTGAGCTGGCCTGGAGCAGGTGGGTACTTCTACAAATACCCACCCCCCTTCCCTCGCGCCCTGCAAATAAACAAATCAGGATGTGACAGAAAACCAGGGCACAACTGGTGCCAGGCCATACGGGCCATTTCAAAACGAAATACAAGCAGCCTAATAAAAAAATAGGCCCCAGATATAGACAATTTGCCAAAGACAGTATGAAGAAATGTTCACTTTCATTAGCAAGGAGACGAAACAAACTCACAGAAACCATTAGGCAAAATTCAATCCGAGTAAGAAGGAGAGGATGGGAGGGGTTGGAATTCTTTCCCATTGCTAGTAAGAGTGTAGAATTCTACAACCACTATGGATCAGTATAGCACTTCTGTAAGCAAGCACATATATAAGTACCTTATGTTCAGCAAGCTCTAGAAAGAAAGACTACAGCACCAGCAGACATCTGCACAGCTGTGTTTATTGCAAAAATTTCCATACTAGTAAACACATGGAAGCAACCAAAACACCTACGAGCCATTCTTGATAGCCTTCCCCAAATTCCCCCAAGGTCAACATCAACTCAATGTCCTCCTCCTTTTCCTCCTTCTCCTCCTCCTCCTCCTTCTTCTTCTTTCTTCTCTTCCTCCTCCTCCTTCTTTTTCTTTTCTGCCTCTCCTGCCCCCTCCTCCTCGTCTTTCTCCTCCTCCTTGGTACTTAGTGGTGGTGTTTGGTGTCCTCTCTTCTCGTAGCCATTTTCTGGATGTCCCTGCCCCACAGGACACAGTTCCAGAGTGAAATCACATGGACACAGGGTTGCCTGTACCTCCCTCGTCGCCATCCATTCTAAGGTTTCCTGCTCCCTCCCAACTTCATTGTTTGCTCCCCCGACCCCCTCTTCCTTCCCAG
>NW_022104553.1:25425295-25427549 GCF_000313985.2 Echinops telfairi | reverse complement strand
AATTTTTTTTTTCTTTTCCTTGTAACAGTTTTGTTTAACGTCATTAAACGGAAATAAAGTTCTTGTTAGTGTAAAAAAAAATGAGTAAGCAAGCAGAGACCACCATCAATGTTCCAAAGGCCAGAAAAGGAATTTCTGTGCTGGAACACGTGAGGGAGAGTTGAGCATAGAGCAAATGCTGCTTGGGTCAAGAGTAGGTCAACAGACCCAGCCAGCGTCTTCCTCGCCGGGTCTTCGACAGAGCAGGCGATCCCACTGGCGTCCACCGCCTAGTGACCACTGGGTGTTCACACGTGAAACACCCTTCCCTTTCCTATCATTGGTGGATTCTGTCCCGGTCTTCTTGGGATCCCTTGGGCCGCCACGCTTCTGCTCTTGGCACTTGGTGGACAACGCACTTAGGAGGCTGCTGGTTTCGACGATCCCAGTAGCCGGCCGGCCACGGTGGGAATCAGAATAGTTACTTCTTAGGATGCCGTCCCCTCATGCACGGCGAACCTCTGGTGCCGCTGCCTAACACATGGCCGAGGCCTAGACACGTCACCCCCCTGATTTTTGACACTGCACGGAGGTCTCAGGCAACGGATGGGCACATTTGGAGGCATGGTGGATGTCTTCGCTGGGGCTTCCATGAGCACGGCTTGTGTTTCCATAGCTGAAGGTGTGCTTGTCCACTGGAGGGACTGGCCCTTCTCAGTTTGCCGGAGCAATGCCGGTTATCTCCTCTTGGTCTGTTCCTGACTTTGAGGTAGAGAGATATCACAGTGTCTTGGGTTTTCTTTGTAGGTTTCCCAACGTAGGCCTGCAGTGGGGAGCTGGTATCTCGGGGTGCTAACGGATGATGTGGCCGCTGAGTATGAGACCACCCGCCATGGGGTGGAAAAGACGGAAGGGAATTGGCTCATGCCAATCAGGCACCAAATCAGGAAGACAGGATGGGTGAGGACACCCCAGAACCGATGGCACCCGTGTGCGGACAACCCGTGTTATGCACGGCTTCTCCTAGGGAGGTGTGTGACGTCCTTGAATTGTCTTTCACCAATGACCTGCAGGATCATTACTGTCTTTCCCCTCCGGGGGACACCACTTCTGCAGGCAAGCTCTGACATCCTAGAGATGTCAGGAGTCTTGGACTGTTGGCCATCTGTGAGTTGCTAACCAGAATCCAATGAGTAGAAAGGTGGGCTCAGAGCTGGCCAGAAAGCAGAGGGCTCCCAGGTGTGCTTGGCCTTCCTTTCTTTGTCCAGGGTCTCTGGGCTCTCAGGGAGGGTCCACCTAGCACCAGCTCTTGGGGGGCGGGGGTGGCCGTTTGGGCGGAGGGAGCGTGGGTGGCAGGAATCCCCCCCAGGTTGATTTAGAAGAGCTTCCCTTCAGCCAGAGGGCAGGATCCTCTGTGCCCAAGGGAGGGTTCTGATTCCTGACCTGTGGTTTCAGGAAGCCCTAAGCAATTGTATCTCGCAGTTTCCATGAGATTCCATCACAGAATCAGATTGCTGATTCTGCTGGACTCAGGCTCGGTGGAGTCTATTCTGTGCAGATGAAAATCTGACTCTGCGAGGTAAGTCAGGTGTGCAAAGAGATGCCAGGCCGGGTCTTCCCACAAACCCCATTTGCATGTGAGTGTGGCCCCTCCCAGAAGTGTTGCCAGGAAGTGTTCCCTGGGGTGAGAAGTGGGCTGATGCGCTGTTGTGTGAGCAGCCAATCAGAGCTAAGAAGTGGCCTGAGGGTGTGTACCTGAGCCAGTGTAAATAGAGGCGGGTCAGAGAGAGCTCAGGGTCAGTCCTGGTGGATATTTCTGGAGACCGCAGAGCCCACTGGGAAGAGCAAGAGGCTCACCAGAGCACAGAAGATCCTGCCTGCCCTACCCTGGGATGGCCTTGGCCTGGATGGAAGCTGAGCATGCAATGGAAGGTCCCCCTGCAGAGCATGTCCACTTTGGCTTCTGGCTGGTCAGAAGCTATTACTGCATCTGTGGTCTGAACACGGAGGATGTGCGAGGTGGGCACGCAGCCTGGCGGAAGCAGCACCCGAGGCTTGGCTCTGGGAACCCTCTCAGGATGCACACTTTTCTCTGAGAGGCTGGACCAGGTGTGGCCTGCCTCTGCCCAATTGGCCCCTCACCAAGCGAACAGGGGCCACTTGGCCTCGAGCAACACCAGAGTTTGCATGGCAGCCTGAAACTGTTGAAGAGCCGTCTCTTGTTCTGGGCCCCACTCAATATTGGAGGCCTTTCGGGTCGCTTGATAAACAGGTC
>NW_022104553.1:25422870-25424600 GCF_000313985.2 Echinops telfairi | reverse complement strand
TTCTCCAAGATCCATCTGTCTTCTTTACAGGCCATTTAAAATAGGGAGTTAAATGGGGATGTGGTAGGAATCACCACCCTTGCGTCCTTCAAGTCTTTGATGGTGGCACTGATCTCTGCAATCCCTCCAGGAATGCGGTCCTGCTTTTGGCTTACTATTTTCCTAGGCAATGGCAGTTCTAATGATGTCCTCTTGGCCTTTCCTGCCATAATAGCCCTTATTCCACATTTCAGGGATCCAACATAGGGGTTCTGCCAGTTACGAATAGGTGTATTCCAATAATGCATTCTGGAACTGGGGAAATAACCACAGGATGGGTCCGGGGGCCCACTGGACCCACAGTGAGGCATACTTAAGCTAAAACTCCATTGATAACTTGGCCTCCATATGCCTGACTGACTGGCAGGCCTTAGGAACATTTTGGGTCTCCTGGAATTAGTGTCAGTTCAGAGCCAGTGTCCAGTAATCCCCGAAAAGTTTGATTATTTCCTTTCCCCCAATGAACAGTCACTCTTGTGAAAGGCCTCAGGTCCCTTTGGGGAAGGCTAGAAGAAAGATAAACAGTATAAACCTTCGGTGATGTAGCAGGGTCCTCCTTCAAAGGGACCTGGCCTTCCCCTCGTTCAAGGGGTTGTGGGTCTGTAAATTAGCTCAGGTCTGGGAATTGATTGAGTGATCGCGACTCTCTCTTCTGCTGTTCACCGGATCTACCATTCTTCCGCCTGTAGAGATCACATAAACATTTAGTAGGTTTCCCATCTATTTCATTCCTAGGGACACTATGGCTAAGTAGCCAATGCCGTAAGTCCAGACGAGACCAGTTGCTTTGATTACTATGGAAACTTTGCTGCCCATTATGATAACCACATCCACCCCATCTCTGTTGATTCAGTGCTGACACCCCACCAGCACAGGGCCCAATTAGGTGGCATATTTACCAAAGAGGTTAGATGGACGGCCACCTTGTCTATAAGCAATAGCTGCTGTGGCACTCTTACTCCAAGAAGCAGTTAAGATGACCATGGGAGGAACTTTAAAGGTCCTGACTGACCATAGGATCTCTGAAGTGCTACAAGCTAAGGGATGTAACTGGCTTTCTGACAGCCACCTGTTAAAGTACCAGCTCCTTCTTATAGAGAACCCTGATATCATGGTCCAGACTTGCAACACGCTCAGTCCAGCTACATTACTCCCTGACCCTGGGGAGCGCTTTAAGACACTCCATTCCTGCTTTGAGTGTCTACGAATCACTTGCCAGACCTGAGAGACCAACCGCTTGCTGTAAAGACTGTGTCTGGTTCTCTGACGGCAGCAGCTTTGTGGCCGATGGAGTGTACAAGGCCGGGTATGCCATTGTTCCCTTCCACCAAGTCATTGAAGCCAAGCCCCTGCCCCTGGGAACTTCACTCAGAGCTTTGTCTTGGGGCCTTGAGCTAGCAGAGAGAAAGAAATTAAAGCTGTGTAATGATCCTAAATATGGCTTTTTAGTTCGCCATGCCCTCTCTTCTATCTGGAAGGAAAGAGAATATCTAACCACCCAGGGAAGCCCCATGAAACACGGAGGCCAAATCAGGGCACGCTCAGAAGCCATCAAAAACTTGCTGAAGGGGCAGTAGTGCACTGCCAAGGGCACCTGAAGGGCGACTCAGAAGTCCCCGTGGGTAACTGAGCAACGGACAGTGCAGCCAGACAAGCAGCTCTGGGCATGAACCCCCTAGCCTCCATAAATG
>NW_022104553.1:25418255-25421857 GCF_000313985.2 Echinops telfairi | reverse complement strand
GGTTCAAGTATCTTCTCAAAGACCTCTTTACTGGGTGGATTGAATTATAGCTCACCCATCCTGAGAAGGCTCACGAAGCATCTAAATGGTCACTTCAGGAAAGAATTCCTCCAAATCAGTGCAGAATAATAACGAGCCTACTTTCATCCCCAAATCACTCAGGCAGTCTCTCAACACCTAGGGATAACCTATCATCCCCACTGCGCCTGGAGGCCACAGTCCTCAGGGCAGGTAGAGCGAATGAACCAACACCCGAAGCTCACCCTCAGGAAACTGGCACAAGAAACTCAGATGAACTGGAAAGATGCACTTCCAATAACTCTGTTATGTCCCAGAATTGCCCCACGGCAACCTATGTCGCTAAGTCCCTAGGCAGTTTCAGATGGGCGACCTTTCCTTGTAACGGAGCCAGCTATAGACTCTGAGGTAGCTTTAATACAGCAATATGCCACAAGGGTAGCCTAATGCCAGGAGGCCTTCCATCAGTATGGGCTCATCCAGACCCAAGGGGAGGAAAAGTTACCACCTTTGTGCCTGCCAGGAGACCTAGTTCTTATAAAAACCTGGAAGGCTGGGTTCCCCCAATTCCAGCCAGTCTTGAAGGGTCCCTTCCAAGTAATTCTCTCCACCCCACTGCCACTAAAGTTCCAGGACAAAGCGCTTGGATCCACCATTCACAGGTGAAACCACGGAAGCTGTTGCAACAAGACCCCCTCAGAAACAGGGAAAACAGACAAGCACTCATGTGAGCCCATGGACGGTGTTAGGATGGCGTTGCACTGACGCCCCTGGACAGGTAAGGGCTCCACAGCAAACCCTACTTCAGACCCACAGCAATCCTCAAGCTAGCGCATACTTTCACACAATTCTTGCGTTTAATGTAAACTGGCACCCATGCCTACCAGCCCTAAGATTTCTTTTCCAATCTTCCTGTGACACGAACCTCACTTCCAAGGGCACTGCTATCTCACAGAGTTGCCCCTGCCTCACCTAAACTGTGCACCTGTTTTGTTTCTTCCAGACGTTGCCAGGTAACCAATGACCCTAAGCCAAGTGTGCCAACCCCAGGATCACCAGCTCCTGGATTGTCCCAACCACAACCACTGTACGCCCCTAAGTGGACACCCCACCCAACAGAGTAGGAAGGGTGTAGACCTGTGGGATATAAACAGACTTTTCCCCATCCCTGTCTCCCCCAAATATATGCCTAACCTAAGAGGCTGTTGGTCAGCACAAGGTGGGAGGTCAGACACTTAGAGATATTCTCCCTATAGGCATTCAGCCATCCAGAGCAATCAGACACTATTGTTTATCCCACCGTAGGCGGGGTTCACTCCCTGCTGTTAGGGACAGTGGATGGCTTCCCCTGAAAGCTTAGACTAAATTAAGTTTCCAGTTCAAGGACAATCAAGGTTAGGCTGCCATCATGAATCTAGGATCCGCCCATCTTGTCACATTTAGACCCTCAATCCCTCCTCTTCCTGTAGCGTGTACACCTCTAGATCATCCCCCTCCCATTACTGTATAACCTAGGGTACAACCCCTTCCCGTGATGTATGTCTTTACCTGTGATTAGGGGGATTGCACATCCCCCAAAAGATAGATAAGCCTTGGTTAAAAATCAATCTCTCTCGCTCCTGCTAATACCACCTTCCACATCCTCACGTGGACCACCCAGTGGGGCTGAGGTGAGCATGCTACCATGAAATGTGTCTGACTCCTTTATTTCACTCTCTCTTCTTCTCTATGACTTTACTGTAATCGTGCATATTTTCGCTGTACCATTGCGCCTGCCGGCCCCGTGGTGATTTGTGAGGGGCTGGCTCCCCCGACATGGACTCCAAAGCCCCGCGCCGTGTCCCTGTTGTCAGCAGGAAGCAGCCAGAGACATTTTCGCCCAGTACCCCAAAGATTAGGGTCCATATTCCTTCAGTGGGAAAATGTTAGGGACAGGGGGTCATCCCTCCCATGCCAGCAAAGGCCCCATAAAAGATGCTGGGAAGAACTCGGGTGACCATTAGACCTCCATGGGGCCACCCTAACAAAGCATGCTCAAATTAAAGCTCCAGCCAACTGGGAGGTACACCTAGGCGGTCCAAACTAGACCCGGGCCCATGACATCACCCAGGCTGGCTTCACACAGCCAATAGGGTCAACCAATACCTTCAGTCCAGCCTCCCCCAGCCAGGGGGTGGGCTAGAATAAAGGTAGGGAGCATGTCCTGGGACTTCCTTTTACTCTCTTCCCCCAGTGCTCTTTCTTGCCTCACGGTCTCTCTGTCCCCAGTCCTCTTACACTTTCTTCTTCGACCTCTCGGTCCTAGGGATCCCTCCCCAAGTTCTGCACGTGTGAGTGTGCTGTTCTACAAGATTGCTCATGACCAGTTGTGAGCCCCAGCACAGCTCCCGCAGGCCTTGCACGCTTCCCTGAAATAGCCTGTACTCTTTTGAGACTGTAAAACATGAAACTTCTCCCCTCCTTCAGAAAAACCCACTCGGATTATCAAATGTGCTTTGGCGTGAATGAATCCTTTCTCCTGTGAAGCCAAGCACCGAGGTATGACCCACTCGAGAAACATCAGTCCTTCCTTGGTTTGCTCCTTTATTCTAAATAGCTGTACTTCATGCTCTCATGTGGTTGGTTTGTGTGGCCCCTGACTTCACAAGGACCACTGTCTGTCTTGTGCAAGCCAAGAGTGACACCGCTGGAGTCTTGCTGCTTGAACGATTAAGTCCCCGAATGGAGTGGTGTCCACAGTTAGCTGTCCCTTCTGCGACGAGATGTGTGACAATAGCAAGTGGAAGGGCAGCGCTGTGTGTGAGGAATGGAAACAGGAGAGCCCATTCCCCTGGAGGGCGTGTGACCACCAACAGGAGTGTGGCACCCTGGGAAAGTATCTGCATCACGTGGTTCAGTGGACTGACCACAAATGGGCGTGGAAGTACAATATTGGTGGGTCTGTGTAAGGACTAGGCCATGTTCCTGAGGGATCGCTGTGTGGCAAGATGCTGGCACATGTCTGGGGACCACTGAAGCGTCAGCATCAAGGGTGGAGCAGTCAGGACATGAGCCCTGTGATCTACAAGGTGTTTCCAGCATTGATTCTCTCAGAACCCTACGAGTGGTTGGTGAACAGCTGGGTGACACGGGAGGGTCTATCAGGGTAGTGTGTGAAGAGTTGGTCATCGTGGGTGAGGGCCTTGGTGAACTCAGTTTGTCCTCTCTGTGCATCTGGGACTCTCTCACAGCCCTGGCAGTGGTGGGAGAGTAGCAGAGTGACACTGGAGAGGCTCTCAGCGCTGGCGGTGACCGACATGGTGATGGTAGCCAAAAGGTGTCGCATGTGGTTGACACCGTAGGGTCTCTGAAGGCGGTGGGTGAAGACATGGAAGTCAGAGATGAGCAGCTTGGTGAACTCAATGTGTCCTCCATGTACCTTGAGGTCTCTCTAACAGATCTGGGGCTGGTGGGAGAGTAGTAGGGCGACACAGGAGAGGCTCTGGGAGATGAGCTCGATGAGATGAAAACCACAGAACTGTGTGTGCTTAGTGTGTCCTCCGGGTGCTCTCTCAGAGACCTAGGGCTGGTGGGAGAGTAGCAGG
>NW_022104553.1:25415622-25417730 GCF_000313985.2 Echinops telfairi | reverse complement strand
TGGTGGGAGAGTAGCAGGGCGACACAGGAGAGCCTCTGGGGGGTGAGCTTGAGATAAAAACCACAGAACTGTGTGCACTTAGTGTGTCCTCTGGGGACTCTCTCAGACACCTAGGGCTGGTGGGAGAGTAGCAGGGCGACACAGGAGAGGCTCTCAGCGTTGGCGGTGACGGACATGGTGATGGTAGCCAAAAGATGTGGTATGTGGTTGACACCGGAGGGTCTCTGAAGGCGGTGGGTGAGGACATGGAAGTCGGGGACGAGCAGCTTGGTGAACCCAATGTGTCCTCTGTGTGCGCAGGGGACTCGGTCAGCAAACGTGGGGTGGTGGTATGGCCGAGTGAGATATACCCTGGAGAGGTCGTGGGTGAAGATCCGGACGGCAAGGCAGAGAAGCTTTGAGAGCTCATTGCGTCCTCCGTGTGTGTGGTGGAATCGCTCAGGAACCCGAGGGTGGTGGGAGCGTCGCTGGCTGCTAGCGGAGAGTCTCTGTGGGCTGCCGGTGGCTGACTTGGTGATGGTAGGGTCCAGGTGTGGTATATCGTTGAGGAGTCTGATGCCGATGACTCAGGACTGAGGGGTCCTTCGCTGGAAGACGCAGATGTGACACGTGGCTTGTCCGCAACAGACATGACCGAGGACAGCTCTTGAGAAGGACGCTTTCCAAATCTAGATGCCCACGAGGGACAGGCCGCTCTATGAATTCTGCAAGGCTGCAGGCAATCTCCACACTTGAGCGGAGGAGGGACTTAGGTCGGAAGACCCAGCATCCAGGTGTGCCGCCAGGCAGTGTCTCTCGCTTCCAATTCCAGCAGGTAACCTATGATGTCCAGTGTCCGAGGCAACTGATTTTCTCACAAGGTTCTCTTTGTTATGGTTTAGGCTGGGTTCTGTAGAGGAGAAAACAAATAACAAATATAGTTCACTGTATGGAGTCCATGCTGAGTCATAGCAACCCTATAGGAAACTGAGAGAATTCGGATAACCAGGAAGCCTTCCTAAGACGGTGGAATTTTACATGCAAATGAGGGTTTTGAACATACCGAGGCTTTCTATGTTTAGCTACATAAGATAGGCAGGAGTGACAATCCAGAGGAGAAAACAAAGACCCAATGGTTCTGGGGAGACATGACAGAGGAGGAGGCAGGGGAAAGGGAGAGGGGAGCCCACAAACTCAGGAACACAGGAACAACAAAAGATATAAAAATCGATGGTGAGGAGCCCCTAGCGTGCCTGGTGGTGTTGGATCAAGTGCAATGTAGCCAAGAAGAATTACTGAGAGGTGAATGAAGGTCGAACATGATAGTGGGACAGGAGGACAGTGATAGGAAACACAGCAAAGAACTAGGAGGCAAAAGACATTTATAGAGGCATAAATATAGGTATATATATACAATGAAGGTAGGAACCAGACATTGGTTCTAATGAAGCCCTCCCTCAATTCCTCAATGCCAGAACGCTTGGTTCTAATAACTTGGCATTCTGTGATGCCCAACTTCCTGGAACGATTGGTGAAGACAAAGTGGTGCATAAGCAAATGTGGTGAAGAAAGCTGACGGTGCCAAGCTATTAGAAGATATAGCATCTAGGGTTTAAAGGCTTGACGTTAAACCAGGGATCACGTAGCAGGAAAGCAACAAAGCCCACAAGGAAGACGAACACCAGCCAGTGTGATCACAAGGTGTCCCCTGAAGAAGGTATCAGGCATCAGAAGACCAAAACCAAGCATATGGATACAAATGAGGGGACCGGAGTGGTGACAGAAAGCCCACCTGTAGACAATTGGACATCCCCTAGCAGAAGGGTCGCAAGGAAGGTCTGAGTCAGACAGCATGCAGGATAGAACTGAGGAAATACACACCATTTATCCAGTTCTTTTTTTTAAATTAAATACTTTTATTGGGGGCTCTTACATCTGTTATCACAATCCACACACTCATCTGTTGTGTCCAGCACATTTGTACACATGCTGCCATTATAATTTTCAAACCATTTTCTTTCTATTGAGCCCTTGATTATCAGCTCCTCCTCTTCCCCCTCCCGCCCTCATGAACCCTTGATAAGTTATAATAATTGTTTTCATAGCTGACATCACCCCCTGTCACCCTT
>NW_022104553.1:25411083-25415032 GCF_000313985.2 Echinops telfairi | reverse complement strand
GTTGAAGTAGAAAAAAAACATATCGTTTGAAAATGATGATGGCAACATATGCACAAATGTGACTGATACAATTGACGTATGGATTGTTATTAGAGCTGTAAGAGCCCCCAATACAATTATTTAAATCCATCAATCAATTAAAAAGAAAATACCAGGGTTTGGATCTTGCCCGTCCTTCTACTCAAAGGCAGGCCTTCCTTTGCAGTAAAGAGAACTTGTCCGATGCTTTTGGAATGAATTTTACTGTGTTGCCCTGAGTGTTACTGTAAGAGGAAATTGGTTTTGTTTCTGGAAACGAGGGCATGAATCAGAGCCCTCAGGGATTGATTGATCCTGCCTTCAGACAGAGAGCAGCTCTTCTAAATCATCAGGGAGGGGCGACTGCCCACCCAACATCACCCATAGAGAACGAACGGAAGAGAAACCACAATTGGGAATTCTTTCCTTCCTGCCTGCTTTATCATACTTCGGTCATCCTGAAAAGCAGTTGTCCTTAAAGCCCACTGGGCTGTGATGTGGTGACACATTGAACTCACCAGTCTCCCCTTGCCCCCCATCTCTTCACCCACAACCTTCACAGAATCTACGATGCATGACATTCACCCAGCTCCTCTCCAACCACCCCAGTTTTCTGGAAGCCCAGAAGCACACATTGTGTTCACCACACAGCTCATCCATGACGCCCATCTCTGCACCCACTGCCTTCAAGGACCCTCCTGTGTCATCAACCTTATTCATCACCATGCCAGTCACCACCAACTTTCAGAGTCTCTCCTGTGTCACTCACTACTTGCCGACGACCTGTTGTGGGCTTACAGTCCATCCTGACCCAGAGGACACATTGGGGAATCAACATTCCTCCTTCTCCCCTCCCAACTCTTCACCCTCACACCTCAGGGACTCTCCCTTGTCACCCAGCGACCCTCCCAGCATCTTCAGAGAGGCACCCAATCAAACAGAGCACATGTATTTGGCAAGCTTCTCCTCACATCCTTTTATCTCTTCACCCACATCCTGTTTAAGACCCTCCTTGGTCAACCACAGACCCCTCCTTTTTCTGACCATCTCCACGGTCAGTCACTGCTAACCCTGAGAGACTCTCCTATCACCCAGCGACTCTCCTACCACACTCAGATCTCTGAGAGAGTCCCCACAACAGAGGATTTCAAGCAAAATTAACCCCAAACCTCCCCTAGGTTCCTAGAACTTATAACAACCAGGTCAGTCAGAGTAGAGCTGCCCTGTAGAGCAGTTCTGTGACTGTAGATCAAGAGTCCTCAAACTTTTAAACAGGGGGCCGGTTCACTGTCCTTCAGACCCGTTGGAGGGCCGGACTATAGTATATAAAAAAAAAACTACGAAAAAATTCCTATGCACACTGCACACATCTTATTTTGAAATAAAAAACAAAATGGGACAAAAACACCGGGAGGCCTAGATAAATAACCTCGGTGGGCCACATGTGGCCCGTGGGCCATAGTTGGAGGACCCCTGCTAAATCTCGATGAGATGCAAACATGTCCTCTGCACAGGGCCTGGTGGTTCCAAACGTTTGACCTTGAAGTTACACCACCTGGGCTCCAATGAGGGCCATACAGAGATGGAATTCACAGCAATCACTCACCCCTTATGGAGCTTGGCCGTTGCCAAGTACGGGCTCAGGCTTTAGGTGAGGGTTTCTGGCAGGGCTGACACCGTCCAAAGGTCAGGTCAGTAGCAGGCAGCTGCTTCCCAGTCCAGGATCCGGAGCTCAGGTGCTCTCTAGTCAGATGGAAGATCCAGAAGGACAGTGAGCCTGGCTGGACACTTGTATATATACAGGGTGGGGGCACTCCCTAAGGAGACTCTCTCTCTGTGATTGGCTGCTAAGAGAAGATCCACTCAGGAAACAGGGAATGAGGTCAACTGCACCTGGGAGGGGCACCTTTCTTATGCAAATGAGGCATTGGAGGATCCCTTGTTTTGGGTCAGGCTCACCTTATGAATCTGGCAACCCCTGTGAAAGGGTCATTCGGCCCCCAAAGGAATCGCTACCCACAGATTGAGAACCAGTGCCCTAAAGAGATCTTATGCAGTAGATTTGCAAGGGACATTGTGGATGCAATTGAATAGGATTGGAAGATGAAATTGGTCCTGGTTCATGAAACAAGCAACTGCCTATGAAAACCCCCGGGGACAAATTCATCCCTTTAAGGCCCCTTTTACCCAATCACTCTACTTCTTTGACCCTTCTAGGAGCTAACCTATCAGGAACAACAAAAAACTCCTAATATATCGATGACTGGGATGTCCACCAGTTGTGTAGAAGACACGGGTCCTTCTTGCGGCCATAATGCTCAGGGCAGAGTGATACATGCACATTTTCAAAAATATCCAAACTCTACGATCTCATATCATTGAAACAGCAGTCACATACCCGACACCTCCACAGTGCTGTCATATTGGAAACGAGGCGTCTAGTCATCATCGCAGTCGGTTCTAGTACCGCTCCCCTGCTCTGGTATTCAGTATCTGGTGCGCACTCTTTTTACACCATTTCCCTTCATTACTCCCCGTCCCTCTCCCCAGAAAGCTATTACACCAATTGTGGTTTCTCTACACAACCACTTCTGTGCTTAATAAAGTAGGAAACATGCAAACACACCCCAAAGCAAGCATTAAGCATATATATGGATGAAACAAATGGCTACTGACAATATTAAAATAAACCAGATATGATTTAAAACTGGAACAAGAGGAGGCACCCCCGTGCCAGAAGAAAGGATGAGGAGCCGAGAAGAGACTGAATTTGGGAAGGACGCCATCTGGTGTGGAGACACACTGGAAAAGAAATCATTACAGGAACAGCTTCCCGACACTATTGCCTAAGACAAAATGGGTGCAAAGGAAACGTGAAGAAAGCTGAGGGTGCCCGGCTATGACAAGAAATAGTGCCTGGAGTCTTGCAGGCTTAGAGTGAAACAAGCGGCCATGTATCAGGAAAACAACAAAGCCCACGTGGAGGAAGTGCACCAGCAGACCCAAAACAATCATATTGATGGGAAAGAGGGGGGACAATTGGACATCCCTCACAGAAGGGTCACAAAAAAGGGGTGAGTCAGCCAGCATGCAGGGTAGCAAAGACGCAAAACGACATTCTCTGGTTTTCTGATGCTCCCTTTTGCCCCACAATCGAGACCTCGGCTCTACCTTACTCACCAGGTACACTGGAGCCTGAACATTGGGACAGATAAGAACCCTCAACACGTGGAATCCAGGACAGATGACCCCCTCAGGAAGAGCAATGGGGGAAGCAATACCATGAGAGTAGGGGAAGGTGGGGATAGAGAGGGGGAAAAGAGGGAACAGATTGCAATGGTGGACACACACACACACACACACACACACACACACACTCACCCTATTCCAGGCATAGAAACAACAGGAACGTGGGGGGAAGAGAGATAGAGGATGGTGTAAGGTGTGAAAATATTATTTATCAGGGATTCACAGAGGTGGGAGGGTTGGGGATGGAGGGAAAAAAGAAGAGCTGATACCAAGGGTTCAAGTAGAGAAACTATCCTTGGCAATGATGGTGGCAGCACATGCACAGATGTGACTGATACAACTGATGTATGGATTGTTACTAGAGCTGGAAGACACCCCAATTAAAGTGATTTCAATACATCAGTCAAGTGAGGAGAAAATACCAGGGTTTAGATCTTGCACACCTTTCTACTCAAAGGGGGCCTTCCTTTGCAGGATTCTAAAGAGAACACCCACCAGATGGGATAAATAACCTCGGTGGGCCACATGTGGCCCGTGGGCCATAGTTGGAGGACCCCTGCTAAATCTCGATGACACACAAACATGTCCTCTGCGCAGGGCCTGGTGGTTCCAAACATTTGACCTTGAAATTACACCACCTGGGCTCCAATGAGGGCCATACAGAGATGGAATTCCCAGCAAT
>NW_022104553.1:25408904-25410659 GCF_000313985.2 Echinops telfairi | reverse complement strand
GGCAACCCCTGTGAAAGGGTCATTCGGCCCCCAAAGGAATCGCTACCCACAGATTGAGAACCAGTGCCCTAAAGAGATCTTATGCAGCAGATTTGCAAGGGATATTGTGGATGTGATTGAATAGGATTGGAAGATGAAATTGGTCCTGGTTCATGAAACAACCAATCACCTATGAACCCCATCCCACCCCCACCCCCACCCCGGGGACCCATTCTTCCCTTTAGGACCGCTTTTACCTTTCTTTTTCTCGTCTGCCTCACACACAGCAGAAAAATAAGGCTGTAGCTTCCGTAAAGAGTACAGCCTAAGGGCAATTCTCTTCCGCTTAGACAGGTCGATACAGGTTCTAATGGACTCCGTGGCAGTGGGGCATTTTGGGTACTCATGTCCCCGAAATCGTCTGTCGATGACTTCAGGACACAGCAGCAGGGGACACTCAAAAGGAAGCTTCCGGTTCACTCTTGCATCACAAGCAGGGACAGGACTTTGGCTTTTCTTTGCAAGTAGGGCCAACTTGGCCCCGTGCCCTGCAGACTCGTTATCAGAAGGGACCGGCCCCTGGAGAAGGGAGGGCCTCATGCTTGGCCAAAAAGAGGGTCCGAGGGAAGGAGGAAGACGCTCCTTCGACAAAGGGACGTGGCTGGCACCATGACCTTCAACATGGGCACGATGGTGCAGGACCGGGCCACTTTCCTTCTGGTTAAGAAGTCGCTGTGGCCTGCTCCGCACCTCTAGCAGGAGGGGCACCGTGTAGATTGCATTTCCCCAGGTGGCCACTGGGGGAGCCCGAGGCCTCCTTTTCAGACCTTCAACCTTGACAGTGACTCCTACTTTTCTTTTCCTTTTTTTTTTTAAGCCTAATTCACGCACGAGCCATAAACTGTTGCTTCCTCCGTTTCTTCTGTGGTACCTTTTTCTCCTGCACGGCTTCCTCTTCTGGTTTGGGAACGGCTTGTTCCTTTTCAGTGAGGATCACATCAGAGTGGCAGGAGGAATGCAAGTATTGGTTACGCTGTAAATGAGCTCTGTGAGCCCCAGGGCGCATCTTAGGGGCTTTGTTCCCCTGGAGGTGCTCAGTGCCCCGAGAACCCCCCCTCAAAACCCTTCAGCTCAGCCTGACTCTCTGCATTTTTAAGCACGTGCCGCAAAAAGTCAGCCCTCTCTTTGGGCCACCAGCCCCGCTGTTTGGCCAGGGCCCCCTGTCCCACGCCACTACTGTAAAGTCAGCGGGCACACACTGCTTCTTGCAAAGTGATATCTTTCAAAGACATGGTGGCTTTCCGATATGCTGAGCCTTGATGGCCTGGGCAGTTTCAGGGGCGTTCTTAAAGTGGCCCTGAAACTTCGACCCTCTTGATTTGCATGATTTTGTGGGGTTTTCTGGCTGAAGTGATTAGCGAGAACCATTTTGGCAGGTCGCAATGTGAAGAGTGGCTCTTGGGATGAGTGTTCCAAGAATGGGATGGAGCAGGGTTCCGTCTAGACGGAAGAGAAGGGCAGGACTTGAACCCTGAGCTGTGTGTCCTCCACGCTTCTGGGGACCAAAGTCTTTAGGAGCAAGGACAGGGCGGTAGTGGGGACAGGGCTAGGTGATCTCGAGGAAGGAGGTGTATTGTTGTGATGGGGTGGGAGGTGGGGGGTTGGGGAACAACTTCTCCTGGCCTTTTTAATCAAAGCAATGTTTGATTTTCTTAAAACGTCCTTCCTAATCAGCCCCTGTGATCACCCTGTGTCCTTTAAAAGCCATGTTTGTTT
>NW_022104553.1:25406470-25407415 GCF_000313985.2 Echinops telfairi | reverse complement strand
ATAAATTATCAAGGGTTCATGAGGGAGGGGGGAGCAGGAAGGGATGGGGAAAATGTTGAGCTGATGCCAGGGGCTTAAGTGGAGAACAAATGTTTTGTTTAATAATAAGGATAATAAGGATAACAAATGCACAAATGTGCTTTACACAATTGATGTATGTATGGATTCTGATAAGAGTTGTATCAGCCACCAATAAAATGATTTAGAAGCAAAATCAATCCCAACCTAAAAAAAAAGTCCTCTTCAGACTCACAAAACACATGCAATGACACCGAGTGCAGGAAGATCACAGGCCAGTGGGTGGGAAGTCTTATGGATCCAGTAGCAGTGTAAGCATCTCAGTGTTGGCTGGGGTCTCCACATGGCTCCTCCAACTCAGGGCACTAGCATAGTTCCATGTGTCTTGTCAACAGGAATGTCTCCCTGGGAGTGAAGTGTGTCCCGCCTCTAGTGAGCTATTTATCTCCTTAGCACCTCCAAATGAGGTCAAGTTGCGTCCTGATTGACAGGCTAAACTCCACCCCTTCCCTCTTAACCTCTCAAATTGACAACAGATTATATAACTACTACAGCATCCTCAGGAAAGTAAGACAAGTAATTACTGGGGGAACAAGTCCACAGCCACCCACTATTCACAGAGACATGTTTAAGCACGTTTTATTTGTAATAAACGGACATATGGATGAACAAGCACACTGAGAAGTAATAGCAGCCATCATTGACACAGTCAATGAGCCCCCGTGGCGTAGTGGTTACACATTGAACTGCTAGCCACAAGGTCAGCTGTTCAAAACCACTAGTCTCTCTGAGAGAGAAAGATGGGGTTTTCTACTCCCATAAAGAGTTACAGTCTGGTAACTCACAGAGGCAGTTCTGCCTGCTCTGGGGAGTCACCATGAGTTAGAATTGTCTGGGTGGCAATATGTGTTTGTTTGTTTGTTTGAT
>NW_022104553.1:25395684-25405021 GCF_000313985.2 Echinops telfairi | reverse complement strand
TGTGTGTGTGTGTGTGTGTGTGTGTGTGTGTGTAGGAGACCATCCTATGAGGCCCCTGGGCATGGCCAACGGTTGGCTCTTGACTGCTGACCTGAAGTTTGACAGTTCAAACCCACCCAGCTGGGGTGCAGAAGGAAAGGTCTGGCGCTCCTATGTTTCATATGAAGAGATGAAAGACTTTCATATCAAGAAGTACTTTTATATCAAGGAGCCATCCCAGGCTGTACATCTTGAAGAGAGCAGAAAGCCTCATCTTTTACCTGCGGAGCAGCTGTTGGTCTCGAACTCCAAACCTCGTGGTCAGCAGCTGAGGTAGTTAGTTTATTGTGCCAGCCTGGCCGACAAACACATGTGGGATTAGTTGAAGGGCGGAGAGAGAAATGGTTCGGTGAGACTCGCCTTTCTGGTCTCTCGCTCTTTGATCATTGGACGAGTGTGCAGCTGCCTCACTTGTTCTGCCTCGATTTGCAAGCTACACTACCTGTGGGACACCTAACCTGTGGACTGTGTCGCTGTAAGTTAAGGTTCCTTCAAAACCTGCTTTGCCACACCATTGGAATTTACATCTCTTGAGCTGGGGACTGACTGTTGGTGACTTGCCTTGCTGTTGGCTGCCTGTGCCCAGATAGCCTGAAGCTCTCTACAGAGGACTACCCGGGGGTCCTCAAGACTTGAAGGGCTGCCAGTGTCCCATAACTGTCTAACACATTTGAATTGCACTGAGCCATTTGTACTGCTTTATAATTTAACTGTTGATTTCTTGTGTCATATATCTATCTGTATAACTTCCTTATAATTTAACTGCTTGTTTCTTGTGTTATATATCTATCTGTATAAGTAAGTATATATATAAATATATATACATAAATAAATAAATATAACTAGGTCAGTAGTTCATGAATGTTTTGGTCTTTAGAATCCCTTCATACTCTTATAAACTATCAAAGGTGGAAATTCTGAACACCCCACATATCGACCTTCTGCCCCAAATGTGATCATGGTTAACATGTAGTTGTATATATATATGGCCATGGTTAACATGTAGTTGTGTGTGTGTGTGTGTGTGTGTGTGTGTGTGTGTGTATATAGCCCAGTGCCTTTTCCGGGGGCCTGTGGACGTGTATAAACGCGCTGACTCAGTTCTGGCGACGTTTGGAAGCAATATGGCTGCCACTCTCAGTGTCATGTCATGTAAACAGATCCCAGGCGTGAAAAGGTGAAAAAGAGCACTCTGGCTTGTGCTGTTAGGAATCATACCCCGCGGCAGCGCTCGTTAATATTTTTAGAGGGAAGCCATTATGATTGTGCGTCATGTTTGTCAGCTGTCCAACATTTTGTATTTTTTATGAGCTACTTTGTTATATTTTCTGGTCAAAACATAGAGGCAATTGAAAATGTGTCGTGGTTGGACTTCGTTAGTGTTAGCATTGAATGATATGCATCTTAAAGTGTATATTGATATGTTAGTGGTAGTTGTTACATTTCCTTTGTTAGGGTGTAGGTTTTATATATTCTATCTCTGCCTTTATGCACTTTTGTCAAAAATGTTAGTTTATTTCTTTAAGTATTTTATTCAAGATTTTGAATTAATTGATTTCCAGAATGATTCGGTTTTAGAAGACAAATATCGAGAAGTAGGAATTCCCACACTATATTATTATTTAGGTGAGAAATACCCAGAAATTAAAATATTTGCTGCACAAAGTTTATGCTGTTTTGGGAGTACATACTTGGGTGAGCAACTATTTTTGTCCATGAAATGAAATAAAACGGCATACAGATCAAGATTAACTGATAAACATCTATCTGCCTCAATGAAGATTGTCTGTTCTCAGTCTTTGAATCCAGATATTGGAAAACTAGTAGGAGGAAAGCGCTGGCAAGTTTTGGGTAAAAGAGAATAATTTTAGTTTTATAAATACATGAAATAAAACAAATGTTTAAATAAAAGCAATTATATAGTGTTTTAATTATCCTATCCATATTCCTGAATCCTCACTTCAAAATATAAATTGAACAAAATTTGTAAATGTGACGTGGCCCCCGTGAATCTTGTCTGTTGCACCAAATGGCCCGTGTTTTCATTGAGTTTGACACCCTGGGTCTAACCTGCCGCTACGTAAACAAACAAACAAACAAACAGAACCAACCTGCTTCTCTGGGCTTGATTCTGGCTAATGGGGGCCCCATGGGGAGACTCGGTCTCACCTCCGTTGGACATGGTATCAGGAGAGACCTGTCCCTGGAGAAGGACATCATGCTTGGCAAAATGGAGGGAAAGCGGAAAAGAGGAAGGCTCCCGGGGAGTTGGAGGGACACTATGGCTGCAACAATGGGCTCGGCATGGGGACAGTGGTGAGGATGGCGCAGGGCCCCACAGTGTTTTGTTCTGTTGTGCAGAGAGTCGCGTGGTGGCCGGCTCCTTGGCACCTAACAACTGCCACCATGGTGTCGGTCCGTCCCCGCCCCCCTCGCTGCAGAGCAAAGCTGTGCAAGCTCCAGGGGTGGTTTCTCAACTATAATTTTCCAGCAAAGCAGACTGACAGGCCTTTCTTCTGTGCCACCATGGAGTGGGTTCGAACCTCCAACCTTTAGGTTAGTAGTCAAGGGCAAGCCTTCTGGGGCACCTAGAGGCCTCTCATGTGTTCACCCACCACTGCCACAGGAAGGCACCAAGTCTCTGTTAGCCCAATCCCAGAAATGATCCTCTGAGAGACTGCAAGGTTCAGATAAGGGCCCAGAGTCACCCAGCTGGTAAGTGCTGGAGGCAGGATTTGAACCCAGGCTGGCTGGCTCCAGAGCCCAGTGCCCTACAGAAGAATACAGGTATCCGTCCAAAGGGGTGATGTTCTGATCCAAGTCGGAACCTCTGTCGCTGCCATCAAGCGACATCGACCCACAACGACCTTGTGGGGCAGAATAGATTTGCCCCTGTGGCTTTACAAGGCTGTCCGTCACGCCAGGCTTGGAAAACCTCATCTTTCCCCCACGGGGCGACTGCTTGGTGTTGACATGCTGCGGTTAGCAGCCCACCACGTGACCCACTAGGCCATCGGTGTCCCGGAGCAGGAATGCAAAGGGGCGTGGAGTACCCTCGGTGCCTGGCAGGCCGCCAGGGCACAAAGCTTGGGGACTGGTGTTGTTTATTTCCGTCACCGAACTCAAAGGTTGGCCTTGGCTTGGGGTTGGAGGGATTTTCTGCCCCTGGCTGGGTGCCAGAGGTGGCAGCTGACTTCTCTCAGCCCACCTTATTAGGAGTCAGAGTCCAGGTGGGTGGGGGAGCAGTGGAAATAAGATCAGAGGATGGGAGGTAGCCATGGAGGGGCAAGGAGCCCCTTAGTCCCGGAGCCCAGAAGGAGGGTGAGTGGCAGGAACACCGCTGTGGCTGAGCCAAAGGTTCTGGAGACGCAAGCCAGAGAGACGGTGGCTGACCGGCATGGGGTGCATGCACCGTTCTGGATTGGCGGTGCAGCATTTCTTCCCAATCTCTCAAGAGCCCACGGGGAGGGTGGGGGGAGTGTTGGGAGGTGAGGTGGCGGTAGAATGTTCACCTCCCACGCAGGAGACGAGGGTTCGAGTCCCAGCCTCTGCAGCTCAGGAGTAATCGCGACCTGCTTGTCGGTGGGGACTGAGAGGGGTTTGTCAGTGGAGCTAGGAAGAAAGGCCTGGCAATCTACTTCCAAAACTCAACCGATGAGTGAGCCAATGGATCACAGTGAGCCAATGGAAAACTGATTCTAGGGGGCGGTGCAGGGCCGGGTAGCGCTTAACATCACCGGGTGAAGAAATCAGACAGAAAGAAAGTCCAAAGCTGCCAACTCACTGCCGGCCAGCCAATGCCGACCCACAGCGGCCCCCACAGGACAGGGTAGAACTGCGCCCGTGGGTTTGAGAGACTGTCACTCATCACGGGGGCGAAAAGCCTCATCTCTCGCCCTCGCGTGTGGCTGGTGGTTTTGAACTGCTGACCTGGTGGAAAGCAGCCCAACGAGGAACCACTAGGCCACCAGGGCTCCCGTAGAAGTAAACAAGCACTTGCTAAACAAGCATGAGCGTTGAATAAAAAATGACGCAGACATTTCTGCAAAGATGACCTACAAATGGTCACTCACCTCAAGAGGCTCAATGCCGTTAGTCATTGTTATTGTATTGTTTGTTTGTTGACAAAAGGAACCGCTTTTATTGTGGTAGGGGAAGAAGTATACAGAGCAGATATCTGTGTTACCTTCAACCACTCTTCCTCAGTTTGTTCCAACTGGTCCACTGCTGTTCTCTCCCCCTCCCATCGCTCCTTCTCCCTTCACCTGTGTCTCCTACTTCAAAGCTATTTCCTGTTTCAAGTTTTCCATTTCCTTTCCTGATGCTCTGCAAAGGCTTTGTCTGGGTACATGCTGCCCTTTTGATTCTAAATGGTTGGTTATTCTAACAGGCGGTGCCTTCAGTCCCAGACCTGAAGGGTGACTGCAGGCCACGGTCCTGGGGTAGGGGTGTCTCACCTGAATCTGACCAGTAAGATCGGTCTCTTTTGTGATGTCCAGTTCAGTTCCACGTTGCTCTCCCGTGCTACCCAGGACCTTCTAAAGTGATCCATTTCAGAGCAGTAGCCATGGGAGCCGAGCACCATCTAGAGCTCCTGGTCTCAGAACGGTGGGGCGTAATGTTTGCATGGTCAGTCCGTCCATGGGCCTAGTTGTTGCTATACGTCTTTCGGTCTTCATCACTCGTCTTTCCTCCAGATGTGGAGAGACTGACGATGGCTCCCTAGACAACTGCTCAAGTCATTGGTGGTAGTGGTGGTGGTGGTTACCAACAAGCCAGCTTCTACTCTGGGAGACAGAACAAAACATTGCCCGGTCCTGCACCCTCTACATGATCCTTGGTCTGTGTGTGAGTCCAGGTGGACTAGAGAAACAAATCCAGAGACACTCATATGTGTATGAGAGCGTCATATCAAAGAGTAACTGTATATGAACACCCCAACCCAGTCCAGATCAAGTCCATAAGTCCAATATTAGCCCATATGTCTGATGCCAATCTATAAAGGCCTCTTCAGACTCATGCAACACATGCAATGACACCAAATGCAGAAAGATCACAGGCCCGTGGATGGAAAATCTTGTGGATCCAGTGGCATTGTAAGCATCTCAGCACTGGCGTGGGTCTCCATGTAGCTCCTCCAGCTCCAGGGCTCTGGCTCCATCAGTGTAGCTCTATGTGGCTTATCAACAGGAATGTCTCTCAAGGAGTGGGTGTCCCGTCTCCAGGGAAGAAGACAAGAGTTCCCAGAATCCTCAGGAGAAGGTCGTGGACAGGCTTAGACCCCACCCCTTCCCTCAAGTTGACAGGAGATTATGTAACTGCCACCGTCTGTTTGAGTCTGTTGTTTCAGACTTTGGACATCTTGTCAAGAGAGACCGGTCCCTGGAGAAGGACAGCATGCTTGGTAACGTGGAGAGGCAGCGAAAAATAGGAAGGCCCTCAGATGAGATGGATAAACACAGTGGCCGCAACCATGGGCTAGGCAGAGGAACACTTCGGAGGATGGCTCAGGACCCAAGAGTGTTTCCTTCTGTTGTGCCTAGGATCTCCGAGGGCTGGACCTGACTCGTTGGCACCTAACAGCAACAACATTATTGTATCTCTTGCGGAACCCCATTTCGGTGATGACTTCCCTCCTTGCTTGCTGGCCCTTTACTTTGCCAACATGATTTCCTTTTCTGGTGATCGGTCTTTCCTGCTGTCAGAAGCCAGCAAGTCCAAGTCACGTCATTCTCACTCCCAAGGTTCCCCCAGGGGCCCCCTCTCACTCAGGCCTCTCCTTATCTGGAGCCCCACAGGCTTCCACCCTGAGGCTCTGGTGCTAACTGTCTCTGCTTATCAAGAGTGGGTACAAAAAGCTGAAATCAACTCAAACGAATTCAAGGGAAACAATAAATTCATGAATACAATCCTATTTAACCACAAATCAGCAACAGCCACCAGGACCCATACAGGTGCATGTGTAAGCGCAATGATTCCGTTAGGAGTTGAGGGATGGCGGGTCCAGGCACCCAAGGGCAGACTGGCATCAGAACGCTGCAGTGGACACGAGGGACTCCGCTTACAGAGGGGCGTAGCAAATCTCAGAGTTGGTTCTCATTGGACTCACTCCAGGTCACATGTCTTCCCTGAGCCAATCGCCAGGGAAACGAATTTAAAGGGATTGGCTAGGTCTGACACCTCTATCCCGTCCCCCAGAGCTGGGGCAGGAATTCAAACCCACCAGTGCAGTTTTGAAAGATGAGGCTTTCGGGTCCCTTAAAGATGCACGGCCTTGGTAGTTATAGGTTTCTATAGGGTAGTGATGAGTCCTATAGACTCCATGGCAGGAGGGGGGGGCGGGCGTTGGGTTTGGGTTTTTAACCCTTGTCCCTGCTAACAATGAGCCCAAACGTAACAATTGTGAGGATGGCGCAGGATGGAGTGGCGTTCTGTTGTGGCTGAGAGTCTGGAACTAAAAGCCGCACCGAACAATAGTTCCCCCACACACACCCCACACACCCGTAACGCTGAGGATTAGCATGCAAGCCAGCCCACTCTCCCCCACTACACACAAAGGTTTATAGCCTCCTCCCACTGTAATGCTTCCAATCTCTCCTTGCTGATCATTTGTTTGTTGGTTCTAAAGGTGCTGTAGAGCGCCCTCGGACGCACAGCGAACCCCTTGTGCGTCACCGCAGACCTGTGCTCCATCGGATTGTAATGCCTGCTTTCGACGCAGTAGATCGCCGGTCCTTTCTTCCCAGGCACCCCTGGACGGGACTCCAACAGCCCACAGAGGATTTTAACCGTTTGCCCTATCCAGGGACTCTGGTGACCCTGTACCTCGTCGTGGTTTATGCTTTGGGCTGCTATCGGCAAGGTCAGCCGTTCAAAACCACTGGACCACTGGGAGGGAGAAAGACGAGGCTTTCTACCCCGAGAAAGAGTTTCCGTCTCGGAAACCCACATGGGGCAGTTCCACCCTGTCCTGTAGGGTCACTATGAGTCAGCATGGACTCGATGGCAGTTAGGTCGGGTTTGGGTTTGGTAGGAAGAGGGCGGGATTGCATTTCACATATTTGCTTGACATGCGCTGGGGCAGTCTTCAAATGGGAACCTGAAAGGGGAGTTAGAGAGACAAAGAGGTCAGGGTGGAGGGAGGCGAAGAAGAAGGTGAGGCTGGGGCGCCCTGGGCCCCAGAGCGCCGGAGGGAGGGGCTGGGGACTGAGGGGGAAGGGTGGGTTACGGAGGGGCAGGGCTGTAGAAGCAGGGTGGGATTAGGAGTTGGGGCATGGAAGAGGGGGATGAGGGATGCCGCAGAGAGGGTAGAGGCAGAGCTCCGCAAAGGGGGAGGCTGGGCGAGGGGACAGGCTGGGGAGACTGGAGAGGGTGGGACTGGAGTTGGGGGAGTGGAGGAGAAAAATGGGCGGGGCGCTCAGAGGATGGGGGGGCTCGGGTGTAAGGAACAAAGTGACCTGCGCGCCTTCGAGAGCGTTGGAAATGCAGTGGGGGGAGGCTGGCGACACTACAGAGGAAGTCCTCGGCGCGGGGCGTGGCTGTGTGTGTGTGTGTGTGTGTGTGTGTGTGTGTGTGTGTGTGTGTGTGTGTTTTACGCTACCCCACCCCCCAACTCACACACCCCTCTTAGCCTGGCAAGCTTTTGCCTCTGGTCCCGCCTCCTTTTCGAGAGTGACCGAACCGCTGTCCAACCAGCGCTGCAGGCTGCCAGCGGCTCAGCCAGTTACGCGGCAAGGGGCGGAGCTGGGGAAGGGGCTCGCAGGGCCAGGGGAGGGGGCCCCCCCCCCGGGCCTCCAAGGGCTCAACGGAGGTGACTGGGGAGCCATGGCGCTTGGGCTGCAGCGCGCAAGGTACCGGGGTCCCAGGCCATAGGTTGATGGAAATTAGAGGGGAGGGATTCTTGATAGGGACCCCCCTGATCCGGGTGGAGGGTGTGCACGGGTGCAAGCCAAGGACGATCGGGGCCTGCGCTGGAGCAGTTTCATCCCCGCCCGTGCCCGCCACCCTCGGGGACTTGGTGGGGCGGTGGGGTCCCCCCCGAAGTCTCTGACTGCCCCGCCCCTCCAGCCAGGTGCGTCTTGGGGCGGTGAGCCCCGATTCCCTGCAGCTCCGGGCCGCTTCCCCGCCTGGTTGCGAGAGAGACTGGGGTCCCCACAGCAGTGGAGCGGGTTGAGTTTGCACCGTCCCCTGGTTTCTGGGAGAGTGGAGGCACTCTCGCTCCGGACTATGTCTCCTCTGGCCTTGGAACCCTTAGATCTTTTCTTTTCCACAGCCCCCTGGGCTCCTGGGAGATATGAGCCACCCCAAAGTGAGCCTTCCCAGGGGGGAAAGGGATTACCTTGGGCTCCTGAGAAGAGTCCCCTTTGGTCCAACCCTCCCTAATACAGCCCCCTTAGAATTGGCATCCCCTAGAGAGTGACCCCCTTTCAGGAGTCCTTTTGTCTCCCTTTGAAAAGTTGGGTCACCCGTTTAATAACGGGGAGACCGGCTTGAGTCATTTACCAAATTCTCTCCCTCCCCCAGACCCTATTTCTGAAGCATACATTAAAGGGATAGGAGAGCCCCACCCAAGCCTTATTTGGGGGAGGCCCTACGGGAGGGGGTGGGTGATGCCTGATTGAGGGCGAGCTGTGGTAGGAGGGCCCCCTGTCTAAGTGCCCCGGTCAAGTTTAGCGGTATTTCCGTATCCACCTCTGGCAGGTGCAGCCCGACGGAGCCAGGGGGAGCGGGACCCTGACTCCACTCCCATGGGGCCCACTGCCTGCCTGAGTTTCCAGGGGGCCCCAGGATGTGCCCCAGGCCCTCGGTTTTCCCTGCCCAATCTGAGTAGCCCAGCAAGCCTCACCCCCTCCCCTCCTCCTTGCTTTCACAGGCCTGATTGGATCAGGCTATACCCCTGTTTCTCACCGCCCTCCCCCACCAGGGTTCCCCCATCTCATTCTATTCTGGGCTCTGGCCCAAGGCCCACAGGGGAACTCCATCCCACCCTATTCGGGGCCAGCCACAGCCCTGTCTCTCCCGGAACCCCCTCCTGGCTGGGTGGGGCCCCTCTTGGCTGAGCTGGGGTGCACCCCCTCCCCACCCAAGGCCAGCCCTTTCCTGTAGGGTCATCCCACCGCCACTCCACACCACCCACTCGTAACTCGCACCCGGATCCCAGCTGCACCTAGGGATGGCCCCTCAACCAAAGGGTGACGGTCAGGGCAATGGTGAGTAGGTCCCCACGCCCCTTCCTTCCCGCCCTCGTCTCTGATTGTTGGCATCTCACCCCAGGTTGGGATATTCTTGGGGAGTCCCT
>NW_022104553.1:25383589-25395389 GCF_000313985.2 Echinops telfairi | reverse complement strand
ATGGAGGTACAGGAACAGTCCTGCATGTGGGATAGGGTCTCCCGCATCTTCTCCATGCCATTTCTGGAGGGTGGTGAGCTCCTCGGAGCAGGAAAGATGTGGGTTTCTCGCTCCCCAGGCTGGGGGCTGCCAGGCCGCAGCCCCCATTCCCAAGCCCCTGTCTCGGGGCCTTCAGGCCCAGCCCCGCCCCTGTTCTCGGCTGGAACACGGAGGAAGGGTGGCAGCACTCCAGCTGCACGTCCCGAGCTGGGCACAACGCCAGGGGGCTGGACCAGGCCTGGGCTCAGGGCCAGCAGGGGAGACCGGCCAGCTGGGAAGATCCAGAGGCAGCCTAGGAAGAGCTCAGAGCTGGTGGGAAGGAGAGGCAGGGGAGAGGGACCTTGAGTTGGGCAGGCCTACCAAGGGATGACTTTCAAGCACAGGAGTCCCCAAGTCAGAGCTCAAAGGTCAGCTCACCTGGTTGCTAGCCATGTGGCCCTTGCGCCCATAACTGCCTCTGGAAGGCTTTCCTATCTTGGCAAATGGGGGTCTGGTCTCCACATTCCCTCCCCCAACCTCCCCACACAGGATCTAGATGGGGAACCAGGAAGGTAACAAACAGCAGGGTGGGTCATCCTGTAGGTGCAGCCCGATGAAGGCAGAGGGAGCGGGACCCTGGGTCCACTCCCATGGGGCCCCAGGATGTGCCCCAGGCCCTCGGTTTTCCCTGCCCAATCTGAGTAGCCCAGCAAACCTCACCCCCTTCTTCTCTGCTCCACTATTGACAACGGAGCCCTGGTGGTGAGGTGGGTTAAGCACTATGAGGTGGAATCTCACACGGATGCTGTGGCTTTGGTTGGGTGTTGCTACTACTTAGGAACCCTGGTGGCGTAGTTGGGACACAGGGAGCTGCGAACTGCAAGCTCAGCAGTTCGAGACCACCAGCCGCTCCTTGGGAGCAAGACGAGGCTTTCTGCTCCCATAAAGAGTTATAATCTCAGACACACACAGGAACAGGTCTACCCTGCCCTATAGGAGTCGGAATCCCCTCGAGAGCAGTGAGGTTTTTTGCTTTTCACTCTATAGAGTCTTTTCAATGATTGAATGGTGGCAAGGCCTGAGGTTCGAACCCACTAGTCGCTCCACCGGGGCCAGATGAGACTGTCTGCTCCCGTAAAGAGTCTCTGTCTCAGAAACCCAAAGGGGCAGTTCTACTGTCCTATAGTTGGAATCAACTTGGTGGCAGTGGGGTTTGGGGTTTTCAGGTGGCACCAACGGTTTCCACTTGAGCGCTAGGCTAAAAAAAAAAAGATGGCGGTTCACACTCGCCAGGCATTGCTGCGGAAGAAAAGGCCCAGTTGGTTTGAGTCTGGAAACTGCAGAAACCCGCCCACCCCGCTCGCCTGCGAAATATTGGCGGGTGGCAACGTTTCTCTCTAATAAAGCCCCAGGGAGTCGGAACATGCTTGAAGGTGCCTAACAAGGACCAGCGGCGCCCTGGAGGCGTCGTGGTTACGCATCGGGCTGCAAAGCGCAAGGTCTCCCAAACCCGAAACCAAACGCACAGCCATCGTGGATGTCCGCGGCGGGTCTGCAGGACATGGGTTTCCGAGACTGCGACTCTTTGTGGACGTGGACAGCCCCGCCTTTCTCCCGCGGAGCTGGGCGGTGGTGTCGAGAAAAGTGGGGCTTTTTGGTCCCGTGGAAAGTGGCCACCCGGAAACCCACACATCAACTCCAGGGCAGTGAGTAGCAAGAACTGTCTCTGTGATTGATCATAGCGAGGACCCACCCCAGGTATATTAGCCACGTATGTACTCGTATGCCATGTGTCCACATGTGTGACTCTAGTACTCAGGGGGCTCCTAAGCCTGGCCCTTTCATCCTGATGTGGGCAAAGGAAGGGTAACAGTAACCTTTAACCTTTTTTGTGTGGTAGTTTTCGTTGTTAGTGGCTGTCAAGCCGGGTCTGACTCCTAGCAACCTGATGTGTAATAGTATGAAGCATTACCTGGTCCTGTGCCACCTCTCATGACCCTTGGTCTGCTTGAGTCAATGGCTGCAGCCACTGTGCCCTGAGTGGCGAACTACAAGGTCAGCGGTTTGAATCCCAGGCGGAAAGATGAAGCTGTCTGCTTCCAGAAAGAGTTGCCGGCTCAGAGACCTTGCGGTTAGCTATGCAATGCCTAGCCACTATTTCGAATTAGGCTGCTGACCACAAGGTCAGCCGTTCAAACCCCCCTCCCGAAGCCGCTCGGAGAGAGAAAGGTGAGGCTTGCTACTCCCCTGACGGTTTACAGCTTCAAAACCCACAGGGGCAGTTCTACTCTGTCCTACACGGTCACTATGAGTCAGGATTGACTCAATGGCAGTGAGTTTGGGTCCGAAGTCGTTGACATGTTTAATTCTCAAGATACCGTGGTTTAAAAAATAAGAAAGACCCTACTGTGCACAGAGAGGCTGTACAACTTGCCCAGAGTCCCCCAGCTGACTGGTGGTGGAAGCAGGATTAGAGGCCATGCCTAAACCAGCCCCTACTCGACCCAAATGAACGGAGCTCTGGTGGCGCTGTGGGATAAGCAGCGCTCTGCGATCCACAAGCTCTGCAGTTCAAAGCCCACCAACTGCCCTGTGGGAGAAAGATGAGGCTTTCTTCCAACATCTGTAAATATCTACAACCTCAGGGAGAAATTCTACTCTGCCTGAAGAGGGTCACTATAAGTCAGAACCGACCCCACAGTTGTGGGTTTTATGCAAATGAAGGTGCTCCGGTGGCACACTGCTAAGCCCTCGGTTGCTAACCAAGAGGCCAGAGGTTCAAACCCATCGGCCACTGTGGCCGCAGGGGGACAGCTCCACTCTGTTCTATAAGGTCACTGGGAATCGCTACTTGAAAGCAGTGGGTTTGGTTTGAGTTGGGGTTTCGGGGCAAATGATTAAGCGCTCAGTTAACCCAGATGATCCACCCCAAGTGCCTCGGAAGAAAGGCCTGGCACGCTGGCAGGCAGCTGGCACTAGTGGCCACTCGGGCGCCACTCCTGGAGGTTGGCTTGCTTTATTCAACCGAGGAAAGCCAATCTCCGTGGGAGGCCGTGAGAGGCCCACCCATATACCCTCTGAAGGACACCCGGGAAGAGGCAGGGTACAGGCAGGAGGATCCCTCTGCCGTCCCCAGCTGGCTCCTTCTGTGGCCCAGGCCCAGAGAGAGGATTACAGAGCCCAGCTGCCTGGGACGTGGGGGGCCGCCTCCACCCCCATTCCAGTTTCCACTCCCTGTTCTCCCTCTGTTGGGGGCCCCAGAGTGTTGAGGCCCGCCCACCCCCACCCTCTGGGCCGGAAGACAAACACTGGGACAGAACAGGACAGGACAAAATGTCCTGGGGCGGGCAGGGCAAGGCAGGGCTAGAGGCCCCTGACCCCCACCAGCCAGGAGGGAGGGGAAGACCCTTCTAGAGCTTCACTCCCAACCCCCAACCCCCACCCAGCCTGCCCCTTGCTGTGTCTCCCCCACCCTGTAGAGTTTCTTTCTTTTTTTTTTTTTCTGTTCTACAGTCAGAAATATCCGCTGCCCTCTCTGCCTTTTTGCCTGGGGATGGGCCTGCAAGTCTCATTCTCCCAGGAGGAGGGCTGATGCCACTCCCAGAAACGGGCCTCTGACTGTGCTGGGAGCCCTCTCCCACCCCTAGCCTACAGGTTCTGCTTTCTTGGGGTGAGTCACTCCTAGGAGGGGGATCAAAGAAGAAGGGAGGTTTTACAACTTCAGTAAAATCAAATCAAAAACCCCACTCTATCAAGTCAATTCCAACCACAGGGACCCTGGATACGGGCTCCAAGGCTGTCGGTCTGTATGAGAACAGGTGATCTCTTCTTTCTTCCCAGGAGACACCTAGTGGGTTTGAACCACCACACTGCCAGTTAGCAGTCCAGTGCTTGCCAGATGGTGCCACTCACTGGACAGGTTCAAATCCCAGCTTGGCCAGTGGCTGGCTCTGTGCCCTACTGAGCAAAGAACTTCACCTTTCAGAGCCTCCATTTCCCCCTTGTGGCATGGAGGTTTAAGATGCCCTCCTTTCTTGGGCTCTCTGGAAAGCTAAGGACATACGCTGTAGGCAATTAGCCAGTGCCCTGCCCACGCACACTTAGCACACAATGTTGGTGGTGTCCGTTGCTGTCTGTCCTGTCGAACATGACTCCTGTCGAACCTTGTGGGTTACAGAAAAAAAGGAATGTTGCCCAGGCCTACCCCCTCCTAATGGCCATCGTATGTCTTACTCCACTGATCGGTCGGATCCCTTCGGATACCGCATCCAAGGCAAGCGAGTGGACGTGTCAGGCCATAGTTTGTGATCTGTGGGGTCTTCGCCGGCTGCTTTCCAGGCATAGACTGCCAGGCCTTTCTTCCTAGTCTGTCTGAGCCTGGGAGGTCTACTGAAACCTGTCCACTGTGAGCAACCCCACTGGCCTTTGAAATACTGGTGGCATAACATCCCCCATCATGCCATCACACCGTCCACCATAGTACAACGAATTGACAGACAGGGGGTCGTAGCAAATTAGGACTGTTCCCCTGTGGCGTGATGCTTACGCAGTTGGGCTGCTAACCACAAAGTCAGCGGTTGGAAACCACCAGCCACTCAGAGGGAGAAAGATGAGGCTTTTTCTACTTCCCTAAAGCGTTACAGTCTTGGAAAGTCACAGGGGCAGTTCTGCCCTGTCCTGTAGGGTTGCCGTGAGTCGGCATCGACTCAATGGCAGTGGGATTTTTTGGGGTGACATAGTGGTTACAAGTTGGGCTACTAAACTCAAGGTCAGCAGTTCAAATCTACCAGCTGCCCCATGGGGGCAAGACGAGGCTTTCTACTCCCATAAAGAGTTAGTCTCAGAAATCCACAAGGGGCCATCCTACCCTGCTCTAGGGGGTCGCCACGAGTCGGTATCGATTCACTGGCAGCGAGTTTGGGTTTCTGGTGCATTGATGTTTTTAATAATATTAGATATTTATAAATCCAAACCCACTACCATCAAGTTGATGGTATGTGCCATGTGCAAGGCTGTCCATCTTTACCACAGCACTCAGCCTCATCTTCTCTCTCCGAGCCGCTAGTGAATTTGAACCACTGACCTTTCGGTCGGCAGTCCAATATCAACCCCACAGCACCACCGGATGCTCCTTAGATGTAACATACGCTCCAATGCTCTGGTATAATTACTCAAAAGCTCACCCGTACAGACTTTGAGTTCTGCCTGATCTGACGTGCAAGACTAGCAGAAACAGAGAGGTCTAAAACCTGGAGACACGCCCAGAGTCGCAGGGAGCTCCCTCAAGCCTGGCTTCACACTGCCCTTCTGTGTGCCTCGGTTTCCTCGCCTGTTGCTTAGAGATAACATTATCACCTTCTAGAACACTTGAATGTGTGTGAAGTTACATGCCTGTCCTAAACATGGACTAGTAAGCACTGGAAACCATCCGCGGTTGCTTTCAAGTGATCCCACCCTAAGGGGAAGCCTATGTGTGTCTATGAGCAGCACAGGGACACAGAGCTTGTCCAGAAGGCTGGCTTCCAACCATGGGGTCTTACAGCTGAATGTCTTAGCCCTTGGCACCATCGGAATGACAGATATTTCTGACAGGATGAAACTCAGTCCTGGCACCCCACTTCTACCTGACCCCTGACATATACCCCGAGGAATTAGGGTCTGGGAAGTAGATTACAAGGCAGGGGTGAGTGTTAGTACATCATAGCTGTTTATGAATGGCTTTGACCCTGTAAACCAAACCCCCAAACTTAACCCACTGCCATGGAATCGAATCGTTAGAGACTTGTCTTCCGAGGCTGCAAATCTTTTCCGGAACAGACAACCTTATTGGTTGCAGCCAGTGGGTTTGAACTGCCAGCCGTGTGGTTAACAGCAGCCCAACCAAGGCTTAACCCACAGTGCCACCAGGGCTTCTCATTCCATCTTGATAAGATTAGGCAGACTGTGTTCTATGTAATGTAATTGTTACTCGGGCTGCTAACTGCAGGGTCGGCAGTTTGAATCCACCAGCCGCTCCGAAGGAGAAAGAGGGGGCTTTCTATGCTGTAAAGGGTTACAGTCTCAAGCTCACAGAGGCAGATCTACCCTGTCCTATAGGGTCGCTATGAGTCGGCATCGGCTCGATGGCAGTGAGCTGTTCGCTTGGGTGGCAATGAAACCAGAGGTCTGTTTGCTTTGTCACCCAGGAGAGGCCCTGGCCCCTCTGGGGACCCTGCTGGACTTTGATCCATCTGTTAAGATTCCAAAGACTCCGCTGAGAGGGGAAAGGGCAGGGAGGGGACTCTGGCCGGCAGGAGGTAGGACAGGAGACGTGAGATGCTTCATGCTCTCTTTTGTCTTGGCTGGGAGCCAGTTCTGTCAGCCCCCTCCTAGCAGGAGGCCTCTCTGCCCCCAGCCTGGGAAATAAACAGATAAGTCAGGGAGGGGACCGAGTGCCCCCGGGCACGCCTCAGAGAGGAGCCAGGCGCTGGGAATGCAGCATGGGCCGGCTCTCGGACAGGTAAATTCCTGGGCTAGGTTAGACCTCGCCTTACATAGCTGGGACATGCTGTCAGGGGAGATCAGTCCCTGGAGAAGGACATCATGCTTGGGAAAGTAGAGGGGCAGCGAAACAGGGGAAGACCCTCAGCGGGATGGGGTGACACCATGGCTGTAGCAATGGGCTCGGGCCTAGGAACCGCTGTGCATAGGGTGGCGGCGGGTCGCAAATGATGATACCCAGCAAAAGGCTCAGCGCTCCGGAGGGAATCTTTCTCGGTCCAGAGAGCGCTGGATATATGCCCTGGCCACGCAGCCAGGCTCCTGTAATCCAGCACCCCTTGCTCACCCCCACTCCCACCACCCACACACACACTGTGGGCAGCTTCCCCGCGGGCTGTCTGTCCCTGGACCCGCCCCCCGTCCCTCCCCACTCCCCTTCTGACTGAGCGCTGCCCCTGCCCGCAGGTCCAGCACCGAGCTGCGCAAGGAGAAATCCCGGGACGCGGCCCGCAGCCGGCGCAGCCAGGAGACCGAAGTGCTGTACCAGCTGGCGCACACGCTGCCCTTCGCGCGCGGGGTCAGCGCCCACTTGGATAAGGCCTCCATCATGCGCCTCACCATCAGCTACCTGCGGATGCACCGGCTCTGCGCCGCAGGTGAGCCCAGCCCCTGACGGGGCCGTGGGGCCGAGCGGGTCCCTGCGCCTACTGGCCCGGCTCGTGCTGCAAAGCTACGTTCCAGGGTGGCCCCGCCCCCTGGACGCCAGCTCCTGGCCAGACCCCGGCCCTTGATGACGTGATCCCGGAGCCCCGCCCTTGGAATCCACTTCGCTGCCGAGTTCTCTGGGAAGGCCCGCCCATTTAAACGTCCATCACTCTCGAGGCCCCGCCCCTCGGGAAGCTCCGCCTCCTTCGAGCTTTACGGAATGGGAGGGCGCGATAAGCCCCTGGGGGCCTCACCCTTGGTATTGGGCACGCTGGGTAAGCACAAGTGAGTCCGTGCTTACCTTACTGACTGCATGCTGCAGCCTCACTCACCCTATAGGACAAAGTAGACCTGCCCTGGGGTTTCCCACACTGTCCATCTGTCCCGAAGCAGAAAACCTCACCTTTCTCCCTCGCAGCAGCTTGCGGGTTCGAAAAATTGAAAAGGGGCTTTGATGCTATAGGAAAGCTCTATAAGGGAGGGAGAGAGACAGGTGGCAGCCAGACCTGGAGGCAGAATCTCTGATGTGGTGACAATGTGTGAGATTGTCACACTCCTGCATAGTGTCGCCACCCGCTCTTTTTTACTGGGAAGACTATCCTTGCCCGCCCTCTTCCTCTTTCAACCCTACTGCTCTCCCAATTAAGGCGACCAGATGTCCCGCTTTTGGCGGGACAGTCCCGATTGTTAACAATTTGTCCCGCGTCCGGCGGCGTTTTAAAAAAGTCCCGGTTTTCAGCTGCTATGTCGCTGTTTCGCCAGGATATGAGTTGTATCAATGGTGTCCCGCTTTACCAAGAAGCCATCCCTTGTGCCCTCTGCTCAGTTACAATTCCACTTTGCAGGAGCCTTCATCCACGCCCCCTCCCATCTTGGTAGTCCCCAAACTTCACCACCATCCAGTCGATGCTGACTCATAGCGACCCTATAGGACAGGGTGGAACTGCCTCTGTGTACTTCTGGGGCTGTAGCTCTTTATGAGAGCAGAAAGCCCCGTCTTTCTCCCAGGGAACGCTGGTGGTTTAGAACAGCTGACCTTGTGGTTAGGAGCCCAGTGCGTAACCACTGCGCCACCAGGGCTCCTCCTTGGTATCCCAGGTGCCCGAAAGATTTTTTTTTTTTTTCTCATGAAGGAAGTATAGTGGTCTAACTGGTCCCAAGAGAATTCCTACCTGTGGTTAGGTGCCATCGACTCTGTGCCCGACCCATAAAGACCCCATGCACAACAGAAAGAAACACTGCAAAAAAAATAAAAAAGAAAGAAACACTGCACAGTCCTGCAGTCATCCTCACAATCGTTCCTATGCCTGAGAATTCCCCGCCCCGCAGAATTGGACTTTTCTCCAAGCTTCTGGTCCTTCAAAATTGTGTCCCTTGGGAGTTCTTGCTTGTTTACAATTCTGACTCCCTGGGGAAACACCTAGAAGGAGCCCTGGTGGCCTAGCGGTTACACCCTTGGCCTGGGATCTGCAAGGTCAGCTGTTCGAAACCGCCAGCCACTCTGCGGGAGAAAGACTGGACTTTCTACTCTGGTCATGAGTTACAGTCTCTGAAACTGGCAGGGGCAATTCTACCCTGTCCTGGTATAAGGTGGCTGATCCGGCACTGACTCAATGGCAGTGAGTTGGGGTTTTGGTTTGGGGCACACCTGGAGCCCTTAGGAGCACCAACAGGTAAGTACTGACCTACTGACCCAAAGACTGGCAAACCCACCGGAGACACCTCGGAAAAACGGCCTGACCATCTGCTTCCGAGAGGGATCACAGCCTGGGACAACTCCATGGAGCGCAGTTCTAATCTGCAACACAAGAGGGCGTCCTAAGGTGGAAGCAATTCAAAAGCTACTGTTAGTTTTTTTTCCCCTCTGGTTGTTGACCCGGGATTGGGGGCTGTTTGGGGTGAAGACCCCACTCTCCAAGAATTCCGACCCCCTGGGAGGTCTAGCCACCTCAGACTTTTGACCCCCAGGCAGTTCCATCCTCTGAGAATGCTGTCTTCCTAGGAAAGCCGTCCCTTTAGAATTCTACTCTTGGAAGACCCCCTGGTTTTCCTAAAACACACACAGTGCCACCTAGTCATCCTGAATAATAGCAAGCCTTGATAGGATTTCCTGGTGGCTTAGTGGGTTAGAAGTTGTGCTGCAATCCACAAAGTCAGCAGTTCAAAACTGCCAGCAGCTCCAGGGGAGAACTATGAGGCTGCTCCTATAAAGATGCGCAGTCTCAGAAACTCACAGGGCCAGTTCTACTCTGTCCTACGGGGTCACTAGGATTGGAACCGACTCAATGGCAGTGAGTTTACAGTTTTAAAGACCAGGTAGCCTCCTCTTTCTCCTGAGGAGCAACTGGTGGACTTGAACTGCCCACCTTGTGGTTAGCAGTCAGATGCTTACTGGACGGCCGTTTGAGAAGTCTTAGAATTTCACTCCTTGGTGACCCTGGCCACTTCCTTGGGACTCAAGGCCCTCGGATGTGTCCCCTGGGCCACCTGTAACTGAGGGAGGTGGGCCAGAGTGGCCCCCAGGGCTGACTAGAGCAATCCCGCTCACCCCCTGCCCCGGCTCCAGGGGAGTGGAACCAGATAGGAGCTGGGGGAGAAGCACTGGATGCCTGCTACCTGAAGGCCCTGGAAGGCTTCGTCATGGTGCTCACGGCAGAGGGAGACATGGCTTACCTGTCGGAGAACGTCAGCAAACACCTGGGCCTCAGTCAGGTGAGAAGAGATGCCTGCTTACTACACAGGTGGTGCTGCTGGGCGATTATACTGGGATCCGGGGCCGACCTGAACAGTCTCTGGTCTTGCCCTCAGGGGACTCACCTTCGGCAGACAGGAAAACTCAGACTGGGTCAGGCTATGGGAGCCCATAGTGGGGACATGGGGGTGCACAACAGGCCCAGCCGTGGGGTGGGAGGCAGGTGAGAGAGAGCTTCTTTGGAATAAAAGACATTTGAGCTACAATCCGAAGGTGTGAGGCAGCTCAAGGTGTATGGGGATACCCAGAATGGAACAGTCCCCATCCAGGAAGAATGATGATCAAACTGCATCCTCGCTCAAAGGAGCATTGTGGCTTCCAAGACAGATTTGCTTGTTTGCTTGGGCACTTTCAATAATCTTCGCCAACACTGTAGTTCAAGTGCATTGCTTTTTCTTCCATCTCCCTTAACTCAAGTGTGTGGATGAGGCTGCTGAAAATACCATGGCGTGGGTCAGCGGCACCTTACTCCTCAAAGTAACCTCCCTGCTTTTCAACACTTTAGAGACCAGACCCCTTTGCATGGAGCCAGTGCCAACTCATAGCAGCGACCCTTTCTAACAGGGGTGGGGAACCATTTTTTCCTGGGTATGTAGAATGTCATTTGCTGGCCATACGAAATTATCGACCTGAAAATTAGCCTGCTCTAGTTGGCCATTTAATTAACTCACTCTTAATCTGACGCCCTGGTGGTGTAGTGGTTATGATTGAGCTGCTAACCCCAAGGTCAGCAGTTTGAAACCTCCAGGCACTCCAAGGGAGAAAGACAGCGCTTTCTACTCCCATAAAGAGTAACATACAGTCCTGGAACCCCACAGGGGCAGGTCGACCCTGTCCTGTAGGGTCACAATGAGTCGGCTCAGCGGGTCTGTTTGGTTTTGTTTAATGTGATGGACGCAACTGCTTCCCTTTGGGGAGGCATGTGATGTTAGCTGATGCGGATGATTTCTTGGGCTTGGCATGACCTGTGGGAGAAGGATGGGACTTTCTGCGCCCGTACAGAGTTACAGTCTTGGAAACCCACAGGGGCAGCTCTACCCTGTCCTGTCGGGTGGCACTGAGTTGGGTTTTTTGGATGTGACCCGAAGGCCAGGCTTTCCCCACCCTACTTTGTAGGGTGTCTGAGATTGTAATCCTTTAAGAGGAGCAGACAGCCCCCCTTTTTCCTGTTTGTCCAGCGTGGGTACTGAATAAGTGTTGTTGAGTCAGTGGGTGGGTGGGTGGATGAATGAGGAGAACAGGTGAAATATGCAGGCTCTGAATTAAGGCAGGGCCATGGGAGTGAGCGGAGGGTGAGCACGGCCCTGGAAGAGCCCGCTCCCTCCAGACCCCTCTCCACACCCCTTGCCGGCAGCTCGAGCTCATCGGACACAGTATCTTTGACTTCATCCACCCCTGCGACCAAGAGGAGCTTCAAGATGCCCTGACTCCCAGGCAGAGTGAGTGTCCTGGGGGCTCAAAGTCCCCCCTCGACAGAGGAGGAAATGGAGGCGCGTAGCCCTTCCTCCTGGACTCTGGACTGAGGGAAATGTGAAGGGGGAGGCTTTTGGAGAAAGCCGTGCCCTGGAGTCTGAGGGGATGCCACCCTGAGTGGGTGGGTGTGAGGGGACGTAGCTCTGCCCTGAAGGGGCTTGGCCTTGCCCTAGAACATGAGGGATCCCGGGGGCCTGAGGGGGTCTTGGCCCTGAATTAGGGGGTTTGAGGGGATGTAGCCTTTTCTTGGGGTCTGAAGGGACATGACCCTGCCCTGGGGGACCCTCTGTGGTTCCAGGTCCCAATTTTGAAGGTGACCCTGGGAGACATTCCAGGGTAGGGCTTCTCTCCGAGCTGCCTGCTCACGCCCCC
>NW_022104553.1:25380530-25383489 GCF_000313985.2 Echinops telfairi | reverse complement strand
CCCCGTGGCCCTCTCCAGGCCTGTCTAAGAAGAAGCCAGAAGCCCCCACCCAGAGGTGCTTCTCCTTGCGCATGAAGAGCACCCTCACCAGCCGTGGCCGCACCCTCAACCTCAAAGCAGCCACCTGGAAGGTGGGTCATGTGGGTGGGGGTCTTGCAGGCTCCCCGAGGTGGAGTCTAATGGGCCCTGGGCCATGGGGGTATGGGGAGTCTGTGGGGGTCTTTCTTAGGCTGGAGCTCTATGGGCCTGGGGTTGGGGCTTCTCAGTCCTCCAAGCCTGGGGTCTCCAGGGGATTGGAACCTGGAAATTAGCAGGACTCCAGGCTTGGGTCTTCATAGGGTGGGACCTGGGAGGTTATTAGGACCCCTGGGCCTGGGTCCCCATGGGGTGGGAACTGTGGGGTTATCAGTCTTGAGTGTGTGGGTCTCTAAGGGGCTGGGCTCTGGGGGTCCTCGTGGCTCCGACAGTGTGCACCGCTGCCCTCAGGGATCCCTCGGTTCCCCCCTGGTGTCTCAGGCCCAGTGATTCCCTCCCACAGGTCCTCAGGTGGCCCTTACTGACCTGTCCACACCACCACCAGGTGCTGCACTGCTCCGGGCACATGAGAGCCTACAAGCCCCCGGCCCAGATTTGCTCGCCTGGGACCCCCGACCA
The DNA here is from genome assembly GCF_000313985.2 of Echinops telfairi. Lineage (NCBI taxonomy): Eukaryota > Metazoa > Chordata > Mammalia > Afrosoricida > Tenrecidae > Echinops > Echinops telfairi. The sequence goes on along the minus strand of NW_022104553.1, from coordinate 25,382,835 downwards.
GGAGCCCCCCCTGAGGTGCCTGGTGCTCATCTGTGAGGCCATCCCCCACCCAGGCAGCCTGGAGCCGCCGCTGGGCAGGGGGGCCTTCCTCAGCCGTCACAGCCTGGACATGAAGTTCACCTACTGCGACGAGAGGTGGGCCGCGGTCCCCATTCACTGCTTCCCATCCCCCCCACGCCCCCATGTTTCTCTCCGGTGTGCTTCTCCCTGACTCCAGCTATCTGTCCGTCTGTCTCTCTCTCTCTCTCTGACCTTCCGAGGACCTCCCTCCGTGTCCTCCGGTGGCTCGCCATGAGCCAATCATTTCTGGTAAGGCAGTTCCCGCCCTGCCCAAATTCTCCCTCCTGGTCTTCCCTCGGAAATGAATCTTAGTGGAGTGTGGTGACGTGTCGGCTGCTACCCTCGAGGTCGGTGGTTCGAAGCCCAGCTGCTTCACAAGGCTTTTTACTCTAGAAACCTCGGGCAGCCTCGGAAACCGCAGGGGGAGTCTCGTCCTGCCCCGCGAGGGGCGCTATGAGTTGGAATCACTCATTGGCAGTGAGTTTGGGAATTTCTCCCTTCCTTACATTAAGCTGCGGTAGCATCCTCGGGCCTCGGTAGCATCCCCGGGCCTCTGAGCGAGGCTCTCCCAGTGCGCATGCTCAGAAGTCTCTAGCAGCGCTTCAAACCAACCTGTTACCATGGAGTCAGTTCGGACTCCGGCTCTTGGGGTTTGGGGTCAGCCGGTCCGTGGCAACCCAGAGCACCCGTCCGCACAAAGGAGCAAAACCCTGCCCGGTCCTGCGCCCACCATCCTCACCATGGCCCCTGTGCCCGAGCCCACTGCTGCAGCTGCTGTGCCCACCCACCTCCTGGAGGGCCTGCCCCTCCTTCGCTGCCCCTGCCCTCGATGTCCTTCTCCAGGGACCGATCTCGGCTGACCACCATCCTTGCCTCTAAGGAGCCTTCTGCCCTTCCTTCGTCCCAGACAGGGTTGTTTGTCCTCTGGGCCAACCGTAGTACTTCCAGCCTTCCGCCCCCGCGCCACGATTCAAATGCATCGATTTCCCTTCCGTCTTCCTCATTCGGTACCCAACTTTCACACGCATGGCGGGCGGCTGAAAATACCAACGTTCTCGCTCTTCAACGCTGAAGAGGTCTTGAGAGGCAGATGGACCCAAGGCGACCTGTCCATTGATGGATCTCTTTGGCCGCCCCTTCCAGGCGCGTGGATTGTAGAGCCGAGCGAGATAAGATGCTGGACAAAGTCCATCTCTCCTCCGTTCTCCATTCTTCAAGAGGCGCGATGGCGGGAACCTCTGGGCCCAGTTGGGAGGGTTTGGGTTTCCTTTATGCTGAGCTGGGATCTGCCCCAAAGGCTCCGAGGAAGCTGCTCTTCAGCCTTGATCTTCAGGGCCACCCCAGACACCTGCCCGGTCTGCACCATCCTCACAACGGCTCCCTAGGCCTGAACCCACTGTTTTCACCACTGTGTCCATCTCCCTCGTTGATTTTCCCCGCTGCCCCCTCGACTTTACCGAGTATGATGTCCTTCTCCAGGGCCTGGTCTTTCCTGACAACCCGTCCAAAGTCAGGGAGATAAAGTCTCATCGTCCTTGACCTCTAAGGAGCTTGTTGGCCGCACTTCTTCCAGACAGACTGGTTTGTTCTTGTGGCTGGCTGTGGTACTTTGAGCCTTGGTACTTTGAGTATTCTCCACCGAATTCTTTTTTTTTTTTTTAAAGCCTATCAATAGTTCAAGGTCTGATTGTTGGCCTTTACGAGTGTTTCCCCGTCGAGTCTGATGGGGTGCCACACTCTGTCTCCAAAATGCGTCCGTCCAGTTGTGACTCACATGGGGTCCCTGGGGGTCGCAGATGGCTCACGCTTGACTACTAACATAGGGATCCCAAGCCTATACACTCTATCATCCTTCTCCCACGGAGCACCTGGTGGATTTGAACTGCTGACCTCTTGGGTAGAAGTCACTGCGACCCCAGACTTTCTTCCAGCCTACCACACCGCTCCCCCCCACCCCCCCACCCCTATTTATTCTATCACCTTCCCCTGTTCTCTTTATTCTAACCCTGACCCTCTCTCCATCTGGCTGGCTCTGTCCCTGTGCCCCCAGTACCCTTCGCTTTCCCCACCGGGACCCCAGCCTGCTGAACTCCGGCCTGACAGGGCTTCATACACCCCGCCCCCAGGATCGCGGAGGTCGCCGGCTACCACCCCGAGGACCTGATTGGCTGTTCTGCCTACGAGTACATCCACGCCCTCGACTCAGACGCGGTCAGCAGGAGCATCCACACCTGTGCGTGTGCCC
>NW_022104553.1:25377188-25378369 GCF_000313985.2 Echinops telfairi | reverse complement strand
TGCCTGCGCATCTGACCTCCCCCCACACTGACGGTCTTAGGTGACCCCTATGAAAGGGTTGTTCGACACACCCCCAAAGGGGTCACGACCCACAGGTTGAGAACCGCTGCTCTACCCAGAATACTTCGCTTCCCTCATGAGGGAAGAGCTGATGCCAGCCACTGGGTCTTTCCACTCGCCCTGGGCCTTCCTCTTTTTCGCTGCTCCTCCACTTCTCCAAGCATGACGTCCTTCCCCCTGGACAGGGGGCTCCCGAAGACATGTCCAAAGCACAGGAGTCAAAGTCTCACCATCCTTGCCTCTAAGGAGCAGTCTGGCTGCCCTTCCTCCGAGGCAGATGGCGTTTGTGCTGTGTGCAGTGGGGGTACTTTCACCAGCCTCCACCAATACCCCCGCTCAAATGCATCCAGCTCTCTCCAGTCTTCCCGAGTCAAGGGCCAACTTTCACATGCAGCTGAGTCTCCTCAGAACACCATGGCGTGGGTCAGGTGCACCGTCGTCCTCAAAGTCACCTCCTTGCTTCGCGAGACCCTGAAGAGGTCTTGTGCAGCAGATTGGCCTAGTAGGGCAACGTGCCCTTTGCTCTCTTGCCTGCTGCTTCCATGAGCATGGATGGTGGACCCGCCAAGATGAAATCGTTGAGACCGTCAACCATCTTTTCTCCATTTATCAGGATGTTACCTACTGGTCCAGGGGTGAGATTTGGGTCTTCTTCACATTGAGTTGTCATCCATACCGAAGGCTCTCCCATCCTTGACCTTCATCAGCCAGGGCTTCGAGTCCTCCTCACTTCCGGCAAGCAAGGTTGTGTCATTTACAGACCGCAGCTTGTTAGTAAGCCTTCCTCCGATCCTGATACCTCACTCTTCTTCATATAATCGAGCTTCTCTGATGATTTGCTCAGCAAGGAGAGTGACAGGATACCACCCCGAGTTGAAACCATGCAGCCTTCCCGTGTTCTGGTCCCACAACGGCCTCTCTATCCAGATCCAGGTTCTGGGACTCTGGTTCCTCTCAGGGTTAGTTGGCGATTGCTATGCTCCATAGACCTGAACGCCCTGGCGCAGTCCATGAAACACAACTGAGCCTCTTTCTGGTATTCTCTGCTTGAGTCAAGATCCATCGGACATCAGCAGTGATCTCCCTGGTGCCACCTCCTCTTGTGACCTGGCCTGGACCTC
>NW_022104553.1:25374727-25376244 GCF_000313985.2 Echinops telfairi | reverse complement strand
GGATGGATGGATGGATGGATGGATGGATGGATGGATGGATGGATGGACAGATGGATGAATGGTTAGATAACTATTGAATTAGCATCGCTCCTGTGGCACCAGGGGCGTCAGGGCTCAGCCACCTGCTCCAGCCTTGTTGGTGTGTTCTTCCAGGTGGACAAGAGAAACAAAGCCACAGTCACTCGTGTGTGTAGAAGAGAGTGCTCTCTATAAAAGAGTGATTGAATATTAACATCCCTCCCAGTCCAGGTCAAGTCCCTAAGTTCTACATTAGCCCACGTGTCCAAGACCAATCCATAAATTCCTCTTCAGACTCACGCAACACATGCAATGATGCCGAATGCAGGAAGCCCACAGGCCAATGGGTGCAAAGTCTTGTGGCTCCAGTGGCGGTGGAAGCATCTCAGCACTGGTGTGGGTGGGTCTCCAAGTGGAGCTTCTTCCACGACTCTGGCTCCATCAGCTTAGCTCCGTGTGGTTTGTCAACAGGAATGTCTCTCAGGGAGAGAGTGTGGGTCTGACCTCCAGTGAGCTCTTTATCTCCATTGTGCCTCCAAATGATTGACAGGCTAAGTTCCACCCCTTCCCTCTTAATCGTCTCAAGTTGACACCAGGTTGTTTAACGACCGTAGTCGCTAACTCTAAAAACAAAACAAAACCTGCAAGCCAGCTCAAACTCACTGCCACGGAGTGGTCAATCCTGACTCATGGAGACCCCACATGGGAAATATGTGCTTTCTGATGGTCTTCGGCGACCCCTGTGCAAGGGTCGTTCAATCCCCAAAGGGGTCCCGACCCCCAGGCTGAGAACCGCTGCTCTAGCAGGTTTGATTTGGGAGCCCGAGGGTAGGATGCAAATGAGATGGGCTCCTCTCCGTCTGCGTCAGACCAGACCCCGCCTCCGCCTCTGTCACTAGTTTGCTGTCTGAACATTCCGATCCTTTCTGCAGCTAGAGCCTGGGGGTGGGAAATGCGGGGACATCGGAAGGGCCTATTTATAAACCTGTCCCCTGGCTTGTGAAAAAATGCCTATGAATAGAAGCGTCCTAAATATCATCTTATTCATAAAAGCATGTCCCTGTCAATTCTTATTTGGTAACAAACTCCCGAACATATAGGAAAATATGTTCTTCTTCCGTGTGATGAGCAGAATATGATCTGAAGTCATTGTCTATAAGGAGAAGGGTTCCTCTGCCCCTCGGTTCCCCCCTCTCTGACTCTCTGTTCCCCCTGCTCCCCTCAGTGCCCCCCACCCCGCCTCTCAGGTCCACTTTTCTCTGATCCTCGGTCCTCTCTCTCTCTGCCCTTATGTCCTCCCACCTTTGACCTGACCCGTCCCGCGGGTCATCAAACAACGTGGCTACCTGAAAAAGGGACTGGGAATGGGGTCATCAAACAACGTGGCTACCTGAAAAAGGGACTGGGAATGAAGAGGGGCAAGAGACGCGAGAAATGGAGGCAAGACAGGAGTCTGATCAAGCCTCCGAAGACATGTCCAAAGCACAGGAGTCAAAGTC
>NW_022104553.1:25352406-25362924 GCF_000313985.2 Echinops telfairi | reverse complement strand
AGCAACAGACTATTAAGAAAACACCCCAGCCCAGTCCAGATCAAGTCCATGAGTCCAATATTAGCCCATAGGTCCAATACTAGTTCATAAATTCCTCTTCAGACTCACACAACACATGCAATGACACCGAATGCAGGAAGATCACAGGCCCGTGGGTGGAAAGTCTTGTGGATCCAGTGGCGATAGGAGGATCTCAGCGCTGGCGTAGGTCTCCACGTGGCTCCTCCAGCTCCAGGGCTCTGGCTCCATCAGTGTGTCTCCATGTGACTTGTCAACAGCAATGTCTCCCAGGGAGTGTGTCTGTGTCCCGCCCCCAGTGAGCTATTTTGCTCCGTAGCGCATTCAAATGAGGTCATCAAGCTGTAACCTGATGGACAGGCTACGCTCCACCCCTTCACTCTTAATAGTCTCAAGTTGACACCAGATGATGTAACTCCCACACACGGAGTGAGGTTGGTGCTGAGGAATTAGCTCATGCAATAATGGGGCCTGGAGATCCCAGCTCGGCAGGCAACTGGCTGGGATGTCTAAAGGTTACAGCAGAATTCCCTTTCTCAGAAACCTCCGTATGTGTTCTTATGGCCTCCAACTGATGGGGTAAGGCCCACCCTCGTTATTGCCCTTCCTCAGAATCCGCTGGTCATGAATGTGCATCACACCCACACAGACCTTCTCGGCAGCGTTCAGACGAGTGTGTTTGGAACAAACAACCAAATGACAGTGAACCTCACCATCCCCGTGGCTTTGTCTCCGCTCACAGAGTTTCCTGCTGACAGGAGCGCCGGCCCACGGGAGCCAGCAGTACCCCAGCACCCACTTCCTGGGCCGGCGGGAGACCCTGGGTGAGTAGCAGCCTGGTGTGCAAGGGCCCAGGACTTCACCACCCCCCTTGCTCCTGAGAGGAACCCCAGTGGTTGAGAGAGGATGGAGCCACTCTGGAGGCAATTGGGATGTTGGGGAGGCAGTTTACCAGGGACGCTGTGGGCTCCGTTGGGAAAAGTGAGGCCCTGTGGGGGGCATGGCTTACCCCGGCCACCCTGGCTGGTAAAAGCCAAGCCCAGGCCCAAGCCTGGGTCTCTGGAAACCTGCCCAGGGTGGTCCTTTGATGCCTGGTGGAATGGCGGGTGCAGCCGCCTTGACCTCCTCCCAGTTTGAAATTCCCCTCCTCTGGAGCGCCAGTCTTTCCCTCTGTTGATGGGGACCTTCCTGGCTCCTGGAGATGTTTTGGTGACCCCAGCGCGGGAAGCACTTGGCACAAGCCCCCGGCACATGATAGGCACTCACGCCACCTCCATGCTGGGTCCGTGGCGATGGCGGTGGGTTCTCAGCACGGCCACAGCACTTGAGGCAACCTGCTGCGCACACTTAACGTTGCCCGCCAGCACAACCATTAGTAGCCACAGCTCCACCGCACAAGGCAGGGATCCGACACTGGCCCTCCTCTGCCCCAAACCCTCTATGGCTCCCTAGTACCTCACAGAGAAAGACGAGCCTCCTCACGCATGGACGGCAAGACCTATCACCAAAGCAAACTCACAGCCATCGAGTCCCTGGCGACCCTGGAGGGCAGGGTAGAACAGCCCCTGTGGGTTTCTGAGTCTGGAACTCTTTATGGGGACTCAGGAGCCCCATCTTTCTCCTGCCACGTGGTGAGTGGTTTCGAACAGCTGACCTGGCAGGTAGCAGCCCACCGAGTAACCACGAGGCCACCAGAGCTCCTGTCAACTCCACAGCAAGTGGTTTTTATTCTGTCCAGCTTTAAGTCACCAAATCCACTGCCGCAGCATCAAGTCCAACCCAGAGAGGCCTCACAGGATAGAGTCGGGCTGCTCCCTAGAGTTCCTCGGGCATCTGTCTTCAGGGAGCAGACAGCCTCCTCTTTCTCCCTCGGAGCAGCTGGTGGGTTTGAACCACTGACCTTGCAGTAAACAGCTCAATGCTGTTAACCCACTGCACTCCCTTAAGCTTTCTATCTGTAATCTAATTGACCCCTCCCACCAGAACAACAGCTCCTTAAGGGGCTGCCAGCGCTTAGCACCACGGCCAAGCGCTCGGTAGGTGCTCAGGAATTACTTCCGAGTAAGGGGATTCGCATCAGGGAGGCAGGTACCTGTGCAGAGTCCCGTTCCCAGGCCACACAGCACCTCCTTGAGGCTGCTCACAGCACCTTTTCTAGGATGTACGCATCCATAATAACCCTGCAGGGGAGGCTCTGTCAGCAGCCCACCTGACAGATGGGGAAACCGAGGCACAGAGCAGTGATGTCATCATCTGTCCCAGGGTGCTCAGCTCACTCAATGGCCAAGTAGTGCTGCCCCGCCCCCGCCAGGGGGTGGGGGTGGATTCCGAGAGGCTGTGAATATTCACGGGAGCAGAAAGCAGGCTTCCTCTTCGTCCAGCAGAGCGGCCGGTGGGTTTGAACTGCTGACCTTGTGGTTCGCAGTCCAAAATGCCACGGACGCTCACCGCCACGTCGGTAGCAGAGCCCGGATTCCAACTCGGGCTGCATCTGAGTCCCATGAGAAGCAAGGGGTTCTCGGCTTGTCTCCAGAGGACAGGGCCTCGGACGTGGTCCTTCGTGGACTGCATGTCTGTTACAGGGGGGAGGGGCGGAGCAAATGGAGCTACACACCACCTGGACCAGGGCCGGGTCCTCGGCCTCCAGTGTCCCCGGGCCCTGAGGTTCTGATAAGAGAACTGCCTTGAAGGAAGGTTGGCTCTTTGCATCCTTCCAGGCTCTCCTGACACAGGAAGGGACGAGACGGGGTGCCATGCTAATTCATCTTCCGTCTCCCCCCCGCAGGCCCAGGCCCCTGCATGCTGCCTCTCTACACGGATGAGGACGCTGCCCGGCACCTGAGCTGTGTCCTGCCTGCAGCAGCCTTGGCCCAGGTCAACTGAGCCAGACTTTCCCACCTTCCCTTCTGTCCCTCCAGAAAGGACCCCGCCCACACTCCAAGCTGGCAGCCAACACACAGGATGGGGGTGCCAGGAGAGGGGCTCCCTCTCTCCTCTGTGTGCCCCCCACCCACCTTGGGCCTACCTCAGCCCCCCAGCCCTCTGGCCCCCTGTCTGGGGGCTTGCTGGTGGGGGTCTCTCAGCTCTGTGACCTCTGGGAGAGGGGGGGTCCCTGGTCCCCTCCTCCTCATTCTCTCAGGACTTCCCTTGGGGTTCTTCTTGGCTTGGGGGTTACCTCATTAGCCCTTTCTCAGACTCTCTCGCCTTTATTTGGGGGAGCTTGGAGGTGAGGGCCGGGTGGATCTGTATTTTCTGGGCTCTGGGTGGAGATTGATAGGCATGATCTCATTTGTGTCTCCCCACCTTTCTTATCTTCTTCTTGCTGTTGCCCTGATAGGGTTTTTCATGGCTATGGATTTCTGGGGACCATAGGAGCCCAGGGTTCCTTCCCTGCCCTCAGGCATCAGTGGGGGTGTCTCTGGGTCAACCCTACCCCGTCCCTCCACCCCTGCTACTTCTGATGGAGCTCCTTGGACTCCCAGGCTGCACCAGCCCTGCCTCATTCTGGAGCATTCTGAACTTCCTGCTGCACCCAGCCCCATGTGCACACTGACTTCCTGCATGGTCTTCCCGCTCCAGGTGCACCCGCCAACTACCTCTGCGCCCAGACCACACAGCCGGTGGCCACCCTTCTCTGATTCTAGAGCCCACAACCCTGATTCTAGAGCCTCTGGCACGTTCTGTTCAGGCCTGTCATCATCCCAACTCTGTCTGCAATCCCCCCTGATCTTCAAACCCAACAGAGGCTCTAATGCCTCACAGCTTCCAACTCCTCCTGGCTCCAGAACCGAAGCTCCAGACTCCTGGAGCAACTAGCATTCTCTTCCTTCTAGCTGCCGCCCTCTCACTGCCTCTGGTTCTAGACCGCGCTTTAGGAATGCCTCTGGGTTCTAGACTGTGCTGTGGGAATGCCTCTGGGTTCTAGACTGGTGTGGGAATGCCTCTGGGTTCTAGACTGTGCTGTGGCCATGCCTCTGGGTTCTAGACTGATGTGCAAATGCCTCTGGGTTCTAGACTGTGCTGTGGGAATATTTCTGGGTTCTAGACTGTGCTTTGGGAATGCTTCCGGTTCTAGACTTCACTTTCTGAATGCCTCTGGGTTCGAAACTGCACTTTCTGAATGCCTCTGGGTTCTAGACTGCACTGTAGGAATGCCTCTGGGTTGTAGACTGCGCTTTAGGAATGCCGCTGGTTCTAGACTGCGCTTTAGGAATGCCGCTGGTTTTAGCTCTCGCACACTGTGGTTCCACCCCACGCCAACACAGCCTGCTATCTGATTTCCGGTCTTAGGACCTCCAATTGCCTCAGATTCTGGACCCCACAACCCCAAGCTTGCCACTGGCTCTAGAACTCCCCATCTGCAGTCCATTCGGCTGCAAAGCTAGGCCAGTTAATGTCCTAAAATATTTCGATTCTAAATATGATACCCAGCTCCTGTTCCTTCCACGTTCTGTCCCCTCAAGTCACTGCCATCGAGTCAGTGCAGACCCAACTACCCTGGGGAGCTTCTGACCCCATCATTCTTTATGGGAGGAGAAAGCCCCGGCTTCTTTTCCCCGGGGAGTGGCTGGTGGCTGGTGGCCTCCAGATGCTGACCTTGCAGTTGGCAGCCCACCGCATAACCACTGTGCCACCGGGGCCCTCGTTCCACGCACTCTAGCTTTCTCAACTTCCGACAAGCAGAGTGGGTCTTCTGTCTGGATCTCAACAGTTCTTTGAAAACCAGACACCGTGTTCCGAGTCTCTTCACTTCTAGACTATCCAACCTCTAGACCTTGCAAACTTCCAAGTCTCTCTTCGGAGCTCTCTGGGTGATCCCATTTCTCTGGCCACAGAACTCAGCTGTCAGTGTCTCCTGGGTCAAAAGCACATCCTAAGCATCCGAACTCCCAGGTCCCCCGCGCCCCCTCACTCCAGATCTTAAGACACCAAATAATCTCAGCTTAGAACACAGCATTTGAACTGCTTCTAATTCTAGAGACCCCCATGGGGTCTTATAAATGTCTCTGGTTCCAGGCCTGGTTCCGTTTCTACCCAGCCTTGGAGACAATGGCTCCAGTAAGTCTTATGGACCTAGAACTTGGCCTTCAGGTTTTTTCTCTCATTCTAGTCCTTCTGCGATGAACTTCTCTGATTCTAGGCCCCGCAGCCTCCAGCTCCCTTTGCTTTGAGACCCGAACGCTTCTGGCTCCCAACCTTGCTTTGTAAATTCCTCCGGTTTCAATTTCGGAATCCCAGGGCTTATCCTCCAGATGGGGTTCTGGGCTTCCTGTCCATCTCAGGTCTCTGGTGTTGCTCTCGCGGACGTAGCCCAGGTGGCTGGCTTTGGCAAACAGAGACTTGTCTTCGCCCAGCGGAGGAGGCTAGAAGGTCTGGGTTCAGGGTGTCCACTCTAGAAGAGGGCTCTCCCTACCCTGTGAGCTCTGGAGGAACTGGACCACAACTGGAAGGCCCTGCTCCTGAGTGACGTTCAGCTGGCTCGGCATCCTCCATCTCTGCTTCCTCGCCTGCTTGTTGGTCTCTTTTCTATCTCAGAAGAGATGGCTGGACACACACCCGGCCTCCTCACCGTCACAGAGGGAACCCATCCCCACGTGTGCAGATAACCACAGGCAGAGAGAGGGGAGAGGATGTTCAACACATCTAAGGGCTCTTCAGGAAGAAGCTGGTGGGGAAGGCCCACAATCTTTTAATTCCATTTTCTCCCCCATGAGATAGTGGAAGCCCCGCGTCTCCCTCCCACCTCTGTATTTGGGAGGGGGGGCATGGCTCAAGCCATAACAGGACCCCCATCAGCTTTCTCTGTGGCTCTCACCCTGGGTCTTTTGTCTTCCGAATCCAGATCCCTCCTGCCTACGGGGCTTCTCTGCTTATGTCTGGGACTCTCCTTTCTCAGTCTCAATGACGCCCCCTTCACTCCCCATCCCAGCCCTGCAGACACACCCCCGGTGTCTGGAGGTCCTGGGGCCCCCTCACCCCACTTGGGGGTTCGCAAACCAGGAGATTCCTCCAGCTGCCGCATAGGCACACGCACAGCCCTCTCTGCACACCGCAGGGTGGGGACCGAGGCCAGGCCTCCTCAGCTCTCTGCCCTCTCCTATGCACCCTGCTTCTCCCCACCTCCCTTTCTAGGATGGTGCTACTCTTGGCCTCCTGCAGGAAAAGGCCTCCCCTTTATAGCTGGATTCACCCATTGATTGGAAGGCACTGCCCACTATGTTTAATCTGGGGAGGGGGTGGGCAACCTGACCCTGGCCTTCCATGGTGGGAACTGTACTGGGATGGGGGAGGGGAGGGGCCGGACCAGCCACAGGCTGGCTCTGAAATCCACTAATCATCAGATTACCATAAAGGCCTCGCCTGCCTCCGTCGGCACCAGAGATCTGTGTGTTGACTCGTCTGTCTGTGGGGTGGTTTCAAGGGCTGTGGGTGTACTGGGTGACTCACTGCGTGCACCTGCGTGTCCCCGCTACTTCCTGAGCGGGTGTGTGCATGAGCGAGAGAGACAGGGGGAAGAGGAATGAATGGGTGAAGCTGTCCGTGTGTCTGGATGGGCCCCTCTCTCATCTGTCGGTCCACTGCGATGCGGCCCCGCTCTGCCCTGGTGGTTCAAGTGCCAGGAGAATCCAGATGAACACATTACGACAGCCCTGACAGCGCCCTTCTGAGAATGAACCTAGCTCACGACCCCAACACCGTCTGATTTGCTTCCTTTGTCCCATCATCCAAACCCCATCGAGTCGAGGCCGACTCTTAGCGACCCCGTAGGGCAGGGGAGAACCGCCCCTGTGGGTTTCTGAGGTTGTAACTCTTTATGGAAATAGAGAGACCTCGTTTTTTGTCCGTCAGAGCAGCTGGTGGTTTTGAACTGCTGACCTTGCAATTATGGACAGCGATGGATTCAAATATACCAGCCATCGTGAGGATGGCGCAAGAACGGGCAACAATTTGTTCTGTTGTGCATACGACTGCCATGAGTGGAAGTCGGTGAATTCATTCTCTCTTAGCTAGCTAGCTGTCATCCACCCATCCATCCATCCACCCACCCACCCACCCATCCATGCATCCATCCAAGGAACCCTGGTGGCATAATGGTTACGCATCAGGATGCTAACTGCAAGGCCAGCAGTTCGAACCACCAGCTGCTGTGCAGGAGAAAGGGGAAGCTTTCTATCTCTGGAAAGAGTTATGGTCTTGGAAACCCATGGGGGCAGTTCTACCCTGCCCTAGAAGGTAGCGAAGAGCCAGCATCAACTGGGTGGCCAGGAAATGGAGTTGTTTTGTTTAATCTGTCTACCTACTTACCCGTCTACCTATCTATCATGTAGGCCCACCTAACTTGTGTATTTCCAGTGAGGTTGTCATTGTACATTGTATATATATACGTCATGCTATTGTGTGACAATCTGTGAATCTGTTGGGGGGGGGGAGTCCTTGTAATTCTTTCTACATATGTATTGATATCTGGGTGAATTGATTCTGCATCCTATGTGTAGCTAGTTACGTGGAGTCTCTGTGTTTGATAAATATGCGAGATGTGATTCCACCCACCCTACCCATCCCCACCCCGGGTTTTGAAGTGATTCAAATTAGCCAAGGCAGTGAGGTGGTAACCGATTCCAACTTTTAAAATTTGGATGAAGCCGAATGATACAGAGAAGGGGTCCAATTACAGGTGGGAGCCCAGGAGTAGGTGATTCGACCAAGGTGCAGTGAGCTCTTTCGGGAGCCTGATATGTGATATTTGATTATGGCCAGGGCTCTGCAGAGCAATGCACGCTCAAAGCATCATGGCTGGCTGCCACCTTTGAGCCTGGTGTTGTGGTCTCTGACCCTGTCAGTCAAGACCATCGGCTGCTATGCCACATGCCCACTGCCTTGGTTTCCAAGAAGGACCTTCAGTTTCTTTTTTCTTAACTCCAACATCTTTATTGGCACATAATTTGCATATAACACAATTCACTTGTTTGATCCTATCAAGGAGAATTATTGTGAAATCATCACCACATCCATTTTAGAACATTTCTCCCTTCTCCTCTCCCTGCCCCAACCACTTAAATCGCCTTTAAAATGAATTGTGCAATCACAATCAGTCCTAGTACTCCCTCCCCGCAAGATGACGTTTCTATCAGGGCATGGACCCATCGTTTTTTCCCAGTCTGGCTATCATTCTGGTACACTTATGTTTTAGAAGTTCAGGTGCATTGTGGTTTTACTTGGTTAGATATAACTTGGCTGGGAAGAACCAGTTTGAAGTCCTGGATTTTTCTGGTCCCTGGGAGTGTCTGGGGAGCCCTGATGGCATGGGGCTACTCGCTTCAAGGTCAATAGTTTGAAACCACCAGTCACTCCTCAAGAGAAGACGGCTTTCTACTAAGAGTTATGGAAACTCACGGGGGAAGTTCAACCTTATCCTATAGGGTCCCTGTGGCAGTTACATAATCTGGTGTCAATTTGGGACTTAAGAGGATTAAGAGTGAAGGGATGGAGTCTAGTCTGTCAATCGGATTACAGTCAATGAGGCCTCTGTGTGGGCATAGCCTTCTCCCGAGAATTCTGGGAACTCCGGGATTTTCTTCCTTGGAGGCGGGAGACACTTCTCTCTCTCTGTCACTCCCTGAGAGATGCTCTACTGACCAGACACATGACGCTATGCCCTGGGAGCTGGAGAAGCCACATGGACCTACCCTGATGCACCCAAAACCCTGGTCTTGGAGAAGCCACGTGGAGTCCCCTGCTGAGATGCTTACGATGCCACTGGATCTACAAGACTTCCAACCCACTGGCCTGTGATCCTCCTGCATTCGGCATCATTGCATGTGTTTTGTGAGTCTGAAGAGGACTTTATAGATTGGTATGGGACATACGGGCTAATATCGGACTTATGGATGTGATCTGGACTGGGCTGGGATGCTTTAAAGGTACTCTTTATAAATTACTCTTTATATAAAGCTCTTTCTTACACACGAGTCACCTGGATTTGTTTCTGTAGTCTCCCTGGACTAACACTGTGTGTATGTGTGTGTGTAGTATAATTCTATGTAGTGAAGCATACGTGTGCAAGAAAGAGGGCATTGGCGAGCCACTGAGGAAGGGTGCTGGTGGTGACATGATAGGGTGCTGTGGGTGCCGTTGAGCTGGTTCCAACTCACAGCCACCAGACGGGCAACAGACTGAAACATGGCCCAGCCCTGAACCATCCTCACCACCCTCCTCCTGGGTGAGGCCATGCTGCAGCCACTGTGTCTGTCCGTCTTGTCGGCGGGCCTTCCTCTTTTTTGATCCCCGCCCCCCGACTTCACCAAGCACGATGTCCTTGCTTCTAAGGGCTGTATCTGGGATGGTTGACCTCAGTTCTCCCTTCTCAACTCAGGCGGCAGAAGCACTTTTGTAAATCCAAGTCCCTTTTGCTGAGGGAAAGGGAAGTTTCAGGTCTTACAATCTCAGATAACACGCTGTCTCTGGAAAGCATGCAAGGCTGCATGGCGTGGCTGTGGGAAAGTTCTCCTGCGAAAACAGCGCTTCGCAGGAGCAGGAGCGGAGTCCACAGATACAAAAGGGGAAGAAGAGAGGGCGTGCACCGTACACGGGAGAGATTCCACCTGAAAGGGAGAGGCCTGCCCTCAGCCGGTGCTATTTAAACCCTCCTAGCCCCACTAGGAGGGGCGTGGCTGCAATCCCCACGGGGTGGGGGGCGTGGTTAAGGGTATTGGCCGTTCTCTGCGGTTGAGTTCAGGCGCACCTGTGACGTGATGTCGTCACTGGTGCCTAACGTGTGCGTGCCTCACAGGTTGACCTTCATCTGTGTCCAGGTGACCTTGGTCTGAGCCTCCCCAGCTTTGGATTGTCCCCTTAGGTGCCTGATTTCCTTCCAACCCCTCATTTTTGTTGAGCGTAGGAACTCGGTGGAGACAGCCCCCTTTATCCCTAATCTACCTATCACTTGTACTTCATCCAAGACAGATTCGTTTCTTGGGTCGCTAGGAGATGGCATGGAGCCCATGACAGTGAGTTTGAAGTTTGGGAGGAGGGACAATGATCACGTTTTGGAAAAGATCCTTCTAACTTCCTGGGGGTGATTGTTTGTACACTAAAGGGAGGGTAAAGGTGAGCGGCAAGCCAGACAGCAGCTGCTGCGTCCCTGGGAGAAGACGCAGAGATAAAGCAGACTCATTTTGAAAAGTCAACAGGATTTCAGAAACTGAAACGGCAAGCGAGTTAATAACCGTAGGTCATGAAGGTTGAAAGAGGCCGGGTCGCATAGCGGTCTCGTTACTCATAAGGCTGTTGACCACAAGGTCAGCAGTTCGAAGCCACCAAACGGTCCGTGGGGAAAAACAGGGGACTTGCGACGCCCATAAAGAAGTCCTCTCAGAAGCCCACAGGGGCAGTCCTCCCTGTCCTATAGGGTCGCTTTGAGTCGGCATCGACTCCATGGCAGAGTTTGGTTTGGTTTACTGAGCCTGAAACTTTCTTTCGGAGACACCTCCCACTTTTCGG
>NW_022104553.1:25349891-25352077 GCF_000313985.2 Echinops telfairi | reverse complement strand
GGTTCGGCCGGGTGCCGCGGGCTGCCGTTGCCAGGGCGGGGGTCGCTTTGCGGCATGGCGATGGCGGAGGGTGAGCGGACTGAGTGTGCGGAGCCCCCCCGGGACGAGCCCCCGGCTGACGGCTCGCTGAAGCGGGCGGAGGAGCTCAAGACGCAGGCCAACGACTACTTCAAAGGTGCGCCGGCCTCCCGCCGGGGGGTGGGGCGCGTGAGGGGGGAGCGTGGCCCGGGGGTGCCGGGCCCGCGCGGAACCATGGCAACGCGGAGCGGCAGCCCGGGCGCGGGGCAGCCGCGACCAAATGGTCCGGCGTGGGGAGGCCCAAGATGGGCGCTACCAAGGAGGCGTCACAGGGGACCAGGGCGACGGGGAGAGCACCTGGAAGTGGCCTGCGGGGCGGGTCCTACTATGTGAGGAGACGGAGCAGGGTGCGACCTGGGTGCGGCGGGGTGCTGAGACCCTAAGAGAGGTGCTCCTTGGCGGGGAGACCTGCAGAGGACGCTACCAGGTGGTGACATGTGGCCGGGGACTGAGGACACCGCGCCGCCAAGTGGGCTTGGGGGTGGGGGTGGGGGAGAGCGTCCCAATCGATTCGGGAAGTGTAGGGAAGTTGGGGGTGGTGGTGGGGGGAAGATCATTAGATTGGGAGCGAGAAGGGTTAGATTTGGGGTGACCCGAGGGGAAGGGAGGTGAGATGGGGTATGACTTAGCATCCCGGAGGAAGAGGTGCGGGCCACCCATTCATTGACTCAACCCGTTGGTGATGGCGTGCCTGGCCTGGGCCAAGGACGGTGGCCCATTCCCGGGGGTAGAGCACCCGTGGGACAGAAGCGCCCTCCTTGCCCGTGTACAAGTCGCACTCCGGTAAGAGACCCAAACAGGGAGCTGGACCCACATTAAGGAGATAGGTGCACGGTCGCGGAGCGCAAAAGCGGGTAAAGAAAATCAGTAGGGGACTGAAGCAGGAAATAAGGTTAGGGGCCTGTTTTAAGCGGTGACACTAAAGCCGAAACTCAGGAGAATTGGGGGTGGGGAGGGGGGTAGCCTGGTGGCTCTGTCTGGTAAGTGTTGGGCTGCTAGCTGCAAGGTGGGCAGTTCGGTCCCAACAGCCCCTCTGTGGGAGACAAATGAGTGATCCCATCTAGGATGGCTGTTGAGAAGGGGGGAGGGGATTCCAGGTGGGTGGAACAGTATGTGCAGGGCCCCTGAGGCAGCAAAGAAAAGAATGCCGGTTGGTCGGAGCTTTAGCAAGTTAGGCCCAAAACCAACCCAGACCCCTGACTCATAGCAACCCAAACCCAGGGGGCTCGGAATCCTGAAGGCAGTGGACAGCCTTGTCTCGCTCCTGCAGCCAAGGCGGCTGGCAGTTTTGAACCATTGGCCTCATGGTTAGCAGTTAATTGCCTAGCTGCCATGGCCACAAGGGTTTCTCGACAAGTTGCAGGTCGGGAAGGGGTGCTGATAACAGGATGAGGTGCAGACGAGGCCCCAACCTGTAGAAATCACTGCAAAGACCAGGTTGGATATTCCTCAGAGACCCAAAAGGGGAACTTCTGTGTAGGGAGACTGGCTGGGAAGGCGCTGGGGTGCCATCCATCAGTCTGTGGTTGGAATCCTCCATATGCTGGGCCTGAATGAGCCGTCATCCCCCTGAACCCCGAGGACAAGTGTCAAAAAAGAACAGGGGGCCTGGGAAGGAAGGAAAGCCAGGAATGAGGTGGCCGGAATGCTGCAGGAAGCACACGGATGCTTCCAGGAGGAGGGGCACGTGCCCCTAGTCAGAGGCTGCCAAAGCCAGGACTGAGCGCTGGCCGTTGGATTTGGCCCCGGGGACACTGGAAGTGACCTTGACGAGAGCTGTTTCTGGGTCCTGGCAGGGGTGGCAGCCAGTCGGAGGGCACTAAAGAGAGGAAGACATGGACACAGCACGTGTTGACCAGGGTTTCTAGTACTATGCGTTCTAAAGTAGAACTGAAAGTGGGGGCTCAGGAGCGGGAGAGACTAACCAAAACCAGTAGCCATTCGCCATGGAGTCAGTTCTGGCACAGGGCAACTCCCAAGTGGGCACTGCCACAGGCTTGTCAGCTAGAGGCGACCAGACCTTTCTTCCGTGGCACCTCTGGGTGATGCAGCCCTTCAGCCTTTGGGTTGCAGGTGGTGGGTTAACCAGATGTGCCCCCAGGAGAGAC
>NW_022104553.1:25348092-25349271 GCF_000313985.2 Echinops telfairi | reverse complement strand
TTGAGCTTTCTGCTGAGGTCCCTGGGGAGCCATGGGAGGTGTCTGAGCAGGGGAGGCACTGGGCCAGGTTTGTACTTTAAAGAGAAACCCCCCCCCCCAGCTGCCATGTTGAGGGGGCAAAACTAGAGGGTGGGAAACCAGAAGAAAGGCTGAGGGGCCCAGGGGGCGAGAGAGAGTGCAGGAGAGGGCAGGGGAGCAGGCCAGGACACGGTTGTGGGGGTGGAAGTGAGCGAATGGATTGGAGAGATGTCCAGGCCCTGTCTTGACTGGACCTGGTGACTGCTGGGCTTTGGATGCTGAGGGGGTGGGAGGTGGAGCCGTCCCTGGCAGGGGGCAAACAGGAGGGCTTAGTGCTGAGGTGAGTCACCAGGACTGGGGCTTGGCCTCCCCAGATCTGGAAGCCAGCTCTCAGGAGCCAGAGGGGCCTGGCCTGGAGCCAGCATGGGGGCGAGGGGGCCTCTCCAGGGCTGGTGGTCTGGCAGCCTGGTTGGTAGCCTGCAGCCTGCTCTGGGCCTGTTGTGGGAATAACAATAAAAGAATAATTGCGGTTCATCTGGTTTCTCTGTATTGAGACCCGGCAGCCACCTGCAGTTGCAGCCTGGCCCCGGGCTAGAGGACCTGGCCCTGCTGGTTTTATAGAGGAAGCTGAGGTGCAGAGAGGCAAACCAAGTGCTGACCAAGGTCAGGGCGTGAGCAGCAGGCCACCGGATATCCCCCTTCCTCAGAGAGTGTATGTGTGTGTGAGTGTGTGTGTGTTTCTCTATCTGTCCAGTCCTTACCTAAAGCTATCCTGACCCTGGGGAAGGGGGTGGTGGTAGTGAGAGCCCCGGGGCTCAGGACCCTCTGCATGGCTGGGTCCTTGCTCAGCTGAGACCCATTCGGGATGCCCCAGCGGATGGAGCCAGGGAGGGGCTCAGCCAGCTCAGGTTGCTGGAACTCACCTCTCTTCTCTTCCCCTTGGGTTCAGTACTCCAAGCTGTACCACCGGGGATGGGTTGGCCGGGCTTAACCCCCAGGAAGCCCCCAGAGCCCAGAGTTGGGGGGGAAGCGGCCTGGGTTTCTTCCTGTGGCCCGCCCAGTGAGGGCTTCCCCCCTAGGCCTTAGTTTCCGCTTTCAGGATGCGGCCCGGCGTGTGGCCTCAGGGCTCTCACATTTGTCAAGTGCAGAGGGCAGGGCCCG
>NW_022104553.1:25345281-25346329 GCF_000313985.2 Echinops telfairi | reverse complement strand
GGGGCTTAGATGGGGTCTTGACCCACCCTGAGGGCCCATGGGCACTCCCGACAGAGAGGAGGGGTGGAGGCAGGTCCAGGGTGCTGTGTGTGCCTCGGGGCAAAGAGCCCCAGGCCTGGACTAGAGGAAAACAGGTCAGCCCCCTCAGTGGGGGAAGGGCCTGGCTAGCACAGGGCAGAGCCAGGAGTGGCGCCCGGGCCACCACTGCTGTGTGGCCTCGGGCACCAGGGTCCCCCTCTGAGCCCTGGGCCGAGTGGTGCTCCTCCTGTCCTTGGACGGACACGGGAGGGGACAAGCCCAGCTCCGGCACATGCTGGCTGCCTGTGTGACCTTGCTTGAGACCCAGGTCTCCTCTGTCACACGCCAGCTCCCAGGAGTCCGATGTGCAGGGCAGGACACAGC
The DNA here is from genome assembly GCF_000313985.2 of Echinops telfairi. Taxonomy (NCBI): domain Eukaryota; kingdom Metazoa; phylum Chordata; class Mammalia; order Afrosoricida; family Tenrecidae; genus Echinops; species Echinops telfairi. Next base: position 25,345,927 of record NW_022104553.1, on the reverse strand, counting down.
ATGTCTCGTTCAAGTGAAACCTGACCTTTTCCCCTCCGCCCCATGTCACCTTCTGTCCTCAGAAACCTTTGCACTTAGACACGCTTGTCCAGATCCCTCTGTGGGGGTGTTGCTGCCCCTCCCGTGTGCGCGCCACTTCCTTCTCCCTGAAGTCTAAGTTGTCCCCCTGCCCCACCTGGCTCACTCCTTGGGCTTGTCGGTTTGTTGTGGGGGGCTGGACAGGGAAGGGGCTCCAGGCAGGAGCGTCCACCTCCCATTTGCCCAGGAGTCGGCTTCATTCTGGCCACACACCCCGTCCGGGGCCCAGGAAGGACTTGGTGACCCTGATGAGCCGGGAGTCCCAGGCGCTTAGCGCTGAGTAGCTGGCACAGTGGTGGGCATGGGGGAGCCATCCCAGTGTCTGGGATTCGCGCTACAGCCTGAGCAGAGGGTGGAGAGTCCCCATCCGTGGACGGGAGTCGGAGCCAACGCTTGGCTAGAGCCTGTTCTTCCCGGCCTGCCTCACGTGCCCTCTTCCTCCTCAGCCAAGGACTACGAGAACGCCATCAAGTTCTACAGCCAGGCCATCGAGCTGCACCCCACCAACGCCATCTACTATGGCAACCGCAGCCTGGCCTACCTGCGCACCGAGTGCTATGGCTATGCG
>NW_022104553.1:25342718-25343474 GCF_000313985.2 Echinops telfairi | reverse complement strand
CACTGAGTGCTGGGCAGGTGGCCCGAATGGGCAGTGTGTGTGTGTGTCAGGGGCGGGGGACAGGCTGGGAGAGGGTTAGGGGTGTGTGTGTGTCTGTGTGTGTGTGTGTCAGGGGCGGGGGACAGGCTGGGAGAACACGAGAACACAGGGTGTAGGAGGGACCGGGGTTTGCAAAACAGTTTCCCAGGTCAAGAGCTGGGATTCCTTCAATGACCCCAGGCCTACCTCAGCCTTGTCGCGGCAGGTTTGAGACTGTTTGCTGGGTCCACTGTGACGCCTGTGGCCCAGTGACCTGTAGCCCTGGGGGGCCCCACATGAGTCTGCAGTCCTCACCTCCTGGCCTGGCCTGCTGCCCACCCTTCCTGGCAGCACATGGCTGGGGCAAGGGGCCCATGTCCTTGGCTGGCACCCCAGCAGTTCCCCCTCCTGTGTCCACACACACAGTCTGCTCTGGGCTTGTGGCAGATTGAAGAGTTCTATGGGGAATGCTCCCGGGCCGGCACTGTGTGATCAGGAGCTGGACCGGGGAGCAGAGCCAAAGCAGGACCCTGGTTGAAGGTGATGAGCGCAGAGCTGGGCCTGGGGTGAAGGGCCTTCTCTGAGCCCTGGAGCCTCGGGGTGCTTGCTGCGTGACTGCTGGGCTCGCGCTCTTGGCATGCACGTGCAGACTTTGGAGAGCCGGGTTCCGGGTCCAGATCCCTGCAATCAAACGACTTAGCCCAAGAAAGCCAGCCCCACCGAGGGTCTGGCCTCCCC
>NW_022104553.1:25340108-25342318 GCF_000313985.2 Echinops telfairi | reverse complement strand
GGCAGAATGGGGACTGATCCCCAGCCCGTTGGGCTCCAGAGTCCTGGCTTAGACTCCTTGGCAGGCTGTGGGGGTCAGTTTAGTGGACAGAGACCAAGCATCCTGACCATCTCTGAAAACCGACAGTTGTTTGTGCTCCCTGCTGCGCCCGGGAGTACAGGCAATGCACACTTGTGGTCCAACTGGCTCAACTTCGGCGAGGCTGGGGCTTATCTCTGGCCCCCAGAGGTTTTACTGCAGACATGGGAGTGTATGTGACTCTCAAGAGCTGCCCTGGCCCACAGGGGTGCGTGCGGCCCTGGGGCTGGGGCTCTGTTACCACCATGCCATCCACTGGGACATCTTCCTTGCCCACCAGCATGCCCAGCTGTCGTGTTGGTGGTGCTGCGGGGTCACACCTTGGACCCACCCAGTGGCTTTCGGGGAGAAAGACCTGATGATGTGTCCCCTTTAGACAACAGTCTAAAAACCAGCACTGTCACGGGGAGGTCACGATGACGCGGAATCGCCTCCGCAGCCCCCATGGGTGCCCCCCTCCCCCAGGAGCCGCCCAGTCAGCTGGCCGTGCTGTGCCTGATAACCCAAATAAGACAGGAGCGCTGATTCACTTCAGACACGGCTTTTTAAAGCACAGCTATCGCAGTGTGGAGACTTGACGGGACTCCTGAGAGCCTGCCAAGCCCTCCAGAATAGCAGGGTGGCCCGGCCTTGCTGCAGCGTCCTCCCCCTGGGAGTCCACCTCTGTGAGGCCTGAGCACCCATGTAGCCTCCGGCCCTGGGGCAGGCCTGGTGCGGCCTCCTCATACCACGCCCTCCTGGGGTGCTGGCTCTATCCCCCCAACCCCCTTCTAGAAGCCGAGGGAGCCTCCACGCAGGAACGCCTAGGTCCAGCCGTGCCGCAGCTCCCTGGAACTGGTTTCCGGCCCTTTCCCCACACCCGCACCCAGCAGAGGCTAGGGGCCCGAATGGAATCCCCGTGGCTGCTTGGGTCGGCACAGTGTCACCTCTCTGGGCCTCAGGGACCTCATCTGCCAAACGGGGACGGAGAGGCCCCGCCCACGGGGAGAGGGCAGGCCCTCGGCCCACAGGGGGCGCCCTCGCGGCGGGGGGAGGAGGCGCAGCAGGCGGTGAGAGCGGCGAGCTGGGCTGCCTGCCGGCCGAGGAAGCTGGCAAGTTTGGGGAAGGTGTGCCCTGGCTGATTGGCCTCCAGCCCAGCAGAGGCTTGGACTTTATCCTGGGGGCCTGTCGGCCACGGGCCCCACGCCCCCGCCCCAGGTGCAGCCGGGCCTGCCGGTCTGGGCCTGCCCTGTCAGAGGCCGCCCGGCTATTTGTGATCCGTCTTGCTCCGCACCCCTCGCTGCTGGGGGTGGGGGTGGGGCCACGCCCCTGGCGGGGTCTGCGAAGCCCGCACCCTTCCTGTTAGAATCCCCGATGGCCATCCTAGCACCTTCCGGTCCCTTGTGTCGAGCATGCCCAGTGCCCTGGACGGTGATAGGTGTGATCAGCCTGGCCCCAGGGGGCCCACCCGCCCATCTCGGAGGCTCGCTTGCCTCTTTCAGGGCCCAGCAGCCCTCAGGAGGAACTGCCCCAACTCCCGTTTTATAGCAGACCAAAATGAGGCGCAGAGCGGTTGGAGCTGAGGTTTGAACCCAGGCCGCTTGGTTGCGTGGCCCCAGTCTTCACCTCCCTTCGTAGGAGTAGATGGAAAGACGTCATTGATCCTGGGGCCACCAGGAAATGCAACCCCCTCCCCACTCCATGCCCTAATTCTCCCCAGCAGCCCTGGCAGGTAGGGGCTGAATAGGGTTCGGTGGGCCTTCCAGACTGAGGACCCTAGGAAGAAAGGCCTGGCAACTTGGCCCCTGAAAACACCCACTGAAAACCTGTGGACCACAGTGGTGCACCACCAAGGAGATGGCCCAGGCCCAGCAGCATTCCGTTCCTGTGTGGGATTGCCAGGGGTGGGGGCCAACTCAGGGCAGTGACCGGCAGTAGGAGAGAAAGCCCAGGCACCAGCTCCAGGCCACCTAGCCGGCCTTGGGATGGGCCTGGCCTGTGAGTTATGACTTTCGGCCTGGCCCACCCTTTCCTCCTCCCTGGGGTGATACCATCAGGAAGGTATTACACCCACCACCCACCCCCACTGCCTGTGCTCAGGGCCCAGGAAGGCCCCTGACACTGAGTGCTGGGCAGGTGGCCCGAATGGGCAG
>NW_022104553.1:25337232-25338189 GCF_000313985.2 Echinops telfairi | reverse complement strand
GACGAGCTGTGTGGCACCTCACTGTGCCTTGATTTCCTCCTGTGTCCCATGCGGGTGATGGTAGCACCTTCACCTGGACCTGTTGCTGCGAGGGTCAGCAGAGGCCGCAGCTGGCGTGACTGCGTGCTCCTGGCCATGAGCTGCTGTGGGCACCACACGGGTGCAGAGCGTGCAGGATCGCTGTGACTCACAGTCGACTCCCTGGTGGTGGGGGGTTTGTTTTCCGTGGTCCCATTTCCTGTCTCTGAAGACGTGTAGCACCTTCTTGCATGAAAGCTCTGTTGGAGACTGATTCAGTCAGCCTTCTGTCTGCGTCCACGGTGAGGGGGTCGTTGCCTGCTGCAGGATTCGGTCTGACGTGTTTCTTTCAGCGCCTTCATCGATTGACCTCTTGTCTTCAGGGCGCCATTGCTTTGAGGCAGAAACTGGCCCTTGTTTCTTCCCTTGTTCCTCGAATAGACACTGTCTTTTCTTCCTTCCTTTCTCTCGGGATTTGAGTATTTTGAGTCAGTTGGTGATACTTGCCTTGACGTGGTAGCCGTGAGATCTGCGGGCTGATGGCTTTCATCAGTTCCAGGTGCTCTTGGTCAGCGTCCCCTGGTGAGTTTCTTCTCTCCGCTTCCTCTCTCTCCTGCGAGCCCAGCTCCCTGCGCGTCAGAGCACACGCTACTTAGTACCCTGCAGATCCGCACGCGCCGCCACTGTCTTCCGCCGTCGTTCTTCCTGGTGCCTCAGTGGGTCCTCAGGGGACTGACTGTCTTCCTGCTTCTTCCCAACTGCCATCAGTCCGGGGGGTGGGGGACCTGAAAAAAAATTTAAAAGCCTGTAATTTTGAGTTCACAAACACCCTTTCTAGAACTTCTATTTTGTTATTTCTTGAGGTTGTTTTTTTTTTTTTCAAACCATTTTACTGGGGGCTCATACAGCTCTTATCACAATCCACCCATCCATCCATCC
>NW_022104553.1:25322653-25336516 GCF_000313985.2 Echinops telfairi | reverse complement strand
GGCACCGTCAGCTTCTGGAGAGTTTTTCATCCCCCAGATTTCTCGTTTGTTCCCGTTCACCGTTTCCAACAGGTCGGCTCACACGGTGCTCATAGGTGTTTCATGCAAGACTCGCCCAGTTTCCTGAGGGATAAGAACCGGAATCTGTGCAAAGCTGGTTCCCATGAGGCACCAGCTTCCCCCACCCCAGCACTTTCTCCTTCTCGGCTGGGCCCCGTAATTTGCTATGACACCTGCACAGACCTCACAGGACAAGCTCAGTGGTTTACCAGGGCAGTGGCAGGAACCGCTTGGCACTAGGTTCAGGAGTCTCATGGGTAAGGATTAGAAGGCTCTCCCCAAGGAGCAAGCTCATCCCTCCTTCTGAGCTAGGTGGCTCTCTCAGGCCCGTTCTTCTGGTGCCCGGCCCCCTCTTGGATTGAGGGTTGCAGCTCTCAGCATAGCAGGGTCGCTGCCCAAAGCAGCACTGCCCTCAGCCTCGTCCCTGCTGACCGGCCCAGCTCACAGTCACAGTAGCAACATGCTCTGCTCTCAGCGGCTGTCCCAGCAGCGGCCTTCTGCCGCCCCTGCTGCTTCTGCAGGGCCCCTGCCAGGTTTCTCACAGCCTCTCGCTGTTCTTCTTGCTTCTAGAAAGCTCTGTGAGGGTACCCGCTTCTATGAGCAAGCCCCTTGCCATTTGAAGGCATGGCCCTCCCAGCAAGACCACATACAGGACCAGTCATCACAACTCATTCAGTCCTGTTGGGTGGTGTGACTTCCTGTACGCCTAGCCCTCGGCGAAGGCTGGGAGGGAGGGAGAGCGTGAGCAGGCAGGTGGGAGCAGAGGTGCTCGGTGGCTGGGGCTCCTTGGGACTCTCGTCTCACACGGCCCACAGCAGCCATGCATGTCCCGCAGGGCCCCCACTCAGCTATGGCTGAGCCCCCAGGAGGAAGGCAACCATGACCAGCCCATAGAAGGCTCGCCACAAGTGCGGGCTTCCTGCAGCCTCTGCTCTCGGGCAGTGTGTTTGCTTGTTTTCCAACCGAACTTGGTTGGTTGTCTGGTGAGATGGAGCCCTGTGTGACCTTCCACATCCTGACCAAACTTGACCTTTGTCCTCGGCACCTTCTTGAGAAGTGTCCAGCCTCTAGGAGGGTTGGAAGGCTGGTGCAGTTCGCACCCACACGCCTGACATTTAGAAGGGCAGTGTCGTCGGGATCCCTTTGGCACGTTTACTCGTCTGTCTCGGTGATGCTGTGTGTGTGTGCGTGTGCGTGTGCGTGTGCGTGCGCGCCTGCCAGGGGCCTGCAAAGAGGGTGGAGAAGTCCAACAATCTTACTCCGTTTTCCCCACACACTTGGTGAAGCCCCCTCGTGTATGTACACACAGTCCCCGGGTGGCCCAGATGGTTAAGCGCTTTATCACGGGTGGCTCCAGCCCCACCCAGTGGTGCCTCAGAGGAAAAAACTGGCGAACCTCCGGGGCAGGGCAGGACCACCCCTGTGGGCCCGGGCCTGAACCTCTGCGGGAGGAGAGAGTCCCGCCGCTCTCCCCCAGAGCAGCTGCAGGTTTCCAGGTGCCAGCCTAGCACTTAGCAGCCTGCCCACTGCTGTCCCCTGCCCTGTCGCGTGGGGTGGCCTGCGTCCGAGTCCTCAGTGGGGACATGCCTGTCAAGCTGCGCTGCCTGTGGGCAGGCATGTGCTGTTGGGTCACTCAGCGAACAGCTGAGGGACCTCCCGCCTGTGCCCCGCCCCACACTCCAGGGCCTGCTGGACAGCCTGTGGGGGTGGGGCCTCCAACCAGCCCTCATCACTGCTTCCCCCACCCCCCCAGATCCTGGTACAGGTGAAAGACATCCTCTCCAAGCTGAGCACACTTGTGGAGACCACGCTCAAAGAGGTGCGAGCCGCAGGCTGGTGGTGGGTGGGGGGCTGCCTGCCTCAGGGTGGGGAGCCCAGGGCCTCACGGAAGCACCTGTCTCGGCCTGCTTCTCCCTCCCCCACCCCACCCCCTCATCTGCCCTGATCTCTCTCAGCCTCTCTGTCACTCCTCTGTCCCCGCTGTATCTCTCGCATGGTCCTTCTCGGTCGGCCATGACCTCTTCTTGGTCCCCCCTCTGCCCCCTCCCCACGTCTCTCTCTGGGCCCCTCCCTCTCCCGTGGCCTCTTTTCTTCCAGACAGAGAAGATGACAGTGTGCGGGGACACCCACGGCCAGTTCTACGACCTCCTCAACATATTTGAGCTCAACGGTTTACCGTCCGAGACCAACCCCTATGTATCCTTTCTCAGGAGAGCTCACCCCTCCTGGCTCCCCACCTCCACACACACACACACACACATGGGTGAGACTGCAGGAGGGAGGGAGACCCCTGCCCGAGACAGGAAAGAGCGTGAACGTGGGAGGGCTGGGCGTGGCTGCAGTCCCCAGGTGCTGTGTGGCCGCCCCTGTGGTGCGGCTGGGAGACCACATACACCATGGCAGCCGGGCTCCTACCTGGCTGGGCCCTGGTGTCAAGTGCTGCAGAAGTGGTGTCTGGCGTGGCCTCAGCCAGTCTGTGCAGGCTGGGTGCTGCTTGCTCCATAAAGGGGCCCTGAGTGGGAGGACACACACACACACACACACAGCCCCGTGGCTTCAGGCCTGTGTAGGTTCTCTCATTGGCTTCTCTAGAAAAGAGCCAGCTCGAGACCCCAACACCCTCCTCGGGACCGGCAGTCCAGCCTCATGCATCCCTGCCTGCCCCTCACCCCACCCCACCCATCCCCTCCACTGAGTTCTCCTTAGCAGGGCAGCTATTTAACGGTGACTTTGTGGACCGAGGCTCTTTCTCCGTAGAAGTCATCCTCACCCTTTTTGGCTTTAAGCTCCTGTACCCGGACCACTTCCATCTGCTCCGAGGTGAGGGGGTCATAGGGGGAAGGGAGGCTGCCCCTCAGGGAAGAAGGCGGGCAGGCAGCAGGAAAACCTGCCAGTGGTAGCGTTTCCCAGCCGGCGGCGGTCACAGCTCCGAAGGGGCGGGCACTGTCTGGTTTGCACGAGGGAGGGTGTGGAGCAGGCCCCTGGTCCCTGGGAAGGTGAGGTCGGGAGGCCCAGCGAGGACACTGGGTTACAGGGAGCCAGCGAGGGCCTTCCCAGAGTCCGTGAAAGAAACAGCCCATGTCTCTTCTCCTTTCATTGCACTTCCATGAATTTTTTAAAATGCCGCCCCTTTCCCGCTCGACTTACCCCGAGCAAGGCCCTGGTACCTCCTTCCTGGAGAAGGAAGGACAGTGGCATCCCATGGATTCTGGGCCTTGGCACCCCCGTGAGGACATCTGTGCCCCAGAGGGTTTCCAAGTGGTCGATGGTGTTTTTTTTTTTAAAAGCACCAGGCCTTTCTTCCAAGGCTGGAGAGGTAGGGGTGGGGGCGCCATCCTGCTGGTTTCCTGAGTGTCTAAGGGTGGGGGCTGCAGTTCCCTGTAGGGGCTTGCCCAAAGACGTGAGTGAGAGCAGCAGAACCAGGCAGGCAGCCGCCTAGCTTGTTGTCCGCGCCCCCGACTCACGACAGTCCCGTAGCGTTTGGGTGGTGGTGGGCAGAAGACGGCCAGGTCTTCCTTGTGCAGTGCCTCTGTGTGGGTTAGGACCACCGACCTCTAGATCAGCAGATCAAAAGCAGACCCTGGTCACAGTCTCTTCTGAGTCCTGGTGACCCACAGGGCAGAGCTGCTGGCGCCCTGGAGCGTCCGAGGATAGATGGGTCAGCGACGGACGGGCAGTCCAGGTTTGTTTTCTAGAGCTGGCCCTCGGAGGGCGGTGCCGTGCCACCAGAGCTCCTTCTAGATTAGCAGCCACGGCCGTCCCTCCTGAGGGGGCTGGGGACGAAGACATCACTCCCCAGCCTGCCCTTTCACCCACCGGGCGTCTGAGAGGGGCCGGAGCTGAGTAACCCTCTCGCTTGGCCAGGCAACCACGAGACGGACAACATGAACCAGATCTACGGCTTCGAGGGCGAGGTGAAGGCCAAGTACACAGCCCAGATGTTCGAGCTCTTCAGCGAGGTGTTCGAGTGGCTCCCGCTGGCCCAGTGCATCAACGGCAAAGTGCTGGTGCGGCCCTGTCTATCTCGGGACGTGGGGGCTGGGGTGGGGGCTGCAGCCCCCGCCCCTCCTCACGGTGCCCCCACCCACAGATCATGCACGGAGGCCTGTTCAGCGAAGATGGCATCACTCTGGACGATATCCGAAAGATAGAGCGGAATCGGCAGCCTCCGGACTCAGGTGAGGAGTGGGCCCGGCGGGCAGCAGTGTCCCCAGCACAGAGGACCTCCTGGGCTCTGGGCTCTGGCCTTGGCTGGAGCCCCCAGGGGGCTCTGAGCCTCCAGGTGAGGGTGGACTGAAGGGGTGGGAGGGGAACCCCTGCCTCTGGCTCCGGAGTGTATCCTCGTGGGGGTTCCTGACCCAGGTGAGCCACACTGGGGAAAGTGAGGGGTGGGTGGTCCTGAGGGGTCCCTACTGTGTCCCCACAGGCCCCATGTGCGACCTGCTCTGGTCGGACCCACAACCGCAGGTGAGCATCCAGGAGGGGGGTGGGGGAGGGCGAGGGGGAAGAGGGGCAGCAGGGCGAGACCGACATGCTGTGCTTCGTCTCCCCGCCCCCCAGAACGGGCGCTCGGTCAGTAAGCGGGGTGTGAGCTGCCAGTTCGGGCCTGACGTCACCAAGGCCTTCCTGGAGGAGAATGACCTGGACTACATCATCCGCAGCCACGAGGTCAAGAACGAGGGCTATGAGGTGGCGCACGGCGGCCGCTGTGTCACGGTTTTCTCCGCCCCCAACTACTGGTGCGTCCCCAGCCCAACCTCTCGTGTTCCCTTTAATGATTTCAGAGAACAGAACAAATTGTGTGCCCTGAGCCCTGTGTCATCCCCAGCCCTGTGGGGCCCTCCTCTCCCATGGCCCTGGGTCACTGCCCTTTCCTGGAGTAGGGGGCGCTGAGATCCCGTGCCTGCTCACCCCTCGGTACCCCGATCTCTCAGCCTGCCTGCATCTCCTCTCTGTCATTTCTGCTGTTTGGAGATTTCTGTTGTCTCTGCTTCCATCAGCATCTAGGCACCATGGCTTCCACCCGTATGTGTCTCTCCCTTTGCTGCCTCTCCACTCAGTCTCTCTGGCCTCCTCTCCCCCTGGAAGTCTCCTCTCTGCCCACCACCGTGTTCCCTGACCACTCTGCCTGCTCTGCTCTGTCCTGTCCCCACAGCGACCAGATGGGGAATAAGGCCTCCTACATTCACCTCCGGGGCTCTGACCTGCGGCCCCAATTTCACCAGTTCACAGCAGTGGTGAGTGCCTGCCTTGGGGTCCTTACGTGGGTCTCGGTGGCTGAGAGGGCTGGTGAAGGGGGCAGTGGGGCCGGGTGGTTCTCCTCACCTGGTCACTCGGCGACTACTTGAAGCCAGCCCATCTGTCTGTCTGCCCTCCCCACATCCACAGCCTCATCCCAACGTCAAGCCCATGGCCTACGCCAGCACGCTGCTGCAGTTAGGAATGATGTGAGGCGAGCCTGCAGGGAGGCCTGCGCTGGGCCCTCCACTCCCGAGACCTGGCCGGCAAGGGGTGGAGCAGGCCCAGCCCAAGGCCATGTCGGACCCCGTTTACTTTGTAAAGTTTGTATTTATTCCCCCTTTAGGTTTGCAGAGGGGGTGGGGGCAGAGCAGGGGGCTGGCCAGAGGGTCTGCTCCTTGGACACAGGAAGGAGGTGGAGAGGCCAGGGCCGTGGGGCTGGGTCCGGTCTGGGCATTCTGAGGGGAGACCAGCCTTGGGTGCCAGGGGGGCCACAAGGCTTTCCTGCACCCCAGTTTGCATGGCTCCTCCCCACCGCTAAAGCAATAGGGCCCCTGCCATAGGAAGACCCCCCGGGAGGAGGGTCATCAGGGAGGCCTCGCCCGCGCCCCCCTCCTGGAAGCCCCAGGACAGGGCTAGGCTGGGCCCACCCCCTTCCCCCAGCTATTTTATGTCTGTAATTAAATATGTTAAAATAAAGTCATTATTGTAAGTCAGTCTGTCTCGGACACCTGTGAGTCCCTTCCTCCCACTGGAAACCTCTGTCATTTGGAACCCCCAGTGAAGGGAGGTCGAGGGTTGGGGTGCACACGGCGGCCAGGAGCTCCGTCTCAGGTGGTCAGATTCTCCCCAAAGCCAGCCCACTTCTGTGTCTGCCGGTCATGGTGGGCCCTGGGGCGCGGAGGGAGTGTCCTGTTCCCCTGGGTGGGGACCCCCTCAGCAGGTGATTGTGGGTGTGGGGTGTGCAAAGCCACATTGGGCCAGCAGAGCCAGACAGAAGTGAAGCTGGAAAGAAGTCCACCCCCACCCCTGCCCACCCCATCCCTGGAGTGTCCTGTTCAGCCCTGCTCCGCGCCCACCCCCCTCCCACCACCCAGGCCATTGGGGCATGGAGGCCTTTGCCGGGGGCAGGAGGACTATCCTCTGACTGCTCACACCCACCCAGAGCTGCTCCGGAATAGGAAGCCAAGTCAGGGGCAGCCACCGCCCCACCCCCACCCGTGGTTCTTCCCGGCCAGAGCGAGGCAGAACTGTCCAGCCACCTTTCACCGTCCCTTCTACTCCTCGCCAGCCCCGAGGAGAGAGGCAGGGTTTTCTAATCCCAATAAAGAGTGGCAGCCCTGGGCACCCAAGGGGCAGTGCTGCTCTGGCCTACAGGGTCAAGATGAGTCGGCATCGACTTGACAGTTGGGATTTGTGTTCCCTCCCAAGGCATAACAGACGCCCCAGTCACCGTCCCCCCTGGCTCTGCACCACCCCACCGGGATTTCTCTCTCCAGTCCTGAGCTCTCTGGGCCCGCCAGGCCCTGGGGGTTGTCTCAGGGTGAGCAGCATGCGGACTCTGGGAGTCGCTTGACCTTTTGGTTGCCTCCCTGGCAGAGAAATGAGGTGACCGGTGTCCTGGTGGCCGCTTCCCACTTGTCTGAGGGGAAGTACACAGGGCAGTGGTGTGACTGCCCCTGTGGGGGAAGGTGCCCCGGGGTTCAGGGTGTCTGAGGGAAAAGGACGGGGTCCCGCGTGACAGTTCCACTTTCTATCCCGAGAAGCCCCCTAGGGGCAGCTGAGCGGGGGAGGCTCGGAGAGAGCTGGGGGGCCTCGTGCTCCGCGCTCACCTGGGGTCACAGGCAGGCCCCTGAGAACCAGGCTCAGATCCAGCCCTGCTCTAAGGCTCACCCACTGCCAGCCAGTCGATTCCAGCTCATAGTGACCCACCCTATCAGACAGGGTGGGCTTGCCCCATAGGGGCGCCTCCTCAATTTGAATCAAACCACCGACCTTTCCGTTAGCAGCCCAACACTTACATCCCTTTGCCACCTGGGCTCCTACGGGGACTGGAGCTTAGAAAGGCTGACAGCGCCCACCGTTTCAGCCCAGGAGAGAGGCACATAGAGTTTTCAGCTGCCCTCCCAGCAGTGATGTGATGCCAACACTCTAGGAATGTGGCCAACCACGGAAGCTCTCCCGTGGAACCGTGGTGCCCAGGATTTTGACTGGTGTGTGTGGGAAGGGTCTGTCACGTGCCGACCACCCATATAGCAGACCTTCGTCTCTAGGGCCTTCCAAGGGCCTCCGCCCGAAGGCCCATTGTTAGTGTGGACTGTCTGGTGGGGCCCAAGGCCCCAGGTACACAAGGGTCCTCCAGCAGACAAGTCTCCAACAGCTGAACAAGGACCGAACCCCTCCGGAACCCACCGGCTTAAGCCGCCTGTATTTCTAGTCCGATGGCTCAACTGGCTGGTCAGCCAAGAGGGCTCACAACTGCCAGCTGATGGCCAGCTGTTGACTGGGATCTGTCACCTGGAAGGCCCTCCTATAGCGTGGGCCTTTCCACATGGCGGCGGGGTTCCAAGACAGTGCTGGTCCCAGATGCCTAGGCAGAGACTGACTGCAAGATTTCCCAAGAGCCAACCTCAGACGTCCCACAGCATCAAGGCCACTGTGGCTGTGTTCTCTTGGTCAGGCAAGTCTCGGGCCAGTCTAGATTCAAAAGGGAGTGGAGAGCTAGACTCCACCTCTTGATGGGGGCGGCGAGGTTACAATACAGAAGAGGGTGGGAAAGAGACAAGGAAGGGGTCATCTTTGGGAGGCACAGCCTGCCATCGGGGGCCTCCCCAAGACAACTCTTGGGGGGAAAGCTTTACACACACACACATTTATCAAACAAACGCATAGCCAGTGAAAGACAGTCTTGGGAAACCCATCGGGAGGGTTCTACTCTGTCTACAGGGTCACCATGAGTCGGAATTTTCTGGTGGTGTCTTTTGGTAAAACTTGATTCAGAGCTTATCAAAGGTTTTTTGTTTTGAATCTGGAACACGAGTTGTGGGTACCCAGCCTTTCCTTACAACCAGGCGATGACGGGGAAGTGCCTATAGGTTTTCTTCTAGTACTTCTGTGGTTTCATTTTTTCTCTCGCTGGCCTCTTTGGAGTTTATTCTTGCACATGGGGTGGGGCGGGGGGTGAGGAGTGGGTCCAACTTTCCCAGCCTTCCAAATGGCCACCGAAGAGGTTTTAAACAAGAAGAGACGAGCTGGGAAGTTTAGTTCCATGACAAACACATCCAGCACCCCAAACTGCAAACCAAACTCACTTCCACCGAGTTCATCCCCACTCAGAGTGACCCTACAGGACAGAGTAGCACTGGCCCCTGTGGGTTTCTGAGCCTGTAACTTCACGGGAGGTGAGAGTCTCGTCTTTCTCCGGAGGCATGGCTGGTGATTTCGAACTACTGACCTTGTGGTTCACAGCCCTGTGTAACCACTACACGGTACACCAGGGCTCCATACCGCAAGGAAGAGGTTAAGATGCACATCTCATGTTTGGTGGGGGGGGCGGGGGCAGAATTCAATCTATAACAGGCTCCCACAAAAGGGACCGAGAGAGAAGCTGAGAATTGGAAAAGTGCGGGGAGGGGGTCTTGGGTTTACCAGCAGTGAACAGCTCTTGGACAGAGCTGACTTGTCAGCTGGAACCCAGAGATCTCTCCGCCCCACGCCCTAGGAGAAAGATGGGCCTTTCTACTCTTGGCAGGTGGGAGGAGGGGCCCACAAAAAACAAATAAAAACCCAGACTCCCTGGGACAGGGTAGAAATGGACCTGTGGGTTTCTGAAACTGTATTTCTGTAAGAGTAGAAAGTTGAGTCTCACGGAGGTCACCTTGCAGCTAGCAGCACCACATAGCCGAGACATCACTAAGGCTTGTGGCTTCCAGGTAAAAGCCAGATTCCACTGAGACTCACAAACCCTGGTCTCAATTCCCTCACTGAGGTCCAGCCCTGGAGCCCCCCACCAGCCTGCCTCACGGTCAGTCTGCCCTCGTCAGATCACTGCACAAGGATCCATGAATGCCACAGTGGGGTGTGTGTGTGTGTGTGTGTGTGTGTGTGTGTTCACTGGCGGCTTTCAGAAAACAGACCGCCAGGCCTTACTTCCTCCAGGTACTGCTGAAACCTGCCCAGCTGCACAGACAAGCGGTGGCCGCATGTCAGGTGCTTTGGCGGGGTGGGGAATGGGGACCCAGGGAGAATTCTGCCCCCGTGAGCCTCTCTGCATTGGATCCGGCTGCTGCACTGAAATTTAGCCTGCTCCCTCCACAGCAGGGCCTGCAGCTCTGTGCGGACCCTGCCTCCATCCAGTTCTACCCCATGGCCTGCCTCTGGCTCCAGCGCTTCCACGGCCTCTAACACATGGACCACATGCTGGCCATGGTCACTCTGTGTCCCTGCAATCCTGGTGTGTTAGTCGGGGAAACTAGAGGAACAAATACATGGACATGCCTATGGGTATGAGAAAGAGCTTTATATATAAGAGCAGGTGAATATTGAGAAAACATCCCAGCCCAGTCCACATCAAGTCCGGAAGTCTGATATTGGCCCATATATCCAATATCAATCTATAAATCCCTCTCCAGACTCACACAGCACATGCAATGACAGAATACAGGAAGATCACAGGCCAGTAGGTGGAAAGTCTTGTGGATCCAGTGGCAGTGGTAGCATCTCAGCGCTGGCAGGGGCCTCCCTGTGGCTCCTCCGCCCGCTCCAGAGCCCATGTGTCTTGTCAACAGAAATGTCTCACAGGGAGTCAGCATGTGTTCCGCCTCCAGTGAGCTACGTATCTGTCATGCCTCCGAATGGGGTCATCAAGCTGCGACCTGATTGACAGGCCAAAAGCCCACCCCTTCACTCCTAAGTCTCAAATTGACAACAGATTATGTAATTACCACACCCGGGCAATGGGAATCCCCTAGGCTTCCTCTGCGCCCAGAAGCCCTGGTAGCAATGCGGTTATACGTTAGACTGCCGTTCAAAACCAGCTGCTCTGCGAGGAGAAAGATGAGGCGCTGTACTCCCATAAAGAGTGACAGTCTCAGAAACCCACAGGGCAGTTCTACCCTGACCTACAAGGTCCCTGCGAGTCGGGTTCCTTTGCAAGCTGGCCCAGTCGGGCCGTCAGGAGTCTCTCAGGAGCTGCCAAGTGGGGGAGACCCAAGAACACGCCCCTCCACCACCCCGGTTCAAGGAATACAGAATCTGCACAAGAATTGGAAGCCATGACCTTATTGGCTCACCCACCATGCCATGCAGCCTCTTCATGTTCCAGAAGGGGAAACTGAGGCCAGCAAGGCGATGCGACTTGCCCCAGGGGCGCTCAGAGAGTGGGGCTGCGGAGCGAGCCTGTGTCCCCTGGCTTTGCCTCAGCCCAGAGCTCTTTACCACGAGGCTGTAGTCCCCAAGAGGTGAGGGGAGACAGTGGAGGGGCAGGGACACCCCCAAATGATCTGACCTGACACCTCAAAACCATGCAGGTTTAGAGCATGCCAGATGGCGCCCAGCTCTGGATGAGGGCTAGGGCAGAGCCCAGGGCTCCGGGGACCTCAGGCTGTGCATCAAACACAGGCGCTGGTGGAGGAATTGGCTCTGATTTACCGGTAGGAATGTGCAGCGGCTGTGGAAAATGATTTGGCAGTTCCTCAAACACTTAAATATAGAATTACCACATTACCCAGCAATTCCACTTCTGGGTGTACACCCACCCCCAAAGAATGGAAAACAAGAACTCAAAACTGCACACTGACGTCTCCTGTTTACCGTAGGCCAAGGGTGGAAGCCACCCCAGTGTCCACCAACAGCTGGGGTGTGCGCACATGTGTACACACCCACACACAATACTGCCATCAAGTTGATGCTGCACTGTCCCTCCAGGACAGTGTCAAACTGCCCCTGTGGGTTTCTGAGATTGTAACTCTTCACAGGAAGAGAAAGCTCTGTTTTTCTCACACACGGATGGGAAGATCCGTTTCTAGAAAACAAGTGTCTACAGAAAACCCAAACCAAGCTCACGGCCCTCCAGTTGCTTCTGACGCCTAGTGATCCCACAGGACAGAGTAAAACTGCTCCCGTGAGTTTCCCAGCCGATAAATCTTTACGGAAGCAGAAAGCTTTGTTTCCCTTGGAGTGGCTGGTGATGAGCCTTGTGATTAGCAGCCCACGAACCACCAATGCCGAGCCCTGAATAAATCGGGACCAAAATCACTGCCTTTGAGTTGATGGGACCCCTGGCAACCCTATAGGACAGGATAGGACTGCCCCTGTGAGTTTCGGAGACTGTCACTCTTTAGGGGAGTAGAAAGCCTCCTCTTTCTCCTGAGGAGCAGTTGGTGGTTTTGAACTGTGTACCATACAGTCGGTGTTACCACTCTGCCCACGGCTCCTTTAATAGGAGGATGAGGTAGTTACATAATCTGTTGCCAACTTGAGACCACTAAGAGTGAAGGGGATGGAGTTTAGCCTGTCAATCTGGTCCCAGTTTGATGACCTCATTTGGAGGCGCTAAGGAGATAAATAGCCCACTGGAGGCGAGACAGACACTCCCTGGGAGACATACCTGTTGACAAGACACACGGAGCTAGGCTAGAGCCCTGGAGCTAAAGGAGCTACGTGGAGACCCCTGCCAATACACTGCCACTGGATCCACAAGACTTCCCACCCAGTGGCCTGTGATCTTCCTGCATTCAGCGCCATTACATGTGTTGCGTGAGTCTGAAGAGGAATTTATAGATAGGTAGCAGACACATGGGCTAATATCGGACTTATGAACTTGATCTGGACTGGGCTAGCATATTTTTTTAATGTGAAATTACTCTTTGATATAAAACTCTCTCTTACACACATATGCATGCCTCTGGATTTGTTTCTCTAGTCAACCCAGACTATACCAGAGGAGGAAAATGTCTATCACATTTGTCTAAGATGAAATAGGATGAGTCCTGACTACAGTCGATTGATAGGCATGGTCTTAGTCAACACACTGTCCTGTCTCTTTGCCCCTCCATTTGCCAGGTTAACATGTGGGGGCCCCATTTCAAGCTTCTTGAAGCTCTGGTTGACAAAATCCAAATCCAACCCACTGCCATCAAATTAAGGGGCCCTGGTGGCACAGTCATTAGGAGTTGGGCTGTGATCTGCAAGGTCAGCAGTTCAAAACCACCAAGGGAGAAAGATGGGCTTTCTACTCCCATAATGAGTTACATTTCCCAGAAATGCACAGGGGCAGTTCTATCCTGTCCTGGAAGGTGACTATGAGTTGGCATCAGCTTAATGGCAGTGACAGACTCTACTCAGAGACCCTATATAACTCTATAGTACATAGGGATTTCAAGGCTATAAATCTTTCCCGGAGCACACAGCCACCTCTGTCTCCTGAGAAGTGACTGGTCGGTCTGAACAATGACTTTTTTCCTAAACCAAAACCCAGCTGTCAAATCTATTCCAACTGATAGTCACCCTATAAGGCCGAGTAAGGTGACCTCTGAGTTTCAGAGACTCTTTACGGGACTAGAAAGCCCCATCTGTCTTCCCTGGAGCAGCTGGTGGTTTCGAACTGCTGACCTGGCCCAACGCTTAACCACTATACCACCAGAGCTCCTTTACCTGGCCTTTAACAAAATGTTCCCAGGCAGATCCAGAAAGGACTCCGACTGTCCTCTTCTAACTGGCCAAATTGTACGATCATTTCCCTCCTCCCGAATCCTTTCATGGGTGCGTGTTAGGGTTCTCAGGTGGGTCATACCTTGGTTCTTGGCGTCACACGAGAAAGGATTCATGCCGATGCCTGGTTTGTGATCCAAGTGGGGTTTTATAGAAGACAGAAGAAGTTTCAGATTTGACACTCTCAAAAGGGTACACGCTATTTCAGGGAAGTGTGCCAAACCTCGCGTGCGCTGTGCTGGGGCTCACCACTGAATATGGGCAACCTCATGGGCCTTGGAGCCCACATGGAGACCACCGCGGTGCCCAGCAGGCATAGCAGCAGGGTCAAAGAGGAGAAGGGCAGGCTGTCCTGGTATTTTAAAGCCTCGGTTGGGGAGACATGGTTGATGGTATTGGTCAACCCCATTGGCTGAATTAAGCCCACCTGGGTAGGGTCATGAGCCTGGGCCTACTTTGAGCTGCCCAGGTGTAACGCCCATCTGGCTGGGGTGGGGGTGGGCCTAAACTGGAGCGTGCCCAGGCAGAGTCGTTATGGGTGGCAACAACTCACCTGATTTTTCTTTCCAACCTCCCATAGGGGGACTTGTGCAGGCCTGGAAGGGATAACCCCCTCTATCCCTATCCTAGCTACCTAACGTGCAGACACAGCACGCTTGGGTGGTAAACTCTATATACAATCCACAATCTTACCATCTATCCGGATCCCTTTCTCCCTCTCCCAAGCCTCTGCGTCACCATCACCCCTCAACCATTTTAAAGTGGGCTGTGTTTTTGTCCCCCCCCCACACACACACACCTCCTGCAATTTTCACTACACTTTTTATCACCCCCCCAAAGCTCGCATCCTTTCAG
>NW_022104553.1:25319545-25322167 GCF_000313985.2 Echinops telfairi | reverse complement strand
CTGCCCCCTTCAGGCCGCCGGGCCCTGGCGCGCCTTCGGCCTCAGCGGTCCGGTCTGTATAACGGGAGGGATCGTCGCTTACTAGACCCTGGCCGGGGGAATCCCACAGGCCCTGAGCGGATCGGAAAACCTGCCCTTCGGGGGGCGGGGAGCTGGCTGGGCCCAGCCTGCGATCCAATCCTTGCCCCCTCCGGTCCCCATCACAGGACCAAATGGCACATCACAGGGTGAGTGGTTCAAAACCCCCAGCCGGCCCGATGAAGTCAAGACTTTCCACTCTTTCCCCCCCACCCCCAAAAGAAAAAGTTTTATTTCCTGCGCAGGGACCGACTTTCCACTTGTAAAGAGCTAAGGGCTGAGAAAGCTGAATATGGATGGTTGTGCGCGTGGAAGGGAGGGACTGTGGGTCCCTCTGGTGGCTTGGAGGAAGGAGCCACCCAAACCCTTGACCATTCGGACCCTCTTCCCAGAGCGACTGGTGCTTTTGAACCACCTAGCTTGCTGTTAGCAGTCCAACGTTTACAGCAGCCCAGTCAATTATAAAGTCAAAGTTTAAATCCAGAAGGAATTCCTTCTGGAGGAAGGTGAGGTGTCAAGGTCAGACCCACCCCTCTCCTAATCCAAGGGTGCGATGTTTCCCAGTCTGATGGGGGTTCTGACCACAGCCCACCCTCCTCACACCTGGACATACCATCTGCCCCTCAGTTGCATGGTCTGGATTCCTCATGTCAAGTCCTTCCCCCGGGGACACGTCTGGGTTGACCGAGAATGAGCTAACCCAGGAAAGGAGGAGGCGTGTGGGGCGGGGTGGGTCCGTGGATCTGTAGTCCCACGGTGTGGGAGCTTCAACAAATGTTCAGGGTGAGCATCAAGCTTGGCCATGATGGAAGAACTAAAAGTTCTTAGACGAGCTAGGATTTAGTGCGAGCCCCAAACCCATTCCTGGATCTATGCTTTGTTTTGTTTTTGAAATATGCCTTTGGCTCTATTTTAGAGACTGGATTAGTCAGGGTACTTTAGAGAAACAAATCCACAGAAACTCATGTATAAGAGAAAGTTTTATGTAAAGGTTAAGTGCGCATCAAGAAAATATCCCACCCCAGTCCTGCCCAAGCCCACAAGTCCAACATTAACCCATATGTCTGACACCAATCCACAAAGTCCTCCTCCATCTCACAAAACACACACTATGATGCCGACTGCAGGAGGAAAGCCGAGTCAGTGAACATGTAAGCATCTCAGCACTAGCAGGGGTCTCCACACAGGTGCTCCAGCACCCAGGGCTGCATCGGGGTAGGTCCATGTGGCTTCTCCTTGGGGATATCTTGCAGGAAGTCAGCCTTTCCAGCTGAAGCAGGGAACTGTTAAGGCAGCTGCACCCTAGTCCGACCGTCAGAAAGCAAGAGACCCGAGAACTTAAAAGGCGAGGCTCACCAAGCCATTTATCTCTCTGCCTTTCAATTAACCCCACATGTGTTTATCAGCTGGGTTGGCACAATAAACTAACTCAGAGACAGTGGGAGCCCAAGATACACTGGTGATTGTTCTCTGTCCATAACAGAGGGAAGGGGAGGAAAGTGGTGAACAGAGAGCACATTGGAGAGGTGACCATAGACGATCACAATGAGAAACCTGACTTGATCCTTCCTCTGATGTACATTGGGCCTGATCTGGTTTTCAGCATTTTCTGTATCTTTATCTTTGTTCCTATTGGGATTTAACCTCAGATGTATTTTGTCGTGGGAGGTGACCCGCTTGAATTGTTATCTATTTATTTTTCTGTTTTTCAGTATATGAAACCCAGGATGGATGAACTTATAGGGACACCAAATAGAATAAGGGCTTGGGGAGGGGGTGTACAGTGGCGAGAGGCAGGGTTGGTCAAAAGCACCAAGGTGTTCAAGAAAGAAGAGCATGTTTTGAAACCAGTAGGAACAATTGTGCAATATGGTAGCAGCTGAACCCTACTGGTTGATGTGATTTAACTGTGGAATGATGTGATGATGTCTGTCTTAGCTCCCAATTAAATGGTTTGTGGGGAGGCGGGAGGCGGGGGTAGTGGCGTACAATGACTAACCCCAAAAAAAGAAATCCTTGTGTCAAAATCTCGAAGATCCGGGATGTCATCTCTGGCGAAGTTGGCCGATTGATCCCAAGCTAGAGTCCTCTAATGTCTATAAGTCCGTCCCACCCAGGATCCCTCACCCATGGCCCTCAGGCGGGTAGAAAGGGTTGCTTGTGTCCATAGGGAGAGGCGCAGACATTCCAGTCTGTTGTTCCACCTGGAGCCTCCAGGGGGCGCACCGTGGGGCATTGTCTCCAAAGGTGGCCCACAGCTCTCCTTCCCCTCCCAGTTTGCACGTGATTCTTCTCCCAAGAAGAGGCTCAGTCGCTTTCAACCTCTGACACCAACCATCCCCGCACAGCACCCGACTTCTCTGCTGAGTTCAATAACCCCTTGCAATGGCCACACAGAATTCACAGACAATACTAAGGATGATGGGGGTTTATTAGGGAAGCTCACAGGTCACCGTCAGTCAGGATTAAAAAACAGTAAAGATACAGTCTTTGGTCTGCAGCCGTGCCTCTTCTCAGCCAGCAGCCAAGTCGCTCCCTGGTCCT
>NW_022104553.1:25317024-25318884 GCF_000313985.2 Echinops telfairi | reverse complement strand
TCTGGGGTCTTAAAGGCTTGAAGGTTAACAGCCATCTAGCTCAGAAGCAACAAAGCCCACTTGAAAGAAGCACACCAGCCTGTGCAATCACAAGATGTTGAAGGGATCAGGGATCAGGCATCATCAGAACAAAAAATCTTACCATAGCGAATGAGGGAGGAGTGCGGAGAGGAGACCCAAAGCCCATTTGTAGGCCACTGGAGATCCCCTTGCAGAGGGGTCTCGGGCAGGTGACGAGCCAGACAGGGTACAATCTAGCAACGATGAAAAATACAACTTTCCTCTAGTTCCTAAATGCTTCCTCCCCGCTCCCACTATCATGATCCCAGTTCCACCTTGCAAGTCTGGCTAGACCAGAGGGTGTACACTGGTATAGATAGGAACTGGAAACACAGGAAATCCAGGGCGGATGATCCCTTCGGGCTATTTCTTCTTGATGGTTCTCGCTCTTCCTGCTTCTGAGATGGCTGTTTATACAAGGAGGATTGGTGAAGCTGACCAATCCCGGAGTTAGAGTCCTCTACGCCTTATTTTCTCTAGTCCCACCGGATCGAGTGGTGGGTGTTACAGAGATGCGGACAGAAGAGCCCTAAGTAATTAACTTCACTTCACAGGCAACCACGCGGAAGAAAGGCGAAGGGGCTTCCTAGTGCCCTAAAGAGTTACAGGCTCAGAATCTCATGGGGGCAGTGCTGCCACCAAGAGTCAGAACTGACTCGATGGCAGAGCTTGGCTTTTCGGGTTCTAGTCACGAAAGAGAGGTCAGGGCTCCGGTTCTTAGAATGGTCTTGCCAGACCTGTCCAAAGTGGCAGCCAGTTGCCACCTGGGATGCTGACCTTTCTATGTAACTGAATTTAAATGCAATTTGAACACAAACTCACTGCCCCCCAGGCAATTCTGACTCATCATGACCCCAGAAGACAGGATAGAAAGGGGTTTGAAAACTGTAACTCTTTATGGAAGTTGAGTCTCCTCCTCCTCCCGAGGAGCAGCTGGTGGGTTCGAACTGGTGATCTAGCAGTTAGCAGCCCAGCCCGTCACCCACTCCGTCTCCAAGGCAAGGAGGCTGCCCCAGGTGTGGTTCCCAGCCAGAGAAACTGTTGGTCCACAATCAAGACAGACACGTGAAATATCCGTGTTCATGCATGTGCATGACTGTGGGCTTGCATCTTTCTTTAGGTCTCTGTGGGGGTCATCAGTGGTGAGCATGTAGGAATGGGTGTCGGTGTGTCTTGGTCTAGACGTGTGTATGGCTTTACCTGTCTCTGTGGAGAGGAGCATCCGTTTAGGGGAACAGAACTCGTTCAGAATGTCCTACAGCAGCATCTCACCTCCATCCAGTCAGGTCTGACTCGCAGTGACCCCATAGGACAGGGTGGAGATGCTCCTGTGGTTTCTAGGGCTGTGACTCACATTTTAATGAATTGGAACACACGGAACAGGTTTCCAGGGTCGACATACATGCACCTCCATCCTGTAAATGCCTCTTGCTACTTTTGTCTCTTAACACATCCGTGTGGACAGGGATGGGACAGGGCTTGAATTCTTCCTCGTCAGATCCAAGAATTTCTTTGACAGGGACCCATGGTTTGTTTGCTTGCTTGCTTTTCTTTAAAAGCTGGTCATCAAAATGTCTATAACTTCTTCCAATATTTCCCACCACCACCCACCCACCCCAATCCCACCTGCCACTAGCTGGTTGTTGCTTCTTAGATCCTGGTGAATTTTCTATGGTTAAATGATGCTTTTCATTTCTGTACCAACAGACTCTTTTTGTTGGTGTGTTAGTCTGGGTTGACTAGAGAAACAAATTCATAGACACTCATCTGTGCGTAAGAAAGAGCTTTATATAAAAGAGC
>NW_022104553.1:25311453-25316395 GCF_000313985.2 Echinops telfairi | reverse complement strand
CTTAATAGTCTCAGGTTGGCACCAGATTATGTAAGTTCTACAGTTGGTGTCTCCGCTAGGATTTTCTCCCTCAAATGTATCAGTATAGTCCATTTTGTTTTTCGTACAACACACACACACACACACACACACACACACACACACACACACCGGCAGGGAGTAAATATGGGTTATCAGTGCGCGTTCCCTTCCTACAAAATGCTGGATCGGGGATTCCAATCTTTGGAAGTTAGCACCATCCCTTAGGGGCTGCTATGTGCGCATTCTCACTCCTTCAACAAAGGCACCGGTCTGCGTTTAACGGAGGGCTGGACCTCTCTCCACTCTGTCACTCCATCCATCCGTGGCCCTTTCCCACCCGGCCCAGCCACGGAGACCGGTCCTTGCCGCATCCTGAGTGCTCACGGTGTGATGAGCCCATCGCTGTTGCGGGTGGGTCTCACTGAATTCTCGAACGTCCCGGCGGTAAATCCACTTGATCGTTTCAAACTTCCAGTCATACTATATGGACATTTCGGGGGGATTTTTTTCCTCTATGTTCAGCGCCTCATCGATGATCTTTGGTTTCTCCAGGCCTTGGCCAATCAGAAAGAGGATAGGCATCCTTCGGCGAACTTGATAAGGGAAGGCATAAATGCCTGGCCAGGCACTTGGAATGGACCAAACTGGAGGGGTTCTGGCTGTCTCTCCTCACCCAGGACTTGAGCAGACAGAAGAGTCCTTTGGAAATGAATCACTCCATCATTGGCTACATCCATTTCACACAGGTTCCTGAAATCGTGTGTGCCAGCGTTCTTGTGAACGGCGTTATCCATGGGAGGACTAGCGGGATGTCAGCTCTACACAGCTGAGCCAAGAAGGTAGGCTCTTACAGGGGCCCAGGCCAGGACTCGGATGCCAGGACAGAGCCCCGGTTGAGGATGGGGGTTAACAGATCTCTTTGGCAGTATCGCTGCCTTTGTCTTTTGAAGTAGCCTCCTCTGAGTCCGTTGGAAAATGAGTACGAAGATCAAGAGCTATCCCCTGTCCGAAGGCAATGGCTCTTTTGTCTGTTCACCTGCACCGGCGATACTTGGATGTCTGTCTCCTGTCTACTAGTCTCGTCTTGGCTAACGCCCCGAACAGCTTCTCTTCAATGGTGGGACGTGTATTCTCTGGACTGGCCAAACCCTGGCGGCCCCAACCCCGCTAGGCTATCCTCGGAGCTAGTGCCTGTGGCCGGGAACTCTGAGATCAGAGAGATGCACGCTCAGCTTTCACGCTGCCTGAAGACACCTCTCTTCCACTTGAGTCCTTGTTGATGACGCGTCCCTGGAGCAGGAAGGCTCGCGATTTATGAACTGCCGACCCTGTGCTTAGCAGCCCAACGCATTAATTACCACGACTCCACGGGGTCCCCACACCATGTGCACCAATTCCACAGCTCCTGCATTCGGGAGGTGGAGGAAAGAAGCTGGAAGCCCAGGCCTGTCTGCTTTTCTCCAGATTCCACAGACTGAGGCTCCTGGTCCCGCGTCTTCAGCCCCTTGCTCCCTGCACCCTCATCCCCCCCTCCGCCCCCCACCACCAAGAGGCGGACCGCTAGCGAGCGGCGGTGCCCTCTGTCCCCACCAGGGCGCGCTCCGGGCCCGCTGGCGGGGATCCAGCGAAGCGCCAAACTTGGGACGGGGAAAGCGGACTTCACCATAGGGCAGCGGTTCTCCAATGAGGCCCAGGGACCAGCAACATCAGCACCACCTGGGAACCTTCTAGAAATGTCGATTCTCCAGCCCACCGCAGACCTCTGGGGTCGGGGCGCGTATCCTCTGAGCTTTCACAAGCCCTCCCGATGAAGAGGGGGCTGGTGGTCCTTAGGACCCTCGGCATTTAGCAGTTCCCAAGCCCAGCTGCACCCTGGGCTCTCAGGGGACACCGCTGGGGAAAAGGAGGCAGCCGCTGGGTGGGTCTGAAAGAGGGACACACTGAGCCTCAGTTTTGCTCTCCTAGAGCTCCTCAGCACGGGTGCCTGTGAAATGTGATTCTTTGAGAATACAGGTCCCCGTGTGATCACGTGCGTGTGCATATATAAGCGAGGGCATCTAAGTGTGTGACAGCGTCTGTGTGGGACCCATCACACCGGCATCGAGTTGATTCCGATTCATCGCGACCCTCCAGGGCAGAGTAGAACGCTTTCTGAGCCTGTCAACTTTACGGAAGCAGTGGGCCACATCAGTCACCTTTAGAACGGCTCGTGGGTTCGAACTGTGGACGGTGTGATTAGCAGATGAGCATTTTAACAAGGTGCCACCAAGGTTTCTTATGAGTCGGTATAAATGCAGGGATTTTAAAGTATGGGGATGTGTACGTGGGTGAGCCTGTGAATGAATGTGGGTGGGTGTGGGTGAGGGGTTGCAAGGTAGAGATAACAGCCACCTGCCAGTGCGTTGATGTGTAACAGAGCATGTGTCTATGTATGTGTGTGTGGTGTTAACCCATGTCTCTTATTGTGCCTATCAGCGTGTGCCCAATCTTTGTCCCTGTGTGTGCATGTGCTTGTGTTGGAGACATGCCTGTGTGCCCGTGTGTTGCCGTGCGGAAGAGGATGGACCAGCACCCCGACGATCATGATATATACACATAGTGTGGGGTCCACCTCCTCCCCCCATCGTTGAGGATTCACACACCCCCTGCCAAAACCCGACCCTCCCAGGGCCTCCCTCCCCCCATGAGCCATCCTAGGAGGCAGACTGGAGACTCCGTTGGCTTCAAGCAAACTTTATTGAATCAAAAAAAAGGCACAAAGCATCCTACAACCACAGCCCCCGGGCCCCCACCCTTTCTCCCATCTCAGATTCTCGCCAGCTCTCGGCTGCATTGCTCTCCTCACCAACCAGGCCCCTTTGAAATCTGGACTAGCCCCAGACCCATCTCCCCACCTGGCTGGGCGACACCCACTCCCCGAACCCCAGCTCCCCCCACCTCTCCACTCAGTTGCACCCACCCAGGTGCAGGCCACACCTTAGGCTTTCTTGCAAACCCCACTGCCCGTTGTGGGCTACAGGGAGGGGCCCAGTGCCCACTATCTAGCACGAAGCAGTTCTGGACGGCCACACACCACATCACACAGCAAGCCACAACATCAGTAATGTGGGTTTTGTTTTTTGTGGGGTTTTTTTTTAAGGAAACAGGGAGGGGCAAGGGGGGGACAGTGAGCTGCCAGAGTCGGCTCCGACTCGCAGCACCCCGATGTGTGTCACAGTAAAAAGGCGGTCCTTCCCCAGAAGCAGAGCACCACGGCTGTCTTCCAAGGGCCTCCGGGTAGCTTTAAACTGCCAACCTTGCGGTTCGTAGGCGGGTGATGCCATCTAGGAGCTTCTGATGAAGAAAGAAAGGGAGTGGGGTGGTGGATATCCGATGCAGGCAAGAACTTCAGTCACAACCGGGAGGGGAGAGCCGGCCCCTCTCTGGACCTCTCCCACTGATTGAGCGGGACGGGCACAAGGTAATCACAGAGAGGCCGGACCCCAAGTTTTCTCCCACCCCCAAGGGGTCTCAGCGTCCTGGTTGCTTCTTCGTGATAAGGATCAGGCACTGCAGACTGCTCAAGTCTTTTCTGACTCATGGCCACCCTGCCAAGGACAGGGTAGCAATGTCGCTGTACGGTTCCCAAGGCTCTCTATGGGAGTAGAAAGCCTCATCGTGCTCCCGGCAGGGCGGGATGGTGGTCTCAAACTGCTGACCTTGTGATGAGCAGCCCAATGCGTAACTGCAGAGGGCCCCACAACCCCATTATCCATCTTAAGCTCTCTAACCCGCCGCCCTGCGAAACCCCTCCCTTTGGGCCCGTTCCTGTGGAAACGAGGGTGCCACTTCCGGTCCACCCAGGAACGATGCACTGAGCAAAGAGGATGGGGCTGGATCGAAACCGATTCCCGAGCCCAAGGAGTCAAATCCACAAGGGGGGCCTGGGAATCTGCATTTCAAATCCCGGGGGCAGGATGGAGGGGCCCACCGGGACCCTCATCTTCCAGGGCCGGACAGTGAGCCCACGTCAGGAAAGCGGCAGCATTGCCCCCTTGTCAAGTCCCAAGCCAAGACTGAAGTGCTTGTGGTTTTTTTTGGTTTTTGGCGTTTGGTTTGGTTTTTTCACGTTTTCGCCAGCACATCAGCCTTGAGTTCTCATTTGACGTTCCGAAAGACAGTGCTCGTCCAGGGTGCAGCGAAAAGGGGGGAAAGATGTGAATTCCCACCCCTCTGTCCTCTGTCCCTTAAAAACAACACCTGGAGGCAGGGAACTACAAATCCATTACAGTATGCTGCAATTCCCTCTGTAGCTGCAACCCCTCCTTAGCGACTTTGCTCCTCACATCCTTTAAGTTGCTATAAGGAGTAGGTCTTGTTAAAAAAAAAATGAATTTATGAAAAATAAAATTGTAACAAGATAAAGAAGAGGGTCTTCGGGTGGATGGATAGATGAGGTGCTGCCTTGCCCTCTTCCTCCACCTCTGAGGTTTTCAGGTGCATGGGGTGGGGGGGGGTGAGGTGATCTCAGTCCAGGCTACGAGGGTACACCCAAGGGGCCGAAAACTCAGCCGGCAGGGGCGCTCGGCTGGGCCAAGGCCCTCACAGCTGGTCTTCTTGATCACCCTGCTCCTCTTCTGCTCGGGCCTCAGCCCTCAGCACGTGCAGGCCCCTGGCCTCAGCTGCCCTGGGGACCCTCTTGGGGAGGGTTGGCAGCCTGGGGGTGTGCCAAAAAGCTCTCTTACGGAGGCGAAACCAGGAAAACCTCCCAGGCGTCTGGAACCTCACGGTCTTGACCTGCTTGTGGCCCCTAGAAGCTGGGTTTGCCTCGGGGGTCTCCTGGCCAGCTGGGGCCTCTGCCCCCTGGTCAGCTACAATCTCTACTCCCTGGTCAGCTACAATCTCTGCCCCCTGGACAGCTATAACCGCTGCCCCCTGATCG
>NW_022104553.1:25306558-25310601 GCF_000313985.2 Echinops telfairi | reverse complement strand
GCCGGCTGGGGCTCGGCTGGCCGGGGCTCGCTGACGCGGGGGGGCGGCGTCGGTGCCCAGTTCTTCACTCGGCGCTTCAGCTTCCCCCAGGACACCTGGCTGGCATACTCGCGCCACCTGTCGGCCTTGGAGGGCGGTGGCGGGTCTTCGACCACAGGCACCGGCACCCCCACGCGGCGGCGGATGGTGGGGGCGCTGGGCTTCTTCTCGCCCCGCCGCAGGTAGGCCTGCACCACCTCCTCGTCGTCCTCGCTCTCCACGTCGCTGCCCAGAAACTTGCTGCCCAGGTAGCTGACGGGCATTCTCCGCACCCTCCGGGTCCGCCCGCCGCGGCTGCGGCGGCGGCCGGCCTTCTCCAGCGCGGTCTCGAAGTCGCTGAGGTCGCTGTCGCTGGCATTGCTGCTATCGTAGGTGCCCACGACCAGCCGGGGCGGAGGCGTCACCATCAGCGGGACTCTCCGGTGCACTTGTGGGACCTTGGGCTTTTTGGGGGGCTGGGGCGGGTGCGGGGTGCTCTTCTCGATAATCCGGGCCACGTCTTCTAGGGTGCGGCCCTCTTCCTCCAGAAACTGGGTCAGGCGCTCGCGAAATACCACCTCCTTGGTAGCGGGCTTGGACATGACCCTCCACACGCCCCCGGCCAGCCAGATCTGGCGGGGGATGAGCAGGTGATCCACGTCGTCGCCGATCTGCAGCATGCCCACCGTGGAGTCCACCTCGCGGCGAAACACCTTCCCGATCTTCTTGAAGGTGCCCACGGGCTTCAAGGCTTCCACGAGGAGGTCCAGATCGACGTCTTTGCAGACGTCCGGGACGCTCCAGAGGATCAGGTTATCCGGCGACGGCAAGAAACCCCAGGGGAACCAGCCCCCCACATGGCTCTTCTCGAGGGTCTTCAAGATCTCCAGGGTGGAATCCGGGGTGGTGGGCCCAGGAGCCCCAACGACACGCAGAACCCGGGTCCTCAACTGGCCAGCGAGGGACGAGCCGCCGCCGCCGCCGCCGAAGCGCCACCTCCCGCTTTCTCGGTCTGCAGCGAGGCCAGCGGGGGCCAAATTCGGGGCTCCGCCACGGCCGTGGGGTGCAGGAAAAGTCCCACGAGGCTTACGCGAGCCGGCGAGGGTGGGTGGTCAGTGGCGAGCCTCCGAGCCCCGCGTCCCAGCTGGAAAGCCGTTCCGAGTTGGGGGTCCACGCGGTGGTTCGCCGGATCGCCCCGGGGGTGGCTGCTACTTGCAAGCTCCTTCCCAGACAAAGCCCGGCTATTCAATATGGCCGAGGCGCTGGGCGACTGCGGTCCGGCCCCCCTGGAGGGTCTCCCGCCCCCAGGCAGGCTGCCACCCCTGCAGGCTGACCTTGACGCGTGCGCGCCCACAGGCAGGAAGTACCTCCTCGCCCGCCCGCCCGGGTGGAGACCCACCTACCCCCTTCTCGGTTTACACGGAAGACTGACAGGGGGGCTGTCCACTCCCTTCCAGGCGGCCTCTCTCCCCTCCCCCGCCTGGGTGTGGCCGCGCCCCCTGCCGAGCTGGGGCCACTCGCTCCCCGGCGCAGAGGCGCCGAGGCCCACGTCAGCACCTTTCCCGAAAGGCGGTCCCTTCCCAAACCTGCCTTCTGGAAGGTGTCGCTTCCAGCTGGACCCGCAGAGGCGCGTCGGCTAAGCGGGTAGCCCCTTGGATGCCCGTATCTCCAATGCCCGCGATGCGCGGGGCGCCCCATTCCTTACGCATCCACCCAATTCATACAGGTTGGTGGAAAGGTGGGTTCGCGGTCGCGAGCCGGCTGCCCGCTGTTGGATCGCACCCATGATCCTTTGCAGCGCCAAGGTTGCG
Organism: Echinops telfairi; assembly: GCF_000313985.2. Lineage (NCBI taxonomy): Eukaryota > Metazoa > Chordata > Mammalia > Afrosoricida > Tenrecidae > Echinops > Echinops telfairi. The sequence continues at coordinate 25,308,772 of NW_022104553.1, read as the reverse complement.
ATCCGTCCGGTCTTAGCGGCCAGCTTGTGCAAACGGATCGCCCGGGTCTCAGGTCCCAGCGCGCCTTAGCCCGAACGTCAGGAGCACATTTGTTCGGCAGCGTGGCAAACGACGGGTGGGGGTGGCCATCGGCCGGATCCCGTTGGTGCACATTCCAGGTGGACGGAGTGGAACGGCTCCAAGCGATGTCCAAGGCTGTGACCTTTCCAGAGAAGCTCTCCCGGCCCCCTCCTCCATCGGAGGTGCTAGCCCGGTGGTCTCGAACCAACAACCTTTAGGTTAGCAATGGGGCACAAACCCTTTGTGCCAGCCCATAGACTGTTGACTGTTCTAGGTTCCGCCTTGGGCTGCTGACCGTAAAGTCAGCAGTTCGAATCCACCAGCCGCACCACGGGCGAGAGAGGAGACTGTCTACTTGAATAAAGAGTTACCACCCCGGAAACCCGCAGGGGCAGGTCTACCCTGCCCTGCACTGTTGCTATGTAAGAGTTGGAATCGACTCCACCGGTGAGTTTGTGTAGAAAAAATAGACTAAAGGAAACATTGCCCAAGCCTTTTGCTTCGGCTGCACAATTCTTTCGATGGCGGAGCCCAAACTCACCGCCATAGAACCCAGTCCTACAGGACAGGGTAGAACGGCCCCCTGGGGGTTCCAGACATTAAGTCAGCGGTCCTCAACCTGTGGGTCGCTACCCCTTTGGGGGTCGAACGACCCTTTCCCAGGGGTTGCCTCAGACCATCGGAAAACACATATTTCCGATGGTTTTAGGAACTGAGCACCGCTCCTCAATCCGTCTCCAGGCGGGTCCGCCCACATGCAGATACTCCCATGTACACGTGTCCGATGTAAAGACTGTAACTCATGCTACACCATGCTGCTAGACAAAATTTCATCGTCGTTAGAAATAAATATTCACGACATATCATTACATATTGTTTTTGTGATGAATCACTGCTTTATGTTCAATTTGTAACAATAAAAATACATCCTGCAGATTAGATAGTTAACGTGACGATTCATCACAGTAGCAAAATGACAGTGATGAAGTAGCAGCGAAAATAACTTTACGGTTGGTGGTTGCCACAACATGAGGAACTGTATGAAAGGGTCCCGGCATTAGCAAGGTTGAGAACCACTGCTTTAAATCTTTAATCGACTCAAACAGCCTCTGATGGATTTGAACCAATGGCCTTATGGTTGGCAGCTCAATGTATAACCCACCACACCAACAGAACTGCCTAGTTACTTTATACAGTGAAACCTATGACCTTCAGAACCCAGTGGGGACTGCCTTGTTTTTCTGGCTCTGGCACAAGTCTTCAAAAAAGCTCCAACCTTGACTCATAGTGACCCTGTAAGTCAGAGTAGAACAGCCCCTGTGCATTTCCAAGAATGTAACTCTTTTTTTGAAAGTTTTTGGGCACATCATCCACATACCATACAATTCAACAATTCAATCATATCAACAAGAGTTGTGCAGCCATTACCACAATCAACTTCAGGGTAGTTTCTTCCTGCGTCTACTCCTTGTTCTTAGCTCCCCATCTCCCCAACACCGCCACAGCTAGACCCGCAAGAAACCGTTCATCCAGTCACGGTCTCTATAGGTTTACCGATCCTCAATTTCATTCCATAGCTAGAAAAACAAACACACAAAAACAAACGCAACAAACCAACAACAGTAACGGGAAAACCTCTCTTGAAAAGAAAGTAGGAAACAGGGAAAACTAGGACACATTTGAAATGGGTCAAAGGTGTTCCATTTTAACCTAGCTGCATCTGCAGGAATCCACTTGGAACGCTATCTTCCTAAGAGCCAGCCTCTTGACATCCCTGGCCTGTGGTCAGAGCGGATTCACTGGAGGCTTAATTCACAGACATCTTCCCTTCAAAACGGAAACCAGTTTTAAATGGGTTAAAAGGAGATCAAATGATGATGCTACATTTTAACCTAACCAGATCTGTCAGAAGAATTGATGTGTTCGAATGGTGGTGCTGACCAAGAACATTGCAAGGACCGTGGGCTGCCAAAAGAACAAACAGGTCTGTCTTGGAAGAAGCACCTCCGTGGTGCTCCTCAGAGCCAAGGATGGCGAGACGTCCACCTTACATACTTTGGGGGTGTCAGAAGAGAACAGTCCCTGGAGAAGGACATCATGCTTGGCGCAGTGGAGGACAACCTACATGCCATAATCTACCATACAGTGCTGTCC
>NW_022104553.1:25303941-25304947 GCF_000313985.2 Echinops telfairi | reverse complement strand
GCTTATTATCGGGGAGGTCTTATTTTCCGGGGTGCCTTATATTTCAGCAAGAGGCAAAACTGTAAGTAGGTCTTCTTTTCGAGGGAATGTCTTACTTTCGGGGAAACACTGTAACACACTAACACCTCCTTGGTGCAAAGCCTTATTAAGATTACCAGATTTTAACACTGGTAAAGCGGGACACCAGTGGGACACCGTTGATAAAACTCATTCTGGCGAAATAGCCACATGGCAGCCGAGAACCGTATACCCTAGCTTGTTGTGCATTCTTTCCAAAAATGGGGACTTTTTAAAAACGCTGCGGGTCACAGGGCAAATTGTTAAAAATCGGGACGGCTGGTCACCTTAGAAAGAGTTCGAATTTTGCAAAGCTTCCCAGGTAATTCTGTGGCACCCAGCACATTACGAACAATTGCAGTCTCATTGGTGGCATTGGCCTTTTCCTTGGGTCCAGGCATCCTGGACCGGCTAGCTGTCCCTAGCAAGAGACTCTCTGCCAGGACCTTCTTACTCACGGGAAACTCACCCTGGGGCCTGAACCACTTCTTGGGAGCCAGACTAACAGGCCCAGGCAGGTTCTACTGGAAAACACAAGTCAGAGGTCACAGAGCAGGTCACAGCTGAATGCTTGGCACCCCCAGGCGCTCCAGGCAGGCACACACACTTAAAATTGCTGTGCTGTTTAACCCCTGACGAGCCACTGTCAAATCACCCAACAGAGAGCCTCAATTTTCTCCCCCAGGATGCGGCTGGTGGGTTTAAACCACTGACCTTGTCATTAGCAAGCCAACGCCTGGCCCACTAGACTACCAGGACTCCTTACAGACAGTTGAGCTACCCTTACTGGTTGCAGCCCTACAAACACCTCCCTGGACTCTCCAGGCGTCCCCCTCGCGGCCTGCACTCTGCTCTCAGGCCAGCTGCGGGAGCGGGCTAGATGCTACCCGAGTCCCCTGGGACTCCTAACGCCCGTGCACGGTGCAGAGTAAAACTGCCATAGGGTTTT
>NW_022104553.1:25298982-25303114 GCF_000313985.2 Echinops telfairi | reverse complement strand
AGAGAGCCTTTTCAACAAATGGTGCTGGAAAAAATGGAACTTCACATGCAAAAGAGCCCATGCGTCGCACCATGTACAAAACAAATTCAAGATGGATCAAAGACCTAAATAGGAACCACTCAATCATAAAGACCATCAAGGGAAAAAAACAGGGGCAAATTCAGGACTCTAACACTAGGCCTACAACACATTATCAAACAGAATGAAAAATATCCACACTACAGAAGATGCCATTAAAAAAACGGGCTTGCTTTAAAAAAAGAATGACATTTATGCACATCACAGGACTCCATCAAAAAAGTCCCTGGAGAACTCACAGATCTGGGGGATTACTCAGGAATCATCCATCAGCTAAAGAGATCATCTCCAACATCGATGGAACACTGCAACGGCTCAGCAAGAAAGACACAAATAGCCCAGTCCAAAGATGGGCACAAGACATGAATCGGCAACTTACCAAAGACGACATCCAGGCAGCCAACAACCCTATGAAGAAATGTTCGCCTTCGTTAGCAATAAGAGAAATATCAATTAGGGCTACCTCACGCCGAGACTTTTAACAAAATTCAATGAAACAAAAAAATCATAAATACTGGAGAGGGTGTGGAGAGATTGGAACGCTTTACATTGCTGGTGGGACTATAGAATTGTACCAACCACTATGGAAACCTTAAACAAATGCAAGTACAAATACCTTGTCATCCAGCGATCCCTCTGCTGAGTATGGACCCTAAAGAGATCAAGAACACACCACCAACAGACATAAGCACACCTATGTTTATTGAAGCCGCTTCGATAGCAACCCCCTGGAAACAACTGAAAACTCCAATTGTAGAGGAATGGATAAACAACCTCTGGTAGATCCATACAATGGGATATCACATATCCATAAAGAGCAATACCGACAGTCTTAAATAAAAGGCATGGGCAGAACGGGAGAACATTATGCTTAGCAAACGTAGGCCAGCTTATAAAAACAACTATTTAATAGCACTGTTACCATAAGGAAACATAAATGTGTTTTTTACACTGAAAGATAAGACTTGGAAGACTACGAGGAGGCCAAAGACAGGGGCAGGAACAGGGAGAGGGGAGGGTGTGTGTGTGGTGGGGGGGTTTGCCGGGATATTAGTACTGATTTCATTTGTTGAGATGGGCGGTGTAAAGTCTATACATATGCTTCCTGGAAAAACAAACCAAAAATGAGTGGGAGGGCCCACCGCCTTAAAAACAGACATTTGAACCATAATTTTTTGAACCCTAAATCCAGCATAACTTCATTTGACTTCTCAGTAATCTTAATGCTAGATGCAATAAAAAGTTATAAATATAAAAACAAATTAACTAACAAAATCACCACCCCAAGAGATTCCTTACCTCGAACCTGAGTATTGGGCTGAGTGACTTAAAAAAAAGGGAAAAAATACTGAAGCAGACTTTGAGTCTTTTGTGACATACAAGTTCATTTCAAACATACAAAAGAAAAAAAAATTTCAATTCCAGTAACACGAACATGATGGCTAGGGATCGTGTCAAGGGTAAACGTGGGGACGGAGCTCAGCCTATCAATTGTGTTGCAGCCGGATGACATCTTGTTGTCAGCACCCTTTTTGTCTAAGAGGGAGAGCGGGAGCAGAGTCAAATCCTCTTTGGCCCTTCACGTTCTGCCAGAGAGGATGGATCTGGTGCCTGGATCTCCGGTTGTATTGCCTGCCTTCCCAAGAGCCACCAGCCACATGACAGACTGTGGCTTCCTTCAACCTCTGCATCCACCAGCCTGGGCCCCTGCTGTTTCTTCTGCTTCCTGTTCATCAGCTTCCACGCATCAGGAGAAGCTCGGCTTGAAGGTAATGTATTACTTACATTATACGGACGTAACTGGACGTAACGTATTTTTACAGAGGTGTAAGCCAGTTCTTTATTTCAGCCTGTGTTAGTCCGGGTAGACTAGAGAAACAAATCCATAGAAACTCATATGTGTATAAGAGAGAGTTTTATGTAGAAGGCAATTGCACATTAAGAAAGCATCCCAACCCAGTCTAGTCTAAGTCTAAGCCCATAAGTCCCATATTAGCCCATATGTCCGATACCAATCTATAAAGCCCTCTTCAGACTCACAAAACACATGCAATGATGGCGAATGCAGGACGATCACAGGCCAGTGGGTAGAAAGTCTTTGGGTCCAGTGGCGTTGTAAGCATCTCAGCACTGGCAGGAGTCTCTATGTGGCTTCTCCGACTTCATAGATCTGGTTGCATCAGGGTAGGTCCACGTGGCTTCTCCAGCTCAGGGCACTAGTGAAGTTTCATGTGTCTTGTCAGCTGCAATGTCTCATGTCTCCCAGGAATGAGCAGAGAGAGAGAGAGAGAAAGAGAGAGAGAGAGAGAAGTCTTCTGTCTCCAAGGAGGAAACACCAGAGTTCCCAGAATTCTCCAGAGAAAGCCATGCCCACAGAGAGGCCTCATTGACTAGATCCGACTGACAGACTAGACTCCAGCCCTTCACTCGTAATTCCCTCAAGTCCCAAATTGACACCAGATTATGTAACTACCACACAACCTCTTTTTTGTATACAACACACATGTGGTTGTTACATACTCTGGTGTCAATTTGAGACTTATGAAGGGGTGGAGTTTAGTCTGTCAATCAGGTCATACTGGATGGCCTCACTTGGAGGCGAGAAGGAGATAAATAGCTCATTGGAGGCAGGACACATGAGCTCAATCCCTGCCAGACGTTCTTGTTGACAAGCCACATGGAGACAGGCTGATGGCAGCCAGAGCCTCAGAGCTGGAGAAGCCACGTGGAGGCCCCTGCCAGCACTGCGAAGCTCACACCGCCACTGGATCCACAAGACTTTCCACCTACTGGCCTGTGATCATCCTGCATTCGGCATCATTGCATGTGTTTCATGAGTCTGAAGAGGACTTTATAGATTGGTATTGGACCTATGGGCTAATATTGGGCCTATGGACTTGATCTGGACTGGGCTGGGACGTTTTCTCAATATTCAATTGCTTTGGTAGATAAACCTCTTTCCTGTACACATATGAGTGTCTACGAATTTGTTTCTCTAGTCTACCCCGACTCACACAACATACAAGTGTGACTGGTTTTGCTTCTCCAGGGAACCCACCAGAACACACTTCACCGTTTGTACCAACCACCTGAATTCTTCCAGCTCCTGGAGGAATTAAAAAATAGATCAATAATAAGGCAGCCTTGTCTCTCCTTTTTCAAATCCTTCACCTCATTGTGGACAACACCACTGCTCGGAACAGAGTTGAGTCCGACTTGGAGCGAGTCTTCAATAGGGTTTCTGAGACAGGGGTACACAGCCTCCTCTTTGTCCCAGGGAGCTGGCGGTGGGGCCACAACCAACTTCAAAGTTGGCAACCCAATGCCTGACGCTCAGTGCCACCAGGGTTCCTTCTAGGGCCCACAAAGCCCTCCCAAATCCTCTCCATTTCTTCCTTCACCTTCACCCTCTACCCTGTCTCTCTTCACCTCAGCCAAACCAGCCTATTCGTGCCACAGGACCTTTGCCCTTGTGTCCTTGAAACTTCTCTTGGCATTCTCTCTCTCTCTCTCACTGTCACTTTCTCTCTCTCCCTCTCTCTTGTTCAGGCCTCCGCTCCAACGCTGTGGTCATCTCAGGGAGGCCCTCCGGAACCCTCCCCATTTGACATGAGTAGTCCCTCCCCTCCAACCCTCCCCCCAGCCCACCCCAGGAATTCTGAACCTTTTCTGGGCCATAAATCCATTCGCCTCAATGATTCACCAAAGTTATCAACATATTAAAAAAAAAAATCATGATACAGTGAAAGATGAGAGCTTCCACAAGTTCACGGGCAAATAGCCCGAAAGGATCTTGGAACGTTTCCCATCGATGTTGGGATCCCTGCTGGTCTCTACTTGTTGGCACCTTGCATAAATATACAATAGATCAGCGGTTCTCAACCTGTGGGTCAAGACACCTTTGGGGGGGTTGAACGACCCTGTCACAGGGGTCACCTAAGACCATCTGAGAACACATCTTTCCCATGGCCTTAGGAACCGAGACACGCTCCTCTATCCATTTCCAGGCAAGTCCGCCCACATGCAGATACGCCCACCTACCAGTACCCGGGCG
>NW_022104553.1:25295678-25297519 GCF_000313985.2 Echinops telfairi | reverse complement strand
CACTGTCTTATTTTCTGGGAGACAGGGTAGAAGGCAAACTCTGGTGGCATTCCTGCAAACTCCAGGTGTATGTCAGAATAGACTTGTGCAGTATATGGTTCTCAATGGCTGATTATTATTTGGAGGGGGGGGGGCCCTAGATCACCAGGCTGCTAGTCTGTGGTGGTGTCTCTGGACTCGAACTTCCAACGTTGCAATTGGTGGCCAAGTGCTTCATCATATGCAGTAAAAGCTCAATCAAAAGCATGGCGGGATTTGAAATCGGGCGCCGGGAGAGAGAGAGAGGAGAGGGGAGAGGGAGAGAGAGGCGAGAAGAGAGAGGAGAGAGACGCTTGTGTGGGGGCTGGGGACCATAAGGTTTCCTGCACAACTGGGTCATTAAATTTCACAGGCTGGGTCCCAGCTGCAGGGCTCAGCCCCCAAGGGGCCCCCTGGCCTCAAGGCCTCTGGTGCAGTCCCTAGTCCCGCCTCCTCCTCCGCCCTGGCGGTCTCCAAGGCAACGCGGGGATGCGCTGCTTCACCTGGGCAGGCTTCTGAGGGGGTGGACCCAGGCTGAGGGTCTGGATAGAATGGGGTCCAGAAGCAGCTTCCCTGAAAACCCGCCCCTCAGAAATGAGGCATTTGGGTTTTGTAACGGGCAGGTTTTAAAATATATATATATATTTAATTTTTGATGGGGAGGATTATCATAGAAATGAAAAACCCAAATATTCTACATTCTTATAAAAATTACCAGCCCCCAAAGTAGTTCAGCTGTGGGCGTTTTAAATTGCTCCGATCAAGCGTGGCTAGACCCTTTCCTGTTTCCCCCGAAAGAGCGATAATTACAGATCCCAGTTTTTTACATTTGTTGAAAATAAAATAAAAACCAGGCTCTCAAAATATCGAAGTCCTGTGTTTTTTTAAAATAATTATAACAATCACCAAACCGTCGCTCGGTCTCACAGCAGTTGTGGGACCCTATTTAATTAGGGTAGAATGCGCCCTGTGAGTTTCCGAGACTGTACCTCTTTATGGAAGTAGAAAGCCTCATCTTTCTGCCCTGGGGGAGCTGGTGGTTTTGAACTGCTGACCTTGAGGTTAGCAACTCAACACCTAACCACTAAGCCACCAGCTGGAACTACCGGAAAGAAAATCCGGAAGAATGTTCAGGTGTTCAGAAGACCACAACCCACGCCCCTGAGCAATGTGTTGAGAGTGTTGGACAGGAACCTAAGCTTCTAGGTAAAACCCTTCACCAAAAACAGTAAAATGAACATTATTTTCATTAGGAAAAACAACCCCAAAGCCTAAGAAAACAAAACCTACCCCACACTCTTTTTTTTTAAGCAGCAACACTCAATTGTCATGAAACAGAATCATTTTCATCAAAGGGACACAGGCATGTAAGAAAATGCAAAAGGTGTAAAATAACAGATAGGTGTAAAATACGAGACAAGCCTGTGCCCGTACACACACACACACTCACACAGCCCCCCAGTCTCTTTCCCCAAGGAACCAGTTAAATAGCTTCTCTACTTTTTCCCAGGGTAAGGGGGTTGGGGGAATGGGGGCAAGATTTACAGCGGAATGAGCTTACTTTGAGAATTTACCCCACAGGGAATTTTCACATGGTCTTAATTATGATCATCACTGCCCTTACCCTGGTTCTGATAGTTGGTTTTTATTTATTGTCGGACTCTATGGGGGGCAGTTCCAACCTGTCCTACAGGGTCGCTGGGTTGGACAATAAATTAGAATGAGAGTGGGAGTATTTGTCCCTGTTCACTGCTGCATCCTCAGTATCAGGTGCTTGATACATAAGTATTACATGATTAAATAAATGAATGAAGGGATTACAT
>NW_022104553.1:25288240-25294398 GCF_000313985.2 Echinops telfairi | reverse complement strand
CAGGGTATGTGATGAGGATATGTATATGGTGGTGGTGGTGGTGGTGGTGATGGGTGTTGAGGGCTTAATTCTGACTTTTAGTGACTCCTGTGATCTAGCTCAACTCCTCCTAACGTCAGGTGACCAGATTTTAACATTGGTAAAGCGGGACACCATTGATAAAACTCATATCCTGGCGAAATAGCTGCATGGCAGCCGAAAACCGTATACCCTAGCTTGTTGTGCATTGTTTCCAAAAATCGGGACTTTTTTAAAACGCCGCGGAACGCAGGACAAATTGTTAAAAATCGGGACTGTCCCACCAAAAGCAGGAGGTCTGGTCACCTGATCCTAACGGGTTTTCTTGACTGTAATCTTGATGCAAAAAGAGGATTGCCCCTTCTTTAACTCATGGAATCTCTCATGGGGCTGAACCGCCAACCTTTTGGTTGATAGCCACGTGCTTAACCACTGTGCCACCAGGGCTCCTTATCCTAGGGGCAGAAGGAGCTAATGCTGGGAAGAATTTTGCACGAGAGCCTGGAGCCGGCCACCGTTGTGTCTATACCAGGTAAATGATTTCCCTTAAGTCAGCCTCAGACGCTGGGAAGCCCACAGGATAGGAAAAAGCTCTGTGGGTTGTGGCTTCTTTGGCAACGGAGCACGGATTTAAAATAAAACAAGCCGGCTGACTCCAATTCCTGGGGACCCCAAAGGGGTTTGAGTCAAAACGCCCCAGAGGGCTTTTCAAAGAAAGGCATTCTGGTGGTGCTGGGGTTTAGCTGTTGTACTACTCACGGCAAGATTGGCGTTTTGATCCCACCAGCCACTCCCTGAGAGAAAGAAGAAACGGCGTGCTTGCTCCCAGGAAGAGTTGCAGTCTAGGAAACGCTACACAGGATCATTATCCGCTTGGTAGCCCTTCGGAAGCAGATCTCCAGGTCTCACTTCGGAGGCCCTTCTAGGTGGGTTTGAACTGCCAACCTTCTGTTGGGTCGGGCACGGGTGGGGGCTTTAGGAACAGGCTGACCTGCCCTTATCGGACCAACACAGCTAACGTCAAAAGGGTCCCCGGACAATGAGCCATCTCCTCCGTATAAGGCGGAATCGAACGATCAAGACACCATTCTACCTCGGGATTTCACGGATGGAGCCGGCTTAAGCCCCTTCAGCTGCAGCTCCTACCTCTCCTCCCCTTTACCTTCCTGACCAGCTTAAAAACTTGCTCTCCACCGCAGATGGACGCTGGGGGTCCTGAACCTTGTCCAGGAGCTCAGGGCGCTGTGTCTGTCTGTCCATGTCTCTCTTTCTCTACTCTCCCCTCCCTCCCAGGCAGCTGGAGCCCGTGAATCTCACACGGGGAGCACAGAATAAACTTCTCCTTCTCCCCCTCTCTGGCCTGGCCTCAGTTTACCTTTACGGCAAGCCTAATACCTTTCAGTTAGTAGTTGTCTGCTTAGCCATCTCCGCCACTCCGGGGGCACTCCTTTTAAAAACCATGCAGGATTAACAATCAAGAAAAAGAAAAGTAGTTTTCACCCTAAAGGATACGCCTTGGAAGACTATGAGGAGGTCAGGGGTCAGGCCAGGGCAAGGGAAGGGGAGGGACAGAAAATTGTGGAGGGAGGAAGTGGGGGAGGGGACCCAAACCCAAGCTATTCATGGGGGATTTAAAGGGCTTTAACTGTGACTGCTCTGATTTGATGACAAGGGCTGGGAGACTACACGGAATGTTTTTCTTTAAAAATCAAAGTCCATAAAGTTAATTAAAAGAGAAAGAGACCGTGTGTGGAAGGTCACAGCTTTCAAAGGCCCGTCGAATTCCTTAGCCCTCAGAGCTAACCAATGATCTGAGTGGCTATAAAACAGCGGTTCTCAACCTGTGGGTCGAGACCCCTTTGGGGGGTCGACCGACCCTTTGGCAGAGGTGGCCTGATTCACAACAGTAGCAAAAGGGCAGTGATGAAGTAGCCACAAAAATAATTTGATGGTTGGGGGTCCCCACCACATGAGGAGCTGTCTGAAAAGGTGGCATTAGGAAGGTTGAGAACCACTGCTATAAAAGGAGGAGCAGTAAAACAGAAGAGGACATGGATTCTTCCGTGACAACATCATCATCATCATCATCATCATCAATAAAAAGAACTCTGGAAAACTTCAGGTAGCCCATAAGGAAGTGGTCTCCCAAACTCGTCAGCCACCAGCTCTGTTCCCCACATGGGCGCCTGCGGGCTATCCAAGACCAGGCCTCTTGTCGTTGGCATACCTTTATTGGCTAAGTTCACGGCTGTACATCAGCAGCATCAGCCACAAAGAACACGGAAGGGTTTTTACATCGAACTCGCTTTTGAAACGGGGGGTTTACAAAGGCCAGTGACGCCCGCCATCAGCCGCCAACTACAGCCAGCTCCTTGGCCGAGCGCTGTGGGGGCTGGGCTGTGTTAGCGGGGTGTTGAGTCACACAGATAAGCAGCTTCCAGGGGGGACAGATCTCATCAACAGCTGGCACTGCCATCCCAGGAACCCCTTCGACTGGTCCGAGGAAACTTGCAGGAGAAGTGGTGGAGGGAGCGTGGTCTCCTGGGCGTCATGGAAGAACAGTGGGCTACTTTGCAAATCACAAACACGGGCATTGCACGGGGCACACCGGAGACCCACAGCGAGCACCACAGGACAGTCCTTGTGAGATGAGAGAGTATGCTCCCACCCATGGGCCTGAAGGGTGGGGGTGGGTGGGGTTCCTTCAAACTCACCTCGGGGGGTCGGAGGACGAATGCAGTCAAACAAAATGCACCCAGTCGATGTGGCCAGGTGGGAATTGACAAGAGACACCAAGATCATTGAAAGCTACAAACTTCTCCAGCGCACGCGTACTTCCGACAAGGGTGGACATGTCTGTGTGGTGATGGCAGAAGTGTGAGTCTGGCTGTGTGTGGGGAGGGGGTGGGGTGGGTGGGGGGCGCAGATGCCACAGAACCAATGTGGGGAACAGAGAGAAATCAGTCTACAAGGTTTTATAGGTCGGTGACAGGCAATTCATTTGTCAACGCAAGTGAGTTCTCAAAAGCTCCGCTCAGGGGTTTGTGACTTCCTGGGGACGGGTTCCATGTGCCTGTTTCTTGGATGTCAGAGGGGACAGGAAGCGAAAGAGACACTCCCTCCACATTCTGGTGCTAAAACACCACCACCAACAACCCAAACCTGCTGCCACAGCAACCCAACAGGCCAGACTAGAACTGGCCCATAGGATTTCCATGTGGTGGAGCAGTTACGCTATGGGGCTGTGACCCGAAAGGACAGCCCTTGGAAACGACGGGCTGCTCCTAGAGAGAAAAACAAGGTTTCCTACTAATGTAGAGTTACAGTCTCAGAAAGTCACAGGGGCAGTTCAACTCCACCCTCTGGGGTCGTTCCAGACTTCAAACAACAGACTAAGTCGCCGTCGTGGGAGCAGAGCCAGCCTCCTATTTCTGGGAGCAACGGGCTTGAACCACCGACCTTGCCGTTTAAAAGGCTCAACATTCTAACCCAGCGTGTCCTCAAGGCTCTAAGAGAGGTGCAAAACAGGGGTCAAGCAATCGCATGTATCTTACACCCTTGGGCAAGAAATTCAACTCAGACCCTGGCAGATCCCAGCATGAACGTAAACCGTTTTGAATTCACAAGTCAGATGGACACCCAGCTCTCTCCCCAGCCCCCCATGAGAGATCTGTCTACCCAATACCCAATACTGATTTCTTTTTCCCCACCACGACCCAAAGTATTCCGCTGATGGCGTTGGGAACTGGACGTTCGTGGATGTTGCTCATCAGTTACTCTGGGAGATGAATGCTTCATGATTTCCCTCTTTGGGGACCATTCCCTGGAAGTCTTGCCCTTGGCTCGTTAGGAAGTAGAGCCTTGTCTTCCCTTGCCCTGCCCAGAGCTTCTGGGTTTTCTCAGGGAGGGCGGCACTCACACCCTCCTCCTAGGGAAACCCACAGAAAAAGTCCCAGGGTAGAGTCCCAAGTCTGGCCATCCCTGGACGGGTCTGTAAGACGTCCTCCTAACTATTCCCTCTAACGTACCTTTTCTTAATATCCACCCAGAGGAACGGGAATCAACCAGATCGGTTCAGCTGGCTCTTCAAAAGCCTTGAAGGCATCCTCGCAGATACAACGTGAAGCCAGGCCACCACCTGTACCTGACAGGTACAGAGAACACCTGAATTGTGGAGACGGTGGTCAGTAGGGAGGATAAACACACCCAGACCTTCAAGCACATTGAAGGCAGTTCGGCCTCCTCCCTACACCTAAAAAAGATGGCGTCAGCCCCGCTGTGATTTTCACCCCCTTCTCTCCTCCGTAAGACCTGTCACCTTGAGGTGACCTGCTAAGGTCATTTCTTAGGGTCTTTACCCACCACCTTCTCAGAGTGCTGGCATCTGAGACGGGTCCATCCTGGCCCTCTGTTCTTTGGCTCAGCGGGGACAGGAAGCAGGAACCAGCTGGTTCCAGTTTCAATCCCAGGTGGAGAACAACCGCTTTGGAACGTCACACCCAGAGTAGTGTGCCCCCGGACATGCCAGCAGGCAGCTCCCGAGTCGGCCATGTGTGTTGCTTGGCACTGCCGCCTGGGGTGGCCCCCTCCAGCCAAGTGTGCCACAGGGGTGGATTCAAAGTCCATCGCTCCCACAGGCGGAACACAGCTCTAGGCTTTGCAACGACCCGGCTTCACCTGTCTCCCAAATCAGGTGATGGCCATGGGTGGGAGTGGGGTGGGGTGTCAGGGCTCTTCTCCCAAGCAGGCCTCGGTCCACCTGATCGCGTTCTTTCTTCGGAGCTACTGGCTTTTCTTCAGTTCTGGTTCCGGAGGTCTTCCGCACAACCCGGGAATTCCAGACCCTGCCCCTTCTCCTCCATTCCTGCCCACACCTGTTCCTCTGGCTGCTAGGCCTGTCGGCCGGTGCCTCCACCCTGGCGTGAACAGTGGGTTGTTGTTTTTTTTGCAGACCCTCTTTGCTCAAGGCAACTGGACGGCGAATAAGGAGGATGGACGGATGGACGGATGGACCTTCGAGCTGGTGCTGGTGAAGCACACTGAGTCTTCACGCATACTGAGTCCCCGGGCACTGCCTGGAGAGAGAATCCACCTGTCTTGGAGAAAGCACAGCGGGCATGCTCCTTAGAAGGAAGGATGACGAGACTTTGTCTCATGGACCTCGGACATGTTACCAGGAGGGTCCCGTCCCCGAGGGAGGACATCAGGTTTGGTAAACGTTTGATAAAAGCCCCCACCCCATAAAAAATAATAAGAAGAAGATGATGACGACCCCCAAGAAGGAGGCTTGACACGGTGGCCGCCACAATGGGTTCAAACACTGTGACAAGGGTTCAGGACCAGGCAGTGATTTGTTTTGATCGGCTGTACAGTCGCGATGAATCGGCACCTAACAACGACAAAAACAACACAATCACTCACTCAGAGGTTTTCCTCCAGTCGAAGCCACACACCTACTCAGGGGTCCCCGCCTACAAGCTCCTCACAGCCACCCATGTATGAGCAGCCCGAGCCAACACATTCTTCTCACTAGGACTCACGTGACTTATCATGGAGGCCCCTTATAATTTATTCAAGTAGCTCCAATACTGGCCACACCTACTAAAATCCTTAGTATCTGTACACGAAGGCCAGGATGGGCTCAGTTTCATGGCCTCTATAGCCCCAGAGCCTACCACAGGGGCCAAGCACCGTTTGCTTAGTGCATCCACGAATTACTCACATCTACTGAGATGGGAGGGCCTGGTGGCACCGTTGAGTTACGCACCCGGCTCCTCACTGCAAGGACAGCGGTTTGAAACCACCAGCCACTCCACCGGGGAAAGAGGAGGCTTGCTTACTCCCGTCTGGAGTTCCGGTCTTGGAAACCTACCAGGGCCATTCTACCCAGTCCCATAGGGGGGCTATGAATCGGAATCGACTGGATGCCGGTTGAGTTGGGGGAGATGGAGAGGGTGCCCAAGCACTCTCAGGTGTATGTAAGTCCTTCAAATGCATGTGAATGCCAGAAGGCAGGGGCTTTGCTCCCAGCCCCTGAGACAGACACGTTGCCAAAGCAAGCAACCGTTTGGGATGGATGATGGACAGGCTCACAGGGACTAGCCACGCCCACTCACAAGTTGGCCGAGCCCGGAGTAGTC
>NW_022104553.1:25286670-25287903 GCF_000313985.2 Echinops telfairi | reverse complement strand
GGCCTTGCCCTCCTTCTCGGGGGCGTCCAGCGGGGCTGCCCCGTCCCCCTCGGCCGCAGCCTCAGCGCCGGGCTCCTCCCCCGGCCTGGGCGCCACGGCGTCCGGACACAGTTCTTGCCTGAGGATCCGGGCCACGTCCTCCACTGTCCTGCCCTCGCTCTGGAGGAAGAGGTTCAGCTTGGTGAGGAATTCCACGTCCTGCTTCCGTGGCATGTAGACCACGCGCCACACGCCGCCCTTGCCACGGATCTCGCGGGGGATCACGGCGTAATTGATGTCCTGGGCCAGCCGGATGATGGCGGCCTTCGTCTGGTCCTCTTCCAGCAAGGCCTTCCCGGCCACTTCGAAGTGGCCCAGGGGCTTCAGAGGGACTCGGATGATGTCCTCGAATTCCTCGTGGGTGCAGTCTTCCGGGATGCCCAGGACCATCAGGGACCTGTAGCTGTCCACCTCCAGGGCCTTGCACCCGTGCTCCAGCAGGGCAATGTCCTTCACGCCAAACAGCATCTTGCCCAGCTCGCGGAGGCAGCAGTAGGCCCGCTGCTGCTCCCCGGAGAGGCCTGGGGAATCCCAAAACGGATCCAGGATGCCACGGACTGGTTCCCAAGGCGACGGGAGAGGCGAGGCGGTACCCAGGCCCTGAGCTCACACCAGGGCCTCCGGACTGACGGTCTGACGGACCAGTCTTCCCAGCTTGCTCTTGGGAATTCGCAGGGACTTACGCGCACCGGGGAAGGCCGGGTGGGGGTGTTTGCAGCTGGCCCGTGTGGCTCCTGACCAGGGGGGGTCTGGAGGGGCTCCTGCTGCGACTGCTGGTCTCCCCGGGACTGCTCTCACGGAGGTGTCGTGGGTGGGGGGGTCCTGCAGGCCAGCGCGGCTGGTCCCTCACCGCTGGCACGCAGAGGCAGCTCTCAGTGCCCTGGGCCCCCAGCTAAGAGGAAGATGTGGCCACCGCTGCTCCGCACTTGCTCCCGCAGTGACGTCACTGCCTCCTTGGGCTCTGCGGCTGCAGTCGCCATGACAACCGCTGGAGCATCCTCTCCACCATTGGCCGCGTCCAGCCGCACTGAAATCCGAGCGCAAAAGGCCTCTTCTCAAAGGTGAAGGGTCAGCTGCCCTCCACCTGCCTCTTCCCCCAGCCACCCCGCTCCCTCCCATCGGAAGTTTTTTTTTTTTAATCATTTCATTGGGGGCTTACAATTCATTTCACAATCCATCCATCCATCCATTGTG
>NW_022104553.1:25277926-25285001 GCF_000313985.2 Echinops telfairi | reverse complement strand
GAGTTGATACCAAGGGCTAATCAAGCAGAAAGCAAATGTTTTGAGAATGATGATGGCCACAAATGTACAAATGTGCTTGACAGAATGGATGCATGTATGGATCGCGATAAGAGTTGTACGAGCTCCCAATAAAATTATTTAAATTAAACATAAAGAAAAGAAACATCTCAGAGAGATGCTGATTGCCTTCACAACGTCTCTTCCTCAGTTTCCTACCCTAGTAACAGCCATTGCCGGTGGCTTCTGATTCATAATAACCCCAGTGTTTTCTAAACTGTCATACTGATTGAGTGTAGTTGTGGGAAACAGTTACCCAGCAAGAGGGGGTCCCATATGAGCGAGTCCACACAACTTGGTCTCTCAGGCCACCCAATGCTTCCATGAGCACCTGAGGGGGAATCTCACCCATGCTTTGGACTGCTTCCACTAGGAAATGATGCCAGCAAGCCTTCTGCCCATAGCTTACTGGCCCAGGCAAGTCACATGACCCCCTCTACGGTCCAGGGGCAGAAGCGGTGCAATTGCCCTTGTACCCCGAAGAGAGGAGCATCTCTGCGGTCAGAGTGAACGCCCCACACCCTTCACTGTAGCCGCACGAGGCTCACTTCCGTACACACATTACTTCCCTGCACCACAACCCCGTGTCCTCGTTTCCTCCGAGGGAAATTTCTTTCCAACCCTAGTTTGGTCGTGAAAAGTTTCATTTTCGACTCCAGAATTCAACGATGTCCATTTTAATCCAAAGATCCGCTTCCCCCTCGAAAGACGAGGTCACATTGGCAATGAGAAAGTGTCTGCGAAGGACTCCGGACTTCCTGGCCCCCGGTGGCAGACCCCTGGGCTGGCACACACTCCAGATTGAGAAGCTGGCGACCCGTTACCTGTTCCACAAGTTATCTGTTGGGAAAGGACCTTGCTCCGGGCTCAGGGTGGCACGCAGGACTCACTCGACAGAAGCAGGCAGATCACCTGTTGTGAGAAGCTATCAGGCCAGTGGCCACGTGTGGGCCAAGCTGTTTCCCTGCAGGGAGCCGAGCCCGACCAGGACCACAGAGCTGTGTACCGAGTCCCGGCGGTGGATGTGTTAGGCGCGGTACAGTGAACCCTCGTTGATCGCGGTTCATCGGTTCTAGACCCTACCGTGATAAATGAAATTCCGCGAAGTAGGATTCCTTATTTGTAAATCAAATATTTTCGTAGTTAGAGCATAGAGGACATGAAAAAACACCCTTTAGTCACCATGACACTCGTATTACCCAATTTATTAAACGAAAAAGGGAAAGACAGTAAAACATTTTGGACGTTACAATGATCATTTATTATTTATTATATTATTTATGGCATCTAGTTTACAGTATGACATATTTCACATACAGTATTATTATACACAGTTCTTACAAATACTGTAATCAATAGCCGATGAAATGACTTAAGGGATGTACTCTACAGGTGGGTCGCCGTCTCTTTCCTCTGAAGGAGCGGGTGTAGGCAGTGGGTGCTGTGACGGGTGTAGGCAGTGGGTGCTGTGACGCAAAAACCGCGATAGAGTGAAGCCGCGGAAGTCGAAGCGTGAAGTGGCGAGGGTTCACTGTATAGGCTGATTGGGCTTGCTCCCTTCTCCAGGGGCGGGTTTAAGGAATGGTCTTCAAACGTATGTGAACCAGGGAGGAACAGCTCAGAAAAGACGAGTGAGGATGACGGCACAACTCAGACTATAATCAGTGACCCTGATGACACTGGGCTTTGCTGGGTATCATGTCAACAACAACAACCAGATAAATAAAACTAAAAATCAAAAAGTCTTCATAGAATGCTTTGGCGACCTGAAGCAGCAACCAAATGAATTCTGTCTGACCTTATTTGAGAAAGCTTCTTAGAAGTGACGCTGGTTGAATGCCTATAACAACCAAGACACTAACAGCAATTGAACATTTAGTCTCTGCTAGCACATCAAGAGCCCGCGTGACCATTGACTAAGCACCTCGTTGCTAATGGAAAGTGGGCAGTTCAAGTCCACTGAGGAAAAGACCCCGGGGATGTGCTCCTTGTAAAGGTGACAGTCAAGAGAGCCACACAAGGTCCCTGGGGACACTAAGATGGATTAGCATAATCACTAAAAGAATGATGCTCTTTGGTGCAGCTTTGGTGAGGAATGAAGAGCCGGGGTCTTAAAAGCTCAGAAGAAATCCTCTAAAGAGCGACTCTTGGTCACTCGCTCTCCAAAGGAAAGATGAGAGAAGAAAACGGAAGTCCCAAAGAAACAAGTAGTCTAACAGGTGGATGGATTCTGCAATCAGGCTCCCCCACCCTGAGGCCAGAAGTACTAGATGGTGCCTGGCTACTTCTGCTGACTGTTCTGACAGGGATTGCAGTTGGAAGGTCCTAGAGAGAGTGGGAGAAAGAAAAATGTGGAATGGAAATCATCATGATAATAAAAAAGAGCAGACTTACTGGTCAGATAGAGACGCGTGGAACCCCAAAGACATGGCTCTTACTCACCCTTCAGATCTGGGAATTAGCATACCCCGTGGCTCAACTCACAGCCAAACAACAGACAGGTCTCCAAAGGAAACCTTAACACCAGGAGTAGAATCCCCGACCATTTGGGATCAAAAAGGCACAGGGAAGGGATGAGTCACCGGGGTGCAGGGAAGTCTCAATGAAATACACTGTATTCCTCTGGTTCCTTGGGCTTCCTCACCCCCCACCCCCCTGACCCCAGTGATGCCTCTCACTTCAGACAAGACCAGAACATGGACACAGGTATCGATAAGAGATGGGAGCTCAGGACACACAGATTCTGCAAACAGGAGTGCGAATAGTGATACCAGAGGGGGAGGGGGAAGAGGGGAAGAGGAAGAGAGAAAGGGGGGAACCGATCGCAACCATCGACACATAACCATGCACCCTCTCCAGGGGGAAGAACAACAGAAAACATGGGGGAAAGGAGACAGCGGTTGGTGTGAGAGATCAAAACAATAACAATGTACAATCTTATCAAGGGGTTATGGTGGGGGGATAAGAAAAGAGGAGCGGATACCAAGGGCTCAATAGAAAGTAAATGTCTAGCAAAGAATGAAGACAACATATGTACCAATTCACCCGATGCAAGCGATGGATGGATTGTGCCAAGAGTTGTAAGAGTCCAAAAAAATAATGTAAAATAAAATAACAGACAAACCAAAAAAGGCAGCATTCTTTCTGTCGGTGTTGTTGACCTTGGCCAAGAACAAGGTCAGGGCATCTACGAGGACTACGTTGAAGGCCTTCGGGTGTGTGGCAAGGAAGGGCATGGCACCACGATGGGGGCTGAAGTCCAGCATGTCCTTGTCCTTGTCACACTGGGCAGGAAGATGACAGAGGAAGTAGAGATGCGGTGGCCGGGCAGGAGGACAGCCGTGGTTGCATCAACTGGAAAGAGTTCACCCGGATGCTGCGCAACGGCTGAGGGCAGCCCTTCCCGGGTCCCCAGAGCCCTGGGTCTTGTCTCGCATAAGACTGTTTGTAGCCCTGAAAGCCTCCTCGCTGTCCCAGCCCCTCTCCCGTCTCGTCTCTCTTGCAGAATGCTTGCCAGCAGCAGTCCCCAAATAAACTAGCTCTGGGAAAGCGGGGGCGTGGGGGATTTACTCAAGGACAAAATTCAAAAGCATTGGGAAGCACGGGGAGGAAATGGGACACGCAATCATACATCTGGCAGATTGCAATGCCTGACGTGAAAATAAGCGTGTCGGGATCAGGCATGGAAAGCTGGTGAACGCCCCCGTCCATCTTCCCACAATGCACAGTACAGAGGACCTATGTGTGTAAAAGAAAACCCTATGGGGGCAGTTGCACCCTGCCCCTTGGGGTGGCTGAGAGTCAGAACTGACTCTACCAACAGTTGCTACCAAGCACATGTTGCAACATGTCAGCTATTCACCTAAGGCCTTAACATAGACTAGGTCGTTTATGTTTACCGTAGCCCATGGGTTTTATTAATTTAATAATTTTGTAAATGATTTTTTTAAACGTTTGAAACTCTCCGTGCCATAAGGGTCAATTCCAGCTCAGAGTGACGCGATAGGATGGAGTGGAACTGCCCCTGTGGGTTTCTGAGACGGGATCTTTGCAGGAGTAGAAAGCCCCATCTTTCTCCCTCGGAGCAGCTCCTGGAGGCAAACTGCTGACCTGGAAGTCTAGCAGCCCAGCGCTTAACCCACGAGCCACCAGGGCTCCTCGTCAGTTGAACAGTCAAGTATATTTGAGCAGCTCTGGCGTTTGCTACCTAGAGGAAAGGAGAACTTGGGAGAGTAAGTCATTTACCTAGGCCTACAGAGCGAGGGGACTTCATTCAATTTTAACTTTATTCTTATTTTTAAAACAGATTTTCTGTAAATTTCCTATTTATATCTTGTGTGTGTGTGTGTGTGTGTGTGTGTGTGTGTGTGTGTTTAATGGGGTTTCTTTTTCTGGCTAAAAAGTAAGACAGGTTTACAAAGGGAGGAAATTAGCATGTGTTCTGCGTGTTTTGCGTGTGCTTCCACGTGTATGTGTCGTGTGCCTTAGTTCAGTCAAGTTTGTGCTTAGCAGGTGATTTTGAATTTTGCGTGAAGATCAAGTGGATCGACCTGTTCTTGCATGAACTCTGGGGTGTGTCCGGCTTACCTAGTTTTCCGTGCTCTAACATTACAAATACATTTTTTCTCTTGTGTTCAAATCTTTTCTTCTTCTTCTTCTTTTTTTTTAATATGGGAACGCCTTCGAAAGCCCTAACTAGATTTGGGGATCTTGTAGGGTTCCCACCATTGTCAGGACGCAGTCTTACCATTTTTCTATTGCTCCCTTTAGTGAAAAGCATTTCGCTGTCTCTTCTCTGACAGGTCACCCCCTTTTGCTCTGTGACGGTGCAAAGGTTTTGCGTCTGCTTGGCTTGATCAAGGTTCTCGGAGGTTTGGCTCGTAAGAGCTAGGAATGCTCCTTCATGAGACGGAACACAGTGTCATTACTTCCGCAGCGGGATCTTAAGATTTAGGGCGGAATGTGACACCCATTCTCAGAGCACAGCCATGACCCCATCAAGGGAAAGGAAGCTTCTTTAGGGGTGTGGCCTGCTTCCAGTATAAGCAGACGCTGTGGCCAAGCAAGATTGCCTGCTTGTTGTGTCTAGATGCTGCGTCTGGCAAACCTGCAACCTCCAGTTCTTTGAACTGG
Source organism: Echinops telfairi (assembly GCF_000313985.2). Lineage (NCBI taxonomy): Eukaryota > Metazoa > Chordata > Mammalia > Afrosoricida > Tenrecidae > Echinops > Echinops telfairi. Next base: position 25,279,811 of record NW_022104553.1, on the reverse strand, counting down.
AGCCAGAGGCCTGCCACATTGCCTGTCAACCCTAGGAGTCCAGCAGCCTACCAACCAAATTGTTGACCAACCGCTGCAGCTACGTATGTCAAGAGAAACCCCCAGCTTAGCCTATGACCCACGACCTGGCACATGCCGGCCTCCACAAGTGAGCCACTTCCTGGATATGAAACTCCCCGTCACCATTGTGGAGTTGATGCTGCCCCAGAGGGGCCCCATGGCACAGAATAGAACTACCCTTGTGTGCGTCTAAGGCCGTAGAAGTCTAAAATGTCGAAAGAGGGGTGCCCCCAACCCAGTCATTGTCATGTTACTGTTTTTGTTCCTAACCACCTTTGTGGAACTTTTTACCACCGAAAAATATCTTTTCAATTTCTTTGTTTCCTTATTCTCTGTCTCCTTTATAATGATGAAATCTACATTGAGGGAAGAGTCTTACCAGCCTCTTTCATCAAAATTGCAGCACCTAGTTAAAAACAAAACAAAACACATTAAACATGCTTTTCGAGTCAGTAGTCAAATCATTTCTAGATAAACCATTGTCTCAAGAATATTACTAGGGTGCCCCTCCCTACCTGTGTCAGGCCGGGTGTTCTAGAGAAACAAAGCCAGTGTGGTCGTCACCTCATCGTGTGTCAATTTGGGACTTGAGAGGATTAAGAGTGGAGGGGTGGAGTCTGGCCTGTCAATCAAGATATAACCAATGAGGCCTCTGTGTGGGCGTGGCCCTCTCCTGAGAATTCTGGGAACTCCTCTTTGTTCTTCCTTGGATGTGGGAGACACTTCGCTCTCTCTGCTCACTTCCTGTGAGACATCTCTGAGGAGAAGCCACATAGACCTATCCTGATGCAGCCCTGGGAGCTGGAGAAGCCACTTAGAGACGCCTACCAGAGCTGAGATGCTTACAACGCCCCTGGATCCAGAAGACTTCCCACCCACTGGTCTGTGATCGTCCTGTACTCGGCAGCATTACATGTGTTTCGTGAGTCTGCAGAGGACATTGTAGATTGGTATCAGACATATGGGCTCACATCAGACTTATGGACTTGATCTGGACTGGGCGGGGATGTTTTCTCAATATTCAATTGCTCTCGTATATCTCTTTCTTATTCACATGTGAGTCTCTGTGAATTTGTTTCTCTGGTCTACCCTCTTCAGACTCATACAGTTTCAGGCCATTGACGCAGAAAGGTGAAGCGGGAAGCTAGGAGCTCACAGGCCATGGGCCATGGCAACAGGGCAGGACACAGACAGTTTTCCAGGTTAGTGGCCCACATGGAGGCAGACACAGAACCTCATCGAGTAGGAAGGTGAAGGGCCCAAGAGGAAGGAGAAGTTCCCAGGGTCTCGCTTATAAAAAGGAACTATCATCAGACCGTGACCTGATAGACACCTGGGGCTCCACCCCTACACTCTCACACCGGTGCAAGTTGATGTAAAATGGAACTGCCACACTCCTCAACATTTCTACCCTCTATTTACTTCTCTTGTCTGATTTATTGCAAAGGCTGGTGTATTAGTCTGGGTACCTGACAGAAACAAATCCACAGAAACTCATGTATAAGAGAGAGTTTTATATAAAGGTTAAGTGCTCATCAAGAAAACATCCCAACCCAGTGCTGCCCAAGCCCACAAGTCCAACATTAGCCCGTATGTCTGACAGCAACCCACAGAACTGTCTGCCAGGTATCTGATTGGCACCAGTTCTGAAGCTTGCGTAACACTCAGTGCTGGCAAAGGTGTGGCAGAAACACCACTCCCGTGCGCACACTTGTTGGAGTGTGAACGGGTTCCAAGGCAGTTCCTCAAGAGCTGTCAAACAAATTAATGCCTCTTTTATGTTTTTCTTTTGTTCCTTGAAACCTGTTTATAGGATTTTTCTCTA
>NW_022104553.1:25274942-25275933 GCF_000313985.2 Echinops telfairi | reverse complement strand
CATGAGCCCTTGATAGTTTATAAATGGGTATTTTCCCCTTTTCTGCACTTATCATGATGTTTGTTACCTTCTGGTCCTCTTGTGAGGACCGTGGTCTTCTTTAGACTGAAGGCTGCAGCCCTTGATTGCAAAGCTATACAGGTCCCCACCAAACCACAAACTCACCGCCACCAAGTCAGGGTCTACTGTAGGACTGCCCTGTGCGTTTCCTGGTCTGTAACTCTTTATGGGAGTAGAAAGGCCTATATGTCTCCCACGGAGCGGCTGGTGGTTTTAAACCGCCGACCTTGAGGATTGTGTTCCATGCGTAAGCACACCACCGCCAGGGCTCCTTCAAAGATTTCTCTCTAAAAGAAAGAACAGACAAGCGATCCCGTGGGACAATTCTACTGTCATATAGGGTCGCTGTGAGTCAGAATCGACTGGATTCCTCCCCCCCACACAAAACAATTTCAACTATCATTGCCGTTCAACTCTGAACTGATATCTGTTTTCAAATGCCCACTTGCCAGACGCCCCGTGGCCCCCTAAGACGCTGAGGTTTAGGGGCTCAGAAGATTGAAATGGAGGTGAGGCCATCACAGGGGTGGGGAAGCTTTGGAGAGAAATGGCCTGAGGACTTGGGAATTCCACCCCGGAGGCCCCCGGAATCTGATACGGCCAAACAGGCATTCAGAGGGAATGAGGGAGAGATGAGTGGGGATATAAATTTAGAAGTCTTTGGCAGCGGGGGAGGTATTTTAAACTGAAGGGTTGGGTGAGATCATCTGAGAAGAGGGAGTGGAGCGAGGAGAGAGAATGGCCCAGGACCAACTGATCCCCTGGGCCTCACGGAGTCCCAAGGTCGGACACAAGAGCTTGGATGAACCAGAGCAGAGTGGGTGGGAGGCAAGCGCTTGTAACAGAGAGGAATTACACAGGGAGAAGCAGAGAGTTCCTGATGGAGAAGCCCAGGGGAGTGAGGCGTTTCTGACTCAGAGTGGCCCTTTCC
>NW_022104553.1:25270017-25274143 GCF_000313985.2 Echinops telfairi | reverse complement strand
CAAAACTTGCACAGCCATTGTCTTGTGAGCATCCTGTGAGACCTGACAAGCACTCAGGTGCACGTGCAGCTGCAGACCCTTAATCATGCTAATGCACCGTATATGACATATATGTTGTACTTCTAGCCCTACTAAACCCCCCTCCTTTTAGATAGCCTGCCTTTGAGTCCCCCGGTTGTCTCTCGGCCAGCGATGTTTCTGTAGCGTTTAGTTCCTGCTCGAGCTGCGTGAAAATGTTTTCTTCCTCAACAGCTGGCTGAGCGGCCAACCAGACTGTGGATTTGGACGGCTTCTCTCTCTCTCTCAATACACCTCTCTTGTTTTTGCTTAAGCTGAACCCATGATGCTGTGCTACTGGCAAATGTCTCCACAGAGGCTACCCACAGGAAGAAAGGCCAATCCAAGTGGAGGCTTATTCTACAACAGAGTTGGCCTGGACTCTATCAAAAGGCTCAGGGTCACAAAAGTCAAGAAGAAACGTTTCCAGAATGAACAAGATTAAAAAATAATCACACATGACAAGAAAATGAATTTTATAGCCCTGGACTGAAACAAAAGCTATGTATAATGTCTGTATAGATTATTGGGACCAGTGGAAGTGTTAGAGATGAGCTTACATTCAATGAGGGTGCTGTCAAACAGCGAGGGGACTGAGTGGCTGGGCGCGATGCCTTGTGTGTTAGAAGTACCAGCTGTCCACTCATGGTGGTCAGGTTGCAACTGGGCTGGAAACGGCCATATTTTCCTGCACAAAAAGAAAGAAGTGAATGTTATTTTCATTTTGTGGATTATTTTTGTCTTGTCTTCATTTTAATTGCATTGAAGCTCTCTTTATTTTACGTTTTTATTTATTTTTTATTTATGTATTCAAAGATCATTTGATGGGGGGCTCTGACAGCTCTTATAACACTCGATTCAGCAATTGTAGCAAGCCTCTTTGAACATATTTGTTGCCATCATTATTTCCCAAACATTTACTTTCTATTTGAGCCCTTGGGATTAGTTCCTCTTTTTCCCTTCTTTTTCCCCACTCCCCGCTCAGGACCCCTTGATAAATGATAAATGATGATTATTTTCGTATCTTACACCGACGCTGTCTCCCTTCCCCTGTAGTTTCTGTTTGTGTCCTTCATTGCGATGCAATTGGTTCCGCCTTCCTCCCCTCATCTCCCCACCTTTCCTCTACCCTCCTAGTATCAATACTCTCATTCCTGTTCCTGGATTTGGTGTGTTGTGAGCTCTTATCTGTACCTGGGTTCATGCTCCAGTCTAGCCTGCAGTGAAAGGCAGGACTGGGGTCATGATAGTGGGGGGTGAGGAAGCCTCAAGGAACCAGAGGAATGTTGCGTGTTTCCTCGGTGCTATACTGCACCCTGGTTGACTCATCCCTTCCTTGTGACCCTTCTGTGAGGGATGTCCCATTGTCTACAGATGAGTTTTGTGTGCATTGAAATGCTTATCTTGTGTGTATTTTGTTTTGTCTACATTTATTTTAATGTGCTGCTTTGATTTGTTTTCATGTCATTTTATTCAAAGGCAATAGACCTTATTCTTTTATGTTTCAGTCCCTGGGCTTTATTCAAGGACTCATACAAACTATCCCAGAGAAGTGAGCTTCAAGCCTCCTCCTCTTCGTCCTGGGGCAGAGAGAGTAATTAAAAAAAATTTTAATTAAAAATATCACTTATTAAGGAGCCCTGGTGGCACAGTGGTTGAGTGCTTACTGCTCGGAGTACGTCGGTGGTTTGAACCCACTAGCCCAGCATTTCTCAACCTGGGGGTCATGACCAGACCCCTTTGGGGGTCAAACAATCCTTTTACAGGGGTCGCCTAAGACCCTCAGAAACACCTATTTCCAATGGTTTTAGGAACCGAGACACCGCTCCTCTCTCCGTCTCCAGGCGGGTCCGCCCACATGCACATACACCCACCTACGAGTATCTGGCGTGAAGACTGTTACCCATGGCACACCATGCTTCAAGACAACATTTCATTGATTTGTCATTAGAAATAAACATTGCACAATATAGAATGACGTATCGGATTGGATTCATCACTCTGCTTTAACGATGTTCAATGTGTAACAATGAACATACATCCTGCCTTGTGGGAGTCTGCACGTCCCTCAGACCATAACCAACGCCATCTGCTATCTTTGAACTCCCGTTCCCAGATATTTCCTGGCTTGTTGTCTTGCCTAAGTTTATGAATTACTTGACCTTTGTAATGATTGGTGCTTAGTGACAGCCAGCCACCATACTCATTGGACAACACACGCCTGGCAGCACTTCCGCCAGGCGTCCAAGTGCACCTCATTAACATGCGGACCTGTTTGAGGACTGATGCCTGCCATTTCTTCCATATTTGGTATCTGCGTGATTATTGGATACTACCAGTTACACCTTATTTGCATATGATGTAATGTTACCCGCCCACCATTGGGTATTTAGGCCTCTGCCTTCTGCTCAATAAACGAGGCTTGATCAGACTCCTGTCTTGTCTCCAATTCTCGCGTCTCTTGCCCCTCTTCATTCCCAGTCCCTTTTTCAGGTATCCACGTTGTTTGATGACCCGCGGGACGGGTCACTGCCTATCAGATATTTACATGACGATTCATCACAGTAGCAAAAGGACAGTGATGAAGTAGCAACGAAAACAATGTTATGATTGGGGGGTCAGCACCACATGAGGAACTGGATGAAAGGGTCACAGCATCAGAAAGATGGAGAACCACTGCTCTAGCCACTCAGAGATGTGGCAGTCTGCTTCCATAAGGACTGATAGCCTCAGAAGTCTAAGGGGCAGTTCTACCCCGTCCTACAGGGCAGTACGAGTGACTCCTTGGCAGGGAGTTTGGTTTGGGGCTTTGCTAGGGGTTGGGATCGGGGAAGGGTGTTCCCTAGTGGTTTGAGCCTGAGAAACCAGGCTGGATGGTGGCTGGGTTACTAGGGAAAGGAGAGCATCCCCGCTGGGCTTTAAGTGCAATCGGAGAAGCTGTTTGCTTAGCCCCTCTACCAGGGAGAACCAGGGAAAGTGGAAAAGCTACGCCCTTCCTCACCCCACCCTTCCATCTGCAAACCCAGAGGCCCTGCAGCTGGCACCGCTCCCGGGCCGGCTGTGGGGTTCAGGGCCGCTGGACGGATCCTTGGGCCCGTCCGTCCAACCGGCCACCTGCTCTGTGAGCTAAGAAATGGGAAGCGACCCAGGCTGCGGGGGAGGGAAGGGCTTGGAAGGGTGTTGGTCAGCCGAGGTCCAAAGGACGAGCATTTGTTCCAGGAAGGAACCGGAGCCCAGTGAGCAAGAGGCCCTGGGGCTGTGGGGCCCAGGAGCTGGAGGAGAGCGGAGCCCGGATTCCCACAGCCTCCATCGATGGGGGAGGGGCGGGCTAGGTTTGGGGCCTGAAAGACAGTGGGCCCCCCCTGCGGCCATGACAAGTAGTGGATAGATTGAGAACGTGGGGGTCAGTCCCAGGGAGCCCCCCGGGGGGTGTTAACTGTGTTTCTGCCCACTGCTGCTGCCCCAAAGGTGGATGCTTGCAGTCTAGTGTGTGAGTCCAGGGTGACCAGAGAAACAAGGTCATCGATACTTATCTGTGAATCAGAAGGAGCTTTACAGAGAGTGATTGTCTTTTAAGAAAGCATCCCAGCCCAGTCCAGATCAAGTCCATAAGCCTGTTACTAGCCCATATTAAGGTGACCAGATTTTAACCTTGGTAAAGCGGGACACCATTGATAAAACTCCTATCCTGGCGAAATAGCCACATGGCAGCCGAAAACCGTATACCCTAGCTTGTCACGCATTCTTTCCAAAAATGAGGACTGTTTTAAAACTCCGCGGGACGCAGGAAGAATTGTTAAAAATCGGGGCTGTCCCGCCAAAAGCAGGGCGTCTGGTCACCTTACCATAGGTCCAATACCAGTCTATAAATTCCTCTTCGGACTCACACAACACGTACAATGATGCCAAGTGCAGGAATAGCACGGGCCAGTGGGGGGAATGTCTTGTGGATCCAGTGGCGGTGGAAGGATCTCAGCATCTCAGCGCTGGCGTGGGTCTCCACGTGGCTCCTCCAGCTCCAGGGCTCTAGCTCCATCAGCCTAGCTCCATGTGGCCTGTCAGCAGGAAT
>NW_022104553.1:25267658-25269917 GCF_000313985.2 Echinops telfairi | reverse complement strand
TCTCAGCGCTGGCGTGGGTCTCCACGTGGCTCCTCCAGCTCCAGGGCTCTAGCTCCATCAGCCTAGCTCCATGTGGCCTGTCAGCAGGAATGTCTCGCAGAGAGTGAATGTCTCCCGACTCCAGGGAGAAAGACAGAAGTTCCCACTATCCTGTGGCGATGTAAGCATCTCAGCGCTGGCGTGGGTCTCCACGTGGCTCCTCCAGCTCCAGGGCTCTAGCTCCATCAGCCTAGCTCCATGTGGCCTGTCAGCAGGAATGTCTTGCAGGGAGAGTGTGTCCCTCCTCCAGGCTTTCTACTCCCTGTAGGGTCACTAAGGGTCACTAAGCATCAGCATCGACGCCATGGCAGAGAGTTGAGTGTAGGCCACAGTGACGATGTGGCTTTGAGAATCCAACTTTGAGTCTGTGGTCCCAGGAACCTCAGGACTGGCCTTAAGCCCATCAAGGGCCGGCATTGACTTCAGTATTTACTGGTGCCCTCTGGCTGCTGAGTGGGGAACAGGAGGAGGAAATGGAATGTGTGGCGAATTGCCTCCATGTGCATGCAGCCTCCTTTGCCAGGAGACCAGCAGAACTAGATGGTGTCCAGTTGCCATTACTGATCATTTTGATCAAAGATTCTATGGAAAAATCGTGATCAAAAGGGAGGGAACGCAAAACAGAATTTCAAATTCTCCAGGACCCCAGACTTCCCGGAGCCACGGGGGCTGGATGAACTCCTAAAACTACTGTCCCGAGATCATCTTTAAACCTCACACCAAAAACGTGCCCTGAAGTCTCCTTAAGACCAGCCAAGCATTGAGCTTGAGTTGCAAAAAATGTCTGCTTTGAGCATTGTGCTCTTTCAAGGTCGATCGATTCGGGATCATCAGCCAGGAAATGCAGGGGGCTGTGAGATCATATGTACGGGGGAGGAACAGCTCAGAACAGGAGGGTGGGAATAGTGGTACAACTCCAAGCATGTCACAGTCACAGGATTGTACATGTAGAAACAGGCAGTCTGTTGTATGATCTGCTGTGTCTGTTATCAACCGCCACCACAAAGATAATAGTATAGGCTGTATGATTAGATAATAATTAGATAAGCATATATGCAATTATCTATGTGATATATATCTGAAGGAGGAGCCCTGGTGGCATAGTGGTTAAGCATTGGGATGCTAACGGCCAACTCAGCAGTTCAGAACCACCAGCCACTCTGTTGGAGAAAGATGAGGCTTTCTACTCCCTTACAGAGTGTGTTAGTCCGGATAGACTAGAGAAACAAATCCATGGACACACACACACATGTGTATAAGAAAGAGATTTATATATAAGAGCAATTGAACATTGAGAAAACATCCCAACCCAGTCCAGATCAAGTCCGTAAGTACGATATTAGCCCATCTGCCCGATACCAATCTATGAAGTCCTCTTCAGACTCACGAAACACATCCAATGACGCCGAATGTAGAAGAACACAGGCCAGTGGGTAGAAAGTGTTTGGATCCAGTGGCGCTGGAAACATCTCAGCACTGACAGGGGTCTCTACATGTCTTCCCCAGCACCCAGGGCTGCATCCGTGTGTCTTGTCAGCTGCTATGTCTTCCAGGGTGTGAGCTGAGAGTCTCCAACCTCCAAGGAGGAAATACCAGAATTCCCAGAAGACTTAGAGGAAGGCTATGTCCACACAGAAGCCTCACTGGCTGTGACCCAGCTGACAGAGTAGACTCCACCCCTTCACTCTTAATCCTCAAATGGACACATGATTATATATCTACCACAAAGAGTTACAGTCTCTGAAACCCACAGGGTCTGTTGTACCCTGCCCTGCAGGGTTGCGATGAGTCGGGATTGACTTATGGCAGTGACATACATGAGAAAGTGGTGGGGAAGTGGTTACCCTGGAATCATCCAAAGGGGCCTGCAAACGCTGATCCTTCCCCCTGGGGTATGGACTGCAGTTCAAAACATCGGACCTGCCAGGAAGAGGCACAAATTAATTTTAACCTATGCAATGCCCCTGACACTTAGATTAAAACTCCAGGGTGAGCACATCCTACCTCCACTGCTGTGTCGAAATTCTGTTGGTGTTTAAGAGCCTCTGGTGGCCTGTGAAATAACCTCAGGGTCTTTGGTTCAAATCCACCAGCTGCACCAAAGGAGGAAGCTGAGGCTGTCTGCTACCAGAAAGGTTTACAGCCTGGGAAACCCTAGGCTCACGAGGAGTCCGAAGCAGTTCGATGGCAATGGGGTTGGTTGGTTGGTTGGTTGGTTGG
>NW_022104553.1:25266204-25266806 GCF_000313985.2 Echinops telfairi | reverse complement strand
GAACAGCCACAGAACTGTCTGCCAGGTATCTGATTGGCACAAGTTCTGAAGCTTGCGAAACACTCAGTGCTGGCAAAGGTGTGGCAAAAACACGCACTCCCGTGTGCACGCTTGTTGGAGTGTGAGCGGGTTCCAGCGCAGTTCCCCAAGAGCTGTCCAAAAATGTAATGCTAAGAGTTGTACGAGCCCCCAATATAATGATTTTTAAAAGGAAAAAAAATGTTATGCCTTTTTTTCTTTTGGCCCTGGCAACCTGCTTCTTATATTTTTCTCTAACAATATGCTGTCAACTATTGGCTATGGTTCACGTGCGTGTGAGCACCAGTAAAGAGGATATTGTTTGTAAGAGTGTAAAATAGAGAGAAAAGTAAAGGGTCCCTCAATATGGAAATGCACTGTTTGGAGGCTGACGGCAGATGTAAGAGTCCGGGGATGTTTTATTAAGTGAAAATACTGATGTTGGGAATGAGGGCAGCTTGTCTCTATCTGTCACTGGAAGAGGAGGCTTCTACTCCCATAAAGAGTTACAGTCTCTGAGCGACTGAACTATGGAATTCTATGATATGTGGACTAGGTGCCAATAAGAAGGTTTTCAATGAGAA
>NW_022104553.1:25258001-25265186 GCF_000313985.2 Echinops telfairi | reverse complement strand
TCCGAGATGGTCAATACAGTCAATGGAGGAAACTAAGATCGTTCTCTTCTGGAGAGAAAAGCAGGCATTTCTGGGGGGGCCTAGCCAGGGGGGACCAGACATCTCTCTCTTGCTGCCCCTGCTGGGGACGACGCTCCTCCTTTCTAAGGCGCCCTGCAGAAGGCTGCTGGGCGAGGAGGGAGGCACTTTGCATTTTCTTTCTTTAAATTTATTTAGTTATTATTAATTACTTTTTTACTTTTCATTTGCTCTTCGCATTAAAAACACAGACAATTTTTTTTTGAAGTTGACTTGCTCAGCAACCACATGCACCGATAGGAGTGCATGTATGAGCCCACCCCACCCCCCCATCCCACCCCTGCAGCTTGGGAAGTGTTTCCTGCCAGCCCTGAACACAGATTCGCCCTTCTTCTCAGACTTCCTCCCTCTGGAAGGTGCCCCCGCTGCCCGCCCTGCCTCCTCCTCTCAGTTTTGGACCCGACCCGTCCTGCCCTGCAAGACCACCACGGAGCTGTTTCTGCAGAGACGCATGCCCCCGCACGTCCCAGCCAAGGACCCTTCCCGCTTGGGCTCCCTGCTGCTGTGGAAGGGCCCCTACCCCCCGGCTAAGAGTTGGAGAAAAACAAGTCTATGTGTAACAGTGTATCCGAGCCTGAGCAGATGGCGTGGGGGATGGGCGCTGGGAGCCGGGACCCCTTCTCAGGTTGCACTGAGCAAGGTAAACATCTGTTGATTGCTTCTGGGACTTGATTGCTTCTGGGACTGACCTCGAAGTCCTCCCCCTCTGCTCCTCCTCCTACCCGCCCCCCCCTCCCCTTAGCCACTGGGTAGTTCCAAAGATTACCCTGCTCTGCTTCTGAGCACAAGGTTAGGGGTTCAAGTCGACCCAGAGGCACTGCAGAAGTAAAGTCTGTTTCTGGAAAAAGGATCTGCTTCCATCCAGACAAAAACAGTCAACAAACAAACAAGAACTCAGAGCGATCCAGTCCTTTCCAACATATGGCGACCCCCGGACAGAGGAGAACTGCCCCTGTGGGTTTCGTAGATGGTAACTCTTTGCAAGAGCAGCCAGCCTCATCATTCTCGCTCAGAGCGGCTGGTGGTTTCGAACTGCTGACCGTGTGGTCACCGCGCAGTGTGTAACCTGTTATGCACCAGCACGCCTCTCTGTAAAGATGATGGCTAAGAAAAAAAAAAAAAGACGATGGCTAAGAAAGCCCTGGGGTGCAGTTCCGCTCTGTAACACGGGGGGCGCCAGGAGTTCGCATGGACTGGATTGCTGCTTTAAAAACATTTTTTTTAAGTATGTTTGATAAACCACATGGTTCACACACTCAACTGCTAAGTGACAAGTTAGAGTATATACATGCATGTCTATACACCAACATGCACACACATGCATACATGAACAGAGACACTCTGATAGATAATTCAGAGTCACCCTTTAGTACAGAGTAGATGTGCCCCCGCGCTCCCCCCCCACCCCCTGAGGGTTTCCAAGGCTGTCAGCTGTTACGAGGGCAGACTGACCCCAGAGCTCTTGAGAGGCACAGCTGGGAGATTCCAGCATGCGACCTTTCAGTTCACAGTTAAGCACTTGTGTGAGTCTGGGTAAACTAGGGCAACAGATCCACAGAAACTCATGTAGAAGAGAGTTTTATATAAAGGGTAAGTGTACATTAAGAAAGCATCCCAACCCAGTGCTGTCCAAGCCCATATGCCCAACATTAGCCCATGTGCCCAATACCAATCTACAAAATCCTCCTCCATCTCACTAAACACACTATGACGCCGACTGCAGGAGGAAAGCTGAGACAGTGAGCGTGTAAGCATCTCAGCGCTGGCAGGGGTCTCCACATGTCTGCTCCAGCACCCAGGGCTGCATCGGGGTAAGTCCATGTGGCTTCTCCTCAGGGATGTCTTGCAGGAAGTGAGCCTTGCCAGCTGAAGCAGGGAACTGGCGAAGGCAGCTGCACCCTGGTCCGACCATCACAAAGCAAGAGACCTGAGAACTAGGAAGGTGAGGCTCGCTAAACCATTTATGCCTCCGCCCTTCCATTAACCCCACATGTGTTTATTGGCCCGGTTGGCACAATAACCTTAATTCTCTCAGCGCTCAACCACTGTGTCACCAGAGCGGCGGTTCTCAACCTGTGTGTGGCAACCCCTCTGGGGGTCGAACAACCCTTTCACAGGGGTCGCCTAAGATCATTGGAAAACATATTGCAGATGGTCAGGTCCGCCCACAAGCAGATATGCTGATCTGGTGAGAAGGCAGCTCTCTCAACCTTGACACTGACGTTGGCTTTTTACGCAGACTGCCAAAAAATGTAGAGTTTACTGCCGTTGTATTAAGACTGTTACTACACCATGCTTCAAGACAACATTTCATCGATTTGTCACTAGAAATACATCTTTCACAATGTAGAATGACATCTTGTTTTGTGATGAATCACTATGCTTTCATGACGTTCCATTTGCAACAATGAACATACATCCTGCCTATCAGATATTGACACAATGATTCATCACAGTAGCAAAAGGACAGTGATGAAGTAGCAATGAAAATAATGTGATGGTTGGGGGGGGTCACCACCACTTGAGGAACCGTATGAAAGGGTCGCGGCATGAGGAAGGTTGAGAACCACTGCACCGGAGGGATAGGTGCTCGTATACACAGAAATCTGTTTTCTCTCTGGAAGGGATAATTGCCTGGTGTTCCATTGCCTCGTAGGCATGTGGAAGTTGGCCATTGGATAAGGAGGTCAAAGAAGAATCCATGTATTTGAACGGTGGTGCTGGAGAAAAATACTGGAAGTACCAGGGACTGCCCAAAGAGACAAAGGAAGAAGTACGGCCAGGGGGCTCCTAGGGTCTTACGGACGTTGGACGTGTTATTAGGAGAGACCAGTCCCTGGAGAAGGACATCATGTCTGGTACAATGGAGGGGTGGCTGAGAAGAGGAAGGCCCTTAAGGAGATGGATGGACATCTTCACTACAACCATGGGCTCGGCGGTGTGGGACCCCGCACTGTTTTCTTCGGTTGTACATTGGGTTGCTATGGGTCGGAACTGACCCCATACTGCCTAACAAGCACAACGAAGTTAGGGCCACCGGCTTTATGGGGAGGCAGAGGTGAGGCCGTGGGGCCTGGGGAGCAAAGGGGGCCTGAGGCACTCTGCTCCCATCCTGTCCTGTGGGAATGCTCACCCTGCACTGCCCAGACCTTATTTAACAAGAAGAAAAGACAAAAAAAGACCAGACAACAATAAAGAAAATAAAACTGGCTAGAAGATGGAGATACAGGCTGGGGCCACCTGAATTCTTTTTTCTTTTTCGGCTGGCCTGGCAGGCAGCTTCCATGGCACTTGTCAATCTGTTACCGAGTCAGACATTTATAGCCCCATCTGGACGCCCCAGGCCGGGCTTGTCCTGGCCTGGATCCTGTCTGAGCTGCGCCTGTCACGGCTCCTGCGCCCTGGAGCACCGAGGGAGGAGAGGAACAGCCGGGCCAAGGGCAGATTCAGCCGCGGTGACGCAAACCTTTCTGGTAACAAGCGGTCGTGGAAGGGGGGTGAGACAGGGTGAGATGGTTCCATGCCTGCAAATTCCGGGTGTTTCTCTTGGGAAAGAGGGGAATTTTCGACTAGTCTAGCCCGGAGATGTACCTGCCCACGTACAGACATTGCGGTGGGGTCGAATCTTACAACCCCACAGGATGGAGTCTACCTGGCCTCCCAGGGTTTCCAAAGGGGTTGCTAACAACAAGGTCAGCGGTTCACGCCCATGAGTTGCTCAGGAGAGAGACGAGGCGTGTGCTTCCAGACAGATGTACAGGCTCAGAAACGGAGGGAGCAGTTCTAATATTTCGTATAGGGTGGCTACGCAGCGGAGTCTACTCAATGCGGTCAGGTGGTTGTGTGTTATAACCTACAAGAAAGCAGACTGCCCTGTCCGTGGCCTGTCTAGTGGCTGGTGGGTGTGAGCTGCAGGGCTTTTGTTAGTGGTACAGTGCTTCACTGCTGCGCCACTACTGTTGTTAGGTGCCGTCCGGCCAGTTCCGACTCATAGCGACCCTATGTACTAATGGGGCCATGTCACACCAGGCCCTTTGCTGTCCTTGTTATGTGGGTGCCCACTGCCACGGGGTGGCAGTCCATCTTGACGAGGGCCTTCCCCTTTTTCCATTGTCCCCTGCACTTACTTTATCAAACACAACGCCCTTCTCCGGGGACCAGTCTCTCGTGACAACCCATTCAAAGCAGCGAGAGCCGTCTTGGCATCTTTGCCTCCAAGGAGCATTCTGGCTGTACTTCTTCCAAGACCGATTTGCTTGTTCTCTAAGTAGTCCGTGGGGTTCAGTCTTCACCCAAGGTCCAACCTTCACATGCACATGTGGCGACGGAACCTCCCGTGGTCAGGGGCACCTTTGTCCTCAAAGGAACACTCTTGCGTTCAGCCCTCCGCCAGGCGACTCTTGAAACGGAAGCTCTCCTTTGGTCATCCCACGGAAAGCATTGAGCACCACAAGACGGCCTACGGCTTGCGAAGAGATTGTTCGCCCCTGGTCACATCCGGAGCATGGTCTGAACGCTGGCGGTGTTTTGCTTCACTAACGACAACAATGAACAAACACACCGCTGTCAGAGCTCTTCGGCTTAGACAAGGACAGAGCTGTTTTCCCAAAGATGTCAAACACACTCAGAAGCCCTAAGGCATTTTAAAGCTGTGTGTGACCAAAATAAATCATATATATATATGACAAATGGAGTGTGCATATTGAAGTCCATCCCATGGCTAAGTTTCTCTCCCCCCTCCCTACCAAAACGTTCCCGGTACCGCTTAAAGGAGTTCTGGGGGCACAGTGGGTGACGCCGTCATCTGCTAACTCAGCGGTTCTCAACCTGTGGGTCAAGACCCCCTGTGGGGGGTCGAACAACCCTTTCACAGGGGTTGCCTAAGACCATCGGAAAACACAGATTTCCGATGGCCTTAGGAACCAAGACACCGCTCCTCTATCCGTCTCCAGGCGGGTCCACCCACATGCAGGTACACCCACCTATGAGTACCCATGCTACAGCATGCTTCAAGACAACATTTCATTGATTTGTCATTAGAAATAAATCTTTCACAATATAGAATGACATCTTGTTTTTGTGATGAATCGCTACACTTTCACGATGTTCCATTTGTAACAATGAACATACATCCTGCCTATCAGATACTTATATGACGACTCATCACAGTAGCAAAATGACAGTGATGAAGTAACAACAAAACTAAGTTTATGGTTGGGGGTCCCCACCACATGAGGAAGTGTACAAAAGGGTCGCGGCATGAGGAAGGTGGAGAACCACTGCCATACGGCGATACTAGTCCAGAAATGCCTCGTCAGACTCACGCAGCACATACAATGACGCCGCGTGCAGGAAGATCACAGGCCCGTGGTGGTAAGTCTTGTGGATCCAGTGGCGATGGAAGCATCACAGCACTCACGGGTCTCCACGCACGTGGTTCCTTCAGCTCCAGGGCTCTAGCGTGGCTCCATGTGTCTTCAAATACAGGAATGTCTCGCAGAGAGTGAGTGTGTGTCCCGCCTCCAGCGAGCTGTTTATCTCCTTAGCGCCTCCAAATGAGGTCATCCAGCTGCAACCGGATTGACTGGGTAGACTCCACTCCTCCACAAATTGACACCGGATCACGTAACTGCCACACCACCCTAACCTCTAAGGAGCACTCTGGCCATACTTCTTCCTTCGAGACACACCGGTTTTTCCTGGTAGGAGTCCACGATCCTTTGAATATTCTTCACCAGCTCCACAATTTCAGATGCACGGATCCTCCTTCGGTCTTCCTTATTCAGGGGGCAACTTTCGCGTGCATGTGAGGCGATGGAAAACAAGCTCTAGCTTCCCTCCCAGAAGAGAAAACGTGTTCACATATAAACCTGTGCACATCCCTCTGGTAGCACAGCGGTTGAGCACTTGGCTGTGAACCCAGACGTACATCGGGACCTCCCGGCTATGGGGCCAGTCTGCTCCCCTAAAGGCTGACAGCCTTGGAAACCCTCAGGTGGAGGGCGGGGGGGCATGTCTACTCTGTGCGAAAGGGTGGCTCTGAATCAGAATGGATTCAACATTTAAAGGGTGGAGGTTATCTATCGGAGTGCCTATGTTCATGTATGCATGTGTGTGCATGTTTGTATATAGAAGTGCACGTATATACTCTAACTCGTCACCTCGCAACTGAGTGTGTGAACCATGTGCATTAACCCAATAATTTTTTAAAAGTTTGTAAAGCTTGAGATCCAATCTGTTCTAACTCCTGGCGCCCCCCCTGTGTTACAGGGTAGAACTGCACCACAGGGCTTTCTTAGTAATCATCTCTACAGAGAGGGACCCTGGTTTTGTACAGAGGGCACTCAGCAGCTAGCCACAAGGTCGGCGGTTTGAAACCATCAGCCTCTCTGCGGGAGGAAGGTGAGGCTGTCTGCTCCTGTAACGGGTTACAGTCTGGGAAAACCACGGGGGTAGCTCTACCCTGTTCTTACAGGGCCCCTGTGCGTCCGCATGGACGTGATGTCTATACGGAAGCAGAGCTTCTAACAGAAACAAGCCTCCCTTTCGCTGTACCTCTGGGGACACGTGAACCCCTAGCTTTTGGCTCCTTGAACCCCTAACCTTTTGCTTAGAAGAGAGCAAGGTAATCTTTGAAACCTCCCAGTGGTCATGGGGGAGAGGGGGAGGAGGAGCAGAGGGGGAGGACTTCGAGGTCAGTCCCAGAAGCAATCTACAGATGTTTACCTTGTTCCATGCAACCTGAGAAGGGGCCCCGGCTCCCAGCGCCCATCCCCCATGCCATCTGCTCAGGCTCTGATACACTGTTACACATTTACTTGTTTTTCTCCAACTCTTAGCCAGGGGGTAGGGGCCCTTCCACAGCAGCAGGGAGCCCAAGCGGGAAGGGCCCTTGGCTGGGACGTGCGGGGGCATGCGTCTCTGCAGAAACAGCTCCATGGTGGTCTTGCAGGGCAGGACGGGTCGGGTCCAAAACGGAGAGGAGGAGGCAGGGCGGGCAGTGGGGGCACCTTCCAGAGGGAGGAAGTCTGAGAAGAAGGGCGAATCTGTGTTCAGGGCTGGCAGGAAACACTTCCCGAGCTGCAGGGGTGGGATGGGAGTGGGGGG
>NW_022104553.1:25254699-25256445 GCF_000313985.2 Echinops telfairi | reverse complement strand
AACTGCAAGGTTAAGTGTTGGGCTGCTGACCACAAACCGAGATGTTCAAAATCACTGAGACACCCACAGGGGCAGTTCTCCTGTCCTGCGGGGTCTCTGTGAGTCAGAATTGACTCCAGGGCAGTGCGTGTGGTTTTCATTCTCAGGTGCGGGCAGTTTCCAAACAGCCCTCTGGCCACTCCTCCAAAGCACGTGCGTTAAACACACACTAACCTAACAATCGCCAAGAATGAGTGGATCCTGACTCCCGGCGACCGAACATGGGTCAGGGGCGTGCTGGGCTCTGCCTGCTTGTCCTCGGCTGATTTCTCTGAAGTGGACAGCCAGGCCTTTTCTTCCAAGGTTCCCCAGGGTGGATTTGAACCTCCACCCTTCAGGTACTGTCCCTCCTCTTCCTTTTCACGGCAACCCCAGGTGCGCAGAGTCAAACTGCACCCGCAGGCTTCCAGGCCGGGAACTTTCAAAAGCAGATCTCCAGGGCTTTATTCCGAGGCCCCCACCGGTGGGTTTGAACCGTCACCCTTTCCATCAGTGGTCAAGCACTTAGACCTTTGCACCGCCCCAAACCAAGCCAACCAACCAACCAACCCCATTGCCATCGAACTGCTTCTGACTCCTCGTGAGCCTAGACAGGGTTTCCCAGGCTGTAAACCAGTGGTTCTCAACCTTCCTAATGCCCAGACCCTTTAATACAGTTCCTCCTAATGTGGTGACTCCCCCGCAACCATTAAATTATCTTCGTTGCTACGTCATCGCTGTCATGTTGCTTCTGTGATGAATCTGGCAACCCCTGTGAAAGGGTCGCTTGACCTCCAAAGGGGTCTCGACCCACAGGTTCAGACCTGCTGCTGTCAATCTTTCTGGTGGCAGACAGTTTCAGCTTTCTCCTTCGAAGCAACTGGTGGATTTGAACCAGTAACCTTCAGGCTAGCAGTCCAGTGTTTATTCCCCGGTACCACCGGGCTCTTAAACAGAATCTTGACAAAGCAGTAGAGGTAGGAAGTGTCTGCCCATATCTAAGCGTGAAAGGAGGCATCCCATGGGTTCCCAAACTTATTTGGCCGATCACCCCTTATCGCCCAGACTCCAGTACGAGTTGTCCCAACCAACATCTCTGCCGTGTAGTCGATACTGACTTGTAGGACGGGGTCAAACTGCACCTGTGAGTGTTTGCGACTGTAACTTTGGGCCTTTAGGGTTGCAGCTCAATGTCTAACCACGACTGCGTCAGGGCTCCTTAGGATGACGTGTAGACTGTGAACACCTGGTTTGCTGACGGCTGGGGATGACAGTGGAAACCCAAAATCCATTTGGAGGGTCCAGGCCTGGATGAAGCCTCTGGTGAGCCTCATGCAATCATAGTTACGGATGTGAAGAACCCCGTTATCTATCAAACAAAGAGCATTGTCAAGTCTATCATAGCAGACCTAGTTAGGTCTAAATGTAGCTTATCATTTGCTCTCTTTTCGATCCATTTTAATGCTGTCTCAGGTGTTTGTTTTTATTTCTTATTATTTTAATCATTTTATTGGGGGCTCTTACAACTTTGATCACAATCCATCCATCCATCCATTGTGTCAAGCACATTTGGACATTCGTTGCCCTCATCGTTCTCGAAACACTTGCTCTCCACTTAAGCCCCTGGCGTCAGCTCCTCATTTTCCCCCCTCCGGCCACGCTCCCCGCTCCCTCATGAACCCTCGATAGTTTATCAATGATTGTTTTGTCATCTCCGGTGTTTGTTTT
>NW_022104553.1:25252725-25254111 GCF_000313985.2 Echinops telfairi | reverse complement strand
GTTCACTGTACATTGCAAAGCCGGCTGATGCAGAAGCAGTGAGGTTAGAACTTGACACCCTGTCATTTGATCTCCTTTATGGTCCAGGTGGGATTTCTGTTTGTTTGTTTTGATCCAGGTTAAATGTACTCTAGTTTTTAAAAATATTTTCTCCTTTCTTTTCTTTTCGCAGGGCTGCCTGGATCGTTTCAGTGTCTGCCGCCAGGGGGTGGTATCGGCCAGTTCAGGACACACTGCATTGGCGATCCGCCTGGGAAGAGCCTGGAGCGGGCCTTCGCTGCAGTTCCTGAACCTGCGCAGGGAGACAGACAGACAGAGGAGAGAGAGACAGAGATGAGAGAGACAGACAGAGACGAGAGTTTGAGAGAGAGAGAGAGATATCATGCTGCTGCCAGTCCTCCAGCTTTGCAAGAGTGGTCCAAGCCAGGCTGGGATTTGTCAAAGGGCCCCCCTGCAAAGCAAACCGCTCCCACGCAAACACGTGTTTACAAAGAAACTCAAAGACCACTCAGGGCAGCAAGAGTCTTTTCTTCCAAGATCCGCAACACAGCTAGCTTCTCTGGCAGGAGAGACAATAAGGTCTCCATTTATAACAAACCTGTTTGTCTTTAGGGCCTGAAAAAAAAAGTCCAAATTGCCAATTGGACATACAGGGCAGATCCGAGATTTACACTCCGCTATTCCTAATTCATCCCCTCCACGGATCCTGGCTCATCCCCCGTCCTCCCTGGGTTTCCCAACTTCCGGTTTCCACACCTCCTTCGTTCTGAATTTGGCCCTTGGATGAATGCTGCCCTTTTGATCTTCAATGGTGGATAGTTCTAAGTTGAGATCAGTACCAGGCCGGGGACACAACACCTGGGGTCCCACCAATCTCTATGCGACCAGTAAGCCTGGGCTCCTTTAAGATGTTGAATTCTGTTCCGTCGGACTTTTCCTTCGACACTCTCCAGGAATCGCCTAACGTGATCTTTTTCAGAGTGGTAGGTGGGCACCCTCTAGGTCTTCTGGTCTTGGGGTTGTGGAGAGGGATATTTCCATGGTCCCTTACCGGGCTGAACGAATGAGCTGCATGTGTCTTGATTTCCCTCACTCTTCTTTCACACACGCACACGCACAGTGTAGACCATTGTCTTAGTGGGCTATCTTATGCCAGTTGACCTTGGTGTGGCCTTTGGGCTTTTTTAAAGCAAAAAAGTGTACAAAGAAACCCTCTATGGGCCAGCTCCCACCCACTGAAACAAGGGTCTGCGGTCCCAGTCTCCATATTGCTCTTTCTTCTTCTTCCTCCCCCACCTTCCTTCCCCACTCCTCCTCCTAATTTGAGGTGAGATTCACATAACCTAAAACATGGCAGGCTTGTTAAGCCCTCGTCAGTTTATGAAC
>NW_022104553.1:25231274-25235972 GCF_000313985.2 Echinops telfairi | reverse complement strand
GCAAGGTCAGCAGTTTGAAACCACCACTCACTCTACGGGAGAACAATAAGGCTTTCTACTCCCCGAAAAGCCCTGCACCCTCCGTGAGGGTAGCTGTGGGTTGGAATTGGCTCACAGGCAGTTTGGTTTGTTTCTATTTTTTGTGATGTGTACTCCCCGCGCCTGATACCGCCATCCTCAAATCCAAGTTTTCTCCTTGGGTTTTGTGCGTACGGTCCGTCTCTGATCATCTTCAACCACCCTTCCCAAACCCCTAGGCCTTTCCCCCCGAACAGGGATGATTCCAACTAGAACTCGTCAGCCTTTGCACCGGTAGGAAGTTTCCTGAGCAAGTGTGTGAGATGCAGGCATGGCCCCCCACCCCCACTTCGTGGCAGGGCCCAGATGTTTTCCACAAAGATCCCTGGTAATGGTGACTTAGGGACCCACCCTGGTTCAGATCCTAGCTAGGGGGCAGCTCAAGGGGGAAGGCAGAAACTGTTAGTCAGACCCTCAGTTCTGTCTCCGGAGAGGAAAGAATATTTTTCCTTGTCCAGTTGCTTTGATGATAAACAAGTAACTACTTTCATGCCATGCCATCGGTTATTGTTCCAAAAACCTCTGGAAGGTGGGAGAAGCTCCCCCCAGGCCTGTGGAAAAACCTTTCACACCAGAGGAAAGGCCCCAGCCAAAAGGAGAACCCTTTTCAACGGATTCCGATCCCGGGCAGGGCTGAAAATCACCCAGGTCTGGCGACGGTCATTTCATCTGTTACCTGTTCTGGAAACCTCTGGAAGGTGGGAGAAGCTTCCTCCTTGTGGAAGAGCCTTTCACAACGGAGGAAGGCCACTGCAACCCGGCGGAGCCATTTCAGTGGCTTCCCTTCCCGTGGAAGGCTGACGACCACCCAGGGCTGACAACCACTCAAGGCTGGCTGGGCGACTCAGGCAGTGGGTGCTGCTTGCCTCTCAAACCAAACAGCCCTGTGCACTAGGCCTGGGAGACCAACCTCCCTCCCCACCTACCACCATGGGAACCAGTTGCCAGGATGCACCTTCTAACTCACTGCAGGGCTTCACTTGTCAAGAGTTGAACCGTGCTCTGCAGGGTTTCCAATGGCTAATTTTCCTGCCAGGGATCACCAGGCCTTTCTTCCAAGGCACCTCAATGGGCTCCACCTGCCAGTCTCTTGGTTGGCAGCCCAAGTGCTGAGCGTAAGGCATTTGTGCCTTCCAGGGCACCTCCCACCCCCCAATAGAAAGAAAAGCAAACCGTCTCTACATTTACTCAACTTTATTTTGTGACTAAGACATTCAAATTTTACTGGAGCTTGGTACAACCATTAACACACCGATGCCTGCGCCGACTCGACTTTGGAATCAGGAGCTGGCGGCTGCGGGCTGGCTTCACCTGGCGAGTCCAATTTGCTTCAACGAGCCCCAGGAACTGTGGGGTGCCCACGGACTCGTAGCTGCAGCTGGAAACCTTGTTCTCCCCCTCTTCACTTGAACTCAGCCGGCTCTTCTTTAAAGGTGGCCCCAGGCATTTGGGTTTCAGAGTTAAATCTCAAACAAAAGCTAACCAACAGTTCACATTCTGGATCACAGAAACAGAGGTCAGAACAGAGGCCCCCACCCTCCCACCCCCCACCCCAAGGCTAGAACTATTGAGGAGTGATTACTTGTTAACAGCACACTCACAGCATGGCAGGAGCGCATAGTACAGACAGGTTGCCTGGCGTTCACAGGGGTAATTACAAGGACGTGCATGAGGCTGAAGCTCACCCCTTCTCCCTTCCTCATCAGTCACGCCACGGACATGAAATTCACTTGGAGGCCAAGAGCAGGTGGCAAAACAAGAATTCGACTTATACAAAAAACACAACAGGTTAGCCTATGCACATGAGGGGCATTTTGGTGTCTGCTGTGGCACAGTTTGGTGCGTGGTCACTTCTCACCACTTTTGATGAATATATGAAAAAGAACCAGAGGCGGGTGCAATCTTTGTGGAACCCTTGGGGGGAGGGGGGGGCCAGGACAGTTGGTTCCCTTGGGTACAATTTCAAAAATATGGGGCTGGGGTTACCTGCACTTCTGACCCACTCCCCATCCTTAACGGCTAGAATGGTGGTCTAATTTGTCAACTATTCAGAAAACAGAAATAAACAGCTAAGTGCTTTAAGATCCCCTGCCCCACCCTCTTTTGCTATCTTGTGAGAAAGACTAAGGGGATTGGGGTAACCTAGGTAGGCCTCAATTCTTCTCTTCCCACTGCCCCTTCCCCCGATGCTTCTGGAAGAAGCTTCACCCCCAAATGGAAACCAGGGTAACCACTGTTCTTAATCCTTCCCCCCCCCCTCACCAATCGTGTATCCTAAAACTCAATGCCTTCCACGTCTAATGGACATTGTTTCCTCCAAAGGAAGTCTTTGGGACCTTCCCACCTCTGGATGGATAAGAAGATGCAGATGAAACGTGGGAGGGACACAAGAGTCGGGTCTGCAGATAATTTCCTGGCTGATCTCCCGGCCCTGACAAGGTGGAAGGACAACATGTCTGCCTGGCTCTTCGAAATGGCTGCCATGAGCCTCCCTCCCCCTCAAATTCCTCCCACTTCAAAGGACATCTGCCCACAAACAAGGTCGCTGAATGGAGAACCCTTCCGTTCAAGGATAACAAACATCCGGCCTTGGCGCCAGTTTCTCAGCCTTTTACCCCTTTCTCCCACTCTGCTGGCCGAGTGTCCCCCCGGCTCAACCAAAACCTCCTGGATTCTGGCGAGAAACAAAACAAAACCGCCACACAAAAAAACCCCAAGCCAGTTACCGTTCTTACGAAGTCCGGCGGGGCAGACATGAACTAAGAACCCAAGGATTCCTCTTGGAACAAACACCCCCCCACCCCATAAACAATAAAACCCCAACCCATGAGATTTTTTTTCCCCAAGGGAGATGGGTCAGATAAAGTGGCTCGAGGCCATCACAGCGACACTGGACAATAAAGGATCGGTGGGTGGGTTTGCTGGGGCCACCTCCTGCGCCTCCCCACCCCAGGACCCCACCACCACCACCACGGTGGCCTTCAGGGGTTCCCAGGAGGAAGAAAGGGGTTCTCAGCTTCCGGAACCTTGCCTGTGGCATCAGCAGCTTCAGCCACCACCTCCTCCTCCTCCTCTTCCTCCCCCTCCGGTGCACTGTGGCCTCCCTCCTCCAAAGGACCCACTGCCTCTTCCCCCTTGGGGGGTTCTTCCTCCACCTCCCACTCCTGCTCTTCCCACATCATCCACTTGGCCACACACTCTAAATGATTTTTGCGATCACTCTGGCCATTGGAGGTTTGGGGAGAGCCCTCGGCCTCGGGGTCCTGTGACCCCGAGGTGGGCGCCGGTGCGGGCTCTGGGTCGGGCTCTGGGTCGTTGGGGCCCTTCTGCACGGCGACATCCTTCCTGGCGCCTAGACCTTTCTCCGGGCTCATCGGCGGCTTCTTGGCCTCTTCGGGATCCACGAGGACGTAGGAGACGGGGCCCAGGCTCACCTTCTTCTTCTTCTTCATGGGGGCCACCTTCTTGGCTGCGCCACATCCCATGGCCTTCTTCTTCGGTGGGACCTCCTGGCTGCCGTCTTGGTCTGGTTCTGAGACGCCACCCAGGCTCTCGGCTTCGGCCGGGGCACCCTGGGGTGGGTCTCGGCGGACCTTTCGCGCACACTTGGCCCCTGGCTTCTTCGGGGTGGCCTCCTCCTGCTTCACGGGGGCCTTCTTGCTGGCCCGGGTGCATTCTGAGGTCTCCATTCCCTCGGCCTCCGGCGCTTCGGCCTCTTGCGCACAGGCTGCGCCGTTGGCCAGGCCGCCCTTGGGCTTTTTCCAGAACATGGGCTCCTGCTTGGGGGCTTTGCTCTGCTTCTTCTTCCTGGGGGAGTTCTTCGCCCTCGCCTTGGGTGCCACGGGCCGGGGCCCCTGTGGGGCCCCGTTGTACCAGCCGCTGGGGTTCTCCGCCTTCAGGGCACAGGCCGCCCCGGGCGCGGACCCCGATTCCTTCTTGACCCTCCGTCCCGCTTCGGCGGCCCAGGCTGCCATCTCGGCCTCGGCCTCGGCCATCTCCAGCGCCCGGGCTTCCTCCCGGTGGCGGATCTCGGCGTCCATGTGGAAGACCACCTGCACCACCGTGCCCAGGAGCACCCCCAGCGCTTCGGCCCAGTTCTCCTGGGGCAGGTTCCGGGCGGCGGCGGCGGCGCGCGGGGGCCCGCTGCTGAGCTCCAGCAGGCGCACGACGTCCTCCACGGTGCGCCCCTCGCTCTCCAGGAAGTCGTGCAGGTTCTTCAGGAACTCGGCGTCCTGGGTGGGGTCTCTGCAGACCACGCGCCAGGTGCCCCCGCGGCCGGGGACCTCGCGGGGGAGGGTGCTCAGGTTCACGCCCTCCCCCATCTCGATCAGGACGGCCTTGGCGTTGTCCTCCCGCACAAAGATCTTGTTGACCACCTGGTAAGGGCCCAGCGGGGTGAAGAACACGCGCAGGGTCTCCTCAATCTCCACCTGGCCACAGTCCTGCGGGATGCCCGTGACCAGCAGGGCCCTGTGGATATCCAGATCCATGCCCCGGCACCAGTCTTCCAGAAGCGTCATCACCGCCGCCATGTTCACGGGCACCTGATGGCGCGAGCGGTCCTGCAAAGGACAGGGCAGCGGGTCAGATGCCCGGGAGGGAAGGAGGGCAGGCGGGCGG
>NW_022104553.1:25228901-25230500 GCF_000313985.2 Echinops telfairi | reverse complement strand
TTTCTCAAAACATTTTCTCTCCATTTAAACCCCCGACATTAGGTCCTCATTTAACTCCAGCTTTTTCTACCCCAACTTTTTCAACCCCAGCTTTTTCTATCCCAACTTTTTCAACCCCAGCATTTTCTACCCCAGCTTTTTCTATGCGCTGCTTTCCTGTTGGCTGCAGCCAACGGGCTTCCAGGGAGATACCAGGGATCCCCCAGGGAAAGGAGGAAAAGGCCCGGGTACAGTCCCGCGGTGATGCCTTGGGCGGCCAGCCACAAGGTTGGCGGTTTGAAACCACCTGCCTCGCTGTGGGAGAAAGATGAGGCTTTCGACTCCCATAAATAGACTCGGAAAGTGCCCTGCCCTATAGGATCTCTGTAGGTTCGTATTGACTTCTTGGTAGTCAGTCTGTTTTGGTTTTTTGTTGGTTGTTTTTTTTTTTTCAAGGGGAGAAAGATGAGGCTTTCTGCTCCCATAAAGATGTACAACCCAAAAAAAACCCAAACAAACAAAAGATTTACAACCCAAAGGGGCAGATCTACTCTTCCCTCCAGGGTCACGGTGTGTCAGGAGTGACTCCTTGGCAGCGGGAAATTCCTCTGGGAAGCTTTTGTGGTACAGGGAGACACGCACCGGGCTGCTACCCTCAAGGTCGGCGGTTCAAACCCACCAGCCGCTCCCGGGGAGAAAGATGAGACTATGTGACCCCGCACAGATTCAGAGGATCCCTGTCCTGGCTTGCTGGGAGTCCGGATGGACTGGATGATAGTGGATTTGGTTCCGTGTGCTTAGCGTCCTCTAACAAACCACAGCTTCTGACCATCTTACAGCCACAGGTTCTAGAAACTCCTAGGCCCTTCTAGCTCCCTTCCCTCACCTCTTCAGGCCTGGGGGTGGAGCCTCACCACTCTGTTTTTTTTAAAACCCATTTTCTTTGGGGTGGGATATATATAGCTGAACATACATCCATTCACGATTTCTGCACGAAGAGTTTAGACCCACTGGCTGCCTCCTTTACTGTTTTTACATCACGATTCATTCGTGGTCTCTTCCTTTTAAAGTTCTCGTCTATCTGAGCTTTAAATGAACTGCTGTCAGAGTAAGCTCACACAGATGAATCTTTATGTGCTCAAAGCAAAATATTGTGGCTCGGGCTCCACTATTGTCTCATGGGAAACGGCTTCATGAGGTCATTTGGGTCCAAGGTTTAAGGGCGGTTTCCAAGCATTTGTCGCCGGAGCTTCTCCCGAGTCCCAACGGATGTGATGAGTCTAGTTTCCACAAACATTTGAAATCCTATCCCACATGTTTCCTCCTGTGGATCAGAATCTGTCTGTTGGGTCCTGGACCAAAACGCTGAACGAGGCTCGCATGGCACCAGCCATCTCTTCTGATCTCTTGGGAGTGTTGGTAGTAGTTTACGGAGAGTGTCTGCCTTTCTTTATTGGTGCTCTCACTTGCCGCCCGGAGGCAGCACCTTCATGAAAAGTTAAGCATTTTATGCCAAAACAATAAAAAGGCCTGCCATGTAAGTTGCTAACATCTGGCATATTTATATTCCGGTTCCCTTTCATTTCTTGAGGACTGTCACAGCTCTTATAACAATTGTAT
>NW_022104553.1:25225914-25227551 GCF_000313985.2 Echinops telfairi | reverse complement strand
CCATTTGGACCTTGTGCTAATGGCCTCCCACCTCCGGATGGGGAGTCTGAGCCTCTGTGTTGCCTTTGTCTCTTTTGACGCAGTACATGTTCTCTTTAAATTAAAAAGAAAGGTACATCATGCTCAAGGCAGACAGAAAATGAAGCTTTTGCGCTGGACTGTTTGGATGACGCATGTTACGAAGGAGAAATAATTGTTCTGTTTTTTACAAAACCATCGTATTGGTATCATACTGTTCCACCGTTCAGTCGCATCCAGGATGATTGTACAATTGCTGCCACGATCCGTTTCGAAACATTCTCTTCCTTCTTAAATTCAGAAAAAAAAAATTCTTATTTTTTTAAGAAACAATCATTGTCTAGTCTGTGGGGTTTTAGGATATAAGATTAAGAAAATGACTAAATTGATTATTATAATATCTGTAGGAGATCCCAATAAAATAATTTAAATATATAACAAATCCCCCCAAATAAACTAAAATAAAGAAAAAAACAAAGAAAATGACTAAATTGAAAACTACACTTAAAAATGGAACTATGAACTATTTAAAATACTCAAGAGAAAAAATTTAATTCTTTGCATAGCTGAAAAGGAGTATATATCAGTAGATGTTTATTCATATATAAATGTTTATGTACCTATGTATGAGGATATATGGTTTGCATAATATATATGGGAGTTTCCAAAAGTTCAGGGAAAAATTCTGTTATCTTTTCATTCCATTCTCTCACGACCTTTGTAAAGCCCCCTTGTATATTAAATACTTCATCATAGTGTCCCTCCTAACATGGCGGCAGCTCTGCCTGACCCTTCCATCAAGGAGCCACCTGCCATCCACTGGATTCCAACTCATCATGAATATGTACATATGCAAATGCATAGCTATACATACATATACATCACTGCCATCCAGTTGATGCAGTGATGCTATAGGAATAGAATAGAACTGCCCCTTGAGTGTCCGAGACTGTACATCTTCACGGGAATAGAAAGCCGTCTGTCTCCCTAGGGGTAGGCTGGTCCCTAGGAACGGCTGACCTTGTGGTTTGCAATTAGCAGCTCAACTACTTCACGACCAGGACTCCTCAATTATATAGCTATACGCATATAGTTTTCAAGACCGTACATCTGCACAGGAGGAAGCAGCCTCATCTTTCTTCGGCGCCTGGGCTGGAGGGTTTGAACGACTGACCCGGCAGTTAGCAAGTCCCACACTTATTACCTGGCAGCGCCAGCAGGATTCCTTCCACCCTGGTTACAGATTTAAAAATAGGCCTGACGCACGCAGGGGCCAGAGCCCGAGCCCTTGTTTCCATGACAACTCACGATGCTCCGGTTTCCATGCCAACAGTTGGCATGGCATTGCCAAGACAACGAAGCCCTGCATCCAACATTGACCCCTCTCTGGGTTCCGGGATGCACTCTGGTCCTCTTGCTGCCTGCTTTGGATGTGGGCTTTAATTATGTCTTATTGTGTATTTGGAATGAGAATACACAGAGCTTACATAAACACTGAACAGAGAGAAAGTTCCAGACTCGTCTCCTCTCTCTCTCTCTCTCTCTCTCTGTGTCTCTCTTTCTCACACACACACAGGCTTAAATGTCCCCTGGTGAAGCGCATTGTAATAATTTACTGC
>NW_022104553.1:25223292-25225057 GCF_000313985.2 Echinops telfairi | reverse complement strand
CGACCCATAGGAACCGTTTTCACAACAGAACCAAACACCGGCCCGGTCCTGCTCCATCCTCACAAAGACTCTTAGGTTTGAGCCCATTGTGGTAGTCACAGGGTCCATCCATCTTGTTCAGGGTCTTGCTCTGGTTCGCTGCCCCTCTGCTTTACCAAGCAGGATGCCCTTCCCAGGTGTGGGATGCAAAAAGGTTTGTCACCAGGTTGCTTCCCATAGTGTACGCCCAGCCTAGGACCTGCTGGCTAGGGCAGTGTGGGGTCAGCGGCTTAGACATTATCTCCCCAGGGCATCAGCCAGCTGGAGCAGTCAGACCTTGCTGATCAGACTAGGGATTATTTCCCAGAGACAAGGTCAAGCCAACTTAAGGAGGGTCAAGGTTAGATTGCCATCTTGAATCTAGGATCCCCCCCGTCTTGTCACATGAATACATACCCCTGTCCCTCCCCTTCCTATTGTGTGCACACCCCTCGCTCACCCCCTTCCTGTGACGCATATGCCTATTGTACAGCCCCTTCCTGTGACGTACGTGGTTACCTGTAATCAGGAGGGCTTGCACACACACACCCCAAGTATAGATAAGCCTTGGTTAGAAATATAACTCCTCCTCCCTTCTCTCTGCTCAGACCTGGCTGCTGAGATCTTTATATATGATCGCTGTACAATTGCGCCTACAATCCCTGCGGTTGTCAGAGGTTGGTTTGCTCTGACCCCCAGGGACCAGCCTCCCCTGACCATATATGATGGTACAGTCTGCGAGACAAAGCCTCCTCATCCTCACCTCTAAGGAGCAGCACTTAGACTGACTTCCTTTTATGACAGTCCATGGTCCTTTCGATATTCGTCACCGACACTGCCATTCCAGCGTATTCATTCTTCTGCGGTCTTCCTTATTCAACATCCAACTGTTACAGGCATATGCGGCGATGGAAACCACCATGACTTCCGGTCAGGCCCAACTTAGTCCTCAAAGTAACCTCCTTTTCAGTCCTCCACAGAGGTCTGGTGGAGTGAACTTGCCCAGGGCGATGGGTTGTTTGATCTCTGGCCCGCTGCTTCCTTGAGCATCGATTGTGGATCCAAGCCAGACGAAATCCTTCACAACGTCAACTTTCTCCCCATGTATCACGATGTGTCTGATGGGCCCCGGCTGTGAGGATTCGGGTCTTCTTGACGCTGACCTGTGTCCACACTGTGGGATGACCTCATGGCACGTGGCCGGCCGCACGAAGCCATCGAGCACGGAGCACACAAAAAGCTACAGGGAGTGCATCAAGGAAGAACCCTGCAATTCATGACCTTGACATCTACCTCCCCCACCCCTCATCTTACCCAACGCCTGAGAATGTTGGGGAGGGCACCTCAACCCCAAACAGCATCCAAATGGTCATTAGCCTTTCAAACTCGTGTTTGAACCCTGGAGAGCCAAACCAACCCCACTACCACTGAGTGGAGGGTTCTGATGTGTAGGGCTGGACAGGGATGGAGAAGGACTCCCTCCTGGGGTTTCTGAGGTTGTCAATCCTGACGCGAGCAGACCACCTGTCTTCCTCCCAAGGAATAGCTGGCAGAGTGATTGGAATCGCTGACAATCCAACAGGGAGCCCACCCCGCCACCAGGCCTCCCAGTCAGAGCACCTCCTAAGCCAGGGTGTTGGGAGCCGGCCCTAGCAGACATTCTCAAGGTCCTTCAAACAGTGACCGGCCCTAGTGGAAAATTACTGGCAGGTAGTTATGCCTTTAAAAGATATCTTAGTCACCAAAG
>NW_022104553.1:25220571-25221310 GCF_000313985.2 Echinops telfairi | reverse complement strand
AATTTATAAATTATCAAGGGCTCATGAGACTCTGGGCAGGAGTAGAAAGCCCATCTGTCTCCCTCGGCGTGGCTGATGGTTTCACATCGGCAGCATTCCCGTTAGCCGTCCCATTCGTAACCACGACAGCACCAGGGCTTAGTTTTTGTTTTGATTTGTTGTTGTTTTTTTCCAAACGAGATTTTAAAGAAGAAAGGTCAATAAGGAAGCAGAGGCCTCCGCTTTGGCAGTTTCATTTCCTTTTCGTGGATTCGTTGGCTAACGTGACTTAGCAAAAGAGGAGGATGCACCTCCCACCCCTCAGAACTCTATTGGGTGACTCCTACTTGTTCTTCCAAAATGTGCATCCCAACCCGCACCTGCTGCAAGGTTGGTCTTAGAGGGGCCGTACCAGGAATCGTTCTATATAAAACCCCGTTCACGTGGCCGATGATCCACCTCGGGAGGTGGGAGAGAGAGAGAGAGAGAGAGAGTTTATTCAAAAGTGACTCCGTAACAGAAACAGACCGGGCCCTCCTGCAGAAGGCTGAGAGCCCAAGGATTGCACATCACACTGACACAGCCCGTTTCCACGACGCCCTGCCATCCCGTCCGTCTGTCCCAACTCACAGCGCCCCTGGAGGCCAGGACGCCCAGAGCGTCACTCTTTGCAGGCCCAGAGAGTCTCTTCGCCCCTCCTTGGGCGCAGCTGGTGGTTGAACTGATCAGCCCAACACATGATGCCCTCTACCCACCGGGG
>NW_022104553.1:25216819-25217824 GCF_000313985.2 Echinops telfairi | reverse complement strand
GTTTCAGGAAAACAATCCCCAGGTTTTCTTCTGCAGAGCTGCCAGACTCGTAGTTAACACGGCTAATCCTTCGTAGCTAATAAGGGCACACCCAAAGCCAACGATCCACTGCCGTCCAGTTAATTCTGACCACAGTGACCTTATACGACAGGGTAGGACGGCCTCTGTGGGATCCCCACCTTGTAACCCTGCACGGGAGTAGATCGCCTCGTCTCCCTCCCCAGGAACCGCGGAAGGGCTCGAACTGCTGACCTGGCAGATGGCAGCCCCACTGCTTAAATCGGGCCTCATGACAGAATGTTGGTTCTCCAGCCCTGGAAGCCTCTTTCTCCACCCTCTGCCACCCCGTCATTTCCAACTCAAAGCGACCCCATGGGTCAGGGTTGAAGGGTCCCTGTGGTTTTCTGAGACTGTAACTTTTCATGGGGGTAGAAAGCCTCACCTGGCTGGTGGTTTCAAACTGCTGACCTTGCTGTGAGTTGCCCAACTGGTAAGACCCTTGCCCCCAGGACTTGGGAACTCACGGGGGCAGTTCTTCCGTGTGTGAGAGAGGGCACGTTGGGCAGAAGCCCACTGGATGGCAGTCAGTTGGTTTTTCTCTTTGGAAGCTGCTTTTGGGGGTGTAGCAGGGACAGTGGGGCTGCTCACCGCAAGGTGATCAGATCAAAACCATGAGCTGCACGTGCCACCCCGATAAGGCTAAAGACAGAGAGCAAGATGCATGCTTTTTAAAATAAAAGAAAAAGGGATAGAAGCAAAGACGTTTGTTTGTTTGTTTGTTTGTTTGTTTGTGAAGTTCTGGAAAGGAAGCTTGGACAGAGGTGGTGCATTTATTCATCCGTTCAGACAGGTACATAGAAAGCTGTAAACTCCACCGGAGAGACTCCCCTGGGGAGGGGAGTTTTCCCAGCGTCAGTTAATGGGGCTAGTTTCTCCCTGTGGTTGTCAATCCTGGGTGGCTGTGTTTGGGTAGACTAGAAAAACAAATTCATAAGCACACAATAT
>NW_022104553.1:25214252-25215362 GCF_000313985.2 Echinops telfairi | reverse complement strand
CTTGAGCCCTTGGTATCAGCTCCTCATTTTTTCCCTTCCTCCCCCACCCTTCTACCCTCATGAAGCCTTGATAATTTATGAATGATTATTATTTTCATATCTCACACTGTCCACTGTCTCCCGTCACCCATGTTTCTGTTGTTCCTCGCCCAGGGTGGGGAGGGTCATAGATCGATCACTTCAATTGTTTACCCCTTTTTCCCCCAACCCTCATGGCATCAATGCTCCCATTGTTGTGCCTGAGGGGTTTATCTGTCCTGGATTCTTATCTGTACCAGTGTACGCGCTCTGGTCTAGTCAGATTTGTAAGGTAGAACTGGGGTCGTGATGATGGGCGGGGTGGGGTCGGGGGTGGAGGAGTATTAAAGAACTAGAGGAATGTTTTATGCCTCATCAGTACTATACTACACCCTGGCTGAGTCATCCCTTCCTTGTGACCCTTCTGCGAGGGGATGTCCAATTGTCTACAGATGGGCTTAGGGTCTCCACTTTGCCCCTGCCTGGTTCACATAGATTGTTTGTTTTGGGTCTTTTGATACCTGATACCTGGTCCTGACAACACCTCATGGTCAAACAGGCTGGTGTGCTTCTTCCATGTGGACTTTGTTACTTCCCAGCTAGATGACTGCTTGTTTATCCTCAAGCCTTTAAGACCCCAGACGCTAGATCTTTTGATAGCTGGGCACCATCCGCTTTCTTCACCACATTTGCGTATGCACCCATTTGTCTTCAGCAATCGTGTAGGGAAGGTGAGTATCACAGAACGGCAGGTTATTAGAATAAAGTGCTCTTGCCTTGAGGGAGTACTTGAGTAAAGGCCCAATGTCCATCTGCTACCTTAATACTTAACATATAAATATCTGAGTGAGGGTTTTTGTCGTTGTTTGAGTTTTCTCTGGGAAGCATTCCACTACGACTGCCCTCTGCCTCCTCTCTGAGAGTTGGAATCAACTCAGTGGCTGTGGATTTTGTCTTGTCAAGGTTCCAAGGTGTCCCAGCAGCACATCGGTCAAGCACTTGACTGCTCACCACGCTCAAGGGCACCTACCGACACAACAGTCAAGGTTGGGGCATTCACAGCTCAGGCGTCTCCTTTTCGGTTGCCTCAGA
>NW_022104553.1:25209782-25210472 GCF_000313985.2 Echinops telfairi | reverse complement strand
CAGTAGGGTGCAAACCCCTCCTACAGGAGCCTGTCCATTGTCCCCAGAGGCAGGGAGCAGGCCCACCCCTGTGGAGGGATGAGACAGCAGTCTGGCAACTGATTCCCTCAGGAGAGGGAATGCCTGAGCATCTGACCTCCCCCCACAAGGGGCCCCAGGGTCTCTCTTACCAAAAGGCCACACCTCCCATGGGGCATCATACGGCAGTGACCTGATTGACAGGCTGGGCTCCGCCCCTACACTTTCTGTACAGATTCAAGTGGACATAAAACCCAACTCCTACAATGACCCTATAGCCCACCCCACCCCCCATAGGGTATCCCAGGCTGTCAGCGACTAGATCCCCAATACTGCCCCCCCACAGAGCATCTTTCCTTACAGAAATCACAGATATACGTAACTCTTCTGAGGTTCCCTCCCGTAGCATCATTAGAAGCTCCCTGAGGTGTAGTTAGCGGGGCTGTTGCTAAGGGCAAGGTCAGTAGTTTGAAACCACCGGCCGCTCCCCGGGAGAAAGACGAGGCTTTCTAGTCCTGTAAAAACCTGCAGTCTCTGCGGCGCTACAGAGGACAGCACTGAAGATACAGTTCAGGGAGTGTGGCAGGTCTGACCCACCCCCACGGGGCAAACCCAGAGGGGAGTGCAATGACCAGCAATGGGGGCAGAGCCACGAAGTCCCTGAGGAATCCC
>NW_022104553.1:25206816-25208459 GCF_000313985.2 Echinops telfairi | reverse complement strand
CCCAAAACCCACCTGTAGGATAATTGGACAGTCCCTCGCAGAATGGCTACAGGGATATATGCAGGGACCAGTACAGCACTGATGAAACATATAACTATCCTCTAGTTCTTTCGTATTTTCTCCCCTTACTATTACGGTCTTAGTTTTACCTCATTAACCCTGTTAGACCTGCCTATGTGCATTTGTATAATTAAGATTGTTCGATGCATGAAATCCAAGATGGATAAACCCTTTATAAATAGTAAGGGGAGTAATGGTTCCCTGAGGGTAAAGGAAGAGTGGTGGGGAAGCAGGGAGAGGGGGAACTGATAGCAATGATGACTATATAAACCCCACCGGAGGGGAACAAATTATAAAATGCTAGGTAAACGGACACATTGGATGGTGTAAGATGCAGCAACAATGATAATATATAATAACAATGGTTCCTGGGGGGCAGGGAGGGGAACCAGGGGAGCTGATATCAAAGGATTCAAGAAGAAAGAACATGTTTTGAAAAGGATGGTGGCAGCCATTGTACAATCCTGCTTGATCTAAGTGAACTATAGATTGTTATAACATCAGCAAGAGCTCCCGATAAAACGGAAAGAAAGAAAAAAGTCCGATTCTTGGAGACACACAGGGGCAGTTCTCTGCTCCTGGCTCGATGGCATAAGCCTGGTTTCTGGGGAGTGTGGTCAGCTCAGCGGAGCTTTAACTCTCTGGCTCCTGGAAATTAGCCAAGGAACTTGGGGATGATGCGGAGGGAACGGGGCTGTGTTCTTGTCCCCGCTGGGGGTGCAGGCGTCAGCCACCAGCTGCAGACCCTAAATTCCCTTTGGACAGAATGTCCAGCCACGGTCTGGACTCTCAGCCTCACCGTCCCAAAGAAGGAAAGGCGAGGGAAGGAGGGAGCAGGAGGAGGGGGAAGGGCGTTCTTTGTCCTTTCTGAATTTATTTTTCATTATAAAATAATAAAATAAAGAGCCACGCAGCAAAGTCACCAACACAGGAGGGTCATCCGACACTCAGTGCCATCCAGTCAATTCTGGAACTGAGTGCCCCCATGCGCGTCAGCGTGGAACTGCACCCCAGGGGGGTTCCAGAAAAAAAACACAAAAAAACAATAACCAAACTCACAGACATGGAGGTGAATCTGACTCGCAGCGACCTTACAGGACAGGGTAGAACTGCCCCTGTGGGTTTCCGAGACTCTAACTCTAGACGGGAGTGGAAAGCCGCATCTTTCTCCTTCAGAGCAGCCGGTGGCTTTGAACTGCTAACCTCCAGGTTAGCCAACCGTGCCACCAGGGCTCCCTAGGGGGCTTCCAGGGTCTGGAGTTTCGGGAGCAGATGTCCACTCCCAACCTTAAGGAGCTCTGCCAGTGAGCCATCTGCACAGCCGGAGACTCCACACCGAACAGCAGGATTTCATGAAGGTCAACTGCAGGAAAAGTCCGGTTTATAGTGATGGTGGATACAGTTGGGTGATAAATACGTATGTATGTCTACAGAAAAGCAAAATGTGCCCTGGTAGGGCTGTGGGTGGAGTGCTAATGGCAGGGTCGGGAGTTCAAACCCACTGGCCACTCCTTGGGAGAAAGAAGAGGCTGTCTGCTCCAGTCTTGATTGACGGTCCTTCTTAGAGCAATACATACAATTTG
>NW_022104553.1:25198208-25206150 GCF_000313985.2 Echinops telfairi | reverse complement strand
GGGAGAGCGCCCCATAACAACAGTCCACAAATGGATACATGTTTACCCGCAAAGCAAAAACAGCCACGGGAGGGCGCCCCATAACAACAGTCCACAAATGGACACATGTTTACCTGCAAAGCAAAAACAGCCACACATTCAGGTGCTAGCAGGGTAGGAAACGGAATGCTTCCTCCCTAGAATGTTCTACCAATGGCCTCTGAGCCGGTAAAACCGTGAGTCAGTTGAATCTGACCGGCAGCAAGCTGACGTCGTTGTTGGAAGGGGTCATCCAATTGGGGTCACAGCGCTCAGTCAGTGAGATTTAACCGGACACAGCGCTAGGACTGAGCCTTGGTCGGTGAGATTTAACCAGCGGTTTGGGGGTGCTCCCTGGTGGGCAAAGTGGTCTCTGCAAAATTCGTGGGGTGACGCCCGCCGATCACCTAGATTTAGGGGGGGTAGGGGGTAGGTGCAGAGGTGGGGCCGGGGAGGCTGGGGAGGGGTACCAGGAAGGGACGGGGTGTGTTCCATTCCAAAGGAGGCTTGGCCTTAGCTGGCCACTGAGAGAGAGCAGTCAGCTGGCCTTAGCTGGCCACTGACGTTCTAGATAGCAGTTTCTTGTTTGTTCTGGGCCATTCTAGAACCAGCTCCCCTGAGCAATTAAGAGGCTGGGAATGGTCCCACCCCAAGGTCCTGGATGTCAGTCCCCTGCCCTGCCCCCAGCCCTGTCTACCAGCTCCTTTCAATCGAAGTCCATTGCAAATCTAACTAGATAGGGACCCCTGTGATAACAGTCGCCAGGTTTAGAGACCACTCTCTCCCTGACGAAAGTGCTTTGGCGGGGTAGTGGCTTATGCATTGGGGCTGTACAGGTCTGCAGTTCAAAGCCACCAGCCGCTCCACGGGAGACGTGAGGCTTCCTACTCCCTTAAATACCGTCTCGGAAAACCCACCAGGGTAGTTCTCCCCTGTCTTAGAAGGTCGCTGTGAGTCAGAATGGGCTCCCTAGCAGGGAGAAATGAGTCTGCGCTTGTGGAAAGGAAGGAGTCCTGGTGGTATCCTGGGTTACAAGTGGGGCTGCTAACCTCGGGGTCAGCAGTTCGAATCCACCAGCTGCTCTGCAGGAGAAACAGGAGGCTTTCTGCTCCCCTGGCGATCGACAGCCTCAGAAATCCACAGGGCAGCCCTTCTCCGTGAGTCAGAACCAAGTCGACGGCTGGAAGTCGGGTTTGGTTGGAGTATTTCTTGCCCAAGGAGAGCCGGAGAGGAGCACATTGCAATGCACTGGGCTCCTAATAGTCACTTCAAGCCACCCAGAGGCCCCACAGAAGGAGCAGTTCTAATCTGCCCTACAAGTTTAAACTGATTGAACAGCAGTGGGCTTGGTTTTGCGTCCCCCTTGCCCGTCCTGGTGGCGCAGTGGTTAAGCGCTTGGCTACGTGGCCGTCTTAAGGCAGTTCTACCCAGCCCTATAGTGTCTCTTAGCGTCAGAGGGACCTCAGCCGGGATGGGTGGGTCCCTCCTTGGCCCTTGGCCCCTACACGGACTCAGTCACTACCAGGCAGTCAGTGCTGACCCACAGCCACCCCACCACCCCGTGGGTTTCCGAGACTGTCGTTGGTTGGTGGGAGTAGAAAGCACAGTCTTTCTCCGAAGGAGCTGCTGGTGGTTTGGAACTGCCGAAGGAGGGTGTGAGGACTGGCTAAAGAAACCCAGGTGACCTCAACCCGGCCCGTGGCATCTGCACTGGCTGCTCCCGGTGGCCCACCGGCCGCTCCCCCTCGCGGTCATCGTCCCAGGCTGTGCTTCGGAATGGCCTTGTCACATGAGCTCCCCTGCCCCGTCCTCTCCTCCAGCCTCCTCCCCGCTGGGGAGCTCCCCTCCCCCCACCTTGGCTGTATCCCCCTCACGCCGGAAGGACGCCCCACGAGGGTCTACCTGTCTGTGTCTTGCCTCCTGCCATCGCTCCAGCGCCTGGAACACACCCGGTTCATAAACTCGCGTCCCTCTGGCTTCTTTCTGAGGGAGTGCCATCTCCTTCCGCCAGAGGGCAGGCTCGCCCTGCTTTACCCACAGGTAAGCCTGGAGGCAGCTGGGGTTGGAGGGGGCATCTTGAGCGGATCCAGGAGGATGGATGGAGGCAGAGTGGGCTAACCCTCAGGCCAGCATGGGGGCCTAGGGCACTGGGGCAGGAGTCTAACTCAAAACCAAACTCACTGCCACGGAGCCCATTCTGACCCAGTGCTACCTACCCCGCAGGGCAGAAGGGAATGGGTTTCCAAGACTGTCAATTTTGGGCTATAGGAGGAGAAAACCTCATCGTTCTCTGGCAAGAGTGGCTGGTGGCTTTGAACTGCTGACCTTGTGGTTAGCAGCCCCAACTATATCCACCATACCACTGCAGTCTTAAATTAAAATGGCGTGGAGGTGGGGGGCCAGCCCCCACCACTAATCGTGGGTTCAGTAATGCACAATTGTACGGTTGAGGTACATATAAGTATTATATTAAAGTCATTGAGAGCATGAGAGATATTACAATAATGCAGTTAGACACATTACATGGTAGCATTGCTCACCTCAGCCCAGCTTGGTGGTCCAGGAGAGAGGGGGAAGGGAAGGAGGGCAAGGGAACAAGGGAGAGGGGGAAGAGAGGGGAGTGACCAGCAAGGAGGCAGAGAGATCAGAGAGCTCTACATTGCTGACCCACACCTATATACCTTTTGGGGGCATGCCAGCCCACTAATTACAGGTAGAAACATACGTCACAGGGAGGGGCTGCACTATAGGTTACACAGTAATGAGGGGGTGGTCTAGGGGGTGGTCTCTGGGTCTCCATAGGAACCATTACCAGTAGGGTGAAAACTCCACCTACAGGAACCTGTCCATTGTCCCCAGAGGCAGGGAGCAGGGCCCACTGCAGTTTGGCAAGTGATTGCCCTCAGAGGGGAAATGCCTGTGCATCTGACCTCTCCCCACATACCACCAGGGCTCCAGTGGAGGGGGAGGGGGGCAGAGAGAGATCTTTGAACAAAAGGCTGTGACAGGGACCAGACTTAAATTGAGGGGAGGGAGTGGGCCGGAAAGAAGGGTCGGGGCTGGAGACCAGGAGAGGGCAATTGGGTAGGAACCGGGGGAAAGGACCGGGGAGCAGGTCACTAACAAAGGCGTGAGGCTGGAGTGTGTACAATGGAGTGTACAGTTGTGCAGAAGTTCAAGTTGGGGCTATGGGAAGAGGTAAGAGAGGGTAGAGGCCAAGGCCTGGCAGAGGACATGGTGGCCAGAAGGGGGTGGGGCGCTGAGATCAAGGTGACACCCCGTCACACTGAGCCTAGTAAGAGAGTACTGGCCTGTGTCCAGGAGCCCTGGTGGCTGGCGCTGTGGGCCAATGGCAAAGGCACCCGCCAGCAGTTTTCAGCCTCAGAGGGTCGCTGCGAGTCAGAATCAACTCAATGGCAGTCGGGCTTGTGAGTTGTTGGGGTTTTTTTTTAGGGGGGGAGTCGGAACCCTAGTGATGCCGTGGTTAGAGCAGTGGGCTGCCCACGGGAAGATCAGTGACTGGAATCTGCTCTTTGGGTCAGGAGAGAGGCGAGCCTGTCCACTTCCTTAAGTATCCCAGGCTTGAAAACCCAATGGGCCATCTGGCTCTGTCCTATGGAGTCACTAGGAGTCCAAACAGCCCACAGGGAGCCCAGGGAGAGGGAGCTGGGCCCGGGGGAAGGCCCACAGAGGATCCCAGAAGGAATGAGGGTTGACTAAGGGGCTACGGGGTGGGCGCGGGGAGCGCTGAGACCCACAGCAAAGGATGCTGGGTGTGACTCTGTGGCAGGCAAGTGTGGTGGTCTGGTTCAAGGCAACCCTGTCGAGTGTGTGCATTGCCCCCCTGGCCAGCTACCCCCTCTCCCCCACCCTGACACCCCCGCCCGCCCCCGAGACAGCAAGGCCAGACCTTAATGTTGAATTCCACTTTACTGAGGGTCAGAGAGGACAGGACACAAGAAGAGAAACGGAAAAGTGCTAGGGAAAGTCACAAGGAGTTTCCTGCCCATGGCAGACATCCCTAGACCCACAAGCTCCCAGGCACCTCTAGTCTGCTGGCCCAGAACCCTGATTGGTGCTTCCAACCCTTGGGGACCAATCGCCCCGCACACAGCCCATGCCCCCTTGAAGTCTCCTTCTCACTCCTTGCTAGGAGGCGTGGCATGCCTGGAGGCAACATCCCAGCTCCACACCTGGGCATCCTTGTGATGATCATCCGACAGCCACGTGGGGACCTCGAGACACTCTGGGACCCCTGTTCTTTCTGCTGGACGTCAGAGGGCCTCTGGACAGGTGAGCTTGTCACTCCTGGGGATAGAAAAAGGGACACACACACACACACCCAGGGGCAAGTATACTGGGAGCCGGGTGGGGGGAGTCATGAGGTTATTACTGTGGGGACCAGGAGCGCGGCGGGGGTGGGGGCAGCTCACATCACACAAGGGACTGACAAGGCTGAAGCGTTTGCGCTGGGGGGACCAAGGGCCTCTCCTGCCAGGGGACTTGACCTCCTCCAAGACAGATAGGCTGTAACAACGGTGGTTCACCCCAGAGGACCCTAAATGTCCAAATGTCCTGGGGTGGGGTGGGGCGGCAAAGGCAGTGCTGCAGGTGCAACCCATGGGAAAGTGAGGCGCCCAGAGACCCAAGAAGGACCCCTGGCCAATGGGGAAATTGACATTGACTACGGAGACGTGAGCTAACGGCCCAGCTTTGAGAAAACACCGCGGGGGCAGCCCAGGGCCACCATCAGCAGGGTTACTCAGCAGGGTCCTTGCTGTGTGTGAGGGGGCGGGGGCGGTGCCTTCAGCAAGGGCTGGCCTTTTCTTTTTCCTCCTCTCCCCGCTACCCCATCACACCTCTCCCCTCCTTTTGCTCCTCTTTCTGGAACCATCTCTCTTCCGAGTTGCGAAGGGGAGGGGGGTTATTAATACTCTAATGTCAAATGAGCACTCCGCAGAGCCGGAGCACTGTCCTCAGCCCTGATCATAGGGGCGGGAGGGGAGAAAGATGTCCTTGGGATCTAAGTCAGTGTGCCTTTGGAAAGACAGGCACCAAAACACAAAAACAAACTCACTGCCATCATGCCGATGCTGACTCAAAGCGACCCTATAGGGCGGTATAGGGCGGGGTAGAACTGCCACGCTGGGTTTCCAAGACCAGCCTCTTCATGGAGGTAGAAGCCCCATCTTTCTCCAGCGGAGGAGCTGGTGTCTTTGATCCACCGACCTTGCGGACGGCAGCCCACCGGATAAGCCCTAGGCCACCGGAACTCCCCAACAGGCACCAGCCGAACCATAAAGAACTCGCTGCACTTTCTGCCCACGGGTGGCCTGTCCTTGTGTCCCAGGGTACACCTTCCCTGCCACCCAGCGGGCGGCCCAAAGCCGCGCTCACCCCCTCCCATCACATGGGGCACCCTTCCATTCCACCTCCTCTTCTTCCGGAACCCCGCCCGCTTTTCTCCCATCTACTAACGGGGTGGGGGGTGGGGTGGGGTGGCGCAAAGGTTCCCGTGCGCATCCGCAGCACGGCACAGGGGGCGCAGCGCATTAAGCGTGAAGCGAAGACACCCGGCTGGACAGGGGAAGGGGGCTGGAGGAGGATGGGGCGCGCTTCGGGGCCTACTGGGGTGAGGGGGGGCCCCTGCACCCCGCGACTTTGGCTTCCACTAGCGGCACTTG
This sequence comes from Echinops telfairi, assembly GCF_000313985.2. Taxonomy (NCBI): domain Eukaryota; kingdom Metazoa; phylum Chordata; class Mammalia; order Afrosoricida; family Tenrecidae; genus Echinops; species Echinops telfairi. The sequence goes on along the minus strand of NW_022104553.1, from coordinate 25,200,448 downwards.
GGGGGCAGCCGGCGGCCCCTGCGCGCCTTCTTGCCGCGGGCGGACCTCGGCTGCGCCTTGGCCTCGCCCTTCGCGTGGGGGCCCAGGTGGCGTTTCTTTTTCTTGGTCCCGGCGCCATCATCTTGCGCCGAGGTCCGGCCCCCCGCCTTCTTCTCCGGAGTGGAGGCGCGGCCGCGGCCCCGACCGGCCGCTCGCGGTTTGCGCGTGCCCGTGGGGGCAGGGGGGGCGGCCGGGGACGCGCCCGCCTGGCCCAGGCTGCGCGCGGCCGTGCGCGCCCGCTTGGCCCGCGGCTTCCGAGAGGCCCGCTCCTCGGGGCCCGATTCCTCCTCCTCCTCGCTCTCCGAGTCTTCGGACTCCTCCTCCTCCTCCTCGTCCTCCGAGGAGGAGGAGGACGAGGAGGAGGAAGACTCCGAGGACGACTCCTCGTCGGACTCCACTATCTCGCGGGCGGCCAGGAGCGCCAGGACCTCGCCCAGGTTGCCCTTGGCGTGCTTGTACTTGGCGCATTCGTCCCACGCGGTCTCTTTTTCTTCCTTCATCGTGTCCGCCATGTCTTGCGCAGCCAGGAGGGCCACCAGCTCCAGGAGGCCCCCCTCGTCGTCCTCTTGGTCCCAGCCGCTGAGGAAGGCTTGTTGGTCCTTCTCCTCCCCGGGGGTCTCCGGCTCGGCCAAGGTGGAGATACATTCTAGAAAGTTCCCCTGGTCCTTGGCCTTCCTCAGGACCACGGCTTCCACCTCGCGGCCCGCCACCTCCACCTTCACTCGGGGGCCCATCGCGTCCTTGGACATGACGGACAGGACCTGGGAGAGGGCCTCCTGCGGGTCCTTGACGCCCCAGCCCAGCGACTCAATCACTGACGCGATTTTCAGCATCTCCTCCCGCGCGGAGGAGTCAGAGGGGTCAGTGTAGGCCGCGATGGCCACGAACTCCGGATTGTCCACATCGTCGCTCTCTTGGTCCTCGTCGTCGTCGTCTTGGGACTCGCTGCTGGACGTGTCGCTGTCTGGGAACTCGTCGGACGCCCCTCTGACGGCCAGGAGCGCCACCAAGTCAGGGACACCTTTCCTGTCTTCGTTGGCATCCGCGTTGATGGGCTCGCTGGAGGGAGGCTCTTTCGCAGTCTCCTCCTTCTTGGCTTTGTCCGTCACGGTCACCAGGGCCAAGAACTCGCGGGGCCCGTCCCCCTCCTCCGCCGGGTTCTGGGTCGCCCACTTCTTCACCAGCTCCTTGGCGGCCGCCTGGAGCGTGGAGTACAGCGCCCTCCGATCCTCATCTTCGTCCTCGTCCAGCTCCTCGATGAAGATTCCCAGGCTGTCGTCAGAAGAGTCCGAGGACTCGCTCCTGACCGGCGTCCACGGCCGCCCGCCTCGGCCTCTCTTCTTGCCCTTCTTGGTCAACCTACTGCCCCTGACTCGGCTACGGCGACCCTGCCGACCCCTATGAGCCTTCCTGTCTGCACAGGTGGGCGGCCCGGCGGGCCTGGCCGCCTGCCCCGACCCCTGGGTCTGGGTCTCCAGAGCGCCCGAGCTGGCCAACTCCTCCAGGGCCTTGACCACCTGGCCTCGCGTGGGTCGCTCGTCCAGCAGCAGGCGCTTCATCTGCCTCAGAACTCGGGCGTCCTGGGCACGGTCCTTGCGCTGCACTTTCCAGACCCCGTTGGGGCCCAGGACCTCCCTGGGGACGGCGGCGTGGTTGAAGTCCTCCAGTAACTCCACCAGCACCGCCCTGGCCTTCTCCCTGCGCACCACGCGGGTGCTGCGCAACCGGTAGTCGCCCAGGGCCTGGAAGGCCGGCTGCAGGACCGCCTCGACGGCTGCCTGGTCCAGGCTCTCGGGGATGCCGGTGACCAGCAGGGCCCGGCGCACGTCCACGCCCATCCCGCGGCACCAGTCGTCCAGGAGGCTCAGGGCCATGGCGCGGCCGCTCGGCGCACGGGCGGCGGCCAGGAGCCGGCGGGCAGAGCGGACGGCAGACGCGGGCGCGGGCACGGCGCACTCAGAGGCCACCGGAGCGCCACCTGCAGACTGAGAACGGAGATGCAGGTGGTCAGGGCAAGGGGGCGGATCGAGGGGTGGGGGTCGCCCGCGGCCGCCCCCGGGGCCCCTCCCCCGGAGATCGGGGACCCTCGGGGTCTTACGTGTCTGCGCTCTGGTCGGGCTCCGGGGAGGTGACAGCCCGGCTCCGGAGCGGGGTCCCTGGGGGAACTGGGACGGCCTCCCGCTGGCCTCTGTCACCGGCCC
>NW_022104553.1:25196084-25198087 GCF_000313985.2 Echinops telfairi | reverse complement strand
TGCCGCTGCCGCCGCGACTGTGCACGCTCCGCCGCCGAAACCTCAGCAGTTCCGCTGCGACGAGACTGCACCGCCCGCGCCTGCGCACAGCCGCGCCCGCAGGTCCCCGTCTCCATGGCAACGCTGCAGCCCGGAGCCCGGGTCCGCAGTCCAGCAGGTCTGCGGACCTGCGCCTAGAGGGTCGGGTGGAAATAAGACCCATTCCAGGGGTGCACACAGCCTCAATCCCTGGGTGCTTCCCAGCTCAGCCTGGGTACACAGACCTCACTCTTGGGGTCCGGGCTCTTTCTGGGTACGCGGACCGCATTCTTGGGGTACAGGCCCCTTCCGAATACACAGACTTCACTCTTGGGGTACAGGCCCTTTCTGAGTATGAGGATCTCACCCCGGGGGACCAGGCCTCACTATCTTGTCGGGTCCAGTAATTGTACTTGTACAGGTTATCGGAAACCTGCCTTCTCCTTTAAGGTTCGTATGTTTGAACAGCAGTGAGATCAGACTTTCACCTTCCACAACTCCACGGACAGTCGGAGTGCGTGTCGTGGCTATTCTAAGCACGCAGGGACCTCACTGTTCTCCAACTGTCCCCTCTGTGGAAACCCGGCTCTGGCCTCGTGTCTCCCACTTCCTGCTTCGAGGACCCTTAGCTGAGCCTCTCTGTGCCTCAGTGGGCTCCTCTGAACCACAATCATGTCCTTCACGGGGTTCCTCAACTCCGGGTGCCAGTCATTCGCGTTCCGTCGGTCAAATCTATTTTTGAGATGGTCCCTAAATTCAGGGGAGATAAACTTCATGGACCTATTCTCGTTTTCTTCAGTTTCCACTTGAACTTGCATATGAGCAATTGGTGATCTGGTTCCCAGTTGCTTCCTGGCCTTGCTGGGACGGCCCTACCTGCCCGTCCTTCATGGGGGTCTTGTGGGGCTAAAGGGGGATACTCCTGAAGATGATTAAAAGAGACAGGGTCGTGGGGGCGGCATCGTAAGAAGTGGCTATGAGAATGATTCGTCGAGGACATTCCATACCTTGTCCGGTGTGATTTAGTGTTCTAGAGTGCCATTCTTGGCAATGCTATCCGTCATTGGTTACGATTCACACAATCAAATGCCTCTAAGCCGTCGATACAACACAAGTCAACATCTTTCTGGTTCCGTTGCCTTCTTGCAGCCAAGATCCATCTGACGTCAGCAATGAGCTCGCTTTCCATCCAAGTCTGAATCCAACCTGGAATTCCGGCAGGTCCCTGTCAATGTACCGCTGCCACCACTTTTTAAACTCCAGCAAAACGCTACTTGCATGTGATGTCAATGACACTGTGCAATCATTTCTGCATTCGGTTGGGTCACCTTTCTGTGGAATGGGCGCACATATGGCTCTCTCCAGGATAGTAGGCCAGGTAGCGGTCTTTAAAATTTCTTGGCATACATGAGCGATCACTTCCGGCTGTATCCATTTGTTGAAACGCCTCAGCTGGTATTCCATCAGCTCTTGGATTCTTGTTTTCACTCACGCCCTTCAGTGTAACTTGGGCGTCTTCCTTCAACGCCGGTGGTTCTCGATCCTCTGCTATCTCCTGAAAGGGTTGGACATTTGTCAATTCCTTTGTTACACTGACTCTGTATAGTTCTTACATCGTTTTCAATTTCTTTCATCTTATTTTGAATTCTGTGGCCTCCCGTCTTCTCTTGATACTTCTTGCACTGTTCAGTCCTCTGCCCGTCAAATCCTTCAAGACTGCCACCAGAGGCTTGACTCTTTTGTTCAGTTCCGCTTGAGGAATGCAGAGTATATTTTTCCAGGTCTTTGCACATTTCAGTATACTGTTTTTACTTTTTCTACTTAAGCGACCCTGTGGGTTCTTCCGTCGTCCTCTTGTACTTCATGTCTTCCACTCTACATTCAGCACCTCTTCTGACGTCTGTGTTGGTCTTGTCTTCCCTTCCCTGTCTTGTGAACGACCTTTTGCTTTCTTCTTGTATGATGTCCTCCCTGTCCTTCCACAA
>NW_022104553.1:25191502-25192804 GCF_000313985.2 Echinops telfairi | reverse complement strand
GAGTGGCGCTCTCTTGCCCCAGAGTTCTAGACATAGTCTGCGGCAAGACGGAGGGTGTAAGAGCCCGCCCTCACCCTTCACTCCATCCCTCCTATCCACCAAACATACAACGCAACTACACCCAGAGTTTCCCAAAACAACTTTTATTTCCTCAACGTCTTCCTTAACCTTATAGAACAGGAAGCTGCTACTGAATAGGGCGCACTAAAGGGGCTGCTGGCTTTTCTACTCCTCCACAAATATAAAAACATAGATATATAAAAATCAAAGAAATTTAAAAAAACACGGGTGTGTATACCAACAAACCAAACCCAGTATGTGGTGAGACTGAGCCCTCATTCGCTGCTGATGGAATTGTAAACCACGTCTCCCACCGTGGAAAGCCACGTGGCGCGTCCTCAAACCACCGGGAGTAGAAGTACCATACTACTGTACTTACTGCCATCAAGTCCATGCCACCCATCCTCTCACTGTCACAGAATCCAGGCTGACTCATCTCTAGGACAGGGCAGAAATGCCCATGAGAGTTCCCGAGATTGTAACTCTTAGCGGGAGTAGAAAGCCCCCTTTCTCCTTCTGAGCCGGTGGTTTTGAACCGCTGACCTTGCAGTTAGCAGCGCAACTCGTAACCACTACACCACCAGCAGTGCCCTACGACCCAACAACGTTGCTGCTTGGTATGAAGAACACGGCCGATCGAGAGATGCACGCCCGTGTTTGTGGCCGGGTTGTTCACAAGCGCAAGAAGATGGACGGAAGCCACCTAAAAGCCCATCGGTGGAGGGATGGACAGACGCACTTAGGAACAGATGCACAATGGAAATAAGAGAAGCTTCCAGCCTAGTGCTGGCATGAAGACCTCGTGACCCGGAAGGATGTGGAGGAGATTGTGCTGAGGGAAGTTAGTTGAAAACCCAAACAAATATTATATGAAACCCTGTTAGGGAGCAAAATCAAAGAAAGGCTCTCCCACCAAAAAGGAGCAGATGTTGGTGGTGACCGGGGAGGGGAGGGGTGGGGAAGGACCGAAAGGGGAAGTACGAGGCCAGAGGTTCTCACTGCTATCGAATCAGTGCTGACTCCTGGCACGCCAGTGGGTTTCTGAGACTGTAAGCGTTTACAGGAGGAGAAAGCCCAGTCTTTCTCCCATGAAGCTGCTGGTGGTTCTGAACTGCCGACGTTTTGGATCACAGCCCAACGGGTAATGACTACACCACCAGGGCTCCCAGGCTAGAGGCAGACTGGTGGTCACTCTGGGGGAGGGAAGGGAAGATAACCTACAAGGGGGGGCTGCGGCAACGG
>NW_022104553.1:25188691-25189899 GCF_000313985.2 Echinops telfairi | reverse complement strand
TTCTATATAGATCATTGTGATCGGTTTCCCCCAAATGGTTAATATTTAAAAAAAAGAAAACTCTTTGGCGAATTTGGATGTCAGCAAAAATAAATAACTAAGGGGATGCAGAATCGGGCAAGCTCTGGAGAGTGCTGTCAACGTGATTTAAGTTATGAAGGTGGAAAGGATGATGTGATTTGTAGACCCTCATCTAACGGTGCATTAAACAGAGGAAGCACCACGCCAGGCTAGACTCGAACATCAGTCGTCAGGGTGGGGCAGGAGGACCAGGCCGGGTTTTGTCCTGTGGTTCACAGGCGCGCAGTGAGTCAGGGTCTGCTCGACGGCCCAAACCACCATTACGGATGACTGGTGATTTTGGAAACAAGCACGGGTAGGCAACATTGGGAAACCCATAACCGATGCCACTAAACAAATGGTGTCCATTCTGCAAAGAGGGAAATGCATTTCCTGCATCAGCGTCCCAACAGCGCGGTTACATACGATGGCGAGTTGCCTAGGCGAGATGTTGAATGTGACCGCTGAAAAACGAACTGTGACTCAAACCTCAAACCTCGGGGATGAGACACCACCTCACACACCCCTGTCTTCCTCGTCTCTCGTGATCCGGAAACTCTGCTGCTCAGCTCCACTGATGCTAGTGTTTAAAAAATAAGACAAAACAAAGAAACAAACTCACGGTCACTGAGTCCATTCTGACTTGTGGCAAACCTAGCGGGCTGGGCAGGCCGGCCCCTGCGGGTTTCTGAGACTCACTCTTTATGGGGGTAGAAAGCCTCCTCCTCCTCCTCCTGAGGATCAGGGGGTGGTTTCGAACTGCTAACCTCAAGATGAATGGCTCCCTACGGAACCACGAGGCCACGTGTTAGCTCTTCCTGTTGTCAGGTTCGGTCAATTCTGTTCCGACTCCGGCCGTGTCCTGCGCCTCCCACCAGTGTCGCGATGTCCGAGCCCATTGCCGCGGCCGCTGTGTCAGTCCAGCCCATTGAGGGTCTTCCTTTGATTTATTTCCTTGCTGACCCTCGACTTTGCCAAGCACGATGTCCTCCTCCGGGGACCGGTCCTCCCGATGGCATCTCCAAGCACGTGAAGTCTCCTCATGCCTTGCTTCTCAGGAGCCTTCTGGCTGCACGACTTCCAAGAACGGATTCGGTCCCTCCTCGAGCAGTGCTTTCGAAATTCTCCACCAACACGGCGATCCGAAC
>NW_022104553.1:25185341-25187456 GCF_000313985.2 Echinops telfairi | reverse complement strand
GCCATTTATCCCTCTGCCTTTCAATTAACCCCACATGTGTTTATTGGCCAGGTGGGCACAATAAACTAACTACCTCACCTTCCTCATCCCACCAGTGAAAGATGAGGCAGGGAACCAAATGGAGCACCCTGAAGTCATGGGCCACCCTCAGACAGACCAAGATAAGACGGGACCCACCCAGCCATCTGCTCCCAAGTAACCATGGAAACGATGTCCCCTGGAAACCGCTGGAAGGAAAGCACCTACGTTTTGCAAATTCTCCTCCTCCTCTCCCTGTGTTTGAGGAGAAAAACAGGGTTGGGGGGGCTGTTAACTGGTCCTGGCAATATTAGATTGCTGGGGGCTTCCCAAAAGGTGGCCTTTGGGCTTCCAGGGGTCCCTGAGCCCCATTCTGTGGGGTCAAAACCATTTCGTGGTCATGTTAAGGCACAAGTGTCATTTTGCTCTTGTTCTCTCAGGAGCGGTGGGATTTTTCAAGAAGCTACAGGATACGTAATGTTACAACGGACTCCCCAGAGAATCCGCCACGACGAGGTACTGGCTCAGAGGGTCAAACCCCACTCGGGTGTCGATGAATCCATCAGACTCAGGCAGACCCCGTGGGACCACGTAGAACAGCCCCGGAGGGCTTCCAAGAATGGGAATCTCAATGGTACCAGACCGCTCCGTCCATCTTTGGCGCAGCAGCGAGGTTCCACTGGCCAGACTTTGGGTGTGGGGGGCGTCAAAGCTGAGAGCTTAACCACTGCACCACCAAGGCCCTTCTGCACATTAAAGAGATTTGCAAAACCATAAACAATACCACTCTTTCTTCTGATTCTTCCCCCACCTCCCCCTGCCAACCGTTTTATTGGCATATAATTTACATGTCATACAATTCAATAGTTCAATCATGTCAAGAATTTGGCAATCATTACCATATCGAATTTCAAACGTTCCCTCCCAACCCCCCGCTTGGTTAAATCACCTTTAAAATGAGTTGTGCCATCACAAGCCCTTCTAGTGCTCCCTCCCCCCCTCCTGACTTCATTATTTATTCCTGAAATCATCTTTATCCTTATCACCCACCCCCACATCCCCTATCCACCCCGGTATCAGTTATGATCTCTAAGCATCCACGCCTCCTGTGCATCAGAAACTGGGAAACCCAACAGGAACAAGAAAAAAACAACATCGAAATCAGGGGGTCGGGATAAAATCATAATACCATAGAGACAAAAGTATAAATGATGCGTAAGAAAGAAAAGACAACCCCCCCTTCACCTTCAAAAAGCCAGGGAAGAAACTTCGGTCGTGGAACCAGTAAGAGATACTTGCACCCAGAACAAACTCAGTTGCGTCTCCAGGGTGGTCAACTGGCCGAGTATCAAGTTCGATCCAGCAGAGTCAAGATTACAATGGTCTCTGCCTGATAGTCAGGCTGTCCGAGACTCTTGGCTGTGGCTAGAGCGGATCTGCCAGGGGCTCAGTCGGACTAGATACTCTACAGATGGGTTTGGGGCTCCTACTGTTCTTCTGAGCTTTTAAATTAATTACTGGATAGCTATATATAGCCAGTATATCTATATATTCAGTATATATCTATATAGCCAGTATATATCTATATAGCCAATATATCTATATGTGTATATATACACATAACAGTATTCTCCAATCCAACAACCTCCTTGTAATCAGCTCAGTGGCATTGATGACACTCTTAATATCCTTTTCCAAAGCGTTTCACCATCGCTGAGCCCAGCACTGCTCTAAGCAGACCCCCTTTCCTCCTCCGGCTCACCCCTGCTGCGGTTGCGTGATCTCAAGAGAGTTCTGACGCTGAGAGGCCCGTGTACAACGGATGGAAGCACCGCTCGGACCTGCGCCGCCCTCACAATGGCTGCTGTGCCCGAGCCCACGGTTGCCGCCACTGTGCCCATCCACCTCGTTGAAGGTCTTCCTCTTTTTCGTCCACCCTCTACTTGACCGAGCATGCTGTCCTTCTCCAGGGCTGGCCTCTCCTGATACAGGTCTAAGCACACGAGACAAAGTCTCACCCTCCTCCTTCTAAGGGGCATTCTGGCCGCGCTTCTTCCAAGGCGGCTGAGGTAGTTAGTTTATTGTGCCCACCTGGCC
>NW_022104553.1:25182605-25183682 GCF_000313985.2 Echinops telfairi | reverse complement strand
CGATGCAGCCCTGGGTGCTGGAGCAGCCGTGTGGAGACCCCTGCCAGCACTGAGAGGCTTACACGCTCACTGATTCGGCTTTCCTCCTGCAGTTGGTGTCATTGCGTGTGTTCTGTGAGATGGAGGAGGACTTTGTAGATCGGTGTCGGACAATATGGGCTAAGGTTGGACTTATGGGCTTGGACAGCACTGGGCTGGGAGGCTTTCTTAATGTACACTTACCCCTTCTATAAAACCCTCTCTCATAGACATATGAGTCTGGCATACCTAGACTAACTCACCATCCAACAACTCCAAAGGAGAAAGACTTTGTGATCGTCTTTGGTAAAGATTGATGTGGTTGGTGGTGGTGGTGCTATCAAGTTAGTTCCAACCCACCCTAACTGTATCTACCACAGAACAAAACGCTGGCCATCCTGTGCCATCCTCACCATTGACCCTGTGCGGGAGCCCATGGTTGCAGCCACTGTGCCCATCCATCTCATTGAGAGCCTTTTTCTTTCTTGCTGCCCCTCCGCTTTACCAAACATCATGTCCTTCTCCAGGGACCGGTCTCTCCTGGCAATATGTCCAAAGTATGTACGACCGATGAAGTCTCACGATCTTGGCCTCTAGGGAGCACTCTGGCCATACTTCTTCCAAGACGGATCTGTTAGTCCTTTCAGCAGTCCGTGGTACTTCCGATATTCTTCCTGAGCACTGTCATTGAAACGCACTGATTCTTCCTCGGCCTTCTTGACTCAGGGTCTAAGTCTCACACACCTGTGAGGCGATGGAGGACACCGCGGCTTGAGTCCGGGGCACCTTAGTCCTCAAAGAACAGCCTTGCTGTTTCCAATCCCCTAAAGAGGTCTTGTGCCTTACCTGATGCAACTCATCTTGTGATCTTTTGACAACGTATCAAGATGACACCCTAGGACAGCCAACGGGGGCATTTCTACTTGGTCACCCAGACTTCCCGTGAGTCACAATCAACTCACTGGTACCCAACAACACCGGGAGAAGTAAAGCAGGAAAATGCATTGGTCTGTAACCACGAGGTCAGCAGTTGGACACCACCAGCCAAACCTCAAGAGA
>NW_022104553.1:25179901-25180812 GCF_000313985.2 Echinops telfairi | reverse complement strand
GGGGGCAAGGCTTGGCACTGTGTCAGAGCAGATCAGAAACCTTCACAGGGGTCAGCAGACAGACCTGGAACTATTCATAGGCTCCCCCCATGTTTATCTATATAAGACAGGCAGGATAAACAATCCCAAGGAGAAAACAACGGGTCCAAGATTTGGGGGTGGTGGCAGGGGAGACAGGGGAGAGGAGGTGGTGGGATAAAGGGGAAAGGGAGCAGGGAGCCAAGAAACCCAGGGACAAGGGAACAACAAGAGATCTAAAATTGATGTCAAGAGCGGCGTAGGTTGCCTGGTGGGGTATGAACCAGTGCAACGTAGCTGAGAGGACATACAGAGAGCTGAATGAAGGTCGAACATGATAGTGGGGCAGGAGGAAAGTAAAAGGAAATAAAGGAACAAACTAGGAAGCAAAAGGCATTGGTAGACGTATAGGCATAGGCATGTACATATGTAAATATATGTATATCTAATAATAGGGATATAGGTCTATGTATGTATATTTATAGGTTACGTATTAAGGTAGCAGACGGACATTGACTCCCTCAAGTACTCCCTCCAGGCACAAACAGGTAACCTATATTTGTCATTGCTAATTTTAAATGAGTTAATAAATGAAGATTCTTTCATTTCTCCATTGACATTCCTAATATGTGCAATATCAACAAATATACTGCACACGAACATAAGTTCTTTGAGGTCCTCAATCGCTTTTCAATACTCTGATGACTTTTCTACTGTAGCACAAATACGAGGGAGTACCCCCCAAAAAACGGAATTGCGCTGGGCAGAGCAGACCTTTGGCAGTACGCATGGTTCCTACTAGGCGAGCATTAAGCAACTCATTCTGAGTTAGTGCACCCAGTGCCATCGCCTGGGAAGGTTCTCTCTGGTCACAGTGAATTTCTTTGTAGAAG
>NW_022104553.1:25176219-25177216 GCF_000313985.2 Echinops telfairi | reverse complement strand
GGGCGGGTTGGATGTGTGTTGGCTGGTGATGGTTTGGTTTCTGAAGAGTGATTTTCACTCCTGGTGGAGGCCGGTGCTCACCCCACAGGTCTCTCTGGGCGCCGCCCTCCCCTGGCCTGCGCTCCAGCCTCGTTGCCAAGGCAACCAGATCAGTACGCCTCCAGTGCAAAAAGAAGTTAACCCCCTTGTGCCTGAGCCCTGACCCTGGAGGACACGCCAGTTTGGGGAAAGGAGGCTTCGTAAGCCCGTAGCTTGGTTCCAGGGTATCCGCTAGAAAACATCCGCCCTCTTCCTTCGGCTTCCTTCCACTCCCGTGGCCGGGGGTCGCTTTGCCCCAAGAAGTGACTGTACAGGGGGGCGCTTGATCTTGCTTTTTCCTGAGACTCCAGCTCTGGAACAAACACTCCGACGTTCTGGCCCAAACGCCACCAGCAGTCATACACCTCCATCCTGGAGATGGTGGAAGCTCAGACAGGTCATCCGGAACTCATACAAACCTTCATCACACAACCCAGTCTTCCCAACTCATCGGGGCCTGTAGGACTGGATAGAACCGTCCCTGTGGGGTTTGCAGGGCTGTAAATCTTTACCAGAGCAAGACAGCCTCCCCTTTCGGCTGAGCAGCTGGTGGACTTGAATCATCAACCTTTGGGCCAAGTTCTGTAACCACTATGCCACTGGGGACGGCAGTGGGAGCACAAGTCAGATTAACCCATTATTAAGTGCGTGTCTGCTGAATGGGGCGCAAGGTGCCTGTCTATTGTGGATGGAATATCTGTCCACTTCCCTGGGCCATGATTCTCAGTGCTATATACCATCCTGCACTCTGTGATCTGGGGGCTAGAACGCCAGTGTGGCCACGGAAAATCAGATCTCCGTGGAATCCATTGTGCCCATACCTGGTTGTTTTTTGTAATCCCTTGGTTGGGAGCTCGTACAACTCTTATCACAATCCATCCATCCATCCATCCATCCATCCATCCATCCATCCATCCAT
>NW_022104553.1:25175128-25175984 GCF_000313985.2 Echinops telfairi | reverse complement strand
TTTCTGTTGTCTATCCCCCTGGGAGGGGACCATATGTAGATCACTGTGATCGGTTCTCCACTTACCTTCCCCTTACCCTCCTGGTATGGCTACTCTCAATATTGGTCCTGAGGGGTTTATCTGTCCTATCCATACCTATTTTTATCGACAAAGAAAACTGCTGAGAATCTCAAATTTCATTGATTTGAAGAACACCTTAATAGTTGATGAATGCCTATATATGTGTGTGTATATAGATAGATAGATAGATTAATAGATAGATAGATAGATTTCCATTTTACTTATCCTTCTCTTATAACCAACCACTCAGACCAGTGTTTAGGACTGATGGGCAAGAAACTGAGAGTTTGGGGAATTGCTCTCTCCCTCTCTCTCTCTCTTTAAAATTTAAGTTTATTCGGTGTATTACCACCCCCTTTTATTTGTGGCACATGACACAAACAAAGCAAAACAGCAGCCGTGTCCCAATAAGCCCCTCGTGTATGTGGTTCTTTTTTGCCCTTCTTGTTCTCTTGTTCTTTTCCCACACACCTTCCCTCTTCAGGGAGAAAGACGAGGCTTTCTACTCCCATCAGAAGGCAGTGTGGGAAACCCACAGGGGCAGTTCTACCGGTCCTGTGGGGTCACTATGAGTCAGCATCGACTTGATGGCAGTGAGTTGGGATTTTGGGGGTTCCCCTCTGAGATAGTTAAAGTTTATTGTGCCAACCTGGCCGATAAACACTGTGCGGTTAATGGAAGGGCGGAGAGATAAATGGCTCAGTGAGCCTCGCCTTCCTAGTTCTCAGGTCTCTTGCTCTCTGATGGTCGGACCAGGGTGCAGCTGCCTTAGCCAGTTCCCTGCTTCAGCTGGCAA
>NW_022104553.1:25172797-25174145 GCF_000313985.2 Echinops telfairi | reverse complement strand
TTTAAAAAGAAAGAAACACAGCCAGAATGCTCCTCACAATAAACAAACAAAACAAAACAAAACAAAAAAAAACCTAAATCTTTGGAGGAAAAAAATTTGTTTTATCTTTCCTAGAGATAAAGAATGGGATGTGGAGATTCATATTCCTTTGGTTCAAAAAATCTATAAGGCCATAAAAGGACTCAAAATAACTCACTGCCATCAAGCCAATTCTTTTAGTAGCAGAAAGCCTCGTCTTTCTCTCTTGGAGCAGCTAGTGGGTTGGAACTTCAGACCTTGCAGTTGCAGTCCAACACATAAGCCCCATTATGCCACCAGGGCACCTTTAGTTCTCGTGACAGTCAGCTGCTGCTTAGGGTTTCCAAGATTGTACGTCGTTTTGGAAGTCAACTGCTACATCGATCTTAACCGGAGCCACTGGTGGGTTTGAACCGCCGGCTTAGCTAGCTAGCTTAACCAAGGTGCCACCAGGGCTCCTAGCAAATCCGAAGGCTTCCCTGCGCTGTGGTTACCTGCACCTGCCGGAGAGGGTGCTCTGATCCTGAAAATCCCTCAATCTGCTGTTACAAGACGAAACTCTATTGCCACTGACCCATGGCGCCCCTACAGGACGCCACAGGAATTGCCCCTGTGGGTTTCTGAGACTAACTTCATGGGAGAAAGCCTCGTCTTTCTCCCTCAGAGCGGCTGGTGGTTTCGAACTGCTGATCTTGCAGTTCGCAGCACAATGTGTAACCGCTATGCCACCCGGGCTCCTGTGCTGGTACAAAAGGGCAGTTTAATGAAGATGATGAAGACTAACACCACTAACTGCTTCCTCAAGCCTTCAGCATACCTGATCTCTAAACCAGTACAGCCACTGTGCCACATCGCCAAGGAGGAAAGGGAGACTCGAAGTGGATGAACTTTTCTAAGGTTGCACAGTACCTATGCCGCAGAGAAGCTTCCAATCCCAGCCTCAGCAACCCCAGCCACACTCCCAGTCACAAGACCCAAGGCTCCCGCCAACACGCGCAAGACCCAAGCCTGGCCAATCAGAACATGCGGTTCCTCTCCAGCCACTGTGATTGGTGCAAGTGCAGGCACACGACCCAGCTGATTCAAGGGCACATTGTGGGCCTCAGACGGTCATTTCCCCCACCTCCCCATCGCCCCCATTTAGCCATGCTCACTGCCCTCTACTCCCCAGCCCACACACGCACGCAGCACACACCATCTTTGTCCATTCACTGGGTCTTTCCCATTCCCTACATTCCCTTCCCACAGTTTCTCAACGCCCCCGCGCTTGGCTCAGTCTCACCCCCTCCAGGAAGCCTACCCTGATTGGAGACCAGCTCCAACTCCTCTG
>NW_022104553.1:25170495-25171562 GCF_000313985.2 Echinops telfairi | reverse complement strand
CTTGGGGGCAGGGACAAGGGTCTTCTGATTTCTCAGAACTGGCTTCATAGGTCCCTAGGGCTTCTCATCTCCTTCCTGAGGCTCTGGGTCTCTTGCAAAGAGGGGGGGAATGGGCAAACGTGGTCTTAATGCCCACTCACCCTTCACCTGACGTAGACAAGTCACAGTGTGTGGGATATAAAGAGACTTTTCCTCAGTTTTGTCTCCCCCAAAGATATGCCAAACATTAGAGGGTGTCTGCCAGCACATGGTGGGAGGTCAGATGCTTAGAGATGTTCTCCCTATAGGCATTCAGCTGTCAGACTACTGTCTGGTCCCACTACAGGTGGGGCTCACTCCCTGCTGGTAGGGACAATGGATCACATCCCCTGAAAGCTTGGAGTCTGCAGCTCAAGGGCAAGCAAGGTTAGGCCACCATCATGAATCTAGGGTCTGCCCATCTTGTCACATGTGTACCCCTAATACCTCCCTTTCCTATTGCGTGTATACCCCTAGATCGCCCCCTTCCCATTACTGTAGTACCTATAGTACAACCCCTTCCTATGACGTATGTCTTTACCTGTAATTAGGGGGCTTGCACGCCGCCCAAAGATAAATGAGCCTTGGTTAGAAATAAAGAGCTCGCTCATTCTCCCTCCCCTATCCCCTTATCCTCCTTCCCCTCCCCTTCTCCTGCTCGCTCTCTCCAGCCCTCTAGTGTCCCATCTCCCACGTGTACCACAAAGAGGAGCTGAGGTGAGCATGATACCATGAGATGTGTCTGACTCCATTATTTCATTCTCTCTTCTCTCTCTCTTATTCTCTACGACTTTATTATAATCTTTACTTATTATCGCATTGGGCCTGCTGGGGCTGTGGTGACTTGTTAGGGGCTGGCTCCCCTGATAACGGTGTTTACAAGACCAGCCCGAGCTTGCACTGAGAGGCAGGTCAGCTGCAACAGGGCTGCAGGTGGTGGAATAGCAGAATTCATCTCTATTCTGCCAGATGGGGCTCTGGTAGCAGAGTGGGTTACCCACGGAGCTACTAACTGGTGGTTTGAACCCACTGGCTGCTCTGCGAGAAGA
>NW_022104553.1:25169809-25170395 GCF_000313985.2 Echinops telfairi | reverse complement strand
TTGCGTTGAGTTGTGTTGTGTTGTTGAGTTCAGTTGTGTTGAGTTGTGCTTGCCCAGAAAGGAGCAGGGGATGAATGGATGTTACTATCTGAGAGTGAGAGTAAGGTTCAACACCACAGTGTTCCCAAATTCCAGATAGGAGGCAGGAGCAGGGTCTAGGGCACTGAGGGGAATCTGGAGGTGCCAAGAGAGATAACCTGGGAACATCCCGGGGAAGCACTTGGGTAACAATTTATGTCACCCCATCCATTGTCCCATTCAGTCCATGGGACAGCCATTGAGATCTCGTGAAACTTCTGGTGTCATGGGACCGTTTCTGGGTGTCTTGGGCTGTTCTTACGGGCAGTCCATGTCCCCTGTGCACATGGACACCTCTACACCATGGGATTTCCCCCCTCCCCCCACAGTGTCCTGGCAGAAGTCAGGGGTGGGAGAGAAGCGGGTTGAATATCCAGAGGACCTCAAGCTTGGCACCCTGTATAGCCCAGCCCAGCCTGTCTATGCTAGCTCCACCTTCTAGCCCTTAATCCACCCGTGGAACGCACCTTAGACCCAAAACCCCACCCCCTCCACCCCTTGTCACCAA
>NW_022104553.1:25166743-25168385 GCF_000313985.2 Echinops telfairi | reverse complement strand
CCTTTGTTAGTTTCCGACCCTTAGGGCCGGACCCTGTTTCCCTCCTCCAGGCACTGCCCCCTCCTGATCAGACATCCAAATTAGGTGAGTTTCAAGTCTGCCCCATCCTCGTCGCCTGATGCCCCACCCTCGAGTGAGGCCCGTCTCCTCTGTCGTGGAAAACCCCCGCGGGCAACCAAGATGTCCACTCACATTTTCACTGGGCTCCTAGCAACGAAACTGCTCAGCCCCCTGGCAACCGCCGCCGTGCGCTGCCATGGGAACGCGCGGACCAATGAGAGAGGGCGAGACGCGAAGGGGCGTGGCCACCATCTCGGCGGGCCAATGAGAGGGGGCGGGTCGCGAAGGGGCGGGGCTTGGAGCCACAGTCTCCTGGGCGCCTGGGTCAGCGCGGAAAGATGCTGCAGGGCTCCGGGCGCTGGGGCGCCCCTCCCCGCTTTCCTCAAAGGTCTGCTGTTCGCCGGGGTTCTCTGTCGAGGAGGCCATTCACGCAAACCCAGGTGTCCAAGCCAATCCCTACCCCAGACGGTGGTTCCTCCGAACTCCCTGATGGTCCCCACTCTCCCACGGGCCACCTCGCAGCGCGCGCGCACCCCACCCACCGGATCCGGACGAGGCGTGTCCCCCTGAGCCCGTGACGCGGGCAGCACAGCCCACGATCGTGTCCGTACTGGGGGAGGAAGGATCCCGGGGGTGACGTCATCCGTTCCCACCTGAAACCTACAGGGGCAGTTCTAGCCTGTCCTGGGGGGTAGTCGTTTTGGCTTTGTTTGTTTGTTTATATTCCCGGTGCGGGGGTGGGGGTGGGGGTGGCTGGTGGCGTAGTGGTCCCGCGTTCTGCTGCCATCCTCAAGATCTGCAGTTCGAAACCACCTGCTGCTCCGCGGGCGAAAGACGAGGCTTTCTACTCCCATCCACAGTTACTGTCTGGTCTCGGAAACTCACAGTTCTCCATCCTGTAGGGTCACCGAGTGGTGCAACTTTTAAGTGATGTCTTTTGAATTTCTTCTATTCTCTACACCCGCCACTGGTCTTTCCCTGGAAAATAATTTTCCTGAAGTAAAATTCTATTGAGTTCTTCCTTTCTACATCTTTCCTTCAGAAAAAAAAAAAAATCCCCAAACCTGATTTTCTTTCTTGAGATGCTATGTTAGTCTGGGTAGACTAGAGAAACAAATTCATAGACACTCGTATGTGTATAGGAAAGAACTTTATATACAAGAGCAGTTGAATATTGTAAAAACATCCTAACCCAGTCCAGATCAAGTCCAAAAGTCTGATAGTAGTCCATCTGTCTGATCCCAATCTATAAAGCCCTCTTCAGACTCACAAAACACATGCAATGACGTTGAATGCAGGACAATCACAGGCCAGTGGGTGGGAAGCCTTGTGGATCCAGTGGTGGTGGAAGCATCTCTGCACTGGCAGGGGACTCCACGTGGCTTCTCCGGCTCCAGAGGTCTGGTTACATCAGCCTCTCTCCATGTGTCTTCTCCACAAGGATGTCTTGCAGGGTGTGAGCTGAGAGAGTGTTCTGTCTCCAAGGAGGAAATACAGGAGTTCCCAGAATCCCCATGAGAAGGCCATGCCCATACAGAGGCCTCATTGGCTATATTACAGTAGGACAGGCTAGACTCCACCC
>NW_022104553.1:25160245-25165205 GCF_000313985.2 Echinops telfairi | reverse complement strand
TCCCTGCGTTTCCAATTCCCATCTGTACCGCTGTGCATCATCTGGTCTAACCAGGTCTGCAAGGCAAAATTGGGGTCCTGGTAGTTGGGGGAGCCACCAGCGCTTCTTAAAGAGGAATTAATGCCTTTGAATTATAATGTTGGTGAAGAATATTGAGTAGATCTAGGCCTGCCCCCCCGCAAAAAAACAACAACAAAAAAACAACAACTCTATCTTAGGCAGGACAGCCAGAATGCTCCTTATAAGCAGGGATAAGACTTCTAAGACTTTGGGCATGTGATCAGGAGGGGCCAGTCCCAGGAGGACATCCAAAAAGAGGACTCTCCTCGGCGATACAGACCAACCAGGGGCGGCCACAGCGGGCTTAGACATTCCTACCATTGTGGGAGGGCACAGGGTGGGTATGGGTTGGCACTGACTCCACAGCATCTTTTTCTTTTAAAAGCGGTGGCCATCACCTCTCGGTCCCTTCGTCCTACTGTGGTGGCTGGCCTGTTGCTCCGATGGCAGAAGCTATGTCACCACTACAGATGGCCACAAGGTCACACCTGGTGGACAGGTTGCAGGAGAGCTGAACGGAAGAAAGCCCTGGTGATCTACTGCAGAAAATTATCCCATAGAAAATCCTATGGATCACAAGAGAGTATTTCCAAATACAGTGCTGAGGGATGAGCCCTCCCCCATTAGGGGACCCTCAAAACCCACAGTGGCCACAACAATTGTGACGATGCTGCTCATTCACTGTCATTGAGCCCACACCAACCCAGAGCCATTCTATAGAGCAGCGCAGGACTGTCCCTGTGGGTTTCTGAGACGAGAACTCTAATGGAGTAAAAGCCTCATCTTTCCCACCCCCACCTCCCCTGGGAGCAGCTGGTGGTTTTGAACTGCTGACCTTGCCGTTAGCAGCCCAGCGTGTCACCACTACACCACCACGCTTCCCGAAGATGGTGCCAGACCAGGCAATGTTTCCTTCTGTTGCGTCCGGAGTCACCACGAGGCACAGCCAATGTAGGGCAGCCAAAAACAATCACAAAAGACGGACAAGGTGAAGAAAAGACTTTAAATTTTGTTGGTAACTACAAAACTCCCTGCCACCGAGTTGATTCTGACTCCTATCGACCCGCTAAGAGAGTAAGAATGGCTCTTGTGGGTTGCCAAGACTGTAACTCTTTACAGGAGTACAAAGCGTCATTGTTTTCTCTGGCTGAGAGAGTCTGGTGGGTCCGAACGCTGCCCTCGTGGTTAGCACCCCAAGGAGTCACTCACGAAGCCACTAAAGTATTAAAGAGAACGAGAGACGTAAAAGAGCCATCCCTTCCCTCCGACAGCTACAGGGGGAGAGCATCCATGTGGCATAGTAAACAGTCCTGCAACCCCAACTAACTGGCTTCTCTAGAATATTCTCCAGGCACCCCCACCCCACCCCCATCTTGTTTTCCTGTTCAGCCAGGAGTCGTGAGTCCGTTTTCCTGTTGCCAAACTAATCTGTTCTCCGCTCACTTTTAAGTCTGTCCTTGGGAGGGTCCTGAGAACAAAAGAAACAGGAAGAGCCTCTTAGAAATTGTTGCAATATTGTAGGGGGGGGGGAAATCAACTCCCCCAAGAAGCCTGCGATTCTGATTGGCTGTCTTTCCCCATCAGAGTTGCCATGGTGATCACAGGTTCAATGACCTCTCTCTGTGCATGTTTTGAAAAATGAGCCCTGGGAGGCAGGGGGTTCAGTTGTGGGCTGGAGAAAGATGTGCCCGTCTGTGCCGCTGAACCCCCCAGGGGCAGATCGGCTCTGTTGCTGTGAGAACTATTTAGTCACGGCCATTGAGGCCAGGTGTGGTGACCCTACAGGACAGGGTAGAACTGCCCCTAGGGGGTTCTGAGACTTCAAATCTTTACAGGAGTAGACAGAGTCCTCTTTCTCAGACCGAGGGGCTGGAGGGGGGCGTTGAACCACTGACTTGGCCATTAGCGGCACAAGGCGCAAGCCCCCACGCCATCAGAGCTCCTGCGTTTGTAGCTAGAGGTATATTTGGAAAAGGAATAAATCATGAGAACCATCTTTCCTCCAGAAGCCTGGTGAAACAATAGCCCAAGACTCTTCCGGATGTTAAGAAGAGAGAGAAAGAAAAGAAGATAAATTGAGCCATTGGACTCACCTAAATTAACCACCGCGTTTATTAGCACGGTGCCCAGTTGCAAGGGCTGCGTAATGGACAAGTCTCAATATTAAGCCCAGCTCGCCATCTGGTGGCCATCCGGAGGACAGCAGGTCAGTGCCAGCGCCATCCAGCGCCTTCCCACCCTCCCAGCTTCGTGGCCACCCCACAGCGTCCATGACTTCTCCTCCTAGTCCGTCTTAGTCCGGCAGCTCCATCGATCCCTGTTCAGCACCCCAGCAGCGCGCAAACTTCTACTGTCAGATGGTGCCTGCCAATAAAGTGCATTGGCTGGGACTGGAACCCGTGTCCCTTCTTGGAAGGAGGGAATTCCACCACGGAGTGTTTAACTCCTTCCCCTCAACACCGTCTCATCGAATCTTACAATAACAAAGGAGGGGGTGCCTGACTCATCAAATATTTGTTCAATTGTTGCCCCAGCTAGCATTGCCGAGAGACAACCTCTAAGCCCAAATTTCTTAAGGGGGAGGGGGTTGGAGTGTGCCTTGGCGCATTCAGCCTGCCAACCTGTCCACGAGCTGGCCAACGTGCAGCCACGGTATCGCCAAGGCCATACATAAAACACCAGCATATATGGAACCACAGTCTAGATGTATGCCCAGTCGACGCAGACAGTATGTATGCATATGCTGCTATACGTGTGCTTGAGTCTATCTGTGTAGGATTGGATCTGGGAGAAGAACCCCTGCTTTGCTAGCAGTGGTTATCTGGGGGTGAAGACACTTGGGGGCGAGGGGTGCTGTCTTCAGGGTCCCCTATCTCAAATAAAGGATTCCCTCTGTGGCACCAACAGTTAAGCACCCAACCACTAGCTGAAAGATCAGAGTTCTTAACTCAGAAGATGGGCCAGGCCATGCTGAGAGGTCCCAGCTTGGGAATGCTTTGAAGCAGGCACAGGGGAAGTGGGAGGCGGTCTGCAGGGGTGGAGCCAGGAGTCCAAATCAACTCCACAGCACCTAACCACCCACCCACCACCATAAAGTCAAGGCCAACTCCTAGCGATCCTACATAGGATGTCGGCAACATCTTCAGAGAGCCTACAACCTCATTTTTCTCCCTCTGAGCAGCTGGTGAGTTTGAACTGCCAACCTCGTGGTTAGTAGTTCAACGCTTAACTTTCAGGGTCACCACCTCCTTGCAACCAAGACCCTCAAGTACATGCATGCTTTGAAATTAAAAAAAAATACTCAGTGCCATGGAGTTGATGCTGACTCACAGCGACCCCATAGAACAGGGTAGAACTGCCCCTGAGGGTTTCCGAGACTGTAGATCTTTATAGAAATAGAAAGCCTCCTCTTTCTCCAGCAAAACGGCTGGTGCTTTCGAACTGCTGACCTTGAGGTTAGCAGCCCAACTGGAACCCACTAGGTCACCAGTAAGCACATTAGGATGTTGATCGTGTGACCATGGCTCCCCCGCTGGGAAATCACAGTCAAACTGGAGGAGCCAAGTGGAGACCCCTGCCAGGGCTGAAATGCTTCTCCCACCACTGGATCCACCAGACTTTGCATCCACTGGCTTGTGCTCTTTCTGCATTTGGTGTCATTGCATGTGTTTCGTGAGTCAGAAAAGGACTTTATAGACTGGTATCGGATCTATGGACTAATATTGGACTTCTGGACGTCATCTGGACTGCACTGGGATGTTTTTTCAATAGTCAACTGCCCTTGTATATAAAGCTCTTTGTTATACACATATGAGTGTCCTTGAATTTGTTTCTCTAGTCCACCCGGATTAACACAGGCCCCAATAGTTGATGAGGAGGGGGAGATCGAGAGAGGGATGGCGACTGAAACAGGGACATGAGGGAAACAGGGTGAGGGCCGGGGGGTCAGAGATACTAAGATCTGGTCAGACACAATAGGTGGGAAATGCCAGTGAGCATCTGAGAGGCCCCACGGGTGGAACGCGGGTGGCTGTTGCTAACAGGTGGTCCCTGTATAAGAGCAGCGTTAGTCAGTGGTAGAGTTCTCACCAAACTAGGTTTGGTTGCCGGCCAATGCTTCTCACACACAGACACCATCGATCCTTAGGTCACTACGATGTACGATGCCCGGACAGGCTTCAGCCGAACTTCCTAACCGAGAGAGACTAGGAAGAAAGGCCGGGTGATCGACTTCTGGAAATCAGGTAAGGCAAAACCCTATAGATCCCAATAACCCGATGGATCCCAATGATCCAATTGGTCATTCATTGCGAGGATGTCACAGGGCCAGGCAGCAGTTCACCCGGTTGTACATGGGACCACCAGGAGCCAAGGAGCAATGCCTCGGCATGTGGGAAACAGAAGGATTTCTCCCAAGTTGTCTCCCCCAAACATATGCCAAACTTAGCTGCTTACGAATGACTATACACTTGGAGGTCATCAGGCGTAGCCATCTAGAGCAAGCAGACACCACAGTTTATCCCACAACAAGTAGGGCCCACTCCCTTCTGATAAGGATAGTAGTTGTCTGTTTCCTTGTAGGAGACCCCAGAGAGGTCAAACCCGCCCAAGGATGACCAAGGTTGGGCTGCCATCATGAATCTAGGGTCCGCCCATCTTGTCACATGTATACCCCTAGACCTTCCCATTCCTATGGGCACACCCCTAGCCCATTCCCTTCCTGTTACGCTTATGCCTATCATACATCCCCTTCCTACAATGTGTATGCTTATTGTACTGCCCCTTCTTGTGATGTGTGGTTACCTGTAATCATGTCCCCCTAATGAGATATAACCCTTGGTTAGCAATAAAGTGGGGGCTCTCCTGCTCTCACTCCCGAGGCTCTCTCCTGCTCTCGTGG
>NW_022104553.1:25157715-25159344 GCF_000313985.2 Echinops telfairi | reverse complement strand
TGACTGCTAATTGAGAAGTGGGTGGTTGGGACCCACCAGCTGCTTGGAGGGATAAAGATGGGGCCTTGGCAACCCTGTGGGCCAGCAGGCAGTCCTCTGTGCTCCCAAGGAGTCGCTGTGAGTCAGGGTTGACTTGAAAGGCAGTGAGATTTGGGGGGCTGGGAACCTCTCCGGCCACCAATCGCCAGGCCTTTCTTTCGGGCTGCCTCTGCGTGGGTTCGAAACCGCCAGCCTGTTGGTGAATTGCCACGGGTCGTTTGTGCCGCCTACAGGTCTGCTGTGAATAGAGTGCGTGTCTTTGCGGGGGAGGGGGTAGGCATCTGGTTTAAATGTTTCATTTAAAATGATAATAAAAGAGGAAATATTCAAGGGCGGTAACAGTGATCCCTTGTCTTCCAGGGAAGTCAGAAGGCTCGTGAGCCCGCCTCCAACACGGTCGGTTTGTTTAAACCTGTCCTTGAAAGAATAATGTGAACAAAAAAGCAGGCTTAGGAGAGGCTCCTAGACATTGCTGCAGCATCCTGAAGAAAACCACCTCGCAAGGTAGCCTGGAGTTCTGATTGGTCGGTTGCCTTCCTGGGTCATCTGTTGCCATGGTGATACCATGAGTGCTCTCGTTTTGTTTTTTTTTAAAGGCTGGTCCCTTTCTCTAGCTAAAGCTGGTTTAGGCTTTATGTTTTTGTTTTTGTTTTTTCCTCTCCCACAAACAGGCTGGAAATAAGAGGTTCAAGCCTCTGTTCCATTTCTTGTTTTTAACAAAAGGCATGCAAAGTCCTGTTTTATGGGAAGGAAGGGAAGCGCTGAGTGATGGATGGCCTGGCGCCTCCAGCGCCGCTGCAGAGCGCTCTCTGGTGGTCAGCGCGAGAACAGCAGGGATGGTCCAGCTAGGAGGACCCCTCTGCTCCCTCCATCTCCGGGGTAACCGGGACCTGGGATCGCCAGAGATTCTGTAAAGGGTGGTGACTATGGGTCAGACTTTGTCCCCTAAAAAGATCTGTTGAAGTCTTAATCTCCCAGTAACTGTGAATGTGATCTTGTTTGGAACAAAGGTCTTCAACCATGTTTATTAACTAATGGGAGGTCATATTGGGGTGGGGTGTGTAGTAACTCCATGCAGTAATTCCAGAGGCAAAATAGCGCTCAGATCAAGATCTCAACTTTTGCTTGATGGTGCCTACCTACCACTACTGACTTCTGATTGGGGAAGTCCTAGTCATTGGGGCGGGGGATGTGGAACAAAATCACATACTCGTTGTGGTAGTTACATAATCTGTTGTCAATTTGAGACTAGGAAGGGTAAAGAGGTGGAGTTTAGCCTTTCCATCAGGTCTCAGCTTGATGACCTCCTATGGAGGTGCTAAGGAGATAAATAGCTCGCTGGAGGCGGGACCCAGGCTCACTCCCTGCAAGGCATCCCTGTTAACAGAATACATGGAGCTACGCTAGATCCCTGGAGCTGAAGGAGCCACGTGGAGATCCCTGCCTGCTCTGAGATACTTCCACCACCACTGGATCCACATGATTTTCCACCCACTGGCCTGTGATCTTCCTGCATTCAGTGTCATTGCATGTGTTGTGTGGGTCTAAAGAGGAATTTACAGACTGGTACTGGACATAGGGGCTAATATC
>NW_022104553.1:25152959-25156814 GCF_000313985.2 Echinops telfairi | reverse complement strand
GACCCAGAGGTTGAGAACCGCTGCTTTAAGACTAGGTAGACTTGGTCCTGTGGGTTTTTAAGACTGTATCTCTTCGCAGGAGTAGGAAGCCTCATCTTTCTCCCGTGGAGCAGCTGGTGGTTTCACACTGCTGACCTTGTGGTCAGCAGCCCAACTTTGTAACCCACTACGCCACAAGAGCTTTTTGTTCTTATTAGATACCACGGAGTCAATTCCGATCCACAGCGACCGTGCACAACAGAACAGAACAAAACAACACCGCCCGGCATTATCCTTATGCATGCGCCCACTGTTGCAGTCACTGTGTGAATCCATCTCTTTGAAGGCCTTCCTATATTTCATGTTTCCTCTCTACGTTACCGGGCATGAGGTCCTTCTCCAGAAACTGGTTTTACCTAACAATATGGCCAAAGTATGTAAGACGAAGCCTTGGCATCTGTGTTAGTCTGGGTAGACTCGAGAAACAAATTCATAGACACTCATATGTCTGTCATAGAGAATTTTATATCAAAGAGTAACTGTATATTAAGAAAATATCCCCAGTCCAGATCAAGTGCATAAGTCCGGTGATATTAGCCCATACGTCTGATACCAGTCTATAAATTCCTCTTCAGACTCACGCAACGCATTCAATGATGGCGAATGCAGGAAGATCACAGGCACGTGAGTGGAAAGTCTTGTGGATCCAGTGGCGGTGGATGCATCTCCAGGGCTCTGGCAGCCATGAATGTGGCTCCACGTGGCTTGTCAACAGGAAGGTGAAGCAGAGAGAGTGTGTGTCCCGCCTGTGGGGAGGAGGACAGAAGGTCCCAGACTCCTCAGAAGGCCACGCCCACCCAGAAGCCTCATTGGCTATGACCTGATTGACAGGCAAGCTCCACCGCTTTGCTCAAGTTGACAGGGCATGACGTAACTGCCACAGCATCCTCCCCTCTAAGGAGCACCATGTACTTCTTCAGACACAAACTTTGTTTGTTGTACTATCAATATTCTTCTCCAGCACCTCAATTCACATGCACCGATTCTTCTTTGGTCTTCCTCATTCAATGGCCAACCTTCATATGCATATGAGCCCATTGAAAATACGCTTGGGTCAGGCACACCTTCGTCCTCAAGGTAGGATCCTAGTTTTTTCAATACTCCAAAGAGGTCTTGCGAAGCAGATTTACCAATGCATTGTTTGATCTCTTGACTGCTCCTTCCGTGAGCATTGATTGTGGATCCAAAAAAGATGGAATCCCGGACAACGTCAATCCTTTCTCCGTTTATCACAATGTTACCTGTTGGTCCAGCTGTGGGGCTTTGGGTTGTCTTTACATTGAGATGTAATCCATGCTGAAGACTGTATTCTTCGATCTTCATCAGCAAGTGCTTCAAATCCTCACGTTCTATAAGCAACATTGTCATCTGCATATTGCAGGTTGTTAATAAGTTTTCCTCCAATCCTGATGCCCCATTTTTCTTCATACAATCCAGCGTTTCTGATAATTTGCTCTGCGTACAGATTGAATAAGCATGCTGAGAGGATGCAGCCCTGACACGCTCCTTCCCTGATTTAAAATCGTGCCGAATTTAACCCGGACAGAGCTTATCCCTGCTCATATTCACCAGGAATTCTTTGGTTGCAAGTGACAGAAATTCAATCCAAACTAACTGACCATCATCGCTCATGCCTTTGGGAATCCCAGCAGGATAAGATGCAGTTTGTCTCAAAAGTACGGGAAGCAGCCAAATGGACGGACGCCAAAAGAATGAAGTTATGCGTCTCCTCTTTCTTCATCTCTCCCTAGTTCCTCTTTGCTTTTCCCTTTTATGGGCTTTATTCTCGTCTCCTCTAAACAGTTTCTTCCATAAGGTGTGAGAAGGGAGTGAGAAAAATGGTCTCAAGACATCTCAAAATAGGAAAACCAATCTCCTGGCCACCTGGGCTTCTTATACCTGGCTCCGGATCCAAAAAACGCAGGGAAGGACTCTCAAGGGCACAGACTAACGTCTGTTCTTATCTCTCAACCAATCGCTGAGTGCTGGGGGTGGGGCTTAACACTTTGGAAAACAGTTGGCCGGCTTGGCTCACCTGCTCATCCCTCAGCCAATCACGGTGGGGAAGGCAGGCGCACAACAGAGCATGGCAGCTCCCCAGCCCTAGCAGTGCTCCTTGGGTAAAAGCTGGCTGCTTTTATCTCAGTGATCATGGGGGTTTTTCTGGTGGGTGGATTTTCCGTGGGTGGAGTACCTAAATGGTGCAAACCTTTAAGATGGTCAGCTGCTAAGGGAAAGGGTAGAAGTTCTAGGCCACCCAGAGACGCTTTCAGAAGAAAGGCCTGGCGCTCTACCTCTGAGAAATCAGCTAGTGAAAACCCTTTGGGTGGTGATCAATGAAACTGAGCTAATTAACTTCCACCTATGAAAAACAGTGTACAGTGAACCCTCGCCACTTCGCGCTTCGACTTCCGCGGCTTCACTCTATCGCGGTTTTTGCATAACAGCGCATGCTCTGTCATTACTGCCACTGATTGGCTCATACTGTACACGCTTGATGCCATAAATAATATAATAAATGATAATTGTAACATCCAAAATGTTTTACTGTATTTTCCCTTTTTCATTTAATAAATTGGGTAATACGAGTGTAATGGTGACTAAAGGGTGTTTTTTCATGTCCTTTATGCTCTAACTATGAAAATATTTGATTTACAAATAAGGAATCCTACTTTGCGGAATTTCATTTATCACGGTAGGGTCTAGAACCCATTAACCGCGATAAACGAGGGTTCACTGTATTGGCAAATGTGTCACATATAATTTTACACACACACACACACACGGTTGATTCTGATTCTTAGCGACCCTGTCGGACAGGGTAGAACTAGTTTTCCCCTGTGACAAGATGCTAACCACTTACTGGAATACAAGGCCCCCCATCTACGCCCCACCCCACCCCACCCTGCTGGTGGTTTCAAATTGTTGACCTTGTGGTTCCTAACCCAACACCTAACCACTACGGCACCAGGGGGCTGTGTTATCTTGAACGCCAGTTAACAAAACCCTAAGTTAACCTTCCTGGCCTCTTCCTCCTCTAGTTGGAACCCTGGAGTGAGGTGTGAAAGTCAGGTGCCCAGCGGTTAGGACGGAAGGTCCAGCCAAGCATTGCACACCTTCAGGTAACAGAGCCTAATGCATGCTGATGGGATGAATGACTGGATTACGCTCTCCAGAAATTGTCTTGCGACGGCTCGATTTCAGACCCTAACCGAATCACGAACTGACTCGGGAGAGAGGAACCGCACACACGCGTAGCGGGGGTCGGAGGTGGGGGCTGGGGGGATGTGCATATGATTAGAGACCCACCCAGGGGACCACTAAGCATGCCCAGGCCCGGGCCGACGCCTTGCTGGGCCACTTATGGGCGGGGCTCCCGGAACCCAGCATTTTGGATGGAACCACCTTCTATCTCTCAGAGGGGAGCACTGTAAGAGTCCGTCTGTATCTCCTCTATCGAATAATTCTCTATATATCTAATAATCGATATCTAAGCAGCTCTGATAACACACAGCTCTCTCCCTCCAGCTCGTTACGCCTCACTGCCCCACGCACCCACACATGGCAGGCATCCCCAGCGCCAGCCCGCAATGGCTCGCCCCAGTTTGACGCATTGCAGGGAAGGCTGGACCAATCGGCGCCGCGCTCTCATTTCCGATAAGGCCCGCGCCCAATCGTAGCGCGGCTCTCAAAGGGACGCGTCACGCTCCGCTGAGCCGTGCCCCTCCGCCAGGGAGGAGCGTGGAGCGGGCGCAGGGGGCGGGGCACGCGGGGACGGAAAGTAGTCCAGTGGCGGGAGCGCGCGCGCACGGCCGG
>NW_022104553.1:25148455-25152676 GCF_000313985.2 Echinops telfairi | reverse complement strand
GCTGCTGCAGCTGCTGCCGCCGCCACAGGAGCCTTGATCCCCGTGCACCGGACTCCCCGGGCCTCGCCATGGTAAGTGAGGGCCACCGAGGCGGACAGGACCCCCGAGAACCCGGGTGGCTGATCCCGGAATGGGAGCCGTTTGGGCCCCACGAGCCTGGGGGGGCTCCCGGCCCAAAGGGGAGTTGGGGCCCCGTAGAGACGCCCTATGGCGGCATTTGAACCCAAAGCAGGATGTCTGGACCCCCCAAAGAGGGGCTTTGGGGCTTCCAGAAGTGACTCTGAGCACCGCATGGGGTGTGTGAACCCCCAGGGAGGGGTGTCGTTTGAGCCCCGGCGCATCTGGACCCGCCAAGTGGGCGCCTGGACCCCTTAGAGGTCTTTGGAGCCCATGATGCGGCGTGTAGGGTGTGGTGTGTGAACCCCAGGGGGGCATATCTGGAACCTTAGCCCGGCAGGGGCAATGGAATCCTGATGCCGGGAGCCGAGGGAGGCCGGGCTGCTGCGACGGGGTGCCAAGGGGTGACCAGCCAGCTTTGGGAGGGCAGAGGAAGGGATGGGGGTTCACTTCAGCAGATTAGTTCCTTGAGGGGGGGAGGGAAGGGGTTCCCCGAAAACCAGCCCTGCAGAGGTGAGGGGGTGGAAGAGCTAGGGGTGGGGGACGGGCCTGGGAAGGATCTGGGTGTGGAGGAGGCTGGGGGAAGCTGTGTTGGTAGTCGTCGGGAGATGGGTGGAGGGTGCCCTGCATTGGGGGCTGGGGGTGGGGGTGCAGCTAGAGAATGTTCTCGGGTTTCTAGTGGGTTAAGGCTGCTGCACCAGGAAGGGAGGGGTTTGGTGGAGGGGGGGCATGTTGTGTTTGGCCCAGGAGGAGGTGGTTCCCATTGGTGATGGGTGGGGGAACACTTTAGCTGGAGGGACTGGGGGACACGTTGGTGGGGGGTGAGGAGGAAAATGAATGGCAGCCAGGTTGGGCCTAGGTGTGGCGGTGGGTGTAGGAGTTGGCCGGAAAGATGGGGATAAAGACTGCTCATCTGGGGGCAGGAGGGGGTCACAGAGACCTGAAGGAGTGGCTGTGCTGAACCCCATTCTCATGTCTCCCCACCACCACCCAGGAAGATCAGCCCCTACCTACCTCCTCCTCAGGCTCGGGGAGCAGGTGGGTGGAGCTTCTGGGGAAGCTTGCATAAAGTGAGGGTGGGGGTCCAAGTTTGGGGTGCTGTCACAGAGCCTGGCTTGGGGGAGATGGGAGCCTCACCTCTCGCTGCCCCTTCCCCAGGGCAGGCGAGCAGGCCTGCTTTCTCACCATTGCCAGCACCACGCTCCGCATCCTACGGCTGGTGCCAAATGACGTCGGCGAGGGCCACACACCTGAGGCCCCTAGGACCTCCTGAAGGACCCCCATCACTGGCCCTAGGGCCACTTGTTCTGTTGTTGGGTGCCCTGTCTGCAGGGAGGACGTTGATTGACACAGCTGGGGCTTGGCGAAAACAACCCCCCCCCCAGGCGCAGCCTCCCCCCTGGCAGGGCTGGGGCCGCACGGCAGCCGCCATGTGTATCAGATCTCAGACGTGCTGACCCAGACAGGACTGTGCCTCTTGCCACCACCCCGTGGTACCCCCCATCCATCGGAACTGTGCTCCAGGCCAAGGGCCCCCCACCTCTCAAAGCCACCCCTAGTTTGGAGGCGAGCTAGTTTTGCCTTGTGTCATTGGCCAGGTGTGGGTGGGACCGGGTTTTGTTGCCCAGCCTTGGACTTTGGCCTGCGCCCGTGGCTCCTCCTTGGCCCCGGTGAGGGGCCCTGGCCCAGGCCTTGGTCTCTGGTCTCAGCTAACACTGCTTGCTGGCTGGGGTGAAATGGTAGCCTCCTCCACCCCCAAGATGTTGCTCCAGCTCCGCCCCAGAGCCTCCGAGGAGGGAGAGGGAAGCAGACCAGCTAAGCGGGGTGGAGGCAGTTTGGGGAGCGAAAGCTGACAGCCTTGGGGCCTGGCCAGGCTCCCTCGTTGGTGGCAGCTTCTCAGGCCCCCCTGCAGTAGGGGCGAGGGTCTCCTGAGGCAACGCTGGCAGAGCCACGCCTGTTTGCAGCAGCCCTGGACTGGGCCTGGGGGAGGGGCACATCCCAGCCTGCAGAGCTGCGGAGGCAGCCAGCTGGGCTGCCCTGAGGTGGGAAGAACTGGTGAGGGTCTGGGGGCCAGAGGATGGGCGTCTCTCTTCTCATGGTCGCCAAGCAGCTTCCGGAGTGGCGGGACCAAGCTTCCTGCCCCGTGGGAACCAGGGACACCCCGGTCTTCTGGAAGGCAACGGGGAGTTGTCTTCGGACCTCCGGACGTGCCCTCTGGCCTCCCCACCTCCACCTTCCTTCTTGCCCTCCATGGCCATCATCGCTTTGATGTCCCTCCGGGTGGGCCTCTGGGGCCTGGTTCACGTTCCATTTCCCTCCAGGGGAGAGGTGAGATGGGACACCCTGCAGCCAGTGCTGGGTCCTCAGGGTCCACAGGCGGGCTGAGTAGGGGGTTGGCACAGGGCAGCTTAGAATCATGCGGATGCACAGGACAGTAGGCATCTGATTTTGACTTGAAAGTCCCATGTGCGCCACCACCACCCCCAACCAGACCCTGCAGCCCCCCTCCCCCTAATTGGAAAGTGGAGGAATAGGAGCAGCGGCATGTGCCCGCCCCCAGGGTTCAGGGGGCAGCAGGAGCCCTCTAGGCAGCACCCACCGACACCAAGGACAGGCCTCCCCTAGGCTGCTGCAGGCAGCATGTTGGGTTGCAGCCCGTGAAGGGCTCTGGCTTATCGGTCAGGAGGCCTCTCCCTGGCTGGGTCCCAGGCACCCGTGCAGCTGCACCCATGCGACTGGGGCTGGAAAGAGTTAAACACTGCAGGGCGCTGGGCACACTGGCATCTGTCCTGCAGCCTTTGCCACTGCTGCAGTCCCCTCCCTGACACGTGTCCCTCCTGCCAGTGGTGGCCTGCACCTAAGCCTGTGTCCCTGAGCCAGGGGAGGCTGAGTCCAGTGGCCGACCGGCTTCTCCCAGGCCCTCAGAGCATCTCAGGGTCTAGGCCAGGGTCTGCCCTGCCTGGGCCTCAGGCCTCCAGGTGACTGGGGAGGACACAGGCACCAGCACTGCTTGATCAGCACCCCCCACCCCTTTCAGTCTCTGCAGCTGCCCGCTACAACAGGACACCCATGGGCCTGGGCAGCTTCGTCAGGCGGGCCTGCATGCCCGGCCCACCCTCGCCCCCAGTGTTCGAAAGAACCAGGCTCTGGCCAGCCTGCCGGCATCTAGAGGGTGCCCTGTGGAGCCAGCCTTTCCCGCAGTGGGGTGGCCCTAACTCTCTCCTTCCGGTTCTTGCAGGCTGACCAGCTGACCGAGGAGCAGATCGCAGGTGAGCCCACCATGCCCCCTCACCCTGCCTCCCCAAGACCTCTGTGGCCCAGTCCGGCCTTCTCCCCAGGAGTGACACCTGTGTGTCCCGCCTGTCCCCTGGCGCCATGCCACCTGCTCAGAATACTGATACCTCTGTAGAGGAAGGCAGCTGTGTCCTGCCAGAAGCTGTCCTCTTCTGGCCCTGGGTCACCTGGGTCTCAGAGCTTAGTGGTGGCAAGACGAGCTGGCTCTCTGGCCCACTCCCTGCCAGGTGGTGACCCCTGCCTGCCTGGCAGCAAGGGCCCTGGCCCTCATTCACCACTCCCTGCCCTGTGCCTCCCCATTGTTGGTAGCTCCTGTTTGCTCGGCCTTAGGTCTCCGCCCTAAGCAAGGCCTTTCTGACCCCTCTCCACCCCCACCCCCACGTGGGCAACCTCCCTCTGCCCATCCTGCCACCCTCAGCGTGAGCGCCTGCGGTTTAGGGCTTGGTTCGGTTAGTGGCTGCGCTCTCCCCAGTGCCTGACTCTGCCCGCTGAGCAGCTGGAGGAACAGGGATCCATCATCTATGTCCCACCCACTAAGCCCCAGGCGACCGGAATCAGCTCCTCTCCCCCTCAGCCAATGTAATTGGACTTTGTTGCCTCAAAGACCTGGAAGGTCACAGCACTGGGGACTAGTCTGGGGCTGGGTGGGGACAGAGACCAGCTCCTGTGTGGCGCTGCAGCTAGGAGGCAGCACCATGGGGACCCGGAGAGGTGGTGCAAGGCCTTCCCCTGTCCATGCCCAACATGGACTTGCCCCACCTCTATCCCACCCCCAAGGGCCACCAGGGCAGGCCTGGTTTCAAGAGCATC
>NW_022104553.1:25143577-25148334 GCF_000313985.2 Echinops telfairi | reverse complement strand
CCCGTCCCCAAAAGCAACCAGGCTTCGGCGTGGGGAGCATCCCCAAAGTTTCTTCCCAGTTCCCCAGGCCAGATACGGGGTCACGGCTGCCACCCACACACCAAGGCACACCCACCCACCTTTCACCCTGTCCTCATTAGCAAACCCTCCACCACTCCCTTCCTCCTTGTGCTGCCCTCACGCCCACCAGGAGGCTGCCAGGTGCCAGGCTGGCCGGAAAGCGGGTGGGCGCCCCGGCTGCTCCCCCTGCTCGGCAAACAGCACTGCCTGTACTTGGTGCAGCCCTGGTGGAGCCACCGGCCCAGCACCTCAGCCCCCTGGCTTGGCAGCGTCCCCTTTCTACCACCACCACCCTCACCCCCCACGCACCAGCAGTCAGCCCAGCTCTGGCTCTGCCGCTGGCACCCCCACACTGCGCCAGACTCTCCCATCGTTTCTGGGAGCCAGGAGCCAGCAGGGAGTGGGGATTCGGATCAGGCTGCTGCGACACCCATGCTCTGGGGCAGTCCAGGGGCAGCCCGCCCCCTCCCCTCCCTGAGCCTACTAGTACCCTCAGACCCTGGTCAAGAGATGGGCTTACCCCTGACCCCAGAGGATGCCAAAGACTGGGCTCCTGGCCAGCATGGGGCTCTTGGGCCTCGTTGGGGGAGGCCTCTCTGATGGCCACCCCCAGGCATGACATGCAACTGCAGGATTCACATGTGGCCCGTCCCAGACATGGCATGGCCGTGGGTGAGGGAATGAGGGGACATCTAGCACCCTGGGTCCCCGTCGGGCTGGGCTGTCTGCTGAGTTGGGAGTGGGGACGATGGAGAAGGGCCTTCTGCAGCCCCCTGACCCCCGCCCTCCGCCCTGCAGAGTTCAAGGAGGCCTTCTCCCTGTTCGACAAGGATGGCGATGGTACCATCACCACCAAGGAGCTGGGCACGGTGATGCGGTCGCTGGGGCAGAACCCCACGGAAGCCGAGCTGCAGGACATGATCAACGAGGTGGACGCTGATGGTGAGCGTGTAGGGCCTGCCTGGGGTCAGGGAGCAGGGCCCCGGCTGCGAGTGTGACCCCTGCCCCTCCCTGCGCCCCCCAGGGAATGGGACCATTGACTTCCCGGAGTTCCTGACGATGATGGCTCGAAAGATGAAGGACACGGACAGCGAGGAGGAGATCCGGGAGGCCTTCCGAGTCTTTGACAAGGTGAGGGCCCAAGGGGGCACGGCCCAGCCTGCTGGCGCCTCCCCAGGCGAGGCCACCAGCCCAGGTCGGGCGTGGGGCTTACCTCTACCTCTACCCTCACCCTCACCCCCGGCAGGATGGGAACGGGTACATCAGCGCCGCTGAACTGCGCCACGTCATGACGAACCTGGGCGAGAAGCTAACGGACGAGGAGGTGGACGAGATGATCAGGGAGGCCGACATAGACGGCGATGGCCAGGTCAATTACGAAGGTGAGGCCCCAGGGCCACCGAGGGTCCTGGAGGGGCCCGGGCAGCCCCGTCCCGCCCCACCCTGACTGGCCCGCCCCTTGTCCCTCTGTCTGCAGAGTTCGTACAGATGATGACTGCAAAGTGAAGGCCAGGCAGCTGGCAATGCCCCTTCTCTCAATCTCTCTCCTCGCGGCGCGCCCTCTCTCTTCAACACTCCCCCCCGAGTACCCAGTTCCAGATACCACCAAGGGACTGACTGAGCGTCTGATACAGCAACAGAAGATGTGTCCCAGCTGCATGACTGCTCTTTCTCCCCCTCCTCTGTGCCCCCCCCCCAACTGCCTTTTGCTCTCCTTTGCTCCTGGCCCCTCCCCCAGCCTGCCAATCCCACGCCCCAACCCCGCCCCACCCTGTTAGGGAGCCCCTGCCCTCCTCCCCAGGCGGCCCCTCCGCCCGTTCAGTTTGTCTCCTTTGCACTTGTCACCTTCTGGATGCTGGGCTGGTGACCACCCCAGTCCTGGGGACTACTGGGGAGGGGCAGGGCCCCTGCTGCTGGCACCCCCCCAGCCTGGGAAGCCCATGGGCAAAGCCGAGCAGCCTCCTGGGCCAGGGGCACCCCCAGAAAGGCAATGGAGGACAGAGGGTGGAGCAAGGGGACCGGGGAGGCCATGTCGGCTGGACGTGGCCCAGGAGGGGTCGCATGGCAGGTGTCGGGGGCCGGTGTCCAAAACCGGTGTTGGCTCCCATTAAGGGGCTGCTCCGAGACGGGGCTCCCACGCAGCATGAGCAGCGCAGACCCTGTTCAGCCCCCACAGCCCAGCTAGGATTTGCCCTCGGTGGCCAAGCTGAGGGGTGGCTGGGCCCAAGTCCCTAAGCAGGCTGGAGCTCTTGTGTAAATACCTGGTGCTAACGACCTGTCCCCACCCCACCCCCAGTCCTGCACTCTCCAACCTGCCTGGGGTCCCACTGTCTACAGAGATGTGGGGCTGGATGGTCTGTAAGGGGCCGGCATGCCTTTCACCACCACCCCTCCTTTAATGCCCCTGCAAACTGTTTTCATTTGTCCTAAACCATTCGGGCTAGCCAAGAGGTGGGGGGAGGGCAAGCAATGCCCTCCCCCCTCCCCCAAGCTTCCAGAGAAGGGACCTTTAATAAGGACAGGACATCCGGGCGGCAGTCTCTGCCCCGGGCCTGTGGGCACCTCCTGCTTCACCCTGGTGACCCAGCGGCCCTGTCCCATCTGTGCCCTCCTCTCCCTGGCCCACCTGCCTGCCCCCTCCACCCCCACCCCACCCCACCCCCAGCGGAGAGCATGATCCGTGACCTTGCTTCTGACTTTCGCCTCTGGGACAAGTAAGTCAGTGTGGCAGTTCAGTCTGGTGGTTTCTGTTTTCTTGAGGTTTTTCTCTTCCTTTGTTTTTTTACTTCTTTGCCTTCGGTTCATTTCATCGCTCCACCCCACCCCATGCCCTCCACCCCCACTGCCCAGTTCAATCAAGTGGCTTTTCCTGGGACCTGCTCAGCTTTTCAAATCCCCTCCTCCACCCCATTGGCCTTCGGCCTCCAAGGGAGGGGCAGGAGGGGCCCTAGTGGGAGACCAGTCTTGTGCTGTGGACAGGGGCAGGTAGGCGGGAGGCTATGGATGTTTCTGGTGTTTGGGGGTTGTTTTTCTTGATTTTGTTTTGGGTTTTTTTTTTTAACCGGGCAATATTGTGTTCAGTTCAAGCTGTGAAGAAAAAGATAATATCAATGTTTTCCAATAAAATACAGTGACTACCTGACTTGGCTCCGCCCCTCTTGTCTGGGGTGGGTCAGACACTGGTTCCTGGAAGGCAGCCCTCTCCTCTCCTGCTCTGAATGCAAAGGCTGCCCTGGACAGGGTACTTCCTGCCTGGTGGTGGTCATGGGCTGGGGGGCACTCCTTCCAGGGAGTGCATGGGGAGAAGACTGGAGGCCCAGTAGGCCTGCAGCCCAAGAGCGGGGCTGGCTCCAGTCAGGAAGGGACGGGACTGAGTGGAAGGCGGGGAGCAGTCATGGTGTGGGGTGGGAGCAGCAGAGAACATGGCATCCTGGGAGGCCCCAACAGGCTCCTTCGAGCAAGGGGGTGGCGTTCGCTGACGCAAAATCAGCCCTTGACCAGTGTCGTTGGTACAGACTCCGCCGTGGAATCAGTCCTGACCCATGGCAACCCTCACACCAAGGGTGATGTCCTTCAGGGACTGTCTCTCCCGATAACCTGACCAAAGTGAAGTGAGACAGAGTCTTGCCATCATTTCTAAGGAACATTCCAGATGGATTCGTGTGTCCTTCTGGCAGCCCGTGGTACTTCCAGTATTCTTTGCCAGCACTCTTAGGGACCCTGTAGGACAGAGTAGACTGAGCTGCCCCAGAGGGTGGGTACCCGGGCTGTAGTAAGGAAGGACAGGGAATCGCTGCATTGACGGCGTTGGTGAGGAAGATTATTGAACACATCTTATGTGGACTGCAGGAGAATGGCTTGAAGTATAGCTAGAATGTTCGCTGGAAGCCAGGATGGTGAGATTCGCTCTGATGTACTCTGGATGGTATCAGGAGGGAGTCGCCCAGTCCTGGGGAAAGGATTTTGTGCTCCGTAAAGTAAAGGGTCAGCAGTGGGCGAAAACACAAGCTTCACTATGAGGAAGAGGCCGGACTGGCAGTGTTGCATGCAGCTGCGAGGAGTCAGAGCCAGCGCAACGGCCCCTGGTGAGAACCTGCAGCCACGTCTTTCTGCCTCCCCTCCGTCGGGTTGGAAGAACCAGGAGAGCGCTTAACGTCTGTGCCACCAGGGCTCCTCGGCATCTGGTGGCCTGGATGGTCCCTGGGCTTCCCCCTCTCCCATCCCCCCACCTCCGCGGAAAACCGGTGCCTACTCGGAACTCCCACACGAAATGTGTTTGGAGAACTGAAACAACCCAAGACCCGAGCCGGCCCACTGCCATCCGGTCAATTCTGGACCAGTGGAGCCTGGAAGACAAGAGAACCGCCCCCGGGGGTGTCTGGGGCCCTCCTTTCTTCACCAGAGTGGCAAACCACGGATCGGTAAGGGGAATGGGAAGGCAGGCCCCCCGCCCAGGTGTGCTGCCACGGAGGGCTGTCTCAGATGCTCTGCCCACCTCAGACAGGTGGGGAATGAGGGATTAACCTTTGAGCCTCTCACGGGCCCAGGGCTGCTCAAGAGGCCAGAGAGACTCACCAAAGAATGCCACGATGCCCAATGCCAACTTCCTTCACTCGCCTGGCCTTGAACTCCGAAGCATAGAGAAACCCAGCTGGCCAGGGCTCTGTGGGGCGGGGCCTGGGGTCGTGGGCGGGCTA